>NC_046326.1:15482926-16089831 GCF_009819535.1 Lacerta agilis | reverse complement strand
TTGCTTAAACCAAGGATGCAGAGAACCAGCATTATTAGGGTATCTTGTGCACCACAAACTTCTGCAAGGGAGATTGAGCAGTCAAACGAGGTCTCTCCAAGTTGAGCTATGTGCTGCCTAACGCCAAGTCGTGTTAAGTCCACCATATGGGAGAACTAGATTCTCTCTCTCTCTCTTTCCATGTCACAAAGATCCATAGTAGAACTTTGCAGCTGCTACTTTCCCTGCAGCAGAAGCTTTTTCCTTCCCAGTTGATCTGATCTTGGAGTGAGGTGCCCCAAACTGAGAAAGCTGTGCAGCTCATGAAAAGGTAATGCTTCTTGATACCACCTAAAGTGGTTTGGGCTTCTTTGGAGGCTGCTGTGGGATGATGGCACCTTCTAGGTTTCTTTACTAACCCTGCCCCCAGATAATTTATTTGACTCGTGTTGGAAGGATGCCTCCCCTCTCTGTACCGCAGCCTGAAAATGGTATAAAGGGGAACTTTGGGCCAAGAATTCCAGCTGGTGAGAAGATGTCCCAGCAGCCCACCACCCACACTAGCCACTCTCACTAGCCTTCATCATCTCAGATATATTAATTATATTCTTACTTAAGACTAATTACCACTTAACCCAGAGAAGGGCTGCATCTATCCAAAGGGTCTTGTCATAGCTCAATAGATTCACCACCAAATAGCTCTAGCGGCTGCTAATTAAAAACCTCCAGAGCTAAAGGATTATTTGGCCTCCCTGAAAACCTTGCAAGGAAACTATTATTGAGTTTTGTTCAGTTCTGCAGAGCAAGGCCTTAAGAGAGGAAGCCAGCTGGCATTCAGGCTCCCATTACATTGGGGACCCTCTCCTGCTCTAGGAGGAACAACGGAAAAGTGAAATTCTCACTTACCCAAATGATTCGGTGACAGGTCCATCCTGCCTCTCCAGTGTGCATATCTTGCCACCTTGAGACCAACTTTCTTTCCCCTCTCATCAGATCCTGCTTCCAAGTGCTTTTCCTGCAACACTCCCACCCCTGCTGCCCACAGGACAAAAACCGCCTGGGTCCTTTTGGCAAAAGGATTGGCCCCCAGGAGTCCAGTAATTGCATTCCACTTCCTCCCGAGGCCACCCATCGTCTTCCATTTGACTCAGCCAATCTCCAAAAGCACGGACAAGCAGGTATTCAATCATAAACAGAACCTCCAATTAATGGTGAGTTACACAAACCGTCCCTTGTCTTTCAAAAAGGCCCATTTCAGATTATTTCCCTTTGCTGTTGCTTGGAAATCTTTCCCTTTGAATAACTCTTATGCACTGGACTAAGTTTTGAAGGGTTGCTTCCTGCTTTGAGAGGCTCAGTGCATGCAGAACCCTGGGAGAGAACACAGAGTTCCTTTCCCTACTTGAGACAGCCAATTTAAGACATCTTATTTATGTGACACTCTGGAGACTTGGTACGGTGAACTTAGAACCTAGTCACTTTTCCTCCTTCTCCTTTCCTCTCTCCCCCAATTTCTCACACACTGGGTGGGGGGGAAGCCATTGAACAAATAATACTGAAAAGCTCCCAAGTAGACCCTCACAGTTCAATCTCCTGCAGTGGGGCAGGATTTTCGCAGCCTAACACATACCACATGATTTCTTTTCCAGTCCAGGCATGATCCAAGCTCTCTCCCTGGAGGAGGGAGTTTTGCATCTGCCATCAACTGCATGCTCTTTTGTTGTTCTACTGAGCCAGTAGGGAGGGAGGGAGTGCTTCCTAATGTTTGATTTACATCCCAGTAATTTCAAGTCATTCCTTGCTCCTTTGCCTATTCTCTGAAAGCAGGGTAACCAGTTTCCTTCTGAAAGACATTCATACAGGCACTGGATCTTTATCTCAACTGGAAGCCCTGGAGACATGGACAATTCTAGGCCACATGGTTCAGGAGACTCTGTCCTGGAATGAGAGTTTCTTGTATGCCTTCATTGCTAACTTTGATAGCCTTTTTTCAATAGAGATTCAAGATCTGGATCCTGGACCACACACACACACACACACACACACACATTTTCCTTTTAAAAGGATGAGATCTGAATGGTCAGAACATAGGAAGAGCCTGCCAGTGGCCTGTCTCTGAGATATTTACAATGCAGTCTAGGGTTGCCATATTTTGAAGAGCAAAAAGGAGGATGCTATGACAACTCTCATTTTAAATACCGTTGCTATATGTAGGCTATAGAAGTTGAAATATATTGCTGAGGGGGCAGGAGAAGAGAAGAGGAAAGCAAGTCTTCAACCACCAGTTATGTCCATGTACCATCCAGAAAGTATAGCCAGAGACATTTTGGCAAATTTTAAAAATCAACCCGGACAGAAATTTTACCCTTCAATAGAGGACGTTTCCTGGAAAAAGAAGACACATGGCAACCCTGATGCAGTCAAACCAACAATGTATATTTGCTAGATAGGCACATGATAGGAGCCGAAGCTCACAGAGTTTTTTCATAAATTTGCTAGAGAGAACTGAGAGACACTTCCACTATGCCCTGACAGGGGAAGGTAGAGCCATATTGTGTGTGTGTGTGTGTGTGTGTTCGTTCTCCTTACCTGCCTGGGCACATCCTTTTTTTTTGCTCTCTTCACTCTGACCTCTTCATCTCAACAAGCCAGAAATGTGA
Organism: Lacerta agilis; assembly: GCF_009819535.1. Lineage (NCBI taxonomy): Eukaryota > Metazoa > Chordata > Lepidosauria > Squamata > Lacertidae > Lacerta > Lacerta agilis. The sequence continues at coordinate 16,087,192 of NC_046326.1, read as the reverse complement.
GAACAACTGCTAAGTCTGAGTTACATCTCAGACTGCATCTTAAGCTAGACTTAAGCCAGTCTTTGTAACTGACTGACCATTTTAAATCTGCCTGAAAAAAGCTGCTGTCTCTGTTATTCTGCAACAGAAAACTCTGAGTAAGTGCTATTTTTTTATCTTTTACAAGACTGTTTGTGTGATTATTGTTTTAAGAGGGAAGAAAAGGGGGAAATGCCAGGAGTATCCAGTTTGTCTTAAAAGTGTCCTGGGTTTCTTAAACTAAAAGGCTAAAACTATCCCATCTAAGCTTCCTTTTAAGCTGAAAAGGGTTGCACTCTGCTGAACTCACAAGTGTGAGAAAGGAAGGATAATATTTAGTCAATACATCCTCTCTTAGCATCGATACACTTCCCTACACTGTCTAGTTCCAGTTTCCTGTTTTCACAGTGGACAGCCAGATCCTGAGGGAAATTCAAAAACAGGACCTGAGCACAAGTGCTTTGCAGCAACTGTGGGGGGGCCTCTTGGCAGTTCCTCCACCTTCAGAAGTTCAGGGTGGCAGCAGCCTGGGAGAGGGCATTCTAAGTGGCAACTCCTAAGTAGTGAAACCCCCTCCCCATAGAGCTACAGATGGCACCTTCATTATGCAGCTTCTGGTGATGGCTGAAGATGACCCTCTTAGCCCTCGCTTTTGACACTTGAGGTGTATATTTTTAGGTCCCATCTTTTTCTTTTCTTTTTTGAAATAGTTTTTATTTGATTTTACAAGTATATAATTATAACAATACAACCATAACCATTTACATTTACAGATTCCTCTGAATCTCTGGACTTCCCACCTCCCCTCCATGGGTCCTGTTACAAAACCTTTTCTACTGCATCTTTTTTCCATTAATCTATATTTCATATAACATCATTGTCTCCATAGCACTTGCTACATTACAAGTGTTATTGCAGTCCTGCTAACGTTTCCATCTGTTTACAGTAGTCTCCAAGATAAATTATTAAAAAAATCCCCCATTCTTTATTAAAGTTTTGGTCTTCATGGTTCCTGAGTTTTCCGGTCAATTTTGCCATTTCGGCATAGTCCAACAGTTTAATTTGCCATTCTTCTCTGGTATGGACCTTTTCTTCTTTCCATCCGTGGGGCTGTCAACGCAGGTCCCATCTTCTTTCTCAAACTTCTAAGTTGTTTAAAACTGTTTTTTTAAATCTTGTGATGCAATCTTGTGTTTTAATGTTGTAACCTGTCCTGGGACCTTAAGGGTGAAGGAAAGGTAGTACGGTAAATGGAAGAATTTGAAAAGGAAAATTCAGGAGCATTGCTGCCTCCTGCTGTGGAGACAGATCATAGCCGTCATGGCTTGTAGCCATTGATATCTTCATCTTCCATGAATTTCTCTAACCTTCCTTTAAAGCCATCAAACCTGGTGGCCATCATTCCCTCTTGTGGGAGCAAATTCCATAGTTTAACTATTTGCTGCATTAAAGACGGATTGCTGTTTTTTGTCTTCCAAAAAACTTTCAACAAAAATCCTTCCCATCAAGCCCTGGGGTTCAGTCTTGTCATCAGAGACACAAGAAGTACCTGCTCTTCCATTCCCCCCTCCCCAGGCCTCACTTCCCCAAGATCGGGAGACAGACAGACAAGTCTCCCATTTATCCAAGGAGCATCTGCCTTGCTGACACAGACACAAAGGTTTGTCTAAAGCCTGCTGGCCCCAGCAAACAGCTGGTTCTTGTGGCTCTCAGCCATCCATCATCCCTGACATCCCTTCCCCCTTGGTCAATAGTTTGGTCCTCACCTTCCTCGGAGAGGACGGCTTCCTTGCCAGTTGGAAGCTCATAAATACCACTTTGCAGGCGCAGGTCAGTTAATGATAGATGGCAGCCGGCAGATAATGCCAGAGGCTTTGGCCTCCATGTCAGTGAGATGACTCCCTGATTAACTAATAGAAAAAAGCACAATTAAAAAAAGGCACCCAAATGTTCCTTGCTTCTCTTTCTCTTTACTTCTGCGCGCACACCTTTGTCTCGCCTTCATTTCAAAACCTTCTACAAATGCAAAACGCAGGCATATATTTTAGGGAAACTAGTTTTCAGGGTATGTATGTGTGAGGATGTTTCTCTGAAGTGGAAAAAAAAATCTTCCCGTAAATGCTGACCAGTTCATCATATCCCAGCTTTGCTGCCTTGCAGAAAGGATATGGATCTGGTTCCATATCCTTCATCCCTTGCAGGAGCAATGCTGAGGGTGAATAACAAGGATTTGAAGTTTAAATCCCCCTTCCTGCTAATGCTACTTCCTGACTTTATGCTCATAATATCTGGTTGTTCATCCAGGCAAGCAAGCAGATGGAGACAGTAGATACACAATGCAGGTACATAAGGTTTAATATAGGAATACCTCCCTAAACTGTAAACTTTTTTTTTTAATGCCATCAGTTTTGTTGCCACTCATAGGCTGGTTGTTTTTCTCTCTGATTTGAAATTATAGTCACTCCCTGTATTTCCAAAGTGTCCTGGCTTCTGGTCAGGGACACAAAAGCTTATGATACAATATATTTGATGATCATTAAGGTGCCATGAGATTCTTTGCTGTCTTTACTATGCAGAGAAAACTGGGGACTGGACTCTCCATCCTCCCTGGAATGGATTCTGAGTTCATCAGCATACCAGAATGGTGTGTGTGTGTGTGTGTGTGTGTGTGTGTTCCTTAACACAGAAACAGGAGCCTGCTTAGAGCTCCTACTTTGATGCACAATAACTTAATTATTTTAATAGGTTCATCTCTCTCCCCCTCCTCTTTCTCTCCTGGCAGTGAGTCACATCAGCCATTCATACACCTTCATACACAGACCAAATAATAATGTTTGTTGTTGAACATCCTGGTGGCCATAGTTCTAAATCTACATCTCTCAATATATTTATACTTACACTTACACACCATTTAACCTGTTTATTCATTTTTCCTGGCTTGGGGAAAAGGTATCATATAAATAAATATAATAACACAATAATAATAATTTTTTCTTTAAAAAATATGGTGCCTGAAAAATCTCCACAAATGCACGGTTCATTTGTGCACTCAGGGTTACAGCAGCCTGAGAGACAATAGTTTGTTCATACAGTGGTTAGGCAGGATTACTTTCCTGGCTACTGGAAGAGTCCCAGCCAGCAACCTACATACTAGACTGAAAGGGTCAGCTCTGAGAACCACCATAGCGAGAGCCACTCTATCTGAGTGCCAGTTCCACAGTTCATTTACTTTCACTCTATGTCATTAAACTCAGTACATATGCTCCAAATTAAAGAGCTGCTTCCTGCAGGTGTGCTGATCACAGGATTGCCCCTGGTGACTGTTTAGTAGCTGAATGTGTAAGGATTTGCATTTCAGGTCATACAAGTTTCTATGGAAGACTTGTTGATTTTCCCTGTTGCCCTGTTGATTTTCCAAGTTGATGCCTGGTGGGGGCCTGCAGCACCTCCCCATCCAGCCAACAGTATTCCCTCCCTGGCTTCTCTCCCAGGCAGCTTTTCACCTTTTTAAAAAGCTTCCATTGGGAGCTATTTAAGAATCCTGATTTCTGTGCAGGAGTTATTTTTGGGCATGGGTCAGTCACAGTTAGTGAGAGGACAGTTAATACCTTCACCCCATGTGCATTGACACCCCCCACTCTCATCACCCTTGACAGCAATTCATTAAACCTTCCATTTGGAAGCTTCTGAAAAGCCTAATTATCACATGGGGATGAGTTTCAGGCATTGCCGGTCATGGGCTGCAAAGGGAAATGTTAACTCTCTTTCCCACCCCTAAAAGTGCTCCCCATTGGGAAGGGAGGGAGGATGAAACACAACACAAGCATGCTATGAATGAATGGATGTTGTTGGGGGGGGGAGCTGGTTCTGGCCCCACCCAATGTTGGCTCCACCCACTGTTGTCATGCAGACTCAGGAAAGTTTACAAGAAGGGAATGTGGTCCTTAGACTCAAAAAATAAAAAGTCCCCCATGTGTCCAATGATGAAGGTAAAAAGGTAAAAAAAAAAGGGGAAAGGACCCCCGGACAATTAAGTCCAGTCAAAGGCGACTATGAGGTTTTGGCGCTTATCTCGCTTCAGGTCGAGGGAGCCGGCGTTTGTCCACAGACAGCTTTCCGGGTCACGTGGCCAGCAGGACTAAACCACTTGTGGCGCAATGGAACACCGTGACGGAAACCAGAGCGCATGGAAATGCCATTTACCTTCCTACCGCAGTGGTACCTATTTAGTTACTGGTATACTATCAAACTGCTAAGTTGGCAGGAGCTGGGACAGAGCAACAGGAGCTCACCCCATCGCATGGATTCAAACTGCTGGCCTTCTGATCAGCAAGCTTGTGTGCCCCCCTCCACCGCTCTGCAATCACAGGTTAGTAGGGGAGGAGGGGTGCCAGGAATCTTTGCCAATTCAAAGTTGATCTGGGGCAACTGAGAGTCAAGATCTCTGTGTTGAGCCCGTTTATGAAGTGAGCCATATTCATGTCCTGTAACACTTCACCCCACTGAAATTGCATTGCACCTAGAGTGATACTATGTGCAAAAAGCGGGAAGGAACAAATGCAAAGGTTGCAGGCTTGGGAATGTGGAAAGCAAAGCAATTTTGCCATCTCTCTGCCAGATGTTTGCTAGCAATATTTTTAAGCATACTTGTTAGTCTGACAGGAACAAAGGGAATCACAGATGTTGCACAAGGTGACATATGCACACCGGAAACCTCTGACTTTTTTCCCTGAGCCCTGCTGAGTGCTCAGACCTTCACTCAGGATTTGTAAGCTGAGGCCAAATGTCATCTTCCATGTGGCTAGAAAAAGGGCTTCTGGTGGACCAGTGTCTGGCAAGTGGGTGCCCCCCGCCCCATGGGAGCTAAGCAGATGAGAAGGACTTTTCCAAGCTCAAGAAATATGGTGCCTGTTTGGAGGAAAGTGCACAGGTTCAAGAGGAGTATATGTGTTAGTCTCTTCTGCAGCAAAAGCAGCAGAGCCCTTTGTGACACCTTAGGAACACAGAAAGTTATAACAGCAGAAGCTTCAACCTGCTTTATCAAATGCATTGAATCAACACTAATATATATATAACCATGCTACATGGGTTAATTTGCTCACCTATGCCAGGTTGTCTGTGTTATAAACAGTGACCTTTTGTGTGTAAACAGCCACTGCTAATAACATAGTTATAATCTGTCTGCACTTTTCGGCATTTCAGGTCCTTGTGACCTTGCTATTTGCAATTCTCTCTCATTCGCACCCACTTGCACCATGTATACCTTCAACATGGGATAACACTTCATGCAACTGATAAAGTATACTCTGCTCCACAAAAGCTTAGGCTGCAATAAATATGTTAGTTTTTAATGTGCCAAGACTGATATTTGCGGGGTATGCTTCTCCCCTACCTATTGAAACTGTTGTGCTCCTTGAGCCTTAGGGGGGGAAAAGGACAGAGTTGAAACTGAGCTAGAAAAATCCAGCAGTGTACAATTCCTTTAACATTTCCAATTCAAATTGTTATTACTTCTTTCCAATTTCCTAGTTTTATTTATTTTATTTCATGAAATTTATATACTGCTTGATTGTGGGGGGGGGGGTGAACCCTCAAAGTGATTTACAAGAAGAGTAAAACAGTTTATTGGCTACTGAAAGCAATTTAAATCCTACCCTTGTTCACAAGGAATAATAGAGATGTGGAGTTGGGACCCTGAGGATCATATAGTCCAACCCGCTGCAATGGAGAAATATGCAACTGTGTTATCAGCATCTTACTCTAAGCCAGTGTTCCCCCAACCTTGGGCCTCCAGCTGTTTTTGGACTACAGCTCCCATCATACAGCTCCCCTAGCTAGCAAAGCCAGTGGTCAGGGATGATGGGAGTTGTAGGCCAAAAACAGCTGGAGGCCCAAGGTTGGGGAACACTGCTCTAAGCAACTGCCTCCTCAGCTGCTGGCTGCAACCATACTTGAAATCACCAGAAGAGTTTGGATTTGGATTTGATATCCCGCTTTATCACTACCCAAAGGAGTCTCAAAGCGGCTCACATTCTCCTTTCCCTTCCTCCCCCACAACAAACACTCTGTGAGGTGAGTGGGGCTGAGAGACTTCAGAGAAGTGTGACTAGCCCAAGGTCACCCAGCAGTTGCATGTGGAGGAGCTGAGACGCGAACCCGGTTCCCCAGATTACGAGTCTGCCGCTCTTAACCGCTACACCACACTGGCTCTCACCAGGCATTGGAGGTTTGCAGCAAGTCCCTCTAGGGATGGATGCTTGAGAGTGGATGGTACATTGGCTTATCTGAAAATTTAACCCATCACAGGAGGATTCAAAGAGGGGTTACAAAATAAGACCATTTAGATGTTGTATGGTACCCATTTAGGTGCTTTATAGTTAAAAATAACATGCTACATAAGTCCCCAATGACACATTCCTCTACATGGCGAGGCTACCTTACTGTTATGTGACTTTCACTTCCAAAACATCCCTTCGCAGGAATGTGCAGCCGTTGCTCTTTGTTTCTTTATTGTTTGTCTTGTTTGAATTGTTGTTATTGAAATCTCAATAAATACTACTGGTTGTTTTTTTGTTTTAAACTTTTTAACAATGATTAACAATGAGCTAAAAGCCAGATTAAAAAAACATGTCAACATTCTGCCCATATGGATAGGCTTTCCTAAACAAAAATATTTATAGCAGGCAGCAAAAAGAGCACAGGGAAGGCACCTGCCTAATGTCAATTTGTTGTTGTTTAGACATTTAGTCATGTCTGACTCTTCGTGACCCCATGGACCAGAGCACGCCAGGCACTCCTGTCTTCCACTGCCTCCCGCAGTTTGGTCAAGCTCATGTTGGTAGCTTTGAGAATGCTGTCCAACCATCTCATCCTCTGTCATCTTGTGCCCTCAATCTTTCCCAACCTCAAGGTCTTTTCCAGGGAGTCTTCTCTTCTCATGAGGTGGCCAAAGTATTGGAGCCTCAGCTTCAGGATCTGTCCTTCCAGTGAGCACCAAGGGCTGATTTCCTTAGGCAGGGAGTTTCAAGGTGCAACGGGTGTTATGTAGCACCAGTATTAGTGCCAGTTCCACAGATTGGAGCGGTCAAGTGGACTTATATGGTGTAAGTTGATCTCATGCATGGGAGGAGTCACTAGTTTTGCCTAAGTTCTGAGCAATGAAATCAGTGAGGTTTCCCCTTCCTCTCACCCACCCCTCACTCCTTAAGCCCAAGCACATGATATCTCCCTGCCCCCATGGCAATGAAGGCTCTGGATAATGGTGGGGGCTGTGACTGAGTCTATTCCTCTTCATAATCTGTCTGGGGTTCCTGTTGGTTGACCTGAAATCCTCACTTTGCTCAGGTATCAGATTCAAGACCTTCTTTGACAAGGCGAGGGCAGGTGGCGAGGGGGGGCAGGGGCGGCGGCGGGGGTTGGATCATTGAGTGCCTTTGCTGCTTTACATTGCTTCTGATGCACTGCATCTCAGTAGGAGGCTGCAAATGACTTTATCACTGCTGTTCCTCAGAATTGGACACCCCCCTGGAACTCAGATAATATGAGATGAAACAGCCTGCAGGGGGCTTCAGTCAAGTGGCATTTGCATGGGGGAGCTCTTGTCTATATCCCTCCATCCCCTCTGAAACCCTGCCTGCCCCAGTTTTCTCTAGAAACAGCAGCTGCTGCCAGCGTGATATCTTTTGTTCAGCCTCCACGGCTCTCCTGAGTTCCAGTTCCTAACAGAGCTGCACCTGGCGGAGCAAAGGTAAACTGGGGTTTCATCGCCCTAAACCCTGCTCAGTTCCCGAAGGATGAGTGAATTTTGCATGCCCGGATTCAAAGAGGAGAGATTTCACACTCAACTCTAAAGGGGACCAAGGAAGGGACAGACGCGGCTTTGCCTCTTTCGCACACTTCCAACTGAAGTGAGGAAATGTCATTACTGGTGAAGGAGACGTACAGTTTTATATCCTATTTTGCCACCCAGAATCAGCAGAGGCAGATGGACATTGGAGACAGGCTGAGAAAAGGCAGCAAAGGGGTGAAGGAAATAGAAAGCGATGGGAAGAAGGAAAAGGGCAGCCGAGCATCTGCTCTGCATGAGAAAAGGTTTGGTCCCTGCTGGCATCTCTCTAGGCAGGGTTAGGCATGTCCCCTGTCTGACATCCTTGGGAGACTTTGCTAGTTGTAGTGTGAAAACCGCTGAGCTAGGTGGACTAATGGTCTCAGTAAAGGTTCCAAAAACTCCCAGAGGGCACCAAGCTGTCAAAGGAAAACTCAGGGTGCTGCCACCCATAGCTTCCCCCACCAAGGAAGGACCATTGCCTAGAGGTAGAACATCACCTTTGTATGCAGAAAGTCCAAGGTTCAATCCAGGTGGGGCTAGGACTGCCTGAAACCCTTGAGAGACACCGTTCTTCAGTATAGCCCATATGAGCAAATGGGAAATGGTGCCAGTAAAGTAGGTGGGAGCCATGCACTTCCCAGGCTTATGTTCCAAATTGCAGCCATAGCGGCTGGCAACTTGGGGCAGAAGTGCACACAGCCAAGGGGTCGTTTCTGGTTTGAGCCCCAGCAGCTCCTGAGATTTGGACCTGTTATGAGAATTATAAGGGCACATTTGTATAAGAACAGGGTGAGCCTGTGACCTGGACTCAGGAATTAAGTATTTATCATCACAAACGAATGGCCAGGCTGTCCAGGTAAACCCATTAACAGGTTTCCTGCCAGACAGGATTCTGCTATAGACCGCCCCTTCTGTGATGTATGTATGATGTATTGGGGGGGGTGGTCTTGAGCTACAGGGTGGCAATTTCAAAAGTCTGTATAATAGCTTGCACACCATTGTTCTGGGTTCCTCCTCCCTCCTGTGTGTGTGGGTGAGCACGCTGTTGCAACAGTTTAATAAAGATCATGCTTACTAGCAGCTTTGCTTCTCAATATTCTCTGGTTGGCCTCTGTTATTTTCTCCTACCGTTAGTGAACCTACATAAGGACTCTATACAGGCTCTTGGGTACCCCATAAGGAAAAAGGAGCAGGTTTTTTTTCCTCTTATAACAGACCCTCTGCACTCAAAGCTTGTGCTTTGTCACTGAGCTGTGAATCAGACCACTGGCTGATCAAGCCCTGTCAGATTCTTCTACCTTGCCCTACTTTTAACAGAGGGTGCCAGGAGTGGAGTATGGGATCTTTGGAAAGCAAAGCACATCATTTATTTCTTAGGATAACATCCAGTTAGACTGAGTGGGACAGGAATAAGACTCGACTGGTGCGGTTGTATATCTTTATATTTCTTTAATGCCATAGAAGATTCACCCCCCCCCCTTTGCATTGGGCATGAATTTTCAGAACTATGGAGAGCTCCAATACTTACCTGGCAGGGGAGATACCATGATCAAAACTATGGAGAGCTCCTTTGAAATTGTTTCTTTTTAACTGGGGCAAGGACCAGGAGAAGGAGCAGGACTCTTGACAACTTGGTCAGAGTTGACCTTAACCTAAGCAAGGCTGTCATCTTCATTGCCATACGCTCTTCCAAATTCACCCAGTCAGCTGGGTTCAACACAGGTCACTGAGTCTTTATATCAGACTGGACAGGGATTCTGAGCTGGGGGGGGGGGCGCCAAGGAATTTTAGAGCACCTGCAGTGGAACAGAAATATTTTACTGTTGCGCTTGCCCTTTCTGTTGTTTGCTGATGAATTCCTGTATTATTTTGGGCTCAGCACAGGGCAAGCATGACTCTTGGGAGACTGCTGTCTTCCAAAGCTCTGAGCAGTACAAATGCATCACTCAGAGCCCTGGTCAAAAGCAATGAAGCTTACAGGAGGGCCACTCTGGGGAAAGAAGAGAGGGTGTGTAGATCCAGCTTCTCAAAGTGGCACATCCCACTCCCCAAACCACCACACTTCAGCTGATACACCACAAGGAGATGGAGGAGGGACGACAGTTGCTGATATGAGAGAGATGTGACATGTTATATATATATAGCTTCAAATCCCGAGAGTCTCAATTGTATGGGCATTTATAGAAGTGCATAAGAAAGCAGCTTTTATGCTACTGTTTTGCTAATGTTGGTTTGGGTTACGATGATGCATTATGTTTTTAATTGGTATTAGGCTACCTTGGGCAAACATTTTAAATAAATGCACATGTTTTAAGCAAATAAGACTGTAGCATGCCCAGTGGACCACAGGGCCCATTTTGCATGGGAAGCCCCCCTTCTTTCTCCAGACAAATGAGTCCCGCTTGATTTCCAATGAGAGGCAGAGTGTTAAGAGACAAAAATAAAATAAAATAAAAAAATCCTACAACAATCTCTGACATTTTTCACAGCCTGCCTTCCATTCCTGGGCAGCTGTTCCAAAGGGGAGAGTGGAGCATTGCATGAGATTACAGTCATTCTGTTTGCCTTTCTCCACAGTAGATCAGATGATTTAAATTAGGCCTCGATTCTTGTTTAAATTATAGTTTACTGTTCTGCACCCTGCTCAGAAGCGAATTACCTTAAGCAGCAGTATTAATAACACGGTTATAATTAAGCTTCATTACTGTAGGCAGTTTGCTGAAACAAATTGCTTCTTCATTATTATTATGGCACCTTTGGTAAAAAGACGATTCCCCCAGAATGCGACCTTGATGCTTTATATAGTAAAAGCCAAGCTCGGGTAGAGATGCGAGGGTGAATTAGCATCCGTTGCCTCCTATATCAAGCTCATTAAAGGAAAGGCGACTCAAGTCACAACCAGGAAGCCCGCTAGAAATTTTAATCTGTGTGAAATGGATAATGAATAGGGTTGAACTTTCCCTGACATTTTTATACTGGTGCTTTATATTATGCACACATTAAAAATATAAATATATATTGTTTAAAGAGCAAAGGGGAAAAAAGAGGGACTAGACACACTTGACAGTTGGAGCAAATCACAGAACCAGGAGTGGTGCATATGGGCTTTCTTGGCTCAGATGCATTATTGCACATGAGTAGATCCAGGAAAACTTTTCCCCTCCACTTGGAAGGCTTCCATCCCAAACACTTTAGGAAAGAAGTCCCATTGAACTTAGCAGAACACTTGCTCTTCAGAATTGTTGATTTTCTTTTAAATTTTGTATCGTGCTGTTCCTTCAAGGAACTCATGAGATTTACCTTGTATTTCCTTCACATTGCCCCTCTGGGGTGGTTTAGGCTGACAGATAGGAGCTGCCTAAGATTGCCCCAGTGAGCTGCACATCTGGAGGGATTTGAACCCAGGTCTCCACAGTCCCAAGTTCACACAGCAGGTCCTGAATCTGAGTCCCTCAAGAGGTTTCAGTTCAAATCACTGAACTCCCAGTATTAAGCCCTTTCCAGGAGTTTGTCCCTTAGTGCAATGTAAATTGTGCCAAGGAGGAAGGAGGGGTGAGTATGCTTGCCTCGCCCCTGTCTGCTGCTGTCCTTGCCACACTCAGTGAGTTCTTAAATTTGCAGGGAGCCTGCATGAGTAGAACCGAGTCTCTGCTGCTGATGGTCACCCTTCATTCTTGGGAATGAGTCAGAGAGGGTGGGAGTCCACGGGATTAACACTGTGTGGAGGAACAAGTCCCTGAATAACATATATATATATGATAATCGACTGTTAAAGTGGAATCACTTGCTTGTGTGAAACCAACAACACAGATCTGCTATCACAGACCATTTTTCTTTATCACATATGCTTGTCGCTTTACAAAAGGATTGAGCTCGGTATGTGATAAGGAAAGAAATAATGTTCTGTTACATTGGATTCATGACAGTGTCTTCCCTTTAAACAAGGCAATGCTTGATGGCTGCAGTTAAGCATGCAAAATAATGCCAATGGATGAAACTGATGCAATGAATAGACAACTCACAGAGTTTGGAAGAGTCACAGGAAACATGGATGGAATGGTGGAGAGAGCCTGGCCAGATTCATTAGGAATACATCTGACTGTCTGGCTTTGGCAGTTCCACCTTCCACAATATTTCACACAGAATCTGTTCCTGCCATATGGATCCCTGAGATTATTTGCTTCCATTTAAAGATAGGTGTCACATCAGAACATGCATCTAGATCAGGCCAGAGGGGGCCCATCTAGTCCAGCCTCCTGTTTCTCCCAGGGGCTGACCAGAAGCCTCTTGGGCAGTCCAGAGGAAGGACCTGAGAAGGAACCACAGCACTTTCCCCACTTGTGATTCTTAGCAATTGGTATCCGGAGGCATCATCCTGGAGATTGTATAGAGCTCTGACCCTCTGGGACAGTGTTTCCCAAACTTGAGTCTCCAGCTGTTTCTGGACCACAACTCCCACCATCCCTAGCTACCAGGACCAGTGGTCAGGGATGGTGGGAATTGTAGTCCAAAACCAGCTGGAGACCCCAAGTTTAGGAAACCCTGGTATAAAGCCATCACAGTTCCTGACATGAATGTGACTATGAATGTGTTCATCATGGTTCATACAGCCAGACACCATGGTACAATATCCTAACCATGGGTATTGTAACCTCATCCTCCATGAATTTGTCTAATCTGCCCTTAAAGCCATCCAAGTTGGCCATCACCTTAGTGTAACTATATGCTGTGTGGAGAAGTATCTCCTTTGTGTGTCCTGAATCTTCCAATATTCATCTTTATTGGATGGCCCCACTCAGGTACTAGCATAACACGAGAAGGACAAAAACTTCTCACTATACAATCTCTACACACCATGTGTCAGTTTATTCATCTCTACAATGTTCTCATTTAATTTGCCTCCCCACAAAAAAAACCCCATAAATGGTGTCATATTTCCATGTGTGTCGGGCTGGGAGGGTGTTCCAGACCTCTTGCTCTTAGTCCTTTCTCTCATGCTTACAGATCCATTTCAAAAGATGCCAGTGGTCACTTTGAAAAGCTCCACTTTTTAGGGCAGCCATGGAGAATGTGTGGTCCTCCAGGTGTTGATGGACTTCAGCTCCCATCAGTCCCAGCCAGCATGATCAGGGAAGAAGAGAAGAAGAAGAAGAAGAGTTTGGATTTGATATCCCGCTTTATCACTACCCGAAGGAGTCTCAAAGCGGCTAACATTCTCCTTTCCCTTCCTCCCCCACAACAAACACTCTGTGAGGTGAGTGGGGCTGAGAGACTTCAAAGAAGTGTGACTAGCCCAAGGTTACCCAGCAGCTGCATGTGGAGGAGCGGAGACGCAAACCCGGTTCACCAGATTATGAGTCCACCGCTCTTAACCACTACACCACACTGGCTCTAGGGAGTTGTAGGGAAGGTGGGAGTTGTAGTCTGGCAACATCTCAAGGGCCACACATTTCCCATCCCTGGTTTAGGGAATAAAACTCATACAGTCCTACTCCATGCATCTTCTTCAACTGCCCCTCGGATCCCTATGCCCTGTTCCTGCACTGCTCTGTGCTCCAAGGTTTAAATCCTGCCCCAAACCATCTCAGAATAAAGCATGGAAATTGAAGAAGAGTACTTGCAAAATAAGCACACTTCCTCTTTAATTTAATTTCTCCTCTTTTTAACTTTACCCACAATGAGGCTTTCCCTTTGAAAGTCAGCCTAATTTTTGATTTATGCTTATATATTAACAGATGCAAATGTTATGCAAATGTAGGTCATAGACCTTCCCCCTCCCCCCCACAAGTCTTTTAAGGACCTAGCAATGCCTCCGATGTGTTGCAGTTAGTGCCTGAGGTCCTGTTTTGCTTTGCACCAAAATATGTTTCTTTCAGCTGACAGGAAGAGCGAAGTATGGTGTTGTTTGAAGAATCTCTGCTTCCATATGGCCATGGTTACCCAGCACAGTAGGGAAGCTCTTTGTCTAGCATACAGTTCTGGCACGGCCTGCAGAATGCAATGGAACATGGCTTCTTTTCCTTCCTTCCTTCCTTCCTTCCTCCCTCCCTCCCTCCCTCCCTCCCTCCCTTCTCATGCATTATATTCTCTACATGGGTGGGCAGGGACTCCTTATTGCAATAACAAATGTAATAATAAATAATTGTCCATCCATACAAAAGGTCTGGTTGCTCCTCATTAAATCTTCCTTTGACTTCCCTTCAGCAGGCTTCAATGGCTGGGCCAGGCCAGGGCCAGAGGGTATCCATATTCAAAAACAGGTCTGGAGAGATACTTCATCATTTATCCAAAGGTTCCTGAATTCAGTTGTGGGCCCTGCGTTGGAAGCAGATGCTGGAATGGCAGCAAATTCTGCACCACTATACCGGCATGGGTAGAAGACTTTATTGCTTCTGTGTCACACACCCATTTAAGTGTGTCCTCCACACTTGTGGACGGTGGGGTGGCAAAGCCTCAGAAAGTCGAGACATACATACATACATACATACATAATTTTATTTGTATGCCACCTTTTCCACAGTTCAAATCATGCTAAGGTGGCTTACAACTTGAAAAAAAAAATACATAATTGCAACATAACAAAAATAGTCATAAACAGTAAATAAAGCATCAAAAAACACACAACCAAACTGAACAGTTTCCACATAAATCACAAGATCTAATATAAAGACACAAAAAATCAGCATCAAGCAACTCTCCCCAAACAACAACACCGCCCCATACTGACCACCCATTCCCAAGTAGGCGTCATGGCCAGGTCTTATCCTCAGCCTTCAAGAGTCACAGTTCAAAGCCCAGAACCTTTGGCACTAAAGAACACCCCCCATTCTGTAAGTTGGAAAAGTAAGAAATATTGGTAAATGTAAGAAGGAGAGGAAATAATATGGGGATTAATTGGCAATAACTGTAAACTAGGTTTAAGTTGGGAGTCAACGGGTGGGAATCGGGGAAGCCCTCGAGTGTTAAGATGGTAGGTGCATTGTAAGTGATTAAATTGGCAAAGCATAATTGTTCACCCCAGTGAGAGGGGGGTATATTTGGCATGCTCCTCTTGGTGAGAGAAAGGGGGGGTTAGAAAAATTTAATCATGTGTTGTAATTTGGTTATAATTGGAAAAACTCTAATAAATATTATTTTTTTTAAAATAAAAAATAAAGAGCACCTCCCATGGTCTTCTAACATCTTAAATGTCTTTGGATGGCGGTCTAGTAGTGCCCATACCCGGAACATAGGAGCCCAAGAAGTCCTGCCGAACTGAGAGATGGCTCAGAATATGGCAAGGTGAGTGGGGAGGAGTAGCAGCCACCATTCACCATAGAATCCCAGGGCAGGTTACAGCAATATAATCATACAAGTAAAAGCAAGTAAAAGATGCAAAAGGGTCTATATACAGTTAGAAAATCAGGTAAATCAATTACAGGCAAAAGCGGCACAGAAGAGGTGGGTCTCACGGGGGGATGGGGACGGACACCAACCTTAATTGATAAAGGCCAGGGAAAGAGGTGTATCTTCAGCATGCAACAAAAGCTGTATAATGAAGATGCTAGACACAACTCTGTAGGGAGGGAGTTTCACAGTTTAGGGGATACTACAGAGAAAGCTCTCTAACGAGCTTCGGGATCATTTCCAGGATGGAAGGCACTAGAAAAAAGCACAATATGTTATTGTGCTAATAATTATTAGCAATACGGACAACCCACTCTTTCCGATGGATTCATTCTAAACCCCCAGTCTTTAAGCCACCCCACCTTGCTGCTCCTGGACTCTGCCTGGGAGTGACTTCGCATGCAGCGGACAAACAATCCAAATAATTTAATTAAATTTGCAATCACAGTGTGCTGCGCCGGGTTCCCAGCCTGTAAAGAGCAGCCGTGTATATGGTCTTAAAGGGAATCATTGCAAATGATGGACGAGCTTATTTCTGTTAAGCAAATTATGAGGAGGCGGGCAATGTCCTGAGTGTAATAATTCCCCTCCCCTCCCCCTCCCCTGCTTGCATTATTTATAGGGAATCAGCAATTAGATTGCGGAAAACAGTTTGTCTGCATAAAGCACGCTTAATTATCCAACCAGCCACTATAAATCTGGGCACAGCCAATCAGGGGCTTCCTGAATAAATTACCACAGGGCTTGAAAGAGAGGAATTGGGGGGGGTGACTAGGAGAAGGGAAAAAATGGTGAAAGAACAGCTTTTCATTGGCTGAAGGAGTACACCAGCTGTTTCTGCAGAGGGCCATGATTCAGACAGACCCATGGGGTGAGCTTAGCACATCTTGACAAGGTCCCTTGACTGCTGCCTTGGAGCTTCCCATGTAATAGGACATCTGGGAGCAACCAACCTTGGTCCATACATCAGGCAAAGAAGGAGCAGATGCAGCAAGCTGGTTCTCTCCTTCTACTCCTGCCACTGCCTGAAGAAAGAACACTCTGCTCCAGTTGTTTGTTTCCTCGGGATTGCAAAAACTAGGGAAAGTACCCTTTGATGTCTGGGGGTGACTGGAGGGGGAGGGGGATAAAGGCCACTGAGAGTTTGCAGCCCCTGCCTGCCAGGAAGAAAATCACAGCATGCAAGGGAGATCGGCTTGGCCCAACCCAGAGAAGGAGCAGCTGCAGAAAGTCTGCTTCCCATCGCCTTCAGGAGGACTCAGCTCCGGCTGCCACTTAATCTGGGAGTGCAGAAGCAGGGAAGAGAGTCAAATTGGCCCCATCCATTGGCCAAGAGTCACCCATTGCTATTTGAGCAAGAAAACCAGCAAGGGAAAATCAGCTTGGCCCCAACTGGATCTAAATGCCTGCAGATGGTGCACCACACACACTGAAGAACTGGGCTCTCTCTCTCTCTGATGTTTTGAGATACAGTAATTGTCTAAAAGCAGGATTAAGAAATACAATAAACACATAAATAATATGAGCACAGCACAGTTGCTTCACTACTGAATATCTACCACCAGTCCCTACGGAGACCTTCAGAAAGTGCCAGATTCAGTGTGTGGCATCGCTGGTGGCAAACCCTGGGAAAGAGTTGGGCTACTTGTTATGATGACTGTTTACTACCTCCAGTATCAGAGGTAGCATAGAATTATAGAATTGTAGAGTTGGAAGGGACCCCAAGGGTCATCCAGTCCAACCCTCTGCAATGTAGGAAATTCTGCCCACAGCTGTCCCTGGGTGGACTTGAACCACCAACCTTTTGGTTAACAGTCAGATGTACTGACCCATTGCGCCATGTGGTAACTCTGTTTTGGTATTCAGAACGAACACTTATGGACTGTTCCCACATTCTTCACATAACGCAACATCCTAGGGTTCCATTTCATTCACCCTGGCTCCTCCAATTTCAAGTGCAACTCAGCAACTTTGAGGTTTATTCTGAGAAACAGGAATAAGCTCCTCCTGCTCTTGGCCTTCCCCGATTTCAGCTGCCATTAAGGTCCAGGGCTCTGCCTTCCTCATTACTATCTCTGCCAGCTTTCCTGGTCATGTCACAGTTCTCTTACCTAAGTACTTTCCTTCCAAAGTTACTAGTCCATATGATTATCATTTCACAAATGTTGCGTTGCCTGTCAACTGGCATAGCGTATCAGCACTCTCCTTTATTCCTTTGAGGGAGGGCGGGGGACAGCTGGTCCACAAATGCAGCCTGTTTTGTGATGCCTAAAGGACCAGCACTCCCAGTTTCTTGATGGTGTGTAATTCATGATTTGCACCCAGACTCTAGAAAAAGCGATCGCCTGCATTTTCTGCACCAGACACTGACTGGGCTGCTCCTGAATCTTTAATAGGAGAGAAATGAGTGTTTTTTTCCTTTAAAGATTTACCATGTATAAATGTATGAGAATATTAAAGGCAACAATTAACTTTATTGGAAACCTTATATTCTCCAGCCTCATTAGAACTGTCAGCAAGATCTATTATTAGTATTACTATGCAGATAATGTAATAAAAAGGGTATTTAAAGTGGATAGTTTTGTGCGGAAATAAAATACCCCCTTTCGTTCTTTCTTTTAAAGTTACAGCGCACCGGAGGGCAGGAATGAATCTGGGGTCTCCTCCAGAGCTCAGGCTAGAGTGGAAGGATCAAGTTGGCACATGCCTTGCAATGCATTTCCCAGGCACAAGAAACTATGGTTAACTTGGTGAGTAACAAGTATCCTGGGTCTTATCAAACATCTCACTCCAGAGAGCATGGCTGATCCCAGGATGTGTGGGGGAGACATCCTGTGTGTGTTGGGGGCAGCCGAGGTATTGAACCACATAGAATTGTAGAGTTGGAAGGGACCACAGGGGCCATCTAGTCCAACCCCCTGCAATGCAGGAATATTTCACCCAATGAGGAACTTGAACCCACCACCCTGAGATTAAGAGTCTCATGCTCTAGTGACTGAACTATCTCAGCTCAGGTTTCTCTATGAGACATGTAAGGAACTCAGAGCTTAGCTGGGTAGACTCTCCAGTGCTGGACTGAAACTAGAGGCTGAAATCAGAGTAGTGTGAAAAGCACTTTCCAAGGGCTCAACACTAGAGGGGAGCCATGCTCTTCAAAGAAACATCAGAGTATTTTTGCACCCACAGAGGAAGGGAGAGTTAGTTCTTCCCCCCAGGGATATGCATACCTCTAAGGTTGGACGCGGGTGGTGCTGTGGGTTAAAACACAGAGCCTAGGGCTTGCTGATCAGAAGGTTGGTGGTTCGAATCCCCGCAACGGGGTGAGCTCCCGTTGCTCGGTCCCAGCTCCTGCCCACCTAGCAGTTCGAAAGCACATCAAAGTGCAAGTAGATAAATAGGTACCGCTCCAGTGGGAAGGTAAACACCGTTTCCGTGCACTGCTTTGGTTCGCCAGAAGTGGCTTTGTCATGCTGGCCACATGACCCAGAAGCTGTACGCCGGCTCCCTTGGCCAGTAAAGCGAGATGAGCGCCGCAACCCCGGAGTCGGACACGACTGGACCTAATGGTCAGGGGTCCCTTTACCTTTACATTTAAGGTTAGATTGGACTAAGGGGGAGCATCTTTCAGTCCAACACCTGCCTCCAGAAATATCCAGCCAGATGCCCCTCTAGGAAACTTTGGGAAAGAGCTGTAGCTTGGTGGTAATCTCCTTTGTATTCAGAAGTTGTGCAGTTCAGTCACCAACATCTTCAGGTAGGGCTGGGCAAAATCCTTGTCTGAAATCCTGGAGATCAACTGCCTGTTAGTGTACAGGCAATTTTGAACTAGAGTGCTTTGACTCACTAGAAGCCATTGTCCTGGGTTCCAAAAGGTGCCCCCTGCTGCACAGCCCCCCTACCTGGCTGTCATTGGTATGCTCTGTCTGAATATGGAGGTTCCATAACTAGCTACCATAGCTCATGGTCACTGATAGACTTATTTTCCAATAATGTTTCAAAGCATTTAGAAGGTCATTTATGCTAGGGCCCATCTCCACATCCCACAGCAGCAGATTCCATAATTAAACCATGCCAAACTTTTGCATTTTGGAAAAGAAGGGGAGGCTTCCAAGCTCCAGATGACTCAAGAAATTGAGCTCAGCTACAGGCTACAGAGGGAAGGAAAATCAAAGAAAATATGGTTGCATATGTTGCTGATCGATCAGTGGGTTTGTGCACAGCAACCTGCTGTGTGGAGTATGTCCAGTGTGTATCTTGCCTAGGTAGACCATTTGAGAGCCTTGTGTGCCTGTGTTGTGTTTGTGTGTCCCCTGCACATGCAAAGATGGTGGCACATCTGGGTGCCATGGTGGGGCAGGTGCACACATCACAACATGACTGCAAAGGGGTAGGCAATGGCGCATGTGCGTGTGTGCGCGCACGCTTCTTGTGTGTGCTTACTCGTAAACACAGACAACCGCCAGACACCTTATTATCATCCCTAAGTGAGGAACTCATTTGCATAACTTAATTAAAATTTTACAGTAATCTTCAACCAGAGTCAAACAAACAAACAAAACACCCTCCTCCTTAAACCTCAAGGTTAATTAGCCTCTCTTAGGTGTCTGGCACCTTCCAGAAAGCAAAGCAGCAAAAGAGCAGCCGTCAAGTCTTCTTGGGTCTCTATCCTTGTCTATCAGAGATAACCGGATTGTGTCAGTTGGAGAGGATGGAGCAGTGAGGGGTGGGGGTGGGGAGCTGCCTAGGGCCTGGAGGCAGAGATCTTGGGCCTTGTAGAATTCTTCCTGTCACTCTTGACCTGTGCAGCCCTCCTTTTAAGGAAAGAAAATCCTTCCAATGGCATCAGAATAAATTCGCAAAAGGTTGCTTCTTTATGCAAGTCTCAGCCATTGCAACTGTTTATGCTGAGTACATAAACTGTCTTCTTTTTGGTTCAGAGTCTGCTCTTGCAATAGGGAGCAATGCTCACCAACTTGTATGGCTTTAAAAGAGAATCGAACAAATTCATGGAGAATAAGAATATCGATGGCTGCTTGCCACGATGGCTAGGTTCCACCTCCACTGTCACAAGCACTATACTTCTCAATACCAGTTGCAGGAAACTGCAGGAGGAGAGAGTTGCTGTTGACCTGCTTGTGGGGTTTCCACTGGCATCTGGGTAGCTCAGTTGGTTAGAACATGGGGCTGATAATGCCAAGGTTGCAAGTTTGATCCCTGTATGGGACAGATGCATATTCCTGCATTGCAGGGGGTCAGGGACGTCCAACTCCCAAGAGACTGCAATCTACTCCCATAATAAAAAACTGGCAGTGGTCTACCCATTTTTTGGGTGGGGCAAAGTTGCTGAGCTTTTTTAAGAGGGGCAGGTCAAAGTTGTTGAGCTTTGTTTAAAGCCCCAGACAAAAGTCGCTCACCAAACGATCGCTCAGCAAACAATAATCCGTGCGGCGATAAGTCCATCTTCCATTATTGCAATTGTGCATGAGTGAAGGAAGGAGCGAGGGGGCAGGCCCAGATGTTCTCTTTCCCCCACGGAGGAAAATGAGCCCACGATCGCCCGCTAGTACCTGGGGATTGACCTGTCGATCGTTGTCAACTGGTTGGACATCCCTGGACTAGATGGTCCCCAGAGTCCCTTCCAACTCTACAATTCTACGATTCTATTATTCAATCACTATGAGAACAGGATGTCTGATACAGCACCTGATACAGCAGCCAGGCTCTACTTATATCGCTACAGCCTAAATGGCTCCAAATTTCCTTTACATATCTTCTCAAATGCTTCACCCCTCAGCTGATGTCGTGATCCTTTCATGGTTCCTACTCCAGCTCTGGGATGCCTTTTTGGACACAGTATGACACAAACAGTGCATAGTATTCTAACTGAGTGTTCCAAGTATGATACTGGGTGGTTTTACATTCAAGCCAGATTCCTCTTAGGTTGACCCAGTTTGGGTTTATTTGCCTTTTTCATGACTAGATCACCCTGGGTTGATGGGGGCTTGTTCTTATAAGCTAGAGATTGCTCTTCTGGGTGACTGGATCCAATGCAGAGTCCACGAACAAGATACAGGGATTCTCACCACATACTGAAATCCCCATCATGCCTGGATATTACTAGCTCGCAATAAATTCACATTCCATTTCATTTGAGGACCTTTTCGGACTTTACCACCCAGAATAATTTGGACTCATCAGCAGCAAACATGGGTCTCTCGCTGCTCACCCCTGACTCCTAGCTCATTTCAGAAGAAGTTAAGTACCACCCGCTTCAGGGGAGGCAGTTAGACAAGCTGATCCATTGCTCCTCTTGCATCCCTGTTGCAGGGGGTATGGTTGACCTGAAAAGGCAGAAGGGCCAGTCAGCAATGAAAAGAGTGACTCTCACAATCAACAAGCTCTCTTCAAACAGCCTGTATAATGGGAGCCATATTCAACCTCTCCACCAGGCTGGGCAAAGTGAAGGAGCATTTAGGGACCCAGAGCATAGATCTTTATCATCATTAAAACCAAATGTGTTCAAATTTGTGGTTTGAACGTCTTAAATGGCATCAGCAGGACAGAGCTGCTTCAGGGCCCTTCACAGGCTTGCATGGCTCCCTTCCAGGCTCAGCAGCCCCTGCTCAGGTGCCACTTTGGGGTCAGAGCTCTCAGTTGGAGCTCCAAGTGCTGCTTCAATGAGCTCACTTCTCCTTCCACCTCTCAGGTAACACCTCTGAACTGCTGCAGCTGGGCAGACTGGTTATTGCCTTTGCATGGACAATCTAAGTAGTGTCCGGATGCACACCAGGCAAGCAAACCAGCTCTGCTGAAGGGTTAAGACCTGCAAGTAGCAAAGGCACTTTAGCGGATGCTAAACAAACATTTTGGATACAACAAACATGTATGCAAAATCCCATCATCATGCACCACAGGAGCAGCAGCATTGCCACAGTGTTCATGTTGGAAATAGGATCATCCATCAACACCCAACTTCATAGTACTTCCCAGAGCAGGCAAGGGGGCTATCAACCTTTGGTCTCTGCTAAGGCTCAATATCTGACTGCTGCTTCATCTCATTGGCCATGCAGTGCATTTGGGGGCCCTGGGAACTGTGGGAAACCTCGTCACTCTTGGTCAGGCATAGGCAAACCCAGTCCTCCAGATGTTTTGAGACTACAATTCCCATCATCCCTGACCACTGGTCCTGTTAGCTAGAGATGATGGGAGTTGTAGTCCCAAAACATCTGGAGGGCCAAGTTGGCCTATGCCTGCTCTTGGTGGTTGTGGATTTGGGCAGGGCTGCCCACCAGTCCTGCTTGTCTTTTCAAGCCTCTCTTACCTACCCACCTGGAGGCTATCAGATGCCCTGCCTCTTCCATAATTTGGAAGAATGGAGACTCTCCATTCAATCTCTCTCCCTAGTTTTGGCCTAATGAGACAAAATGTCTGTGGACATTTTCATTCATGTGAGATGCTGGAGTTGTCATTCTTTAGGATTCCTCCCCCAGGGTGTCTAGAACTCAAATCTCTATAGAGAGGGAATGGGTGAAATTTTGGAACATTCCCAAAGGAGGATAACAGAGGTGTTGAGGGGCCAGAGACCATCCAGCAAGTATATGGTGAAGGCGTTGAGTGTGTTTAGCCTGGAGGAGGGTCAATTAATAGGTGATATGAGAGCGATCTTCAGATATTTGAAGAGCAAATTGGTGGAGCAAATTAGTTTTCTGTTGGTCCAGAGGGTAGGACCCAAACCAAATCACAATATCTCAGCTTAATGTTAGGAAGATTTTCCTGGTGCTTCCTAAACACCTTCAGGCTGGCGGGCTTTCCTTCATTCAAGGCTTAGAAGCAGAATTTTAATGGCCCACTCAGCAGGGATGCTGTAGTGGTTAATCTCCTGCATGGTGTGGAACGTGGACAACGTGTCCTAAGAGGTCCCTTCTGACTGTGCTTCTGTGATCAGGGCCGTCTCATCCATAGGGGCTAGTGGTGCAGCGCGCCAGGGTGCCAGCCCCCCAGGGGCGCCCCGCGAGCCCACCGGCATGCCGGGCACCCCCCTCCCCAACCCGCCCCCGCCCCAATGGGTGGGCTGTCAGCTGGGCGCTCGCACGCCGGTGGCACAGCCGCTGCCGCCCATGCCGGTCCCAGGCAGGCTGCGAGCCGGCCGCCCTCGCCTCCTGTCCCAGGAGCACTGGAAGGGCGTGCAGAGCCCCGTGCCGCTCCAAAGCCATGCCCCTCATCCCCCACTTGCCCACCCCCCCCTCCCGAGGCGCGGCAAGCGTGGGAGGGAGGCGGCGGAGAGGCGGCACGGCGGGGGTGCCAGAGGGATCGCCGTGCCACGGCGGCCAATCTCCCTACGGCGGCCCTGTCTGTGATGATAGTGCCCACCCAGAGTCTAGAAAAGGAAAGCTGAATGGCAGGTAAACCTGAGCTGATTAGGAAGTTATGAGAGCAAGTGGGAGTTATTAAATTAACAGTGATGATGCAAAATCAAGTGAACTATAAAGAAGTTTTAAGTAGCTGGAACCCAGTGGTCCATTATATTAAGAGAGAACTTGGAATTTCATGAGCAGGAATTGATTATATGCTGCTGTAAAAGATAGGCTTGTATTATTAATTAAGCAACAGATGTCTGTGGGTGAGAAAGAGAGGGAGATTGCATGGATAGAGAGTGGGGGTGGGTGGGCGTCTGTAGCTATGACTATGTGTAATGGGATGCATCATCAGCTATTGTTGCATTACGTGCTTTTGTGCTTGTGGTTGTTCTTGAAATACAAAAGAAATATTCCAGTGTTCCTCCATGCCAGTGTGTAAGTATCAACTCGAAGACACAGACACCCCTTTTCACAAGCTGCAGCTGCTCAGATCTCTTCTGAATGGTTGATAAGCCTGTTAATGAGTTGGGGGAGTGTGTTCAATAGTGGACATGCTGTCAGGGCAAGAGCATCCCTCACACCACAGAACATCCCCCCTTCTCCCTCCATGCACCCCCTAAACCTGTTCTGGGAGCTCCCTCAACCCTCCACAGCAGATTTTGAGTATGGTGTGGTGGGCACATTGGGAAAGGAGAGGAGGGAAATCCTGTTGTGCTACAGCAAATGCTTCATTGAATATTGCTGTTGTTTCTTTACTAAAGCAACAAAACAAATACTGTCTTGGCTTCTAAGTCTGTGGTGAGAATGTGGCTGCAGAGTAGATGAATTCAACCACCACAGTGGAGCCTTCAGTGAGGTGTAACCATGAGCTGTAGCTCAGTGGTAGAGAGCACTTTGCTTCCAGAAGGTCCCAGGTTCAGTCCCAAACAACTCCACGTCTGGCTGTGGAAACCCTGGGAAGCCTCTCCCAGTCTTTGCGGACCATTCTGAATTAGATGCATTAATGGTCTGACTCAGTGATCAGGCAGCTTCCTGTGTTCCTCAGGGGACACGAGGCAGTGCCCCTTGTTATGAACAGAATCCTGATGTTTCAAGCATGGCTGCTTTTCTATTGTTAAAATGTTGGAGAGTATGTTGCAGACAGGTAGGGTTAAGTACAGCATTACCCTGTGCATCTTTTGTGCCTCAGGAGATGTCTTACTGCCTGGGAAGGTGCTAACAATGACATGAGAGAGGTGGAGAGGTCCAGAGGGACACAGAGTGATCTGCCTAGTCTTCCATCCCCCCCAATGCTGCCCATGGCAAAAAGAGATAAGCACACAGTTTGCTCCCTACTGGAGAGCCAACAAGCGGCAAGATTCCGGCTCGGATGCCCTGCCATCTGCAGCTAGACCTGGCAAGTTTTGGCCCAGGTTCAGTGGCTTGGTGATCAGAGGCTGCTCACGGGCCCATGCAATTATCTGTGGAGAGGTTGGCTTTGCTGATAATTTGTTAGCTCTGCACATATTCTGCACTAATTATAAATCTCAGCTGAGATTTGCATTTTTATGAAATGCTTGTACTGGAAATCTTTATATTAAAAAAGGTACATATTAATTCAATCTAATCTTGGTCATTTCAGGTTCCATAAGGCAGACCACTTTCATAAAGCTACAAAGTGAACATCTATAACCCTCCAGTTCTCCTAGATGACACACACCTCTGCATGAACTTCTGCATTTCCCTTTGAGGGTAGCTAATCATCCTTTATTAAAAGGAGCCAACAAAGGGGCGAGCCTTCCCTCCTGTCACAAAAATAACAGGACGATTCTGCTGGGGGGAGAAAGAGAGAGAGTGCAGATGAGAGAGGAGGGCCCCAGTTCCATCAAAGTCAAGGGTTTGGCACAGCTGCCTTTGGCAAAGGCTAGATAACCATGAAGCAAGGTTAAAAGTGGCAGGGGGGGATCCATCTTGGCTTGTGGAGAGAGCATAGCTCAGAGGCAGAGCACACACTTTGCATGCAAAATGTTCCAGCACCAGAGGCGCCATCTTCTCAAGATGATTGAGGGGGCCCAATGTGACGTCCCAACATCACACATGTGATGTCGCCAGAAGGCAGGGGGGCAGAGCCGAATGCCCTCTGGACATTGAGAGGGGACCGAAACTGCTTCAGCCCCTAGAAGCTGGTGCAACTGCCCTGGACAAATCCCTGGCATCTCAAGTTTTAAAGAATCAGGGTCACAGGTTGTGGGGTGGCTTCTCGGCCTGAGAACTGGAGGTAGTAGTGGACTAAAGTTGGCTTGGGAAGCTCTGGCCTGAGAAGCTAATGAGGCCCAGTGTGGGTCCCAATTTGGTTCAGGGTATTTCCCCATACCAGAAGACTGCCAGTAGTTCTCAACCAGTAACCTGAAAGTGTACTTCTGATGGTTCACAAGAAAGGAAACTTGCTGTCAATGCTTACTAGCTATGATTGCTATGTTCTGCCTCCATAGTTATTATTCAATGATGTTGAATGCCAGTGGCTGGAAACCACAGGAGAGAGTGCTCTGGTGTTGCTTGTGGATTTCTCACAGGCATCTGCTTGACCAGTGTGAGAACAGGATGCTGGGCTAGATGGGTCATTTGCCTGATCCAGCAGGTTCTTCCTATGTTCTTATGCTATGTTCCTATCAGGTGGTGACAGCAAGCCTACTGTGATCAGCTGCTCTATGGAGTTCTGCAGGAAATGGGTCTTGAAGTTAGTGCCTGGCAGATGATAGGAAGTGACTTCCAGACTCCTGGAAGCTGTGCTATGCAGTTTCCCATGAGGAACCTGACCAAAGCAGGGTTTGAAGTTGATGCCCATCAGCTTGGCTGGGCTTACATCTTCCTTTGTAGCACAGCCAGCCACACTACAAAGCAAAAATGGGTCACCTGGTGTCATGGTGACATCAGGTGATTGACAGATGGGCAGAGCTCCACTCACCTGTCAAAATCACTCAGTATAGGTGAGGGAACAGCACTGACTGGTTCCAGTTCTACACCATTAGACTAGATTAGTGTTTCCCAAATCCGGGTCTCCAGCCATTTTTGGTCTACAATTCCCATCACCCCTGACCACTGGTCCCGCTAGCTAGGGATGATGGGAGTTGTAGTCCAAGAACACCTGGAGATCCAAGTTTGGGAAACACTAGACTACTGGTAGATCAAAAATAGTACAACATCTTATTAAGGTCCCTTCCAACTCCACAATTCTATGATTCTTTGTGATGGAAAAGACTTTTGCCTAAGATCTCAGAGAGCTAGTCAATGTAGACAGGTCTGGGCTAGACAGACAAATAATCTGACCTGGTAGCAGGACTGGATCCATGTTTTGGAGGGGCCTTGTTGTCCACTAAGGGGAGTCAACATTGCAGGAGGCTCTTCTCCATGACCCCCCTGCTGGGATGGGAGTCCTGAGCAGCTTCCTATCTCCGTGTTCTTAAACAAGCCATCAGTGCAAACAGCCCTTGCTTAGCCAGTGCCACTAGATGCTGCTTTGTGGCAGACCTAAGCCACGTCCTGGTCAGAATGAAATTGTCCTGATGGAGGCAGGTGCCAGGGTCCCAGAATGATTTGGATAAACTTTCCTGTCCCCTTCCCCCCCCCAAAAAAAGCCCCTCTCCTGGTGATGTATCTTGGAAGCCTCTTCCTGCCATGCCTTGGGTCCCTTTGCAGTTTGCCCATTCCTCAAAATCAGTGGTAACTTTCCATCAGTGGTAACTTTCCAGCCCTGGCTTTAGTTGACATGACACATTTGACTCTGACAGCTGCTCCTCGGTAATCCCCATCAGCCTGACACAGGCAGTGTTGGGCTGCCTTCCTGGCACCCCCCTCTGCTGCTAAGGCAAGGCCCCTGCTCCATCTTCAAAGAGAGGTGAGAAATTAAGGATGGCTTTGGCAGAAGAAAGCAGGCAATCGGGAAATGACAATGTGCCAGCAGGGCTTAAAATAAGCACCAGCTATTTCAAACAAAAACAAATCTGCATTAGAAGCAGACACTTTTCCCCTGGACTATATCCGTGCTTTAAAGCATCTTTGAATTCTCAGTGGTGCGTTTAGAGTCATCTTCCCTTCACAACCTCTCCATCTCATTGTTTTACATTTTCCAAGGGAGGGGGGAACAAGCTTGGAAGCTTCAAAGGAAGTCCCCCCTATTAATACACATCCAGATGCTTTCTAAACATTCTGACTTTTCAAGCTGAGTCCAATAACTGTTTTGACCCTCAAGGCTATGGAGACATGGGATGGGGGAGCTGGCTGCCACTACTCAGTGAGGAGACCAAGGTGCTCTGCACATGCTCAGAGGCAGGCATTCTTGTAACTTGGCACAGTCATTCTGAAAAGTGGCCTGGCTGTCCAAGACATCGCCCAAGCATCCATCATGGCTCTCAATCTGTTTCAGGGCATTGTTCAAAATTCTGGTCTTGGCCTTGACCTCTGGGTTTCAGGGACTTATTAAGCCTTTGAGTCTGGAGGATGAACTGACTCCTGGTATGTCTGCCTGTACTCAGAGGCCCTTCTCCGAGTTCCTCCACCACCTGAGATGTTTTGAGTGGCTACATCTATGTTTTTTTTTTTTTAAAAAAAATATATTTTTAATTGTTTCATCATTAATGTATTTGCTGCTTTGAGAGGATATTAAATGATGGTGATGAAGAAGAAGAAGAAGAAGAAGAAGAAGAAGAAGAAGAAGAAGAAGAAGAAGAAGAAGAAGAAGAAGAAGAGGAGGAGGAGGAGGAGGAGGAGGAGGAGGAGGAGGAGGAGGAGGAGCCTTTTCAGCCACAGATGCCCCAAATGTTGATTCTTTCCTCCTGGCACCCACTCCAGTGTCCTTCTGTCCCCAGGTGTCATAGACTGGCTGGATGCAGAGGAGTGGTGGATGGGAGGCACCAGATGGGGAACCCCCAAGGGAACCCCAAGGGGAAGAAGGCTCAGAACCAGCACATTGGTGGTGGGATGATGATGATTGGTCAGAGGGAGAAGAGGGAGCAGACTAGGTGGAGGGTGAAGCTGAAGAGGCAACAGGATTTAGTAAGCAGGAAGAGGATGGGGCACAGAGCAAGCCTGATTCAGAGGCTGGAGTGGAGGGGAGGCCAGTAGACAGAGATGAGGTAGGCTGCTGGAGAATCCAGGGAATCTCCCCCTTCTGCCCCTGGTCTGCCAGAACATGCAGAGAAATGGAGAGAGTAAAGCAAAGCAAGACAAGACTGTCCTCGTAACTACCTCATTGGGGCAAGACCTACCAGGAAGAGTTACTGCTGCTTTTATCAAGTCACTGCTTTTATTTTAAGGTGCCTGTTATTTGATTATCTTAAAAATCATGTTATTTAGGCTGTCCAGGTAATGCATTTTTGGAGCAGGGTATAACCCTAATGAATGAGGAAGAAAGGTTGGATATAACAGCGCAACCCTCTACTCAGAAGTAAACACTGAATTCAACAGGACTTACTCCCAGGTAAGCAGGGTTAGGATTGCAGCGTAAATCTTGGAAGCAAATGAAAAGGTAGCCCATCCATCACTTTCTTTGTCTGCAATCAAAGTGCAGGTATCTATTGTGGAATTATACATTGTTTGATATGGAGTCTGAGAGGATCATTTAAGTACCCAATTAGCCTGTAAGAGCTCTGTCTGAGTCAGCTGTGGCGGAGAGTGTTTGCCTGTGTGTGTTTTAAACGTTTAATGCCTTTTCTCACTCTTCCTTTCTAATTGGTGTTTAATTAAAAGAATAAATAATAAAAAAGAAAAGCAGCTTGTCTCCTGGCCATCTGGGTTTAAATATTAAAGAACATGTTTTTTGCCTGGAAGGGAAAGATGCTGCTTCGTGCGTAGAGCTCTCTGTGTGTATAAGAAAGACTTTATACTGCATGGTTCCAGCTAAGCATGCAGCTCTGTACAAAAGTGTTCAAATGCATGTGAATTACCAGGAAGAAACAGGTGTCAGCATTGAGCCTGCTGTACATCCTTAAGCTGGGTATGTTCAGCAACTGCAACGTAAGGATATTTACTTGACAGACAAGCAGCCTGACCTGATGATCTCTCTATAGGCTCATGAAACATGATACAGAATGCCCCTCCCTCCCCTGGCTGTTGTTCAACAGGACCATAGAAAGCGGCAATACATTTATCATCATCATTATGTATTTATTTGCTGATGCACTGCAGACAGGCGACAACACTGATGATATTATCACAAGATGCTGAACAAAAATGGAAGATTTAGGCATTCCATTTTTTGTTTTTAATAAACAAGCAAGTTACTATCCCTCATGGCTGCAGCAATATAGGCCTACTTGAAAGTGACTTGGGTGACACCTGCTGAATCTTCAGAAGCCAGTGGGTGAGGGAGGGGGTTGAGGGCCTTGTTTTGCTCCTTAATACCATATCCTCCAACATTTCTCTGGTGAAAATAGAGACATCCTAAATCCCTCCCATGAATGGAATAATCAAAAGAAATGAGGCAAACTAAGATAAAAGGCCCATACTTCTGGGATCGTGTGTAAAGTTTGCAGAATTGAGTTTTTACTTTGGAGTGCCTTAGCACAATTTCTTCCCCTTTTGGGGTACAAACAGTCACACACAGCCCTGGATCTCACCCCGAGACTGTGGCAAATGAACAATTGGGTCCTGCCTTAGGAGGAGCCCAGATTCCCCTGCAGTGCCACAGAAGCAAATTATCTGTGTCTTGGGCTAATCTCTACTGTATTTTCCATGTATAAGACTATATCCCCCCCCATTTTTTTTAAGTTTAAAATTGGGGGTCGCCTTATACACAGAATTTTGCAATTATTTATTTCTTAATTTGGGGCTCAAAAAATAGGGGCCGCCTTATACATGGGGGCGTCTTATACATGGAAAAATATGATATATTCCCCCCCCCCCCGGATCAAGGGCACTATGCCTCTGCCTGCTGCTTCCTGAGCATCCCAGGCAGGAGAAGGCTATGGTGCTCCATGTCCTGCTCACAAGCTTTCCAAAGGCACCTGGCTACTCACTGTGGGAAAGAGGCCTTTGACTGAGCCGGTCCCTTATGAGGTTCTTACCTGCATTTGAAGTGCATGCCTTTCTCTCTGTACTTAGGTGTGTGCACAAGCACCTGTGCATCCCTCCCTCTCCTTTCACCATGGCTCTGAGCACACGGACCACTGCACGCAGGCCTGTGTTGGGGGCAGCCGGCCCATTTGTTTGCCTAGGCTACAGCGGCGCTTCAAATCTCTCCACTGTGCCTCTGCCCAGGCTCAGCCTGTAAGCTGATGACATATCCTTCAACCTTTCCTGCGGCTCAGCGAGGCGCAGCTGCTGCCTGAACCAAGGAAAATGTCAGCCCCCAGGAGGAGGAGAGGTTTAACTTAAAGTGAGCCCCGAGGAAGAGCCATCCCACAAGCCAGGGATTGCTTCCTTGCTGCAGCAGCATGTTATTTACATTTGCTCTTTCCAAGGCTGCCCAGCAAAGTCTCTCCACCTGCTCTCCCCACAGCAGTAGATGCATTGGGGTGAGCCTTCCCTTCCTCTGGCTGCATTGCAAACACAGTGCACGCATCAACACAATAACTTGGCAAGAGTTGTTTTTCAGAAGGCTGGTGCCAGCCAGGGCTTAGCCCCATAACCTTATTTCCATAGCCTCAGCTCTGCCCGGGAAGGAGGCTACAGAAAGGTAAATATGCAAAGGCTCCTCAGTGGAGACTCTCCAACTTCTCACTCCAAGCCTTGGGGTCTTGATACCTGTGGCCCTCCAGGTGTTGTCGAGCTCCAGATTCCATCATACAAAGGCTCCTCAGTGGAGACTCTCCAACTTCTCACTCCAAGCCTTGAGGTCTTGATACCTGTGGCCCTCCAGGTGTTGTCGGGCTCCACATCCCATCATCTCTTGACCATTGGGCTTGATGGGAAGTAGAGCCTATCAATATGTGGAGGGCCAGAGGTTAACTACCTATGGCCTACACTATCTGGCACAACTCTCCGGGGTTTCAGACCAGGGCGGAGGAAGGAGGGGTGGTGGGGGCAGACCGCCCCAAGTGTCTTCTCTGAGGGGGGTGACATTTGGTACGCCGCCTGCCCGTGACTCCCAAGCCTACCCCAAGCCATCAGGGGTAGGGAGGAGCTGCGCCACTTTGCCAGCGGCATTCCCCCATCCCCCTTCATTTTGACAGCTCAGGGAAGGCTTGGGAGTCGCCAGTGGGCCAGACAGCCCGGGGGGGGGGGGTGTCTCTCCATCTCTCATCTGCTTGGGAGGGGTCCAGATTGAAAGGCCTGAGGGGGAAGGGTGGAGCTAGTGGTCAGTTTCAACAACTTCTTAGCTGGATTAAGGCAAACCAGGGGACTCTGCTTTGCTAATTGCATTTCGGGCCTTCTCTGTGTGTGTGTGTCTGCCCTGTGGTTGACCAGGCTCATTGACAGCTCCTTGACACCCACCCACACCTAAGCCAGGACCTCTGCCATCTGCTTCCATCCATGCCCAAGTGACTGCTTGTGACACCAGCTATTGATGAGCACACGTTCAATAGGCTGTATGCAACGAACATCTACTCAAAATAAAACCATGGTAATTAAGGAACACAAGTTAGCCGTTTCTCTTAAGTACAATGGGTCTATTCTGAGTATGGCTAGCATTGGACTCAGCCTATTGTCATTTCCACTTCTGCTCTCAAGGCTATGGATGATGGGTTTGTTTGCATCTCTGCAGCTGTACTAGGTGCCCCCTGCCCATTGTGTTACTAAGATGGTACAAATACCCAGATTGTTAGAGGCTCATCTCATATCAGCATTTTTCTGTCAAGCAGCCAGTCTTTCCCTCACAGAGCATCATGCTGCGCGTATATATATATATATATATATATATATATATATATATATATATATAGTGTATAGGGGGGAAATGAAATTGAGAGTGCTAACCACGAGTTTCACTTTCTCTGCCTCATTATACTTTGTCTCTATTTGAGGCTGCCTCTGTGTGGAGCTGCACGTCTGAATACCAAGCATGTTAATAGGTTAAAGTAAATCTAAAGTTACATTTGAAAGCCAAAAAGATGAAAGTAGATCACAGGCCAAAGATCAAACAATCTAGAACCACTTCTAAGCTTTTTACTGCTGGAGATTATTAGCATTTGAAAGTGAAGAGCATTAGTGAGAGGAGGGGAGGGAGGGGGAGTGAAGTTGGAAGGAATTTCAGCTGTGGAGATAAAATGGAAATCAAATGACAGCAGAGAGAAGAGGGAATGCAGAAGGGGATTGGATTGATTCAAAAGGGGTGTGTATTTATATATGCAATATGTGTGTGAAGGGGGATGACTGGACTTATTTTTAGAAATCAAATAAATATTTTAGCTGATTGAATTAAAAAATAAAGGGAAGTAAACTGAGCTGGAAATTCTTCAGGTTTTGCTGCTGTGTTTTCCCCAAATGTCTGATGATTGAAGTGCCTTTTTCTCCCTGAGTTAGAAATTGGATGCACCTTTCAGTCTTACATTGTGCATAAAGCTACCTGTGTGATTTTGTGTGAGTGGCTGTCTGGGGCATGAAACATGTTTCTTGACCGGAAGCAAGGAAGCCTGGGGCAGTTACAGTCACTCACTAAGAGACACAATATTCTGCCTCCTCAGAAGGTAGGTGAGTCTGCTGCCTCCCTTTGTGATGAAGCATTTGAATTACCTGGAAAGAAGGCAGTTATTCAACCTCACCATAAGAAAATCTCTCCGGACACAGAAAACTGTACTAACTCCATCGCCTAGCAGTCACATATCATCACTCTTGAGTTTTAGAAGGCTATTTATTTATTCGTTTGTTTGGAATATCTATAAATCATTAAACATCACAATAATACCAAAGCCGTATAGAGCAACATTAAAAATAAAACAAGTAAAAACAGATAAGGTGTGCCCAAAACGCACACTGATACAAAAAAAGACCCACAGGCAACTCATCCTTCTGGGGAGGTCTGTAAAAATAAAAATAAAAAGATTATTTTCCACCCAAAGAAATGTATACAGTGTCAGAGCCTGTTTTATAATGTACACAATGTCTTAAATGTATACAATGAATCACAGGGCGCTGCTGTCTACTGAGTCAGAACACTGGTCGACCTAGGCTAGTATTGTCTGCATTCAGTGGCAGCAGACTTCTAGGATTTCAGGCAGAGGGCAATTGCCACCCTTATCTGGAGATGCCAAGTATTGAACCTGTGACCTTCTGCATGCAAACCGAATGCTCTGCCACTTCCCTAACTTCAATAGGCAGCATGTTCCACAAGGCAGGTGTTGCTGCACGAAATGCTCGAGTCCAAGTCACCATGGAATGAGCCTCCGACATATGCAACACCGCAATGTGGGTCCCCATAGGTGATTGCAGTGAATAGACAGTAAGGCAGGGGTCGGCAAAGGTTACCAGCCATGGGCCGGATCACTCCTGTGGAGATGCGAGGCTGGAAATCACGTCTGCATATGTCTGCGGCACCGGAAATCACTTCTGCACATGCCCAGACACTGGAAATCACGCCTGCGCAGAAGCGATTTTCAGTATCTGTGCATGCGCATACGTGATTTCCGGCACCGCTCCACGAGTCCACACACCGCGCTGTGCTGGTTTAGTGCAGCACGTGGGGGACTCACTGAGCAGGTGGCTCAGTTCGGGGGTGGCTCGTGGGCCAGTAAAACAGTATCAGTGGGCCGGATTCGGCCCATGGGCCACACGTTGCCTACCCCTGCACCCCTTAGGTGTCTTGGTCAAAAAATTTAAGGGGTTATAAATTGTAGGACTCTTTGATTTAGAGAAATAATGACATATACGTAGGGCATGGAGAAACTGGATAGTGGAAATCTTTCTCCCTCCCATAAGACTAAAACTCATGGACATCCAATGAAGCTCAATGCTGGAAGATTCAGGAAAGATAAAAGAAAGTACTTATTCATACAGCCAATAGTTAAACTATGGAACTCCCTCCCACAGGAGGCAGTGAAGCCATGAACTTGGATGCCTTTAAAAGAGGATAAGACAAATACATGAAGGAGAGGGCTATTGAAGGCTACTAGCCATAATGGCTATGTTCTGCTTCCACTGTCAGAGAAAGCATGCATATTAATACCTGTTGCTGTCAGCAAGCGCTATTGCTCTCATGTCTTCCTTATAGGTTTCCCACAAGCATCTGCTTTGCCACTGTGAGAACAGGATGCTGGGCTAGATGGGCAGCTGGCTTGATCTATCAGGATCTTCCTATGTTATGTTCCTATCAGGGATGACAGCAAGCCCACTGGGATCGGCTGCTCTATGGAGTTCAGCAGGACACTGGGCTTGACATCACTGCCTGCAAGATGATTGGCAGTGACTTCAAGTCTGCTGGGATTAAGCTGCTCTATGCAGTTCCCTGTGGGGAAGGAACCTGCTCGAAGCAGGGCTTGAAGTCAGTGCCCATCAGCTTGGCGGGGCTTGCATCTTCCTTTGTAGCATGGCTGGCTGCACCACAAAGGAAAAATGGGTCATCTGGTGTCATAGCGACATCAGGTGATTGACACATGAGCAGGGGGCTCCACCCAGCTGTCATAATCACTCACTGATCTAGCTGCCACGTTCTCTTTATGATATTGTGTTCCTGTCTTGTTGCCCCTGTAGGAACAGGATACTGAACTAGCAGGCAGACCCTTTGGTCTGGATCCAGCAGGTCTCTTCTTTTGATGTAGTTGCCTGATCCTACCCCACAGATTCCGCATTGAGCAAAGGACTGGATTGGATCACCCTCCTGCAGGTCAGGGATAGGAAGCCTTTTGGGATGGGTGGGCCATATATTTATCTTTACCTTTTATCCCAGGGGCCAACTTTGACAGGTGTGTGGAGTCACTAGCCTGTCAGTTATCCAGCATTATTATTATTATTATTATTATTATTATTATTATTATTATTAATTATTGCATTTATATACCGCTCTATACCCAGAGGTCTCAGGATGGTTCACAGAACAAAATCGAAATATAAAACCACAAAATATATAATCAAAAATAAAAACAACAAGATGGGTCTGGTTTTGCCAGCACATCGTCCTCAGGGAATGCACTAGTGAAGCAACACCAAGAAGGATCGAACGGTCTGTTCATCAGCTGAGCAGAGGGTCCTATCCTGCACTTTGCAGGGGTCTCCTTCACCAGTGCATTCCCTGCACCCAGCAGAATTGAACCCTGCCCCCCTGCACATCTGCTGACACCATCCAGTGACATCAGCTGATGTACACGTGGCTATAACTTTGGGGATCTGGTCTTGTGGGCCTGTTGGACACCTGGCGGACGAAGATTGGCCTACGATCTGGAGAGGTTCCCTTCTCCTGCCCAAAGGCATTTCTTACTCTATGGATCTATGTTCTTACAAATACTCTGGCCTGATAATGCTTGGAAACTTATGAAATAGTGTTCTAGCACATGGAACATCCTCAGTTCTTCCTTGTTGTATTATGAGCGATGAGATCCCTCTGCAGCTGCCCTGCCTAATGCACACAGACACACAGAGAGACATGCACAGGGAGCCATGAAGTTTGGCCCGGCCCAGACATCTGCTTTGCATTCCAACATTTGGGTCCTCCCCAGGGGCTGGATGGTGTGAAGAGCAGCAAAGCCGTGGCTGGCAAAATAGGAGGCGAGCCCCCTGCTGCTCTGTCAGTTTGCTGGGGCCCCCTGTAGCCTGTCTCCTTTAGAAGTGCTTGAACCTGACAAGGAAGCAGGCAGGAAACCTCCCTTTCGGCGCAGCCGCTGCCTGGCCTCACCTCCGGCCTGGCAGAATGTCAAGCGAAGGGGCCAAAAATAGCCATCAAAAGAGCACTCAGATAATTTGAGCTGACCAAATGAGAGGAAAGGGCATAAGCTGAGAGGCTTCTCTCTGTCTCTCCCCCTTCACTTTGGCCTTTTTCTGCAGGGGGGCGGGGGGAGGAGGCATCTGTTTTTCTATCAGTTTGTTTCCCGCTGCCTGCCTTCTTAGAGTTGAATGGATTCTCCCCAGTGTGAAAGTCGGAAAAGAAAGTTTATAAGCCAGCTCAGTAAATGTTTTGGGTTTGTGATAAGCACAACTGGAACTCCAGCTGTGATCTACACAGGTTTATGTCCCGCAGAAATATGGGATGTCTTTTTAAAGAGAGAGAAGCAGAATAGGTGAATTATAACTTTCTACATTTGAGAAACTTACAGGGTAGGGTGGCTGTGTGCCCTACCTTACAGAGGACAGTCCTCTGTTTGAAAAAGTCCTGTTTGTTTTGGTTTTAAATTAGTTTCCATTAAAGATTTTTCTGTGATACAAAACAAACTAATAAGCAAGAAAAAGTACATATGGTGTCTACACTTTTTAGTTCAAATCGATCCAAAGGTTTCAAAACATCCCCAGAAGGAAGACTTGGGGGGTGGGGTGGGGTTTGAAGTTGCCTTTTGACAATCAGCACCTGGACAGCAGACTGAATTCACTTGGTCACATACTGTGGTGAGATGCATTTCTATTTAAACTAGATTTAATTATTTCTAAATTTGCATCTATGCAAATGAGTTGTTGTTGTTCAGTTGTTCAGTCGTGTCCGACTCTTCGTGACCCCATGGACCAGAGCACGCCAGGCACCCCTATCTTCCACTGCCTCCCGCAGTTTGGCCAAACTCATGCTAGTAGCTTCGAGAACACTGTCCAACCATCTCATCCTCTGTCGTCCCCTTCTCCTTGTGCCCTCAGTCTTTTCCAACATCAGGGTCTTTTCCAGGGAGTCTTCTCTTCTCATGAGGTGGCCAAAGTACTGGAGCCTCAACTTCAGGATCTGTCCTTCCAGTGAGCACTTGGGGCTGATTTCTTTAAGGATGGATAAGTTTGATCTTTTTGCAGTCCATGGGACTCTCAAGAGTCTCCTCCAGCACCATAATTCAATGCAAATGAGTTAGCATATCCAAATTGTGTCCCGTTTTGTCCTCTGCTTTTGGCGACCCATAAGGGGTCAGCTGATCTCAGCACAGTGGCCAGGGGTAGGGGAGCTGCCAGTCGGTGGACAGCCCAACCTGGAGCACTGAGGAGATTGTTGTTTTTAAGGCTTTTTCCTATGTGTCCTGATAGCATCCAGGGAAGGAACAATAGCTTGCTTTTAGAAATGGAAAATTTCTCATTTAAAAAAAGAACAACTCAGCGGGAGCTGGTGACCCTCAAATGTAGTTGTGCCCCAGATTCCACCCATCTTTAGACTGTGAAGTTGCAGGCAGTGAACAGTTTCATCCCCCACCCCATTATTCCATTTTATCAAGTTTTTAATCTTCAGAACACCAATCAGGGGGGGGGGGGAGACACATAACCCTCTCCCCACTCCACCCTGCTTCATTGCTCAGTCTTTACAGGCTACAATTTTTGAGTGTGTAATTACATGTAACAGGTTTATTTATGACCACCATTTGCCAGCCTGGTGCCCTCCAGATGTTTGGGACTACAAACTTGCATCACCTGCAGCCTACATCTAGAGGGCACCAGGTTGGCAAAGGCTGTTTAAAAACAGAAAGACAGTTTTGCATTTGTTTGGCTGAAACCAGTCTTCAGTTCCAGGTAAGCAGTCCCTAGCCACCAGTCTTTCGTGAAGTGGATTCTTTTCTGTCTTCCTCGCTGGGTTCAGGTTTGCTGTGATAACTTATCCTTTGTCAGTCTATCCTACAGTTATTTATTTTATTTTATTTTTGTTATCTCCAGTCTCTTTCTGTCAGTGGCTCAACGCATTCCCACTTCTGTGCTGTCAGGAGATTATGGATTAGTTTCTTATAGAAGCAGCTTGTGCCCCCATCACTGAAACACTCAAAGAGCATTATCTGTGGGTAAAGGTGTAGCTCTCACATTGTAATTTTGCCCATGACCATCCCACCAGAGCCAGCCTTCAACAGTCGCCATCTGGCATATTTTAGGCAATCAATTCCCCACACATAAACACCTTCAGGTGGGTTTTCAAGATCACTGTCACCCATGATCATATTATGAAATAATCCCATTCCAGCTACTGTAGTTGGAAGCACAGTCAGATGCTTAAAGGAGTACCATGAATCGGGGTGGTCAACTGAGTTCGAGCTGTGTATGGGCAGTATCTTATCAGCCAGGCTTCTTGAGCTTCCAGCCAGCTTTTTTGTTTTTATTATTATGTTGTTGTTGTTTAGTTGTTTAGTCGTGTCCGACTCTTCATGACCCCATGGACCAGAACACGCCAGGCACTCCTGTCTTCCACTGCCTCCCGCAGTTTGGTCAGACTCATGTTGGTAGCTTCGAGAACACTGTCCAACCATCTCGTCCTCTGTCGTCCCCTTCTCCTGGTGCCCTCAACCTTTCCCAACCTCAGGGTCTTTTCCAGGGAGTCTTATCTTCTCATGAGGTGGCCAAAGTATTGGAGCCTCAGCTTCAGGATCTGTCCTTCCAGTGAGCACTCAGGGCTGATTTCCTTCAGAATGGATAGGTTTGATCTTCTTGCAGTCCATGGGACTATGCTAGCCTGCTGCATGAAAGTCCTCGTCACCTGTGGCTACCAGGCTAGTGCTTAAATGCAAGGCTGCTTTAAACCTTGCTGGTAGTCTGTCTGCTTCTCTGAAATGTCCCTGTGGACTCTGGTGCTTGAATCAGGAATGTCAATGCTCTTCTGTTGCGACGAGACCAAATGAGCTACCTGGGATTGGTTGTACTCATCCCTCAGGGCTCCCTTAAGAATAATAATGAGAAGATGGCTGTGCAACATCAACGCTCATGATTGTGGATAGTGTGAAGCTTCCAGACAGGTCTGGTTATAACTACTGTACTAGGAAACTGATCAGCTCACTTTGCTTGGACTACATGCACTTTGGTCTCCCAAGTTCTCTCAGTATTCAACTCAAGTGTAGCTCCCCATAGCCTCTTCCTAATTCTCTGGCATCCTCCTCCTGAA
Source organism: Lacerta agilis (assembly GCF_009819535.1). Taxonomy (NCBI): domain Eukaryota; kingdom Metazoa; phylum Chordata; class Lepidosauria; order Squamata; family Lacertidae; genus Lacerta; species Lacerta agilis. Next base: position 16,047,720 of record NC_046326.1, on the reverse strand, counting down.
ACCTACAAATGATGGGGAGAGGCACACAACAGGGTCAACTTGGGGTTCTTTTGTGCTTTTATTATACTCTCCCTCTCACCTGCCTCGATTCATAGATCTGCTTGTATAACCTCCTAGTTTTCTGTGTTTTCCCATCTCTTCCCCACACCCACTGAAAATGGTAATACAGATTAGACTGTCTGGCCTCCCAGCCTCTCCCGGCCTCCCTGCTTTCCCTTCCTCCTGCCTGCTTCACTTGGATGTCAGCTGCAGCTTGGAGGAGACTAATTGGCTGGCGGAGGGAGCCCTCACTGTACATGAAAGGCTATAAATAAATATTTTGCGATTAAACATCTTTATTAGAAAACATCAATGCTTTCTATGAGCAGCCTCTGCCTCCTGGTTGCTTACTTCCCAGGCCACTCAGCTGTGTGTGTGTGTGTGTGTGTGTGTGTGTGTGTGTGTGCCCTCCACCCGGAGAAATGGGGAAATTGCACAAAGCTACAAATGCAAATGCTGCTTTCTTACAGCTACTCTCTGACACATGAAAAGTAAACCTTACTGCATGTGAATCAAAAGAACAGCCTGGGGGTGGGGTGGGCTCCCACTGGATAATTTAAAATGCCTCTCGCCACACACCAGGCAACACTGTCCACTAGGTCACAACATCCCTGAGGATACCCCTCAAACTGGACCAACCCACTTTACATTGTTTATTTATTTAGAAGCATGCTTAGGCCACTTCCACACTATATGCTTAAATATTCTGTTGGAAGCCACCCAGAGTAACCAGGACAACACAGTCAGATTGACTGCATATAAATAATCAAAGAAACAATGATTCTTCAACATCAACTTTGTTGGACTGCTCTTCCAAATCAACTACTCTATTCCGAACTTAAAAATGGAAAGCATCGTGCTGGTGGTGAACAAAAGAGGTTTAAAGATGCTCCCAATGCAAATCTTAAAAAATGTAGTAGAAACACCAACAATTGGGAAACACTGGCCTGCGAGCGCTCCAAATGGAGAACAGCCATTACCAAAGGTGTCATAGGCTTTGAAGATGATCGAACTCAGGACAAACATGCTAAGAGGAAGGCATGCTTGGCAAACCCTCACTGTGTTCAACTCCCGCCTGGAAACTTAAGTCCTCACTGTGGAAGGACGTGTGGACCCAGAACTTGCCTCCACAGTCACCTACGGACTCACTGTTAAAACCATTTATTTACAGGTGGGTAGCTGTGTTGGTCTGCCATAGTCGAAACAAAATAAAAAATTCTTTCCAGTAGCACCTTAGAGACCAACTGAGTTTGTTCTTGGTATGAGCTTTCGTGTGCATGCACACGAAAGCTCATACCAAGAACAAACTCAGTTGGTCTCTAAGGTGCTACTGGAAAGAATTTTTTATGTTAAAAGCATGTTCATGGAAGACAATCTTACTTGGCTACGAGGGATCGCCAAAGAAGAAGAAGATATAACGTATATGTATTTTGTTTGTTGATGGAAAATAAAAACACATTTGCAAAAAAAGAAGAAGAAGAAGAAGAAGATATAAATAATAAAATGATGGCTTCCGGCGGCGACGCCATCGCCGGGTGGTCGAAGGCTGCCTCGGTCTCGAGGCGCCTTGTCCATCCCGGGGGTCAGGAGCCGCGCTACCGCAGCGCGCGGCTCCGTTTGGGGTGCGGGAAGAGCGTCCCGCACCCTGGGCTCCCCGGCTGTGCCCGCGGAGGCTCCGAACCCTTCCCCTGCCCCCCCTGTAAAGGGGGAGTGGGGGTGAAGGGACAACCGGAGCCGGGCTTCAGGGGACATGCCCCAACCGGGATGCAAATGCGGCGACAAAGCCCGCGGTGAGCGTCCAAGTTCTACCTGCGAAGAATGGAGCTAAAAACCCGGTGGTCGTGAGTAAAGATTTGGATTAAAAATCGTGTTTTTGGAACGATCCGGGGGGAAGGGGAAAGGTAGCCTGCCTCCCTCCCTTCGAGCCGAAGAATGTAACCAAATGAGGGTTTACTGCTACAGAACTGGTTTCAATGTAGCTAAAATTGACACATGAGACTGGCAAACTCTTTTTTCGGGCAGTTAATTAGAGGAAAATATCTCCATTTAAAGTTGCGGTGTTTGCGCTTCAGCACAGAAAAATGGCGTTGAACAAAGAGGAGAGCAGAAATACAACACCCACTTCCTCCTCCTCTGCCAGTATGCTGGGTTTTGTCCTTGAACTGGTATTGAACTCTGGACTAACAGATGAACAGAGACTCATTGCCTTGAAGGTGGAACTTGTTTATAGAAAAGTCAAAGTCTTGTGTGGGGATCTGAAAGGGAACCAATTGCCCACAGAGGAGGCTTTTAAAACTTTTGACACTTATGAAGAATGTCTTGCTAATGAGCTGAGAGAGTGGATGGAAAGATGGAGAGAACTGAGTGAGCAACTTCGGAGAAGAAATTCGCTTTTTGGGGGTGGCAGCCCCAAGGCGACGTTAAGATTTGTTATATCCAGTCCCCGGGGTGTGAGCTCGGGGGCCAGGGACAGAGAATTAAGGTATTTACAAGAAGAAAAGGAACGTTACAAAGAACCGAAGAAGCAGGGAGATGATGAGATGGACACCTCTGAACTCGTGGCAAGAAGAGACATGGACTGTGCCTGGATCTGTGGACGTTGGGAGAGAGAAGTTACACGGATGTTCAGTGCCGATGCCACCAGGAGAAGAATAATGGACAGAGGGGGTGTGGGGTGAAGTCTTAAACAAAATTTAAAGTAGTCTAACACGGCAAATCGAAAGTGGAGGGTGAATACTGTCAACAATACTCTGTTATATTTTTGTTTGTATATGAAAGGAGATATTTCAAGTTTTTATGTTATTAGCAGTAATCTTAAGGATAGAAGAATTAGATTTGATGCGAGGAGCAAGATTAAGACTTAGATTAAGTTAAGAAATTGATAAGATTGAATTAAGAAGAACTAGGATGAGGTATTATTATGGTGATGTATTTACTAGTAAGGTGTTGAAAAGATAATTTGATGTAATTTTTTTTTTTTTTTTTTTTTTTTTCAGAAGAAATGGTTATAAAATAGATTAAGGATATAAAATCGAAGGTGAAAAGGCAGGGGAAGTCAATGGTCAAGATATGGAAAAAGAAATTTTTCTTTTTAGAAAGATACTATAAGAATCTTGACACTGTTTGTATTTGTCATATTTGTTTTGTATTTGTGGGTGTGGGTGAGGGTATATGTTGTTTGGAAAAATGCCAATAAATTCTTATGAAAAAAAAAAAATAAATAATAAAATGATGATGATGATGATGATGATGGAGGAGGAGGAGGATAAAATCTTCGCACTGATTTCATGAGCCAAAACCACGCCAAAGGCTTATGTGACATTGAGATCTGCACACAGAGGCATTTCTTTTGGAAAATGTCTCTCTGCCTGACCCCAGTGGCTGATCAAACCTAGAGCAAGAAAGTCTTAACTACCACCTTATTATTAAGCTCTCAGCAGCACAAAGCAAGCTTGCTAGGCAAATCTCAGCTGACAATTTAATTGATAAGTTTGCCAAAATGAAGGTAAGGAATAAGTTGTTCAAGTCAGCTACCTGTTTAAGTATTAGATGACTCATGAATCATTGCAATAAAGGACATTACGTTTGAATTATGCAAACATTTGATAATTTCTGCTCTTAATTTTAGTGATCACAAATAATGTTTATAGCTACTATGACGATCTGTAATTTCCTGAGTTTCTAAGATACTCTGTGTACATTCCATTAAAGTAGGCTAGATAAAATAGATAAATTTGTTAACAAGCATGAATGCTGAGTCACCAGATACATGTGACAGCACTACTGGGGGAAGTCACAGAAGTTTTTTTGTAAAAAAAAAAAAAAAATCTTTATTTTGGGTAGGGCTGACACAAGGCATTTTTTGTTTTAAATATTTTTATTAAAGATTTTCTTGATTTACAACGGTAATGCAATTTCTCTCTCGTATTTTTCCATATAACATTTTTACAAATAGGTTGTTGTTGAGACATTAGGGAGAGAAGGGGGAGAGAGGTGGGTGGGATGGGTGAGGTAGGGTGACAATGTTTCTGTTTTACTTAATATGTGTAGGGTTTGGTGTCAGCGTTGTCTGTGCAGGTTCTCTGTTGTTTGCTTGTGCTCGTTTAGTGGTGAGAGAGGTCGGGGTTGGCGTGGGGTGTGATTGTTCTTTTGCGGTTGGCTGTGGTGTTCTCTGGTCTCCTGTGTGAGTGGGGCAGGTGGATGTTTTTGGTCAGGTTAGCCATATTGATTTGTATGCTGTTGGTAGATTTTTGTCATTATCTTGTTGGGCTGTGTGTGTGATGAAGGGGGACCATACCGGGGTGAAGGTGTCTTCTTCCGTTTGTTCCCTGACACAAGGCATTTTTGCACCTGCAGTGAACCACAAAATGGCAAGGGAGAGCTGCCAGAGAAGAAGTGTTGAGTGAAGATCTACAAGGGAAGGACTCAAATCAATCTTATCTGATGGTTGAAGTGGGAATCAAACAACATTGCAGAGTGGAAAGGGACCCACACTGAATCACACTGGGTGGGTGCAGAGCTCAGGAAACCTTCCAGTTGAGGATGATGATGATGATGATTACAGCAGGTACTTTAATTAAAGTCTGATTTTATAGTTTTCACCAATTTTTACCCTTTCTGTATTCTATTTCTTATACATGACTTGGAGACTGTTGTAACTAAGTGGTATAGAAATTGTTTTTAAAAATAAATAAATAACTAATTGGGGTGCTACTACCAAAAAGGCCTCTCCTGGTGGTAGGCAAACTCATTATAAAGGAAGGACTTCATAGCCCAGCAGTGCTAGAGTCTTTTTGATCACAATAGGGTAGACCAGGTCAGATAATACCCCCTTGACCTCTGTAAAAGTTTCCTTCACCTGTGCCTCCCTCCTCCCCCATTTCTCAGTGCTCTTCCAAGAGCCAACAGCAGGCCGATGAAGAATAGTAGATAAGCTGTATTTTTTTAATGGAATGTGTTACATCTATTCCAACTCATCTGGGCTTGCAAGTCAAATTACAGACCATGAAAATAATAAAAGAAATAATGTAAGCAACATTTCTGGGAGAGGTCTAAGCCAGGATAACATGTGTTACAATTTGAATGTGCATCACAGCTTTCTGAAGATACCCACACTCCCCTCTCAGCCTTCGATAAAAACCAGCATTTCCGTGAGAAGCAGAAAACAGTCCTGAAGGCCACCCCAACACCCCCTTGCTACCACCCAGCCCCCTTTTTTTGGGGGGGGGGGAATCAACTGTACTGATCTTCCTCAAGCCCCTACTCCTACACATGATGTGTTCTTGCAACCTATTTTTCTCTCTTGCCAGTAGTTTAGGAAGAGGAGAGGGGACATCTCTATGCAATTGCTTTACAGGATGATTCAGTCTCAACTGTGCTGCCCATAAAATATACTCACTTAATAGTCTCCCAGGACTTGTTTGTCCTTGGCTGTTGACTATAACTCCAGAGAGAGAGAGAGAGAGAGAGAGAGAGAGAGAGAGAGAGAGAGAGAGAGATGGCCAGCATCTGTGTTTTGTGACTGTGATTTGATTCCCCACTTTCAGGGTGCACTACTAGCTTCAACAAGGGCAGGTGAGTTTTATCATTCCCAATATCACCTCACCCTTTCATTTTGCATGGTGTTATGACTTGGATACACAAGGAGTGGGTGATGGCAGCAGGATGCAGGGGTGGAGGAGAAATTAGCATTTCCGTGTGAAGCCATCTAATCCAAAGCGATGTGTGACCCAAAATGCAGCTATCCTTTGAAATTTGTGCTTCTTTGAAATTTGCAATGCAGATCTCCACCCACATTTTGCACACCACAAAAACAGTATATATTATCAGAAAGTGTGTGTACAAATGCATATTTTGGTAAAAAAAAATAGTGTTATGTTAGGGGAAAGTGTATGCAAAAATGTGTACATTAGGAGAAATTATACCCGAGTATAAGCCGACCCGAATATAAACCGAGGCACCTAATTTTCCTACAAAAACCTGGGAAAGCTTATTGACTCGAGTATAAGCTGGTTCACCTTTGCCGCTGTGGAGGAGGAGGAACGAGCAGCCCCAAAGCAGCCCTTTGGGCTGCTCCTTCCTCTTCCTCCTTTGCCAAGTTTGCATTTATGCGAGCAGTTCAAGAATGGAACAATCTGCCTGGGGAGAGTAAAGAACCGCTGTTCTTGTACGCTTCTTAAGGAATGGTTAACTGGGGAGAGCGGGTGGCGGCACGAGCAGAGAGAAAGGGCTTCTTTCTCGCTGCCCCCACCACCCGCCTCACTCAAGTATAAACCGAGGGCAGCTTTTTCAGCACCAAAAATGTGCTGAAAAACTAGGCTTATACTCAAGTATATACAGTACTGAAGGGGAGATAGCTGGTCAATTCCACATATTGTTGGAAGAAAAATATTTTCTAGAGCAGCCTTCACCAACCTAGTGGCCTCCAGGTGTTTTGCACTACAATGCCCATTGATAGTACCGTAGTGCAAAATCTCTGGAGTGAAATATATTAGGGGAAAGTGTGCAGGTGACCTGGGATAGCTCAGGCGGTAGACCATGAGACTCTTAATCTCAGGGTTGTAGGTTCGGGCCCCACATGGGGCAAAAGATTCCTGCATTGCATGGGGTTGGACTAGATGACCCTTGTGGTCACTTCCAACTACAATTTTATTATTAGTAAACAATAGCACACAAAAATGCATTCTATTAAGGGAAAATACTTGCAAAAATAGATACATTAGGCAAAATTTCCCACAAAAAATGTGTATAGTAAGGGAAATGTGCCCCGAAATGCTGGAGTGTTTACATGAGGACTTTTTTTAAAAAAAAGCTTCTCATACTGATGCAAAAATGTGGTGAATTGAACTTAACACTAGAAAAATGAGAAAGTGAGATAAACCAAAATGGGCCACCTTGGGATTTCTGCAGCTGGACTCAAGCAAACATGAGGGAATGTAACAGAAATGTGACTGACATGAAAAATTGAGTCCAACCTACAAATCCTAACTTGAATTCCTTGCAAATGTAAAGAGCTGTCATGAGTAAGAATGCCAGCCAGAGGAATAGGGGCTTCAGAGGCAGTGAAGCTAGCTGGAATGTGTCTGCCCTAGAAAGCACTCCCAGGAGCAACAGTTCTCATCACTACTGGCCTGATTCTTTGAGTCTACCTCTTAAAGAGTCCAACCATGCAAATCTGGGTTCTTTGCAAGACCTTGCCATGGAGGTCAGGTTCTGTGGGTGTCATCAAGGTAACTGGCCCTCTGGTGAGTCTCATACATGTAGAAGAGGGTTTGGTTGCCCACATGGACTCCCTCAAGTTTCTCCTCATTACCTTTTTGGGGTCAGGTGCTTGGCGAGAGCATCTACTCAGTTCAGGTTACTTGTAGCTTCTGTGGGCTACTGGCAGGAGAGCTCACAAACGCTTGTTTTCTCTCTATCCTGTTACCACCACCATTCCTTTCTGCTTGGTCAAGATCCCCTTTAAAGGATCCAGTTAAGAGTCTGGGGTTTGGGTTGTAAAAGTTGGTAGTCAAGTTGTTTTTGGTTTATAGGCTCTCCTGCACAGGAGGGCCAAAATTGCATCCTAGCAATTAAGGGGAGGTGGAAACTTAGCCAAGGCTCTATTCTTCTTCTGACAGGCTAAAAGACTTGGAAGGAAAATACAGTCATTCCTCAGAAGTTGAACAGAATCCATTCTGGAAGTCCTTTCGACTTCCAAAACGGTTGAAAACAAAGGCACAGCTTCCGATTGACTGCAGGAAGCTCCTGCAGCCAATCGGAAGCCGCATCAGACATTTGGGTTCCAAAGAATGTTCGCAAACTAGAACATTCAATTCCTGGTTTGCGGCATTCGGGAGCCAAAATGTTCAATTCACAAGGCGTTCGTCAACCAAGGTACGACTGCATTGCATATAAGTTGAGTCATGTCAAACATGACAATTAGTCAGAAAGTTGTGAAGGTGAAATCTTGCAGGAGAGAGAAATGGCTTCAAGAGAGCTGGAACACTGGAAAGCGGTAGACAGAACAGATGGATATAGGAGCAGAAAGGAGCCTGGAGAAGACCACAAAGTGATCTGGAAGCTGAACTGAAGAATGCAAACTCGTAAGTATTGTTTCGCTTAGGGAAACAGCCTAGAATATAAAAGTAGCTAGATTCATATTTTCTTTCTCTCTCTTCTTTTGCTCTCATGGGTAACTCAAACTACAAAATCATTTTCCCCTGAAAAATCATTCCCTCAAAACATATTTCACTTGTTGCCTTACTAAAACCTTAAGTGCAAGCATATTTTGCTTGGGATAAAAATAGTCTGAAGTCTTGTTAGTTACCTCCACATCTAAGTGCCATGCCACTCTGCCTAATAATATAGGGAGTAAGTTGAGCCAGTTCCAATCCAAAAGGCTGTTTAGTGGAGGCAGCCAAAGAGAAAGAGATTCACTTGCTGGCAGCGGAGAAGTCAACATAAGCAGGGGTTGGTTTGGAGGGTTGCTTTCCTTCCTCTTTCCCCTCTCACAGTGCAGGTTGCGGCTTATGCAAACGCACCCACAAAGGGTCCTACAGTTGCGACAGTTAATGCTCTGTCTGAAGGTGAGAAAGGAATACCTGTTAACAGAGTCTCTGTGCTGGTTGGGATGTTCAGCAAACCTTCCTCCATATGAAGAAGTATCTGAAGAAGTGTGCATGCACACGAAAGCTCATACCAAAAACAAACTCAGTTGGTCTCTAAGGTGCTACTGGAAAGAACTTTCTATTTTGTTTCGACTATGGCAGACCAACACGGCTACTCACCTGTAACTTCCTCCATATGAACTGTGTCACCCACCTTGAACCCGTAGCTTTGTAGACTAGCTGAGCTATGTAGACATCCCCGCAGGGGAGCCAGCTGACATCATTGCAAGTGGATCTGCCACCTTGAAATGCATAGCATGTTGCAAAAGGGTGAGGCCCTGAACCTGCTCCTCTGTGCAGGGAGGAATGGAGCTGGGAGAGGCAAGCCCAACGACTGCCAGGCTGAGCAGTGTGCATGCACACGAAAGCTCATACCAAGAACAAACTTAGTTGGTCTCTAAGGTGTTACTGGAAGGATTTTTTTTTTGATTTTTTTAATTTTGTTTTGACTATGGCAGACCAACATGGCTACCTACCTGTAACTGAGACCCTCTTTTCCTTCCTGTGGGGCATCCTGCAGCTCCACCATCTGCTAAACCCATAGAGGGAGCTCACCACTGCTCCAAGTGAGGAGAGGGGCTGCCTGCTGAACGTCCCAAGGACAGGAGCAGAAGACCTTCAGTTCCTGTGGGTGCCTTGCTATGTCCTTGTGTTCCTAGCTAGGTCAGCATGGCAAAGCAGTGCATTTGCACATCCTCACTAAGTCCCCCCCCCAAAAAAATATCCCTGCCTTCCACGTGCCAAGTTTCAAGGTTGTGCCATCGCCGAACTGCCTTCTGTGATAGCTTTTTCACCTTCCCAGTTACAGAGGAGTCCATATTTTACACACCTGATATAAAGCTATTGGGAGAGCATATTACAAGAGACAAATACACACACACACACACACACACACACACCAAGCAAACTGGAGGCAATCAATGCCCCCGGGGTCTGATTTGCACCCAGGGAGGAAAAGAACATGACAAGCTGCCCTTTTCCAAATTGTTCCTCTTAGTAGAAGACATTGGAAGCAATCTTCGGCACACAGGAGAGGTGGGGATTGGGGACGTCTGTCAAGGGGTTTCGCAAGCACACAACTGTCTGTGTTTGTTCAGCCATGTGGAAGGGAGCAGTAGAGAGACCCCACTGATGGTGCATGGCAGGGGAAGCAGAGCTTTGAAAAGCACGGGCAGGTTTGTGTGTGCTTTTTCTCCCCTCCTCCCCTCCCAACCTTCAGTTCAGAAAAGGCCCTCAGTGCCTGTTTGAGGAGGATGTGGTTTCTGGAGATATAAAATGAAAACATGAAAACAAAGCCCCAGTGAAATGTCTGGACAGGAAAGAGAGACTTGGGGAGCTGCCGATGGCTGGCAAAGCGAGTCTTCAAGTGCACACCATCATTTTGAGATGTTGCCAGAGCTCTCCGTCTCACCACCAAGTGTAGCACTGCAATGGCCCTCTGTGGCTGACTGCTGGCTGTTCCATCAGCCTCTGTTGCCACAGGCCAAGCCAGCCCATCCACCAGCTTGGTTGCAAATGGGGCTGAGGAGTTTCATCCTTGGCTTCCTCTGTGCTTCAGCTGAAGGGATGAGATCTGCCTCAGGCCTTCACATCAGAAGTTTCTGCGACTTCAGAATATAAAATGCTAATGCCATGCATTTCCTAATCCCGGCATTTCCAAAATCCTGTGGTTCCAGATAATGCATTGCTTTATTACTTTGAATTTCCGAATATGTCATAATTGGTTCTTGAGTTTGGTGAATGCAATACTTTTTTGTGTGCTATCAAGGTGGGATCTCTTTCATAGTCATATATAGACTTAAGCACACCATCCTCCCACCCACCACCATAGTGGTCAGTCTCACTGAAATAAAATTTAGGATTGCTCTTTGTCATCCTTTCCACTCCATCTGAAAAGACAGCATATGAAGGTGTTGCCCCCACCTGTTATTGAAGCTTTGACCTTCTGCATGCCAAGCAGGTGCTCTGCTGCTGAGCTTTCGGCCCTCCCACAACAGCTGCCCAGCCACAGAAGCGAACGAGTCCACTTGTGCTGCAATTTCAAGCAGCAGGCACCGAAAAAGTAAACGAGGCAGTGTGGGTGTGAAAAACGCAGCATGCCCTGACTATTACATGCAGCCGTCGTCGTAATAAACAGTGAAGCTGATGGTTCCCAGAGGGACTTGCTAATGTAGGAGATTGATTTACTCCAGTGTAACCCCCCACAGGCACTGAATGCTGCTCCAACTCAACTTCCCATAAAATCAATCCCTGCTTTTCACCACTTTTGACAGGGCCTTCTAATATTAATCCTCTTGCCTTGTCAGTCAGCCCAACTAACAAAGGCTCTAATGATCTTTAACTAGGCATAATAAATACTACATGGAGCAAGGGAGGATTCCAGGGCTGTCTCTGCTGCCAAGGAAGTGTTTATAATATGGTTTGCGGAAAAAGAAAGAAAGGAACAAAGAGAAAGAAAGAGAGAGAGAGAGAGAGAGAGAGAGAGAGAGAGAGAGAGAGAGAGAGAGAGAGAGAGAATTCAGTTTTCATTGTTTTGAAGACAGAGTTCCTGCAAATAGGCTGTCCTTTGACAATATCAGGGTCAAGTCCTGACATATAACAGCATCCCTTCCAACATTTCTCCAATGAAAATAAGGACATCCTATACCATTATTATTATTATTATTATTATTATTATTATTATTATTATTATTCCCCTCCCAGCTGACTGGTTTGCCCCAGCCACTCTGGGCAGCTTCCAACATATATAAATACAGAAGGAAAGATTAAAACATTAGAATGTTTTAAAATATTATATTTTAAAACATTAAAAAATGCTGTCTCCTAATGGTTACATACCCTGTTTCTCCTAAAATAAGACATAGCCATAAAATAAGACATAGCAAGATTTCTATGCATTTGCGAAATATAAGCCATTCCCCAAAAATAAGCCATACCCCGAAAATAAGCCATAGTGACGAGGCACCTCCCATTAAAACAGCCTGGAGAGGCGTGGCTATGCAGCGTACCGATGCAACGCGGTTAAAATAAGACATCCCCTGAAAATAAGCCATACTGTGTTTTGTTGAGCGAAAAAAAATATAAGACGGTGTCTTATTTTAGGAGAAACACGGTAGTTACTTATCTCCTTGGCTCAGGGGCCGCATAACTCCATACCCTCAACATTTCTCCAATGAAAATGTTGTTGTTCAGTCGTTCAGTCGTGTCCAGCTCTTCGTCACCCCATGGACCACAGCACGCCAGGCACCCCTATCTTTCACTGCCTCCCGCAGTTTGGCCAAACTCATGCTAGTCGCTTCTAGAACACTGTCCAACCATCTCATCCTCTGTTGTCCCCTTCTCTTTGTGCCCTCCATCTTTCCCAACATCAGGGTCTTTTCTAGGGAGTCTTCTCTTCTCATGAGGTGGCCAAAGTACTGGAGCCTCAGCTTCAGGATCTGTCCTTCCAGTGAGCACTCAGGCCTGATTTCTTTAAGGATGGATAAATTTGATCTTCTTGCAGTCCATGGGACTCTCAAGAGTCTCCTCCAGCACCATAATTCAAAAGCATCAATTCTTCGGCGATCAGTCTTCTTGATGGTCCAGCTCTCACTTCCATACATTACTACTGGGAAAACCATAGCTTTAACTATACGGACCTTTGTCTGCAAGGTGATGTCTCTGCTTTTTAAGATGCTGTCTAGGTTTGTCATTGCTTTCCTCCCAAGAAGCAGGCGTCTTTTAATTTCGTGACTGCTGTCACCATCTGCAGTAATCATGGAGCCCAAGAAAGTGAAATCTCTCACTGCCTCCATTTCTTCCCCTTCTATTTGCCAGGAGGTGATGGGACCGGTGGCCATGATCTTAGTTTTTTTTTTATGTTGAACTTCAGACCATATTTTGTGCTCTCCTCTTTCACCCTCATTAAAAGGTTCTTTAATTCCTCCAAAGAAAATAGGTACATCTTAAGGAAAAGCGGGACATCTTAAGGAAAAGCGGGACATTCTGGGATCAAATCTGTAAATCCGGGACTGCCCCTAGAACATAGGGACACTTGGAGGGTCTGTAACAGAATAATCTAAGTAGAAATGTTAAAATGAGCCTCTAAGGAGGCACCAGCTTCTACCCCCTCAACAATGATTAATCACATATAAAGGGCAATGCCTTACTGGCACAAGCACTGGGTCGACAGCCCTAATTATGTACTAGGCTGGGGTACAACAGATGCCAGTTGTTAAGACTATCCACAAAATCTTTGTTGGCACTGCTGGTGTCCAACAGTTGGGCAAAGCAGTGTGAAACATTGCTGTCAAACTATAATATGTTCCTAGAACATGTAGAAAGCAGTTAATCTTGAACTAGCTAAGAAGCTGATCAAAGACACTGTATCAAAAGGACCTACAACTGGAAATGGAGGTTATTCACAATATCCCCCCCTCCCCCACAGTGGTACTGATTTACAAAGAATGATCAGATCCCACAATCTTATTTTTTATGAGTTAACACCCCCCCCCTGCAAAAACAACAACACAAAAAACCTTTATGTTTCTTGACTTTCAAATGATGTCTGGACCCTAATTGGATGGCAGGTATACTAAGGGAAAAGAGTGTGTGTGTGTGTGTAAAGCCTCAATTAAATCAATGCTTTTGTAGTTAGGAGGAAGTCTACTGCATTTTGCATTGTCCAGTGCATAAAGCTTCTAGAAGCAGATTTTATTGGGGATCTATAATAGACACACAGACAAGTTTGATTGTGATATCTTCAGCTACAACAGAACAAATATACAAAGCTGCAGATTTTGCAAAAGGTGCTTGGAAGATTAGATAGAAATGTGTCTGTACAACACGTGTACTAGGAATGGATAAATCTGTCAGTTTTGGTTTTTCTCTGTCTTAAGTTCTGCTTTTCACATTTTCACATCAGTTTGCAATATTTTTTTTTTCCAGTCTGCAGGAAAATCCACCTGCATCTTCATGTGAATCACTCTGAACAGATGCACACTTCTATGCAAATTGCCTAACCTATGCATTTTGTGAACAATTCCCCCTGGCACATTGCATTTTTGTACATTATTCTCACTAACAGGAGCAGTTTTTGGGGGCACTTTCCTCTACGGTAAACATTATCACGCACGTTTTTGGTCGCAGAACTGCATCGCAAAATTGGGGAAAGTGCAAATCTCAAAGGATAGCTGTGTTTCGCACATTCACATCTCAGTTCACATACTGGTTCAGCAAGTGCAAATTAAGTAGGTTTGCAATGAAGTGCAAACTGGATAAAATTCTCCCCAGTCCTTAACCCAGTTAGGGGACCTTTTGTTAAAAGAAATTGCTGTAATTCTGCAGGTGACATTGGAGTGCAATGCCACCTCCTGTAATTAAACTCTGATGGTACGTGGGTTGTTGTTGTTATTGTTGATATATGACTGAATACCTTTCTTTTTTTTCAAAGAAACCGTGGAGACAATTTACATTATACCAGTTACTAGGATTACCTGTTGCTGCTGGTATCCATCGAGCCAATATGTTATATTGATATGTTGTCTTGTGATATGTGTTTTCGCAATGACCTTTGATTGTTTAAATGTTCCAGCTTCACACCTGATGTTTGCTCAGCTCAGTTGTATTTATTTATATGGGAAGTAGCCACAGGGAAAGCCTGCGTCTTACACCAGAAGCCTGCACATATTTGCTGAGTTCAGTGGGGCTTGCCCCCAGGAAAAAAAAAATGAGCTACCTGCCTGTGAAGTGAGTCAGTTGTATCATCTATGGAACCACACGAAAGCCACCTTTGGAACGCCAAACACTGAAAGTGAACTGGAAACGGAATGGTGTCTAGAACAGCTAGTGGCTGCAGAAGACCTTCTCACTGGGAGTCCTCAGCTCACCTGCCTGTCGGCTGTCCAGTGCTGGATTACTAATAGGCAGTGTAGGCACTATGGACCCCATGACAACGGATCAAAATAATATTGATTTGATCTTGAAAGAATTTGAATTTGGAAGAGGAAACCCCCATTGACTCAGAAACCTACATCACTGTGAGGGCCCTCCCGAGATTTCGACTGCCATTGAGGCCTTCACAGGGTTTAATCTGGCACTGCCGCTGTCCCACATGTACCAAAACTACAGGAAAAGGTACCTGAAAGATTGTTTCAACCCTTTATATACCTAAGTAATCACTGCACTCTCTAGGTAAGGGCCTCCTGCAGTTACCATCTTATCAGGTGGTCCATTCAGCACAATATAGAAACTGGACCTGTTGTGTGGTGGCCCCTACCCTTTGGAATTCCCTCCCCTTAAATATTAGACAGGTTCCTTCTCTGTTGAAATGTTCTGGGTTTATTATTATTATTATTTCAGGCATTTCAAAATTTAAACACTGGTTTGCTGGAAATATCTCACTCATCTGTTTTTTGTTATTGATTTTGGGTTTTTATTGCCTATTTTCATTGTGTTGCTGTTTCCTGGAGTTGTTACTTGAATGAATGTTCTCTGGGACACCCGTAATTGGAAGATGATCTTAACCGTCAGACAGGTTCATAAGCTGTATGGCTGAAGTGGGCCACAATGACTACTGGAAGGGCGATGGGCCAGGCACCTAGGAAAGGAAGGAGCTTGGCTGGTATATGTGTGTTTGGGGAAGAGCTGGAGTGGTCAGGTTGCCAAGCGAGGCTAGTGAGGGGATTTCAGCAGGTATAGCTTGTTATGCAACCACTGAGGATGCTGGAGACCTGCCCCCCTCTTTTTCACTTGATGTCAGGTTTCAGTGAATTCCAATCTCCCCCCCCACACACACACACACAGCAGACAGCCAAGGAAGTAAACAGGGAAGCTGTTACCGAGTCTTTATTCAATATACACAGTGAGAGGCCTCTGCACGCTGCTTCTTATGTTAATGGCATTGCTCCAACTGAGCTCCTCCCCCCTCCCTTCCTAGCAACAGCACTTCCCCTTACAGTGGCCGCCAGGGGCTAATTGCCTCTGAGTCCTTTGCTCTTTCATTCTCAACGCACATTGAGTTCTGGGAGAAGGGGAGTCAGAAATGCTCTCCAGTGATATTGTGTCAGCTGGCTGCTCTGTCTCTGTCTCCCCCCTCTCCCAACACCTCCCAACTCTTCTGTTCACCTGTCTTTGAGCTGTGACCTTCCTCAAACCACTGCTGTAATTCAATACTTCCTTCCTCTTCTGTGGAAAGTTCAGGGGAGGGGGCCCGGTCTCCACCATTCCTCCTCAGTCTCGTCCCCCTCAGTCCAGTCCCTGACACCTGAGCACCCTATGGGCATGGTGTTACCATTCCTAGACAGAGCGGGAACAAAGAGAGCAGTACCATGCTATAAGAAGGCAATGGAGATAATGATCAGCCAATGAAACCCAGTTAGTT
The DNA here is from genome assembly GCF_009819535.1 of Lacerta agilis. Lineage (NCBI taxonomy): Eukaryota > Metazoa > Chordata > Lepidosauria > Squamata > Lacertidae > Lacerta > Lacerta agilis. The sequence continues at coordinate 16,031,673 of NC_046326.1, read as the reverse complement.
TTGCCACGGCCTAATGATGATCTCAGCTTGTGGAAACACTGAGGCACACTTTTTTCACTGTTGTTACCAGTGTGGTGCAATGCCCTCCCTGCTGAAATAAGGGAGTCCCCATGTGGGTTGACATTCCACTGGTTCCTGAAGACACACCTGTTTTGTCAAGCATTCCTCTGAACTTACTTTATTGTTTTAACTGGTTTATAACTGTCCTGTTGCTTAATTGCTGATTTTATTGTTACATTTCAATTAAGGATGTTTTACTTCTTAAGATTTAGTGTCAGGAGTATAACGTAGTCCTGGACACAGCAGAGTTAACCGCAGACTTTTCTGGAAGCTTCTGGCTGTTGTGTAATTAACTGGACAGCACAACGCAGGAACTCAGCAACTCACTTGGATAACTATATACAGTATTTATTGAAGCAACTAGTATCCATAAGTTACTATGAACAGACTTTACAAATAAAAGAAACAAAACATAAAATCTTTCCTCTCTGTCTCTCTCTCTCTCATCAACCTACACTGACCACTTTCTCCTTACTAACACCTGCACCAACCTAACACTAACACACAAGCTCTCACACAGAGCTCACTCTTTAGGAACTCATTGACCAATCACAGGTTGTTGCTAAGGGTCAGGAGAGAGAGCAGATCTGGGCTTTCTGCCAACTGGTAATTGCTTGAAGATAGACAGCTGAATTTCTGCACGTAGGCAATTTGAAATCTCTAACATTACTGCCCAATGGAATTGTTACTGCATATAGATTTTATAGTTGCAAATTGATTAGAATCCATTTTGGCATATAAACAGTATACAAATTAATATAGTAAAATAAAAATTTAAAAAAATATTGTAATAATAAAGGTAAAGGTAAAGGGAAGCCTGACCATTAGATCCAGGCGTGTCCGACTCTGGGGTTGCGGTGCTCATCTCGCATTACTGGCCGAGGGAGCCGGCGTACAGCTTCCAGGTCATGTGGCCAGCATGACAAAGCTGCTTCTGGCGAACCAGAGCAGCGCACAGAAACACCGTTTACTCTCCCACCAGAGCGGTACCTATTTATCTACTTGCACTTTGACGTGCTTTCAAACTGCTAGGTGGGCAGGAGCTGGGACCGAGCAACGGAAGCTCACCCCATCACGGGGATTCGAACTGCCAACCTTCTGATCAACAAGCTCTAGGCTCGGTGGTGTCCGTGTCCGTTAAGCATACCTGGTGTCTTTGTTGATGCATCACATCTAATCCATCAGTTAGTTTTTTTATTAACAAGGATTAGCAGATGTGGCACATCGGCCCCCTATGTCCCCCCCCAAATACCCTCTAAAAGGTTGCTGCTGCTGCTGCTGCTGCTGCTGCTGCTGCTGCTGCTGCTGCTGTCAGGCCGGTAAGTGCCTTTTTCTCCTTGTCTCTAAAGCAGCTGAAGTGCCACGTGTGGCACTGCTGACAGGCCAGGGCTGCAGAAACGGCACATCTTTTATTGAGCAAGGGAGTTAATGGGCATGTAAAACACATACAACTTGTCAGCATGTTCGCCTTTGCTGCTGCTGCTGCTGCTGCCGCCACCCGTAGCTGATGAGAATTGGACGGCCTTCCCTCTGCATCCACACTCACACCTGTTCCACCCTTGCCCTTCCTGGGGCTCTTGCGGTTGTGGTTCTGTTTGCTTTCTGTGGCTTCTGTGAACACGGAGGATGGTGGAGGAGTTGTTGTTGTTGTTGTTGTTGCTGCTGCTGCTGCTGCTGCTGGCCACCTCTGTCCCTGCTGACTCAGCATTTGCTTTTGCTCAGCGCGCACAAGCCCGAAATGGAGAGGGGGGGAACTAGAAGCAAGCAGCGCAGAAATGGCTGCGCAAGGGTTCCGGCGCTTTCGAGTTCACCCTAATGTTGAGACACGCCAATGCATTCGGAAACAAAGCCAAAGAAAATGAGAGTTGTGCAAGTAGTAATCATATGGAAATGATCAAGGAATGAGTTAAAGGATCTGATTCTTTTGGTTTAATTATGTGAGAGCTGGGAATGCACATAATTACTCAAAATTATTATTGGGCAAACATCATCAGGAAACCTCTGGGCTCCTCCTGCATACGGATCCCTTCACATCCTCTGCCAGGCAGGAAGGGCCTGGGTGGGTATCCCGCTCAATGTGGTGCCATAAACAAGCCTAATGGTTTGCTCTCCGTCTCCCTCTCTGCAGAGCTCATAATTATATATTTTGCTACTTTGCTTGGAAAGGGGATTAGGCACACCAGCTGTTTGGAGTGATGGCGGGGCTGCTTTCCGATGCATCTGGAGTGGCTCCAAACGTATTATCCATATTCCCCACTCTGGTGGTGCAGGAATGTGGTCAGGAACGGGCCTGCCTTGGTGTGCTGGTGCACGGGGATCAGCTTGGGTTTTACAGGCCAGGTGCAAAGTGTTTTTGTCCGAACCGGTTGCAGCTGCCTGTGCTCATCCATCAGGAATCAGATAATCTGCACAAGGCTGGTTTTGAGCACAGGTGGGGTTAGCAGGTGAGGTTTTGTTTTGAAATTCCTGACAGCTCTCTATTATGCCAGGAATAGAAAAGAACAGCAGACGGAAGAAGGCAAACGCTTGTTCAGCTGATGCAGAGAAGGCACAGCTCCATGTATCACTTAAAGGCCGTGCCGCATAAGTGACCAAAGGGAGGAGTTAACAAGGAGATACTTCTGAAATGCCATGGAGCTCCTCCATCATTCAAAAGGAACTCCAATCCAACTAAACTAAGTTGGTCTTTATATCCCATTGAAAACTGTGACAGTCCCATCCCAGCTGAAATGAGGTAGGTCAACCTCGGCTGTGTTGCCTGGCTCTCTTGCCTGACATGAGGCTGGTCAAACGGAAAGGAGGGTGGCAGGGCTCCTGAACCTTGAATAGTAACCTGCCCAATTTCCCTCTTCCACACAATTATTAAAAGTCCAGGAGCCCACCTACAGAGCATCTCCCTTAATGTCTTTCCACTACCAAGCCAAGAGACCCTTTGATGTTCCTATGTTTAACATCTGAGTAGATTCTATACCAAATTGTTGTTTTCTCTGCTGCAATTTCTAGGCCTATGCTTTATTGAATATGCTTGTGTTATTGTGAGCTTTCTTAATCATTGGTCTCTTCTTTTTTAAAAAAAAGACTAAGCATCTGGAAGTATCACAAAAGGCTGGCTTATAAAAGGAGTGTCCGCTGGTTTTATCTGTACCCAGAAGAAGGTTTATTGGGGTGATTTGGGGCAGACTCTCACATTCCCGTGTTGGAACGTGCTGTTGACCAAGGTGTGCCATGGTGGGTGAGGGAGTAGCTCAATTCCCCCACCCCACCCCAGAAAGCTGAATGAGCACACTCCCCTCCCTTTCTGAGAAATGAAACCAAGCTGACAGGTGAACTGCCCTAAGCTTGAGAGAGGGGAGGGCAGGAAAAGAGAGAGGAGAGGATTGCAGGGGGGGGGTGGGGTAGGGGAGAGAGAGATCTTTCATTTTGTTGGACACCTCTAACTTTCAATCACAGCAAATCACTGTGATTCAGTGGAGGAATATTGAAGTATTGAATATTGTTGCAGATCCTTTGCATCCCGGTCATCATCTGTTTGACTTACTTCCATCTGGACGTCGCTACAGGACTTTATACACAAAAACAGCCAGGCACAGGAACAGTTTTTTTCCCTTGTGCCATTAAATTGTTAAATTCGTAGTTGTGTAGCGGAAGGGGAGGCCAGTTATGGGTGGGGCTTCTTTGCTGTGTCATTGTATTGTGAGTGGAACAGTGTTTGTATAAGGTATGTTTACATTGCAATGTAGCCGAAGCAAAATTCCAAGTATGTTGGAAAATGTACTTGGCCAATAAATTACTCCTATTCCTAAATGGAGTGAGTTGATCTTCATGTAGGTCATTATTCTCCTATGGGCTTTGTGTTAACAGGGCTGAAGCGGCGGAGCCAGACTGTTGGGGTGGTCAGTTTCTTTCCTAATCGTTATTTTTCTAAGAAACAAATTAAAAAATCAAAGCTCCCTCCTCTCTTTTTCCTTCCAAGGAGGGTACTTCCAGGAAGGGGTAGAGGGAGTTGTTGTTTAAGTTGAAAAACCTGTCTACAAATATATTTGGCTAGTCAGGATCTGGACATCTCCCCTAAATTGGTAGCAGCAGGTGCAGAATTGTTCCCTGCACAGAACAAGTGCAACTGAGTGCAGCCCAGCACTTCTTCCTAAATACTCTCTTCCATATCTGACCAGATATTCCTCTAAGGGAACAAGCCAAGCATTGAGGTCAGGGGGAGTTTAAGCTCCACAGAAACTTACTGCTTTGGAGAAAGCTGCCTGGAAGAGGCCTGTCTCCCCACCCTGCAGCCAACTCTCTGTAAGCCACTCATCCATCAAGCTTCCACTTTCAAGCTCCCCCAGTCCTCTGGCGCTTCTCCCATATTCCGCTCCAGTCCAGACCAGGAGCCACCCTTTGAATAAGCTCCTGAGGACAGCCATTAATGAAACAGTACTTATCTCTCCTGGCTCTCAAAACCTGGGTGGGTGGTGCCGCATAATGGAACTTTTAGCTCAAATAGCAATGACTTTGACCGTGCAAAATTATACCCTCTTCTATCCAAATGAACTAGGTAATGCCTTGCATTAGTGTAAAATCCTCCATCAAACCATGAAGGCTGTCATTAAAAACGTTCAAGGCTCAAAATTAGGAGTGTGTGAAAAGGGAAAGGGTGAAAGCGGGGGAGGAGGTGGAAAGCTGGTTTAGAGTCGCTGGTTGTCAGTCTCCTTTGCCTCTTCGCAACCCTTTTGCCATTCGGAGGAAATGCAAAGTGAGCCGCACAAAAGGGGTTTTGTGTACCTTCTGGGAGGTGGGGGCGGAAAGCTGAAACTAATCGCTCGTCTTGCTTCTTTTTTCAGGTATTCAGAGGCAAGGAAAGATCTTGAGGGACATAATCTCATTTGAACGCCAATGTAAAAGCCAGGCTTTCCAATGTGCAGATTAACTAGCGACTCCCACGAAGTCAAAGATTAGCCTGAAGCCACAGAGTAGATCACCAGATTAACTAGCAAGGAGCAGGTTTTCTGAATAATTCAGATGGCATAGTGGAGAAACTACCGGTATGTGGGGAGCTTCCTTCAGATGTACAGATCCTGTTTTAGAGGGCAGGTAGAATTCAAGGAGGGACCCAGGTGGTACTGTGGGTTAAACCACAGAGTCTAGGGCTTGCTGATAAGAAGGTCGGTGGTTCGAATCCCTGCCACGGGGTGAGCTCCCATTGCTTGGTCCCAGCTCCTGCCCACCTAGCAGTTCAAAAGCACATCAAAGTGCAAGTAGATAAATAGGTACCGCTCCGGCGGGAAGGTAAACAGCATTTCCGTGTGCTGCTCTGGTTCGCCAGAAGCGGCTTAGTCATGCTGGCTACATGACCCAGAAGCTGTCTGCAGACAAATGCTGGCTCCCTCGGCCTATAGAGCAAGATGAGCACCGCAACCCCAGAGTCGGACACGACTGGACCTGATGGTCATAGAATCATAGAATCATAGAGTTGGAAGAGACCACAAGGGCCATCCAGTCCAACGTGGTCAGGGGTCCCTTTACCTTTACCTTTAGAATTCAAGGAGTAGGGCATCTTGACCTAAACTATGTTGTACCTTAAGGATGCAAGGGGACCTGTCAGGGTGCAGTCACACTGATAAACGTTGGCAGATGTGCTCTACCCCCCCCCCATCAGAGGAAGCGATACGTCTGGTTACCAGTTGCACTCAGGTCTTGCTTCCTATATTCATCGGGTTGGCCACTGTGAGAATGGGATGCCATTTCCTCTCCACCACAGCCCTTGTTTTAGAAAGCAGGCAATCATCTGGCAACAGGATGTCACAATTCTGTAGCTGGCTGATATTTTGCACTTTTGCCATCTTCCATATACAAACACACCCTGCAAATACCTGCTACCTTCCACCAGGTCCACAGCCCTGCATCCACCAGCTTTGATACATCTCCCTTTCAAGTAGTGCCCATTCCACCTTTCCCCCCAAGATCGTAGAATCATAGGATTCTGGATTTGGAAGGGACCCTGAGGATCTTCTAGTCCAGGGGTCAACAAGCTTTTCCAGCAGGGGGCCGGTCCACTGCCCCTCAGACCTTGTGGGGGACCAGACTATATTTTTGAGAAATAATAATAATAAAACGAATTCCTATGCCCCACAAAGAACCCAAAGATGCATTTTAAATAAAAGCACACATTCTACTCATGTAAAAACACGCTGATTCCCTGACCGTCCGCGGGCCAGATTTACAAGTCGATTGGGCCGGATCCGGCCCCCGGGCCTTAGTTTGCCTACCCATGATCTAGTCCACCCTGGCAATGCAACTATCCCAAACAGGGATCAAACTTGCAACCTTGGCGTTACTAGCACCACACTCTAATCAACTGAGCTATTCAGTGGGATAACGGGAGAATGATCTGCCTCTTGTAAGCAGGGCCGTCTTAAGCATATTCGGCTTTGTGGTGCAAAGCTCCCTCTGGCGGCAGCACCCCCCTCTTTCCAAGAGTTTTTTAGGGAGGGCAGCGCTGCCAGCAGGGCTGGAGGATGTGGGCAGTGGCTGGAGGGTGGCTCCTCTGGCAGGGAAGAGGCAGAGGCTGGATGCAACACCTTCCGGCTTAGCTGGCTGCTTCGTGCCACGGTGGCCATGGCAGATGGAGGCTCCGGGCACGGCACTCCTTTGGCACGGCATGGCGGAGGCGGGCAAGGGCAGTGAGCTGATGCCAGGAGCTGCTGTGTCCAGCCTCCACCTCTTCCCTGGCGCCCTCCAGAACTTGGCGCCCTGGCACCCTGCACCACTAGCCTCTATGGGTAAGACGCCCCTGCTTGTAATGTCTCTGCTACCATGAGTTCTGTATTGTTAACCCCACTTTTGTCTATATGTGATTTTTATATCCTCCTTTTCTTCCATCATAGTACTCAGGGGCACTGCATTGCTAATCCCTTGCTTACCTCCATTTCAGAAGCTACCCATACCTAGACCTCCCTACCTTCAGTTACACTTCTATATTGTCCACATCCAGACTATTCCCTGCCCAGCTCTGGACTTCCAACATGAAATAAGAGGGGTTGGCTGAGATGCCCCACAACCTCTCCTCCAATTCTCAGATTCTTTGCTTTCTGGTCAACACCACTCTGGGCATTGCTCTGCTTTTGACATTATATATAGTGGTCTGAGTTGCACAAATTAAATGGGGGGGGGGCAAAGAAAGGCCTGCAAGGAGCCATGAATGTGGGCCTTTGATGCCTTCCATTCCTGAGGCTACATGATCTTATGAACATTCCTAGCCACCCAGAATAAAATAATCAGAATTGTCGCCAAAGAGCAACTGGTGATTTATTTATTATTTTTGTTCAGCTGCGAACTCTTTATTACTGGGCGCATGTGTGGGAAGGCAGCCGGCAAGCGAGCTGCATGCATTAACATTTCTTTAATTCTATCAGTGCTTCCGAAACGCACCGAGTCACAACTCAACAGGTTCCACACGGAGCGAACTGTCAGGCGTATTCAGAAATGCCATTTCTATTTTGCATCTCTAGCAGGACGAGGGGCTGAAGCGCTCAGAATGTCAGCAAAGGCTGCGGCTCCCTCCATTTTCTGGAACAGCAGCAAATCTGCTCCCTGCGCCTTCCCCGTGCCCATGTCTCATGCTGGCTAATGAGAATTCAGCTACACTTGCAAATAGGCATCATTGTAACAGATTGGCAGACCAGTCCTTTCAGCAAATATTAACTCTAGCCCTGCAAATTGGAGCAGAGTTCAACCTCTCGGCTTCTTCCTTGCACCTGCTGCTGCTACTGCTGTGCTAATGGGCCGTGCCAGGGGAAGCTCAGCACTGGAGCTCTGGATATCCATCCTGCACAGTGTGGCTTCAGGGAAGGGGCACTGGGTGGGGAGGAGGGGCTAGGCAGAAAGGTCTGCACTCTGCATACAAAGGCATCCACTGCCACTCCATCCCTACTTTCTCCCATGATGACATGGCCAGTCAGGTAAGTCACTCCTACTCTCCTAGGAATTTTTGCATTTTTTCCCTTCTTTCCACCCCAATGCCTGCCTCTCAATCCTGTCTGATACCCCGCCTCCTGACAGCCCCAGATTTTTCTGGGTCACAGCAATCCGGTCAAGCAATGTGCAGATTCTCCCCCACCCAATCCAGTTCAGGCCTCAGGCATTGGCTGAATCCGGTACACAGACCAACTGATTTTGCAATCTCTTGCACAGCAACATTTCACTAGCTTAGAATGTTTCACTAGCAGAGCAAAGTGACTAACTTAGCTCTTCTCTGCCTGGAGAGGGCATTGCTGAAGCCTGAGCACACCGTTTCAGATGGTTCACTTGGCTCAGTGCCAACAACAGGCCATGAGATTCAAGCCCTACAGACCCTAGTACATTGCCAGCTTCAAAACCTGGTGTGTAACACTGTGTTTATTGCCCCAGCTCTCATAAAGGGCTATTCAAACATATGCTGAGTTGTCACCCATGTGGTTTCAGTGATGCAACTGGCTCATACTTGCTCCTGCAAAAACCAGAGTGGCCTCTTGAAGCTATCTGCTGCCCAGCTCGCTGGGCTGCATAACAGTTCTTCAGCCCTTCAGAATGTACCGTATATACTCGAGTATAAGTCGACCCAAATATAAGCCGAGGCACCTAATTTCCCTACAAAAATGTGGGAAAGCTTATTGACTCAAGTATAAGCCGGTTCACCTTTGCCACTGTGGTAGAGGAGGAACGAGCAGCCCAAAGCAGCCCTTTGGGCTGCTCCTTCCTCTTCCTCCTTTGCTGCTGTGGAGCTCACCCGGTCGCAGGGTTTCGAACCGCCATTCTTCTGATCAGCAAGCCCTAGGGCTCTGTGGTTTAACCCACAGCGCAATGTTCCCTTGTGTTATACAGAGAAGGCTGGGATCCTGTCCTGTTTAAGCAGGAGCCAGGGAAAGTGAGCACCTGTGGGGTTTTAATACTTCCTTAACTGATAGGCTTTCTGCCTTCTGGGGTCTAAAGTTTGCATTTATGTGAGCAGTTCAGGAATGGAACAAGCTGCCTGGGGAGAGTAAAGAACCACCGTTCTTGTACACTTCTTAAGGAATGGTTGACTTGAGTATAAGCCAAGGGCAGCTTTTAAAGCACAAAAAGTGTGCTGAAAAACTAGGCTTATACTCAAGTATATACGGTAAGCACATTTGTGAAATGCGATTCTGTGCTACTGTAGAATCATAGAGTTGAAAGGGAACCTGAGGTCCTGTTTTAGAGGGCAGGTGGAATTCAAGGATTAGGGCATCTTGACCTAAACTATGTTGTACCTTAAGGATGCAAGGGGACCTGTGAGGGTGCAGTCACAGTGATAAACCCTGGCAGATGTGTTCTACCCCCACCCCCATCAGAGGAAGTGATGCTTCTGGGTACCTGTTGAAGTCAGGATCAGCTTCCTATATGCATCGGGTTGGTCACTGTGAGAATGGGATGCCTTTGAGCTGATCCATCAGGGATAGTATTCTTTTCTTACAATTTTTGAAACATATTTCCTCTCCACCACAGCCCTTGTTTTAGAAAGCAGGCAAACATCTGGCAACAGGATGTCACAAGGCTGAATCTGGCTGATATTTTGCACTTTTGCCATCTTCCATATACAAACACACCCTGCAAACATCTGCTACCTTTCACCAGGTCCACAGCCCTGCATCCACCAGCATAGAATCATAGGATTTTAGAGTTGGAAGGGACCCTGAGGATCTCTAGTCCAACCCTACACAATGCAGGAATATGCAGCTGCCCCACATGAGGACCGAAACCGCAACCTTGGCATTATCAGCACCACACTCTAACCAACTGAGCTATGCAAGATGCTTGTTCCTGAGGCTGAATTTACATTCTAAGTTCCTCCCTCCCTCCCCCCGAACATGGAGACCATGTTTAAGTTGGCCATGAAAAGTCATGCAATGACAATGATCTGGAGGCTGGTGCAGCAACTTTCCTAAAGGGGGCATTTCAGCTTAGAAAAAAAGGTGAGAAAGGATAGAGGTGCATAAAATTAGGCATGGTGGGCAGACAAACTCCCCCACCCATCATATTTATTATTATTTTATTATTATTAAATTCATTACCTGCCCATCACCCTAAGGTCCCAGGGTGGGACATTACAACACAATATTTAAAACAGTTTAAAACAACTTACAATTATATTGGGAGATGCGGGACAGACAGAAGCAAGTGCTTCTTCACATAGTTAAACTATGATATTTGTTCCCATGAGGTGTAGTGGTTGCCATTGATTTGGATGACTTTGAAATATGTTTGGACCAATTTGTGGGGGGGGGGGATGCTGCAAATAGTTGCTGGCTATGATGGTTGTGTCCTGCCTCCGCTGTCATGGGCAGTACACCTCTGAATACAAGTTGCTTGGGATCAAAAGTGGAAATAGCCTTGTTGCGCTCAAGTCTTGCTCCTGGGCTTCCCAGAAGAAGCACCTGATTGGCCACTGTGAAAACAGAATTTTGGACTAGATGTGCCTTTTGTCTGATCTGATAGGGATCTTTGGATGTTCTTAGAAATTCAAAGCAGGAGGGCATATTCTTTGAGGGATCTTGCAAAACCAGATTGCAGGGTATGTGGGACTCTTCTCTTCCTACCTTGTGGAAGCTCTGTAAGATTTGTCTTCATTCCCTCCACTGCTCTTCGTTTGCAGTCATGCTGAGAATACCTGATAATGAAGTTTGTGGGGTTTGAATTTTGTTTGTTTAATGACACCAATAGTATGCATTTGCCTGCAGCGCAACTTTGCTTCCTTCTGGTGGCTGTTTTCCTTTATCGCTAACGAACTTGCACCTGAAAAGCTCAGACCATTCTGCCTACCCCCTCCCCAAATCCATGCTCTTAACATGAAGTTAATGTTTTAATGTGTGGTGTTTTTATATTTGTTGGAAGCCACACAGAGTGGCTGGGGCAACTCAGTCAGATGGGCGGGGTACAAATAATAAAATTTAAAAAGTAATAATTATTAAAGTCCTTCTTGCTTTGCTTGCTTCTGGGCTTGATGCCCAAACCAACAAGAAAGAGCTGATACCAGTGTTGAGGGCAGCTGAAAAGAAAGTGGAAAGCCTTCACCGCCGCATCCTCTTTTTGCTGCCTTATCGCCACAAGGGAACAAATCTTCTGCCCTGGGATCTAGTTCAGGATCTTTTCAGTTGCCTTCAATATATGAGGAAGTGTCAGGAGAGGCTCAGCTGATTTCCCACCCTCATGCACTCCTGGAAGCACTACACTGAACTCTTCTGGAACATTAAGCTCCAGGCTTTTTAAATCACCTGCTGTGCAGGCTGTTCAACCAGTAATGGCCAGTACCCTTCTTTCTGCTCTCCAGTGGCCACACCAGAGAGAGAGAAGCTACTACTGCTTCCCTGGTGTCCAGACTGGGCTCAGGAAATATCACTGCACCCCATAGAGCAGAGATGCAGCCACAGATTCCCAGCTGCAAAACTGAGCTGGCAAAATCAGGTAGGATGGTGTCCTTTAAAAAAAAGAAAGAAAGGGAGGAAGGGAGGGGGGGGGTCGTGCAGTTTTGTTATGCCAACTAGCTGGTGGCTTAAAGCGTTTCTCTTTCTCATCTAATTTTTCCACCGAGGGAATCGCAAGGCTGCCTGCTTTTTCTCTTAATGTGCAACGCCTGTCACCGTGGTAATGCCTTCTTAGTTACAGACTCTCCCTCTCCCCCCTCCCCCTCCCTCTGTTATAATTTTAATTCAGGCAGATCACTATGGGGGAGCCGACTATAAATAGGTGTTCCAGTAAGCTTTAAGTAACTCGAGCAGAAGAATACCTCCGAAAGACTAAAGACCATCTGACAGGAGAGACTGCAGAAATCAAACCAGGCCTTAATTAGGAGAGCAAGACTCTCTTTCCTATTTCAGCCATGTGATGCCGGCAAGAAAGAAGAGGAGGAGGAGAATGGAGCTTTGGAGTTTGTTTGCTCTGCAATTACAGATGAAATTTAAAGATGTTCCTTGGCCTAATAAGGCCTCATTTCAGAAGAGACCCGCACAAGATAAAGTCTGATTCGTTACCAGTTCTGGCATGAACCTCCTTTGCATAGCAGTATAGTAAAGTGAAAAGTATACAAAAGGTAAACTCACTCCGTCAGTATTTTGCAAATCTGGCTAAACTCAAATGACAAAGCTCATCGGCATGCAAATAGGCCTAATTGATAACGACTCTTCTTCTCTGGGTGGCTCTCTAAGGGAAAGGGGGCAAGCGCACAACACAACTGCAGTTGTGACAGATCTCCAAAGCATTTTCCTCTTTGCCCAGCAAAGAAAGACTATCCTGACAAATTAAAGAGAGTGTAACGAAATCAGCTTAATTAATGCCAAGACCAATTTGCACATGCAAAGAAAACGACAGAGGAAAGTGAGATTTACCGATAGACAAATTAATCATCCTGTATGTGTCTTTTATAAGTCCATCTGAACGTATCTCTGCCGCACAGCAGTTCCTGAAGAAGCCTTGCTTGCTCAACTCCCTCTTCTACCCCTCCCCACACGCTTGGGAAAGAAAGAATGGTGAGAAATGATCTAAAGCAGGCATAGGCAAACTCGGCCCTCCAGATGTTTTGGGACTACAACTCCCATCATCCCTAGCTAACAGGACCAGTGGTCAGGGATGGTGGGAATTGTAGTCTCAAAACATCTGGAGGGCCAAGTTTGCCTGTGCCTGATCTAAAGAATCAGGGATGGATGAAATCAAGCACCTACTTAGTCCTACAAGCTCCTAATGCATGCCAAGACTATTCACCCAGTAGCTCCACACCCACTGCGAAAGAAAAAAAGCAACCTGTTTGCCACAAGAATGGAGAATGTGAGAGCAGTCTTGCTGAGCCAGACCAAACGTCCACCTGGCTAAGACTTCTGTTTTCTACAGTGGTCAGTCAGGTGAGTCTGGGAGGTTTACAAGCTGGGCATGAAGACTGATGGCAGCACAGTTGGGCAGACTCCAAACCTCTTTGCCTTCCTGCTCCCTTCTTGCCAGCAGCAAACAATCTGTCCTCACCCCAGTTTCTGTGTGAAGCCCCCCCCCCGAATGCTTACTTCCTTCACAGAAGTTGCACCAATTTATTTAACACTGCAACATGGGCAATTTCCGCCAGAGAAGTTAAAGTATCCATGAACATTCCATGACTTCTGTGGTTATGGATGAGGATTCTGGGAATTGCTTCAAAACAAGGGTTGCCATATTTCAAAAAGTAAGCTTTTTTGGCAAAGCTGTTGAGCCTTTTTATTTTCTTTTTTTTTTTGCCCAAAGTTTTTGAGCCATTTTTAAAGGGAAATTACCAAAAATGACACTGCCAGCATGGGTTGCCATAGGTCCGGATTTTCCCACCCGGGCACTGCTTCTGACTGCAGTATTCCAGTTATGTCTGGGAAATTCCAGACGTATGGAAGCCGTACTCAAAACTGTCCATAATGCACATACTCATGCATTCAATGGCAAGAGATCTCAATCTAATGTCATAGCACTGAATAATACATTTCAAGTGGCATAACATTGGCCATGGGTGTTGGGGGAGGTCTTTTGTTCATCTTTACAGATAGATAAGGCTTCAGACTCCTCTGGCTGCTGGTCCGTGAAGTAGAAAGTCCCCTCTTCGCAACCTTTGTACTTTCATTTCTTTGTTAAAAGATATTTTGAGCCCAACATGTCTCAGAGGTTGGTGCTTTGAATCTGTCTTGACAAAACCTGGTTAGGTCGGGCATCACATCTGATCTTCACAATGCTGATTCAATTTGTGGCCAGTAGAAGATAAGTTTTAATTTGGAATGCTCCCATATTGGAGGGGGAGAGAATCTCTGCTCATGGAGCTGCAAGCTGTCTCTTAATCTAACTTTTTTATCAGGAGCAGTGAAAAAAAGAAATTGTGGAGATCAGGCCAGACAAGCTGTAGTGCAAGACCCAGGCAAGGACGGCAGATGGCTTGCAGGAGGAGGGAGCTTATGGGAGTAAGATTCTCTGCTAGCCCAGTTCCACATACCATGCCACATACTTCCCTAACTGTGACATTGCACCTGCTTTTAGTCATTCTTTCATTTGCAGGTGTAATCTTGGCGCCTATGTCTATAATCTTTGAGAATTATCAGAGAACAGGTGAGGTCCCTACAGACTGGAGGACAGGAAATGTTGTCCCCATCTTCAAATGGTGAAAAAAGAAGAAGACCCAGGTAACTACCAACCAGTCAATTTGATGTTGATACCAGTAAGGTCCTAGAATCAGCTCCACAAATACAGGGTGAGTCTTTTAAAAGAGGCCCCATGGAACATATGTACTCTGTATCCATGGGGCCTCTTTTAAAGGACTCACCCTGTATAAGATGGGGGACACGAGGCTTGCCAGTAGCACATGTGAAAAAGATCTGGGGTCTTAGTAGACCACACGCTTAACATGAGTCAACAGTGTGACACAGCAGCAAAAGAAGCTAATGCTATTCTAGACTGCATCAACTGAAGTCAATTGAAGTAATAGTCCTGCTCTAGTCTGCCTTGGTCAGACTATACCTGGAGTCCTATGTACAGTTCTGGGCACCAAAATTTAAGAAGGATTTGGTCAAGCTGGAACATGTGCAGAGGAGGGCAACCAAGATGATAAAGGGTCTGGAAATCAAGCCTTATGAGGAATAGTTGCTGGAGTTGGGTAAAGATGGAGCAAGCTCGTTTTCTCCTGCTCTACAGGATAAGACCAAAATCAATGGTTACAAGAAAGGAGGTTCTGACTAACCATCAAGAAGAAGTGTATCTGAAGAAGTGTGCATGCACACGAAAGCTCATACCAAGAACAAACTTAGTTGGTCTCTAAGGTGCTACTGGAAGGAATTTTTTATTTTATTTTGTTTCATCAAGAAGAACTTTATGATGGTAAGAGCAGTTTGACAGTGGAGCGGACTTCCTCAGAAGACTCTTCTTCCTTGAAGGTTTTAAAGCAGAACTTGGATGGCCATCTGTCATGGATGCTTTAGTTGGGATTCTTGCATTGCAGGGAGTTGGACTAGATGACCATTGGAATCACTTCCAACTCTACAGTTCTATTATTCTACGTTTCTTTTTCTCCAGTTAGGAGGCTCGGCCAGAAGAGAAGCCTGTGCAGAATTATAGCAGGTATGTTTCTCTGATGGCAGAGTCTTCTTACTCTTCCGCCACCAGGAACTAACCTTTTGGGGGGTATAGAAATGAAGAGTAAAGTCCCACTCCACACTGAAGATTTCAGGGATCGACTGGCCAAGCACAAGACCAAGCAGAGTCCCAGGTGGTCAGCACTATGGACAGCTCCTCGTGGACGGGCTGCAAGTCAGGCTGAATACAAGAGAATGAGAAACAAGGAGTTTGGGACCTCGCTTAAGCAATCTTGCAATAAGGTAGTTAGTTCAAGCTCCAGTGCATCAGCGTAAAACTGTTTGAGTATCAAAAAAGGTTGCACATAATTCTGCTGACCCTGGAACCAGCAGAAACGGATGCAAATAGAGTAATTTTCCCAACTGAGAGGGATGGAAAATGTAGTCCCAACCCCTTATCCCATATGGAAAATGGATGTTCGAAGCATCTGTACAGCCTCCATTTCTACCTCCACTGCTACTGCATCCCCTTCTCTTGCCCTGTGCAATGGAGTGGGCTGGGGGCTGGGGAATGAAGGTAGCAGGAGGCACTCATGGGTTGTGCGGAGCAAGCCCTCTTCATCCTATCTCTGTTCATGAGGAAGCAAGCTTTTGTGAGTGCACCTATCCTATTCCTTGTGACATCCCTAGTTCTCCATTTCTCCAGGATAAACATAACTAGACCAAGATGGAAGGAGGCGGCTAAAGAAGAAGCAAAAGCAGGAAGCAGAGAGAGAGAGAGAGAGAGAGAGAGAGAGAGAGAGAGAAAGAAAGAAAGGAAGGAAGGAAGGAAGGAAGGAAGGAAGGAAGGAAGGAAGGAAGGAAAACCACCCTCAGCACGAAGGACCACTGCAAGGAAAAGCACAGGAAGCCATAAACATAATTGCTGGCTGGCAAGAACTGCCTGTCACGTCCTTCTCGTGGAGTCTCCCTTTGCTGGTAATAGAATAGCACCACAAAATAACTGGAAGGGAGGGCCCTGTTTATTTACCTTGTAATTAGGACGTGCCAGGAAATGCTTAATATAAAATGTCACTTGAAAGGGGATAAATTACCAAGCGTCACAATAGACAACTGCCTCAGAATAGCATGTCCTGCTTCCCAGGTAGCTGAGTCCCATGTGGTGGAATAAGGATCTGATGGATATGCTCCCAAGGCTCTGCCAGAACAGAGTGTGGCCCCTCTAAGGACCGCCGTAGGTAGGTTGCAGGTGGGAGACTTCAGAATCAGAGTCAGTTCTGGCTCACTATACATGACAGGTGAAGAAGAAGAAGAAGAAGAAGAAGAAGAAGAAGAAGAAGAAGAAGAAGAAGAAGAAGAAGAGGAGGAGGAGGAGGAGGAGTTTGGATTTGATATCCCGCTTTTCACTACCCGAAGGGGTCTCAAAGCGGCTAACATCTCCTAACAGAAAATAACATTATTATCTCAGATGGCCCACCCCACCCCAACTGAGAACTTGTCCACACTTACCTTTTGCCCCACTCTTTCCAGGCAGAGGTCTGCACTTTAATGCTCTGTGTCTGAGCATTTTTATTTATTATTTGCTTTGGGGCGATTCTTCTCTCCGAGCTTTCCCTGCAAAAGCACACTCTTTAAAGCTGAATTGGACCAAAAGTCCATTTGGATTCCCCGTAGATTGACGTTTGCTCTGGCTGAACTTTAAAGAGCAGATTTTCATGGGGAAATCTTCAGAGTAAAAGAAGAAGAGGAGGAGGTGTTTGGACACAGAGCTTTAAATCATGGACCGTGCCTGGAAAGAGCAAAGGAAAGGTAAGTGTGGATAAATCCTAAGATTACTCCTTTCGAAGAAGCCAACCTGTATTATTTTATTTAGCACCCTGGCCAGGAAGGACTTAAAAGGTGCAAAGACCACCATTTCTTGCCCAACCCATTCCAAGCAAGAAAACATTCCCACAGGAGTAACAAGGCAGATAACAGTATATATCCCATTGTGTTTGCATCTGCATGAATCTGAGGAAGTAGCTTCTAGTCCATTAAAGGTTTTTTTTCCATAATAAATGTGCTTATCACCAAGGTGCCATTAGACTTTTTGTTGTTTTGGCTTCAGCAGCAGCAGCTACCATGAATTTCATGACAACATGCTCTTAATTTGACAATGTGCTCTAAAAACAAAACCCCATTGAAGTAATGAGAGATGGCTAACATGTGGTTGTCCCAGCCCAGATGATGTAGGACTAACTGCCCTCAACCCCAGCCAACATGGTCAAATTCTCAAGAATGATGGGTAGTCCAACAAATGTTGGTTTGGCTAACCACAATCTGTTATATTACTCAAAAATAACTGGCCACAGTCTTCTTTCTTGTAAGCCAAATGTCTAACTCACTTTCCCCTTCTAAAACTCAACTAACAAAGTATCAAAACCAACCTAAAAATAAAGTTAACTATGGTCTCATTGTGAAAACAATTAAATACCAGCACAATTCAGAACAGCAGCAATAAAACTGGACCCCAGAGAGCTTGGGCTGATGATTAATAAAATCGAACATCCATAGGAGAGACGGAAAAGGCTTGTTTAAACAAAAAAAAGCCTCCCAACGGCAGCAGAACACAGATAAATAAGAAGGCATTCTAACTTCCTGGGGCAGGGAGTTCCACAGATGGGATTCTGCCACAGAGAAAGAACCCTCTTACACATTGCCACCAGTCATGCCTTAGAAGTCAAATGGCATGTGCAAAGTTCCTGCTGACACACCTAAGCAAGAGAGTTCTTTGTCAGACATTGCACAAACTTTCTAAAGGAAAATGGTCTCCCCAGCCATCCTGCTTGAACGTAAGTTTGGAAGGTGATTTTTCTGACCGAGTCTATCCACGCCTCGCTCAGGCCTGGGAATGGAAAGTCCACACTTTGGAATAATTGTGTCTCTTTAGAGAGCTGGCAAGTAGGTCAGCCTGGCGTGATGAAGTGCACTTAAGTTGCGGGCGTTTTTCTGATGGCATTATCTGAGCTGTTAAGATATTTGAACGATTGAATAAGCGTCATTGTCAGCATTATGCTACCATTCTGCTAAAGTTCACATCTCCAATGCATTACCTCACTCTTGCCATTCAGAAAGGGAGGGGGGAGAATGACATTCAATGGAGAGAACCATGCAATGAGGCCTGGAAGGACAAAAGCCACCTCGGTTGTCCCGCTGCTAGACAGCAAAAAGGGAGCTATTTGGCAAAGTGGTGAGTGACCTTCAATCAGAGGGTGAAGGGACCAACTTGCTTCCTCCAGCAACATGCCCCAGAATGAGCTCAGGGGCTGCTGATGGGGTATAGGGAAGAAATAACTTTGTAGTGAAGCTGGGGGAGGGAGGGAGTTCAGAGGGATTTATGGACCTAGGCTGGCAGAGTTGACATTTACTGAACTGTGGCAGTTTTTATCCATAACTGAGACTGTGGTGTCATCTGAAGAGCTTCTGGCTGGTCTCTGGGAGCAACAGGATGGATGACTTGAGAAAGTGTTGGTGGTGATGCAGCAAAACATTTACAGACTACAAGGGGGCACCGGGGCACCCACTCCCTGCCCTGAGAAGCCCTCAGCTGAAGCCACCCAGATCCCTTGCAACAGCAAAAAAGGACTCTAGAGCCTCTTCTGGGATGATGCGTGAGGCTAATCTCACCAAAAAGCATGACATAAATGCTAAGCAGCACCATTTCTCTTACTCTTACGGGAGGCAGAGAGAAGGCCTTCATCCATCTGTGGAGCATGAGATTCTTAATCTCAAGGTCATGGGTTCAAACCCCATATTGGGCAAAAGATTCCTGCATTGTGGGGGGTGGGACTAGATGACTCTTGGGGTACCTTCCAACTCTACAATTCCATACCTCTGGCATTTAGCCAATGAAAATAGGGACATCCTATTCCATAGTAATATTTTTACTATTTATACTCTGCCCATCTGACTGGGTTGTCCCAGCCACTCTGAGCAGCTTCCAACATATATAAAAACACAATAAAACGTTAAACATTAAAAAAAAACCTTCCCTATACAGGGCTGCATTCAGATGGCATGGGGGTTAGACAACTCCATACCCTCCAGCATTTCTCCAATGAAAATAAGGACGTCCTAAGGAAAAGCAGGACATTCTAGGATCAAATCAGAAACTGGGACGGATTCTGTAAATCGGGGACTGTCCGTGGAAAATAGGGACACTTGGAGGGTCTGCAATTCTATGATTCTGTGATTACAGAAACCAAGTATGGACCCAATGATTTGGGATAACCGCCCAATGTTCAATCTTCAATTTTTGGGCAAAACATCTCAGCATGTGGTAGCCTTTCAACTCCAGCTATTTCTGGCTCATTTAGACACATTTGAATCCGGCTACATGTCTTTGAAATTCCAAGCTGTAATTTGGTGAATGGGGAGGAATGAAGAAGAAGAAAATCCCAAATTTTGGCTTCAGATTTTGGGGAAAGGGGCTGCAGATGGATTCTATGAATCTTTGTTATGTTTTACTGCATTTCCATCCAGCACAGCAGGTGCTGATGGAAATGAACGGAGCAGGCAATTGGAAGTCCAGTGTGAGTACCTGGTTCTCCCATGACTGATGCAGCAGCAGCAGCAGCAGCAGCATCACTTTAGGAAATAGGGGGAGAACGGCTGCTGTATTTCCAGCTGGTCACCAAAGTGCCAAATGGGGAGACATTTCCTTTGTAAATGGGAAATGACAAGAGCAAATAGACTAGTGGAAGGAAATTTCAGGGCCTGGAATTGCTCTTCCTCTCTCTGTTCCCCCCTCCCCCCCCCTCATTTTCTGATACCTCCCCCCTTTCTTGGCAGTTTGTCATCTTCAGTAAACCCACTTTGTCTCCTTCACCCTCCCTTCTCTTCTCTAGTTTGTGACACTATTTGTAAAACATGAAAAAGAGTGGGGGGGGTGGAGGCATTTTCCACCGACTTTGGTTTTCTGATGCCTTTTGCTAATTGAAGTCATCAGCTAAAATTGTTCTGGGGAGGGGAGGAGGAGGAGGAGGGTTGGGGTTGGAGGGAGAAGGGGATTAGAAAGGGAGCAGGAACCATCATCTGCAGAGGGAACTCAGATGTGAAAATACTTCAGTCTCTGAGATTGCAGTATTTATCCACACAAGTGCCCTGCTGTGCTTCAGAAACCCAGTTGATTTTAATGAGCTGCCGCAAAGGTGTTTGTTATTATGGAATCCAATCTCTCTCTTTCTCTCCCTCTCCCCACCCTCTTTCCCATTCCCCACCCCTCTCTGTTGTGTGATTGGGATCCAGGCCTGGAGAAGTTCACACACAGAGGGTTATGAAAGATTTATCCACCCGTGGCCATCATCCATCCTCACTCTTGCCTCCGAGCCTCCCTTTGAAACCGTTCCAAAATGAAATACTGTACAAGCTTGAACAGGGGCCTTGTTTAACCCAGACTCTGAGTGAGAGTGAAGGGGAAATTAGAAAGGCATTTGTGTGAACAGATGTTCCTCCTTTCTTTCTTGGAATGGCAAAAAAAGGGGTTGGGTTGCTTGCAATCTAGACACAGCTGTAATAAAGCATGGAGAATGGGTGGGAGGCAGACACACACACACACACACACCCTCGAAAGTGGCCACCTGCAGTCATCCGGTGCTTGCAAGAGATGCCCAATCATGGACTGTTTTCTGCACATTTGGAAACAGTATCAGGGCTCCCTGGTTAAGAGGCTGAGCTGGGAGCCATGGGGCCCCAATTCAGATCTCATCTCTTCAATGCACCCTCTGACTGGCCTTAGGTAACCCTAGCCCCCACATCTGCAATATGGGGATGAAGCTGGCCCACCTTACAGGACAGTTGTAAGGATTTCTGCATTGATATATCTGAAATGCTTTAAGTCCCTGAAGTGGTGTGTGAAAGCTAAAAAAAAATGTAAAATATATAATACCAAAACACAAACTTCTCATCAAAGCCCTGGGATAGCTCAGTTGGGAGAGCATGAGACTCTTAATCTCAGGGTCGTGGGTTTGAGCCTTACGTTGGATTAAAGATTCCTGTATTGCAGGGGGTTGATGATCCTAGTGGTCCCTTCCAACTCTATAATTCTATGTTTCTATAACCCTTGCCTTCAAAGACCCTCGTGGCTTCCTCCCATTCCCACAAGGAATTCCCCTTTCTACCTGGGACCATCACGGCTCCAGCTTCACCACACCTTGTTTGGAACAATGAACAGGAACACTGCTTTTAGCAGGGAGGACATGCTGCAACATTTTGTTGCAGTCCTACTTGTTTTCTGTGGCATAAGCAAGCAGCTTTCCTTAATGGCCTGTGAGGACTCCATAGTAAGTCCTAGAGCAGAGTTTCCCAAACTTGGATCTCCAGCTGTTTTCGGACTGCAATACCTATCAACCCAGACCACTGGTCTTGCTAGCTAGGGATGATGGGAGTTGTAGTCCAAAAACAGCTGGAGACCCAGATATGAGAAACAGTGTCCTAGAGGGTCAGGTCTACAGTTTGGGGAAACTCTTTGAAACTTAGCTGGCTGAGTCCAGAGGGTTAAATTCTCACCCTCTCCTTTTGACTTTTGCAGCTTAGATGGCTCCAAACAGCACCCCCACCCCCCGCAGTCCCCAGCAAAGGGGAACCTTCTCCTCCGTGCTGTGTGCCTGCTCCAGTCTTGGCGTCAGCCTTCAGTGTTTCTCCTTTCATGTCGCTTAGAGCACTGCCATTTGCACGCAGGGTAAGGAGCCTTAATGGGCGAAAGCGTTCCAAGTTTCATTTTCTTCTGTAATGGAAAATACGAAAGTGAGATTTCAGTCGATGAGCACTTCTTTGAAAGAAAGAAAGAAAAAGCCCAACAAATATCTTTATTGGCGCTGGACAGCCTGCCAATCAGGGCCGAAAATTGCTAGCTTCTCTTCCCCCCCCGCCCCCCCAAAAGGGATGCCTCTGCATACCAAATAACAGAAAAAAAGCTTGCAGGGCCAGCTGAATAAAAAGACACCCCCCCCCTTTCTCTACCTGGCACTGGGTGATTTGCAATGCATCGCTTCGGCATAATTTCCCATCTCCCCAGCTCACAAAGGAACCTCCATTGCTATCTGCAAGTTTAATAATTCCATCTTCCTGACACTTTGCATTCTAATGCCTCTTCTGACTCTGGCCCAAGCTGGCTGGCTGGCCGGCCAGCTGACTGCCACACGGTGGCCCTGCCTGAAATCTGCCTCTTGGTGCCCGCAAGACCCATCGGAGAGTGGAGATAAAAAGCCTGGCATCCCGGAGAGGACTTAAAGCTGGGGAGGGTCTGCCTCTGAAAATTAAAGAAGCCTGTCATCCCCTTCTGCCATCCCCACCTGGCTCTCTATATGTGCCAATCTGCTCAGACTTGCCCAGTGGGCAATCTTCCCAGATGCCCATAAAAGACAGGAAGCAGAGAATAAATGGACAGTTTTCCCAATGGCAGCATGTAAAAATTGAGTCCCACCCCAAGGATCAGGATCTGTGCTTTATAACTCGTTCAGAAACAGTCCTCAGTTAGGGGTGAACAGTGAAGTCGTCACATTTGCTGGTGGTGCCAAATTGTTTGGGGTGGTTAAAAGAAAAAGGGGTTGCAAGGAGCTCCCAAAGGATCTCTCCAAACTGGGTGGACGGGCAGTTAAATGAGAAATGCAATTCAACGTAAGCAAGAAGAACATGATGCACATTGGGAGCAAGGAATTCTAACTTCATTAATATGCTAATGGCAGGGGTGTCATGTCCCATTTCGCTGCTTGAGGTGAAACAGGAAGTGCCCCCTGCCCCCCTGCCCCCCCCCCGGAGAGAAGTGGGGCTGGCGAAGGCATCAATTTCTAATGAAATCTCACCTATTTCTTGCTGGTGGCAGCATTGCTTCTCTTCCTATGGTGGAGAAAGTGGGGCACTCATGGGGGCACCATCTGGGGTAGCGGATTCACTCCTCCTAATGGGTGGGCTGTCCTTGGTCTGAATTGTAAGTGATTCTCCAAGAAGGAGGCCTTGGGGGGTCATAGCAGACAGCTCAATGACGATATGAATGAATGAATGAATCTTTATTTGCGTCAGCCATCGGCCATAGCAACAAAGGAACAATGCGACATACAAAGAACAGGAATTAAAAAGTCGATTATATAAAACGCACTTTGTTTGTTGTTCAGTCGTTCAGTCGTGTCCGACTCTTCGTGACCCCATGGACCAGAGCACACCAGGCACGCCTATCTTTCACTGCCTCTCGCAGTTTGGCCAAACTCATGTTAGTAGCTTCTAGAACACTGTCCAACCATCTCATCCTCTGTCGTCCCCTTCTCCTTGTGCCCCCCATCTTTCCCAACATCAGGGTCTTTTCTAGGGAGTCTTCTCTTCTCATGAGGTGGCCAAAGTACTGGAGCCTCAACTTCAGGATCTGACCTTCTAGTGAGCACTCAGGGCTGATTTCTTTGAGAATGGATAGGTTTGATCTTCTTGCAGTCCATGGGACTCTCAAGAGTCTCCTCCAGCACCATAATTCAAAAGCATCAATTCTTCGGTGATCAGCCTTCTTTATGGTCCAGCTCTCACTTCCGTACATTACTACTGGGAAAACCATAGCTTTAACTATACAGACCTTTGTCGGCAAGGTGATGTCTTTGCTTTTTAAGATGCTGTCTAGGTTTGTCATTGCTTTTAAACACACTTTAGGGTCCTGAATCAACAGTTAAATAGTGGACCTTATTCTGATTGCCCCAGCTAAAAGCCTTGCAACCTTTGCTGTCGTCTGCTCATCCACGAAAGCTCATACCAAGAACAAACTTAGTTGGTCTCTAAGGTGCTACTGGAAGGAATTTTTTTTATTTTTTATTTTGTTTTGCTAAGAGAAAGGATACTGTGGCAGTGGTTGGGCGACTCGGAATGGACAATAAAAGAGGGGTGATAATCTCATTCCTCAAATCTTTATAAAGAGTGCGGTCCAAAAGGCCATGCGTCATTGATTCAATGGTGCCATCTCCATATCAATGATTATATTGACCCAGGGTGCAGCAGCTGTGGAAAAAAAATCCAATGTCATGCTAGGGATCATATGTGCGGCTACGCTTTGAAGAGATAAGCAGGTGGGGAGCAACAATGGTGAGACAGAGGTTAGCCAACTCAAGGAGAAGTCCACAAACAGCAACTTGTTCAAGGACACCCCCCCCTCCAAAAAAAAGAAAGAAAAGAAACTGGACCCAGCACCATTCATAAAATTGATTACCTCCCGGTTCCAGTGGGGAGAAATGCCATATGACATCTCTCTTCTCATCTCACACAGTAGTAAATAATATTGCTAGTGGATTGCTGCCACCCTTGATCAGTTAAGCTGGGGATAAACATTTTGTTCTTCCTTTAATTTCCAATTGCTTTATGTGATTGAGATGCAAAAGAGTTTGAAAGGGAATAAATAACCGCTGGTGGGGTTGTGAATCCTTGGGGAGAATTTCTAGCCATTTGGGACAGGGTTTCTATGAAATTAAGGGCTTCGGGACAGATTCCCCACCCACCCACCAAAAGGGGACACCCAAAAATGGAGAATCATAGAATCATATAATTGCAGAGTTGGAAGGGACCCTGAGAATCATCTAGTCCAACCCCCTGCAATGCAGCTGTCCCATATAGGGATTGAACCTGCAACCGTGGTGTTATCAGTACCATGCTCTAGCCAACTGAGGTCAGGGGAGTTACTGGATTCTGGTTGCATGGGATTGACACAATTAATTTATATCAGATTAACTCTTTTATGCTTACTTACTTCACCAAAACTTTGTTAGGCATTACAAATATAGACAGGCCATCATAAAACATCCATATGTAAAATTTTAAAATATATACAAATAAGCAGCCCTGTAGAAATGTGTAATAACGAGGATTTTCATTTTCATCTTTTATGCATGTTAGCATCAAATCGAGCTGAGCTCTTGCAAAGAGTTCTGCTTTCTTCAAGCAATCTGGCTCTTGCCAAGTTTACCTTGGGTATCTAGACTAGGAGCAAGGTTTATAAAACCTCAGTCAAGCACTTTGTATGAAACAGATCAGTAGAGAAAGAAGCAAACTACAAGATGGGGACAGAGAAAGGAGTCAAGGGAAGTGTGTAGAATTGGCAGGTTTTGATACGGCCAGAGAAAGTTTGCATGTGTCTGTTCATTCCATGTCTGTCCGTCCCACTAAAAAACCTTTTGCATATTAACAGCTAAAGCAAAAATGTTACACAAATCTGAATCCCTGCTTCATTTTTAACATTTGAGACTGAAATTTAAAAGATTTGCTGTTGCCAAGTTTTATTTTAACATACTGATTTTGAGGAACTCCCTTTTTTTTAAAAAAAAAAAATGAAAACCTTGGTCTTGTTCGTGAATATTGATACAAATCTTTGCAAGATTTCAATTAGCCTGCAAGTACCCTAACTCCTAATTCCCATAAAAATGACAACATAAAGATTGAAATTAGGAAATGCAAATTTGAATTTTTGCAGCAACGGGGGGAAAAAAAAACTGTGGGTATGCCTGAGAATTTCTCCCAGCATGCACTGCAGCTGTATTCAATATAATTTTAGGGCAGCTGGGAACTATCCTTGCGTTGGAGAGAAAAACATATTGCAGAATGTAAAGCTGCTCTGTTCAAGCCTTCAGTCGGGCCCCAGATCCATCAAGGGAAGCATAAACGCCCACACAGTTTGAGCAGAAGAAGGCCTCGTTAGCACACAAAGTCAGAAAGGTTTTTAATTGGGTGCATCCCTTTGGTAGAGAGCATTCACTTCCCCATCTGCTCTGCCCACTCAATGCAAATGGAAAGTGCCAAAACATAAACATTGTGCACTGTCTTCGTGCACATAAAGGTGTGGGGGCATTTGCCAGCCTCCAGTATGAGATGCTGGTGGCATTCCATGCACGAATCTGAACAAGGGAGGCTGTGGAGGAGGTGATTTCTGATGGCACTGGAAGTCAGGTTGTGAGGTCTCACAAGGCCTTGAAAAGCATCTCAGAGGTTTTGCGAGGCCTCAGACGTGACTTCCAGTGTTTCACGAGGCACTGAACGTTGTGTTGGGGCCTCCGCAGTGTGGGTGCTGAGCCCCCTATAGATGGCACCCCTGTTTCCTTTAAACTTCAGGCACTTCAAGGTAAACTCAAACATGAATGGTTCTATTTTAGTACAATAGACAGGGATTCCTGATTATTCCTTGGCCTCGGGTCCACATTGGCTTCCTCCTCCCTCTCACCTCTACAGGAGACTCTCCCCTTGACCCAGGAACTAATTATATGCACGCCCGGCACCCTCAAGTCCTGCCCCCTTGTTCTCTAGCCTCTTTTGTCTCCCAAACCCTTGATTTCCCAGCCTGCCTAGTGTTCATGTTTTCTTCTTTCCAGCAGTATGAAGCAATTTCAGTTCCTTGACCTGTAAGGCTCCCCTCACCCCCCACCTGAGTTGCCAGATTCAGCAAGCTTCCGTGCCTTTAAATTTTAAACAGTTGCATGAATTGGAGGCTTTCAGCAGCTGTAGGTGTAAGCAGAGCCTGCACCCACTCAACATATTTTTTCCTACATTCCTGCACACACAGGAGCTCTGCACCCCTCTAAAATTGTCAACCTTATTTCCATAGTGCACTAAACTTGTTTCCCTCACGGCATGTTCACTGTTTTCTCAGTATTCTGGGACTGAGGTTTCCCCCTCAGCAGTTAGAAAGCCACAGTCCGTTCCATGACACTCCTCAGCATTTCACTTGAGAGGCACACTAGGCAGCAGCTAGTTTTCACCCTGTCTCATCTTGTATATCCTACCCGGGTTAGCTAAGATCCTGAATCTTAGGAAAAGGTTAAGCCTCTGTGGAAAATGGGAGATTCAACAGAGACAAGATTCCATGTTTCACTGTTGGTTCCAGAAGAAGGTTTTGAAGAGGACAACCATATTTCTGAGAGCAGAAGAAAGGGACTCTCTTTTTTTTTTTCACCCTCTGCTGCTGCTATTAGCTAAACACCTGTTGGGATTTTCTTCCCTCAGAACACAATCTATATCAAATGTGCATTCATACAAAAATGAAAATAACGTTGCTTGCCCATCAGAGGTGAACTGAGGGACAAAGGCACTCCAGCAAGAGAGGATTGTGCCTGGCTTGATGTGTAGAAACCTCTCCTGGTGTCTGATCCTGTTATCAAACAGCTTCTCTCTTCAGTCAGTTGGAAAGAAGCCTATTTTTATAAATGCGGGGAAGAGAGATTAATGGGTTGTGCTTTCTTAAGTTTCATTTTTGTTCATGGAGTTTGTCACAATGGAAACTTTCCTTCCATTTTGATTAGCTTCTGGAAGCTTCTGAGTGGTTTTTGGGAGCCATATTCGGGGGGGGGGGAGAGAGAAACTAATGGCAGGACAAAGGAGAGGGATTTGACATAAAACACACTTGTTTGGTATCCAGCATACTTCACTCTCGGTTCCACAGCTAGTAAGGCCACCATGTGCTTTACTTGATGGGAAACCATATTTAGAGGGCTGCCTTGTCCATGTCTGGTCTAAAGATTAAAAAAAAAACCCTGAGAAGAGAGGTTGGGGTCCTTGAGGTTAGCAGAAGCAGCATCTGGGCAGCAGAGCAGACTGAGCAGAAACTCAAGTCACCTGGTCACAGTCTTCCTCAAAGTGGAGAAATCAATTGCATATCTATTTAAATTATAGCAGATCCCTACAGGAAACCTGCAAGCAGGATCCGAGTGCAAGAGCATTCTCCTCTCTTGCTGTTTTCAGCAACTAGTGTTGGGAGGCATACAACCATAATGGCTCCAGTTACAGGTAGGTAGCCATGTTGGTCTGCCATACAAATTTTTTTTTAAAAAAAAAATCCTTCCAGTAGCACCTTAGAGACCAACTAAGTTTGTTCTTGGTATGAGCTTTCGTATGCATGCACACTTCTTCAGATAATGGCTAGTAGCCTGGAACCAAGATGGATGAGCAACTAGATTCTCCAGATGCTGTTGGACTCCAGCTCCAATCAGCACCATCCAATGTCTTCCAATAGGTATATCCACAATATCATAACATTGTGGAACGCTGAAGGATATATTTCCCCCCCAGCAGAGAGCTTAACACACACACACACACACACACACCACCCACTGCTCTGCTTTAACAGGAACAACCACAAAATCACTCAGGACCAGTGTTTTTTTCCCCTCTGGGGGTACTCACAGGTATGCAGTACCAACACTTTTTTTCCTAGATAAAAAGCACTTACAGTGTGCCGCTTACTATAGCAACTTCATGGTGAGTATCGTCACCTTTTTTTTTCCTAGAAAAAGAGTTCTGCCCAGGACTCTTCTGTGCACTTCAGATAGCATTTATACAGCTTCACTACTCGCAAAGTCCTAGGGTAGAGGAACATAGAGACATGGGAAGACAAAGAGTTAAAGTTTTCAGAAAAGCAAAGAACACAGGAAAACAAAGACAGAGCAACTTGAATCCTTCTTGGGTCCCTGATTTGACTGGGGGTGGGGTGGGGTAGGTCTGACTCCATGGTGCTATGGAGTTGACATGACTGAGGGAGAGGTAAAATCACCCTGAATCTCCCCAATTCACCTTGCTATTCAGCCCCTGCACACAGCATAGGAACATAGGAAGTTACCTTATACTGAAGTTACCATTGGCCCACCCAGCTTAGTATTGTCTACTGGCAGCAGCTCTTCAGGGTTTCAGGCAAAGGACATTTCCAGCCCTACTTGCTGATGTTATTGAGGACTGAACCTGGGACCTTCTGCATGCAAAGGTTCTACCAATGAGCTATGGCCCTTTTTGCTGCTACGGAAGACTGCTATAGAGACAATATTCCAAAGATTTAAAACCCTTGCTCACACACTTCTTAGTGGAAAGAACATAATGCAAGCAACTGCAAATTCATTTGCAGAGTGCCTCACATATGCTGCCCTGCTGTGTGCTTATCAATTCTGGCGTCACCCTGGCAGCTCGGATTCATTAGAAGGGTGCAAAAGCATACAGGGAAAGAACTAGATGGAGCAAAGTGTAATGCCTCAAAAAAAGAGGTGTGGCCAGACTGATAGGGCGACAGGAAATGAGTCGGAAGTTCCAGGAGGTACCGGTAGATATAGGTCAGGGGTGGCCAACTTCCAAGAGACTGCGATCTACTCACAGAGTTTAAAAACTGGCAGTGATCTACCCCCTTTTGGGGCGTTCAGGTCAAACTTGTTGAGCTTTTTTTTTAGGGCAGAAAGCCCTGTTTTGGGGGGTTCACGTAAAAGTTGTTGAGCTTCTTTAGGGAGGAGGAAAGCAACATTGAGCTTTTTTTTTAGGAAGGAAAGCCCTGTTTTTGGTGATTCAGGTCATTTTAGAGGTGCAGGGCAAAGATGTTGAGCTTTTTTTAGGGGAGCCAAAGTTTTTGAGCTTCTTTGGGGGAGCCACTGATCTACTGGTGATCTACCACAGACGTCCAGTGATCTACCGGTAGATCATGATCTACCTGTTGGACATGCCTGATATAGGTGAACCACTAGGCCACATAGATTGAGCAGCTGGGCAATGGATTGAGCTCAGGCTGTTTGGGAAGGTAGTGAAAGACCTTTGGAGGTTTTTTTTAAAAAAAAAAACCAGGGGGTGGATATGCCTATCAGGATTGGGAAACTTTAAGAACACATTAATTTATTGTTTTATTTATTTTTGAAAGTTCCATCCTGCCTTTCTATAAAACAGAAGTAAAAATACACAAAAATCGATAAAAAAAATCAGCAATCTAAAAAAGAAACCCTGAAAGACTAAAAGGCAGCAACAGCATAAAAGTATATTAAGAACAGAACTGTGCAGAAGCTTGCCAAAGTGGGCAAAGCAGACCTCAGAAGGACAGGCTCATGTGGAGGAAAGCGATACTTGAGATATTTTAGTCCCAGACCATTCAGAGCTTTAAAGGTCAAAATCAGCACTCTGAATAGAGCCTAGAAACCAGTGAAGCTGGCAAAAGATCAGGGTAATACGATCTGATTAACTGGCTCCACTTAAGACTGCGGCAGCTGCATTTTCAACCAGCTGAAGGTTCCAGGCTGCCTTCAAGGGCAGCCCCATATAGAGCTCATTGCAGCAGTCTAACCCGGAGGTGACTAAAGCATGCTTGACTGCTTGATCAATGCCCTGTCTTCAATAATGGTGAGCCAAATGGACGTACGAGAGACATTTATCTTGGTGGCCTTTTTCAAGTGATGCAAAATGTAAATATGTCTATCTGAGACTATGGGAGTGGTTTGGTACTACCATCTGTTGCCATGTTGGTGCTAGTGAATGAGTGCAAAATTGGGATCTGGTGGTTGTATTTTCCCGGACACATTTTCTCACTAAGGCAGCTCCTGTTGTCTAGAATTTCTGCTAGTGAGAATTGCTGAGAGGGGCTGTCTTCCATTTGTAGCCTGTTCTAATTGTCTGTCTAGACAATTCCTTCCAACCTCTGCCATCTCACACAACCTCTGAGGTTTGCAGCTACTTTTTGTTTTGTTTTTTTAAAAAAAAGTACAGGGAAGAAAGACACTCCTGAAATGCTAATCTTGCTCTGGCATGGAAAACAGAAGACAAGCCTATCATGACGACAGAGTGATTTGAGGCTGGGGGATTAATTTAAGTGCAAACCTAATTTCTTACCAAATTAAGATAAATTGATGAAAGCTACGTTTAAATCAAATTAAGAGAGTGTCCGGTCTAGGGCTAAGCTATGCAATAAGCAAGCTGGTAGACAAATAGCACCTTCAGGCACGGCAGGGGAATAGATTTAAGGCCCCTGTTTCCTTCTGCTCCCGCTGTTTAACATGCTTCTAACACCATTGTGTTGCCAAGTGCTGTGTGCAAAATATGAACACTGCTGTTTGTGCCAAGAAGCCTCATTACACTCCGGGTAAGGTCATAAGAAGAGCCTGGCTGGATCAGCAGAGTCTCCTATTTGTACACCACTTTCCTACATACATTGAGCTCACGGGGTTTCACTGCAAAAGGCAATGCATCACAACCCATAGAAAGACATTAAAGAACCAGAGACATACGTAGGCTTCCTTGCACCCTTGGCATGAAGCTGTATTGGTGCCCTGCCTCCCATCCCTTGTGACTTTGGCAAGCAGGTATATAGACTGACACCTTTTGCTGGGGGAGCCCTGGAGGACTGCTGCAAGAGCCCATGCCAGCAACTGGATTCCTCCACCGAGGTGCTTAGAGGAGCCTGCATGCCCAGAGCAGTGGAGGAGCGGGCCAGGGATCATACAGATGGGTAGGTGGGCTCCCAGCCACTCCAAGCCAGAGTGGAGAGGCATGGTTTTTGCACTCCACTGGGCCTGCACCCTTGGGTGAGGGTCACCCTGAACAACCCCTAGGTACGCCCCTGCTCTAAACAGTTTCATAACAACAAAGGTGCATATGAGAAAAACAACAGAGATATTTTAAAAATTGCAATTAAATAATAACTACGTTACAGGGAAGAGCCTCAGATGAAGGTCAAAACATCCATGTAGGTTGACATCAGGAAGAGGCACCCTGAAAGTTGTTGGGATCCTGAGTCAAACAGGGCTTTATAGGTTAAAACCAGCACTTTGAACCAATGTATTGGCTGGTGACGATGGGAGTTGTAGTCCCAACAACATCCCGAGGGCACATGGTTGGGGAAGGCTGGCATAGACAAATACCCTCTCAGGGTGTTGGTTCACTCAACAGCCTTGGATGAGTTGCTGTTTCAAGGCTCAGCCCTCACCTGAAAAACAGGCTTAAGAATAGCTCATTGAACAAGGTCATTTAAAAAGATGAGCTGGAGGCAATACGAGGCAGAATGTTTCCCCTTTAAAAGTGCAAAGTGCTGGATTCATGCTAAAACATACCTGCTGACTTAGGATGCATGAATTCCCCCATCCCCAAAGTGCAGCTGGCCACACAATGGTCACCAGCTACAACCCATACCAGCAGCTTAAGAATAACGAAATCTTTGTTGATGCAAGTTCATAAGAGGCTTCTTCTTTTTTTCTCTCCCTGTTTAATTTATCAACATAGTCTGGGAGAGACATGAAAATTAGATCTAATAATGAATGATTACAACTTTCAAGTAAAGTCTAGTTGGTTGACTAATCAATTTGGTTAAGTGAAAATCCATAGCAAATGAGTCAGCCGTGGTACAACATTTCTCCATCCAATTTAAATTAAAATCACCAACCATAATAATTTCACAATTACTCTATGAGCAGGCACCAGGGACTTGACCCTGGAGAAGAGAAATTTCAAGGTCTGCAGAAGAGGGCAAGGAAGCAGTATCTGATATGGGGCTGGTGTCTTAGAACCCAAGCTGTAAGGATGGAAAACAAAGCAGAAGACTTTAAGGACAGCAAAACAGCGGTGGCATGTGGAGTGTTTGTGTGTGTGTGTGTGTGTGTGTGTGTGTGTGTGTAAACAGCAATGGTGACTTGGGCCAGTTTCTCTTGTAATCTTACGATGAGTCTTGCTGATATAAAGTGGTCCCTGGAAGTCAGCGGAGCTGATCTGTGACCCATCAATGCTTCCATCAATGTCTAGACATGCTGAACTAATGCCCAGATTTTATAAGCCAAAGGAATTGTGCTTTATTCTTCATTCCAGATTTTCTCCTGGCAATGCAGCTTACTAGCCGCAAAAGTGGCTGCAACCAGTAGTTCAGAAAAATGGAAGGATGCTCACAAATCATACAGATGTCAAGGCACCCTTTGGATATTGTTGGACTCCAACTCCCATCACCCCAAGCCAGCATTGCCAATTGTCAGGAGTGAGCTGTAGTCCAACAGTACCTGGAGGGTCACATAGTAGCCACCCTTGGTCTAGAGCACCTGGAAATGAATGGAGGAGGATGCTCATTCTACAGTTTCTTTGTAGCTTCTGGAAACTGTTCTGTCCTAAATAGTGTTGAATGTAGTGGAATGTCCTGGACTGGCTGGATGCTGAGGAGTGGTGGGAGGAGGCACCAGCTGGGGAACTCCTAAGGGAAGAAGGCTCAGAGGAGGCATCTCTCCATCCTGCTGTGACCAGCTCCCCTCCCCTCCCCCCCCCCCCCGGTCTCCTAGAACTTGCAAAGAAATGAAGATCTTCCCACTTCTCTCTCAGGTTCCTCCCCTGGTTCCTTCCCCAGAAGTCTAAGGCTACACCCTCTTGTCTCTCTTTGCTCTGCCATCTTCAGTCTTTGCAACTGCCTCATTGGGGCAAGACCTACTGGGAAGAGTTGCTATGATCACCTTCACTGTTTGGGTTTCTTTGAATAAAGAGTTAATGTCACTGACGCTGGGTGTTTTGTTTCTGACCTACTCCTGACTCTGGCTAATGACAGGGAGGAATTTTTTTTGGATATATCGGCCCTGTATGAAATGCAACACACACTCCAGTCATTTCTGCACCATTTGGCATAAAGGTACCAAATATTTAGCAAAGATGAGCTGGATGGGGGAGAATGCCTCCATTGCTGATGCCATGAGTCCAACATTCCCTTCACCCAATCTAGTGTACTGTAAAGGTACAGGGACTGCTGACCGTTAGGTCCAGTTGCAGACGACTCTGGGGTTGCGGCACTCATCTCACTTTACTGGCCGAGGGAACCGGCATTTGTCTGCAGACAGTTTTTTCCAGGTCATGTGGCCAGCATGACTAAGCCACTTCTGGCGAACCAGAGCAGTGCACGAAAATACCGTTTACCTTCCCGCCAGAGTGATACCTATTTATCTACTTGCACTTTGACATGCTTTCAAACTGCTAGGTTGGCAGGAGCAGGGACCGAACAACGGGAGCTCACCCTGGTGTGGGGATTCGAACCACCGGATCAGCAAGCCCAAGAGGCTCAGTGGTTTAGACCACAGCGCCACCCACATCCCTAGTGTACTGTACCTGGATGCAGATATAGCCCATCTGACTGACTTCAGCTTTCTGCAGAACAGAAATTCAGATGCACATGCAAATTGTCCCAATAAGCTGTGCATGGCTAGAGTTGCATTGGGATTAGAAGTCTTGCTTTTCAGTACTAGGAAATCATAAATTCCCACAAAGGCAAAACAGAAAGTATTCCATGGATGCATGGGCAATAGAAAAATGCATCCCACATTTCTTTGCCCTCGATGACACTGCCATATATCCAGATCTTACTAGCAGTGTGGCACTGCAATGTCAACATATTCAGTCTGTGATCCCTGATTAGCTTGGATCATGAAGTGGTGAGAAAAGCAACCCTTCCAATGTACCAGGGCTCGAAAGAGGCCTGAAGAACACACACAAACACACACACACACACACACACACACACACAACTGATTGGTTGGGGAGAACTGAGGAGCTTTCCTTTTACCCCTTGAAAACTCAATTTGTGTGTCTAAAATTGTATTTCAGAAAAATCCAATGCAGCATTATTCCGAAGAATGTCATGCTTACTGTCAGATGGTTAAGCTAGATGGAGCACTGTTAGATTTCAAATGCTGGGATGATGTGGCACAAAAGGCCAAATTAGGTGATAACCACAAAAGAGTAACAATCAAGTCCCACAAGCAATCACACTACACTGCTTACCACCCAAATAACCCAATTTGGAAAATTGTGAGTCTGGAAGGTGTTGTTGTTGTTGTTGTTGTTGTTGTTTTGCAGTAAATTAAGCCTGTAGCCAAAAATTGGCACCTGACTTCTTTTTTAATCTTCTTGCCTTGGACATGACATTGTGTGATGCTTCTGCAGTAGACTCTGACATGCAAACAAAAGTATTCTGATTTTACACACACACACACACACACACACATACACACAACCCTGTGTCTCCATGTTTGAGTAATTTGAAAAGTGAGGGGGGGGAGGGTTGGTGCTTAGGCCCATGGAAAGGAAAGCAACAAACATGAGCACCGGCAAAAGCTTTTAGCAAAGGCTATTATTCCCCTCCTGGAGAATCAATGCATTTTAATTCCCACCGAGCCGTT
This sequence comes from Lacerta agilis, assembly GCF_009819535.1. Taxonomy (NCBI): domain Eukaryota; kingdom Metazoa; phylum Chordata; class Lepidosauria; order Squamata; family Lacertidae; genus Lacerta; species Lacerta agilis. Next base: position 15,996,641 of record NC_046326.1, on the reverse strand, counting down.
TTGTTTGGATTTACTTTTGTATTTCAAACGCACGAGACACGTTTAACAAAACAAGAGAAGGTAACATGCTGCATTCACTCCCTCCTCTCCCCCCACCCCCAGCTGAAATTACTGGAAGTTCATTTTCAAAGCAGGGTAGTTTTCTTGGAATCAATGTATATCAGCTCAGATCGATAGCCGCTCCGTGCAGATGGGCCGAGACACCTAAGTGATAGCGCTCGATCGCATTTGTATCCAAATCTTGACGGTTTCCAACAAGTCAATGCATTTAAGCAGCTGCCACAGCTTTTTCACTTAAAAAAAATAATCTGTTTGCAGATAAGACTGTACCTTTCTGTGGAGTCCAGTAATAACTTCGGTGAACTTGCAGCTGCTGCTGCTGCTGCTTCCACAGTTACTCTTATCAAAGTATTTCCATTTCGCCGCAAGACTACTTTGTTCCAGGGCAACCTTGCTCTATATAAAATTTCTAAAACTGCACTGTACAATGTGGGGGATGGTCTACCCTCATTGAACTAAGGAGAGATCACAGCCACTCGGGTAATCCTCCAGGGACCTTGCTGGAAGGGCCGGGAACTGCTGTGTTCAGCAAAGGCAGGGCACTTTCCATTAGAGTTTCCTTTGCAGTTGTAGCAAGTCACACTGTAGCAAGTGAGTGAGGACAGGAGCACAGGACCTGCTTGCCCGCATTCCAACCCACAAACACCGCACAATTAGGCCAGGTACATAGATTTCACCCCAGGAAAAGCTCTAAGATCCAGCTAGCAAATTTCAACAGCGGCAAAGCAACTACAGCATGACCCTCATTTCATAATGAAGAGTTGTAACTCACTTGCTTTGCATGCTAAGGACTGCAGCTTCAAACTCCACAAGGATGTTCAGATAACGACTGGGGAAAACCCAAGTATGAAACTCTGGAGAGATAGATGGACCAGTGGTCAGACTCAGTATAAGGCCCCATTTTTATACACAAATGCTTTTCGCATGCATGAGATTCTTCCTCCAGGTTCAGCCCTAAGGAACCTTAGCAGCAGCAGGAAACACCCCTGGCTGGGAAGCTGGGCAAGGGTGGTCCATGGAACAGATTTGCTATAACTGAGCTCTTTGCAACCTAAATTTATTGGCCTTCTCCTTGACCCAACAAAATAAGACTTTCTGCATTGCAGATTTTTTAAAGAGTTGGGCTCATTTGAATATTGTTTTGAATTGTTTTTATTTATTTATTTTATTTATTTTCCTGTCTAAGGGCACCATTACTTTCTATATTTTAGGGTTTCCCCTTTCAGATGCTGCCTCATTTCTTACTTAGAGACAATGCAAATGATCTGGTGTGGCATCCTATAGCAGCCCTTAATTATCTTTTTCACAAGGCTCAGAGACAAGCAGATCTCCACAGAGAAAACAGCCCTTTGTTATCTAATAAGTTGCAGAGAACTGGAATTTGCATAGAACCCAAGGAACAGAGAGAACCTGCTGAAAGGGCTGCCCTGTGAACATCACAGAAGCATTTGAAGGGGAAATCGCAGTCTGCCTGGGATGGTCTCCGTGCTTAGAGTTTGTTTAGCTGAATTGGAGGCAATAGAAGAGAGGCTGTGCATCTCTTAAAGGAGCAGCCTTTGGACCAGGCTATGCCATGTTAAGGGGACCCAGGTGGCGCTGTGGGTTAAACCACAGAGTCTAGGGCTTGCTGATCAGAAGGTCGGCGGTTCGAATCCCTGCGACGGGGTGAGCTCCTGTTGCTTGGTCCCAGCTCCTGCCCACCTAGCAGTTCGAAAGCATGTCAAAGTGCAAGTAGATAAATAGGGACCGCTCCGGCGGGAAGGTAAACAGCGTTTCCGTGCGCTGCTCTGGTTCGCCAGAAGCAGCTTTGTCATGCTGGCCACATGACCGGGAAGCTGTCTGCGGACAAATGCTGGCTCCCTTGGCCTATAGAGCGAGATGAGCGCCGCAACCCCAGAGTCGGACATGACTGGACCTAATGGTCAGGGGCCCCTTTACCTTATGCCATGTTAATGGCTATATCCACACCATACATTTAAAGCAGTACCACTTTAAACAGTCATTGCTTCCTCCAAAGTATCCTGGGAATTGTAGTTTGTAAAGGGTGCTGAGAGTTGTTTGAAGGCCCTTATTTCTCAATGACTACCAAAGTAGTTTAACTATCTTCCTTGGTAATTCTGGGTATTGTAGCTCTGTAAGGGGAACAGCCAAGGGGATCTCAGACTCCTTCTTCAGAAAGCTCCCCCTTTAAGAAGCCCTGGCTCAAATTATCCCCCCCCCCCGTATTGCCTAATTTGCTTAGTCTTAATAAATCCTCTAAATTTTAAAATTTGGATTGTCATTTTATCCTGCTTTAAATTTCACAGGCAGTTGTGGGAGCTGATGCACTGCGCTTATGGGATATCGAGGTTTGAAATTTAAACATTTACACTTTACAGGTTATTTAAACTGAACCACATTATGCACATTACAGTCTGCTATGTGCCCTTTGGAAATGGGATGGAAGAGATGTTGGCATCTCCCTGAATACAAAGCCACATCCTCTGGGCCAGAAAATCCTGTTGGCCAAGTCAAGTGACTTTCAGAGCCTTCATGGATGAGCCCAGAGGCTTCTACCTGCCTTGGCGCAGGGCACCGCTACCTACTACCAGCTAACAATTGTTTGTTAAGTCCCCTGCAAGAGCATCAATGGGGTCTGAATGCCTTAAGGTGCCTTAGACCTCCATTGTGTCTGGCTTTCAGAACTTGAGAACGAAAGCATCCCATTCTCACAGTGGCCAACCAGATGCCTGTGGGAAACTCACAAGAAGGATTTGAGCACAAGAGCACTCTCCCCTCTTGTAGTTTCCAGCAACGGATATTCAGAAGCATTGCTGCCATGTACTGTAGAAGCAAAGGACAGCCATCACCACTGCTTTCTGTGGAAGCAAGTTTCATAGTTTAAGTATTTGCTGCATGAAGTTCAGGGGCTTTCTAGTTCAGAGGTCACTACTATCATGCCTATGTCTGCACCCATAGCTGCTGATGTTTCCCCATGTGCCCACAGTGGCCGGCTCCCCTCCATGAAATTATTAGGCTTCAAAAAAGGCATTATGCTGTAGCCAACAGAATAGATTAGGGTAAGTGCTCAGTTGCGGTGTGTGTGGTGCAGCGTCAGTCTCTCTGGCTTGCAAGTGTGCCCTCTGAGCTACTTGATGGCGAGGAAGGAAGAAGTGAGCGACAGTCCTCTCTTAAGTGGATGCATAAAACCCATTGTGCATTCTAAGAACAGTCTTGGTGGGGGGTGAGCATGTGTGTTTTGCCTTGAAGAGCCACTCCTAAGAACTTTCTGTTGGGTGCCCCCCAATGGTGTGCACCCCCCCCCCAGCGGCTTCCCTCTGTATATTTTGGAAGGCTGCTTTTGTGGCTTCCTCGCCCTCCTGCAGAAATCATGGCTGGCCTGTGCCAGTGGAACCATGCTGTGTTGCTATGGAGAGTATGATTATGACACCAGCAGCAAAAAGAGAAAAAAAAAGCAAATGAAAATGCACAGCCCTGAGCTTGCCTAGGATGCAGAGTTAATGAAGTGGGGAGGGGAAGGGAAGAAAAGAGAGGGGAGGGGTTCTTCCTTCCTCACCTCCCCCAATAATCAAATCCAAGCTGAACTTGAGTGGGGAGGGGGCTTCTTCCAGAACCCAGTAAAACAGGAAAGCTAATTACGCAAGCCAACCATTTCTCTTGTTTCAACACAGGGATTGGGATCTGGTCAGTGCCTGGATGGGAAGTCCACCTAGGAGCCACCTCTGTATGCCACTTTGGGTTCTGTGGTGGGAATAAATGTAAGAAAATCAAAGAAATACATCCAGTGGCGGCAGCCAGTGGCATAGGAAGGTGGGGCGTTGAGAGCGGCACGCCCCCGTTCCAGCCGGTTCCAGCCTGGAGGGTGGGTGACACTCGACGCCATCACCCCCCCACGACTCCCACGCCGGCACCTAGCACCACTTCCATGCGGTGGCTGCTCGCACAGCAACTCTCTGCTCACGCACTGCAGCCTTACGAGTTGCCGCACGGATGGGGTGCCGCTCGCGCCCGGCATCCGGGACAGACTGCGCAAGTGCAGGATCCCGCACAGACTGTGCATGTGCCACTCCAGGTGGCAAAGTGGCTCCATACGCCACTGGCAGCAGCTTGGACAAAACATTGGGGAGGACGAGCCCACCATGCCCCACAATGACAATGCCCCTGGTCTGCACTCCTTTTGAGTCAGGGGTCAGGCTGGCACATATCCAGATAGGCACAGCAAGTGCAGGCAGTCGGTCAACTGCCTCCCTGCAGCCAGGCACCCACCTCTCCTACACCTGCCGTCCATTGGCCAGGTGCTCTCATCGGCACTTGGGCCATCACTGCAGGTGGGGGGAGAGAATATATTGAGGGGGCTGTCCCCCCAGAAGAAAATTATTGGGGGGGGGGACTAGAGTTGGCACCTATGAATACATCCATTCCTGGGGGTCAGGAAGTTAAGAACTAGATTTGTGACTCAACTCCATGTCCCTTTTTTATTTATTTTGCTATGCCTTAGAGTTGATAACCTTACTACTAGTAGTAGTAGCACAACTGCGTGGAGTCAAAGTTCTCTCTGGGAACACCATGATACAAGAGAGTTATTCAATTGGCTTTACCATCAGAGATAAGGCAGTTGGCCACCTGCGGGCTGTGCGGGTCATCTGTCACCCCCTTTATGGAACACCCTCTCCAGATAAGTATGCCTGATGCCTACCCAATTGTCTTTTAGGTACCAGGTTAAGATCTATCTATCTATCTGCTATCTGCACCCTACATTTAAAACAATGTCAGTTCCCTGGAAGGAGGGGTTGATTGTTACACCACTCTGGAAATTGTAGCTCTGTGAGGGGAATAGGGGCCTCCTACTAACTCTCAGTCCTTCCAACCTAGCGGTTCAATAGCACATCAAAGTGCAAGTAGATAAATAGGTACCGCTCCAGTGGGAAGGTAAACGGCGTTTCCATGCACTGCTCTGGTTCGCCAGAAGCGGCTTTGTCATGCTGGCCACATGACCCGGAAACTGTACACCGGCTCCCTCGGCCAATAAAGTGAGATGAGCGCCGCAACCCCAGAGCCGTCCGCGACTGGACCTAATGGTCAGGAGTCCCTTTACCCTTTACCTTTACTAACTCTTAGAACCCTTAACAAACCACAGTTCCCAGGATTTTTTAGGGAAGCCATGGCTGTTGCAAGTGGTATAATAGCGCTTTAAATGTGCAGTGCAGATGGGCTTCTGCCTCTCAGACATTTTAAGGTGTCCCTGTTTTAAACACTGGTGACCTGCATTCTCCACTTTGCTGCTTTTATAGTTCAATTGATTTTCATTTTTGGGTCTTGTAAATGTATTGTCTTTTTGCATTTAAAATTTCATTGTAAAATATCCTGAGATAGATGGTTATGAATATAAATGCCTTAAGCAAAGAAACAAAAAAGCAAATACATAAATCTCCTTGCTCAAATAAATTTGAGCCCTAACCTCCTCCCCCCCCCACAGCCCCTAGAAATTAAGCAATGTCTGGACCCACTGATGAAATGCAAAATATAGCCTTGAACAAGCCACCCACTCTTGCCCCCATTCTTCTGTTTCCCGGGATATAGGAAATATGGTTTGTAAAGTGCTTGGTACAGAAGTGGAGCATACCATTTCCCTCTTTTAGAGCTGGTTTGGAATTCTGTAGTTTTCCTTTAAACAAATTGGGGGGGGTGGTGCTGGAGAATGTCCAGCCATGATAATAATTTTGAGCCTCTAAAAACAAGGTGAAAACTGATCGTGTTTTTACAAGAAGGTATCTCAATCAGCTTCAGAGAAGATTCCGCTGGAGATGATTTTGTGGGACAAACTGACTGGCCACAGTTCTCTGTAATATTCCAAGAATGTTTTGAAATGTGTCAGTTTTCATTTATTTTTAAATCAGGGTATCCAACGTTCTGCAAACCAGCCCAGTCCTGGTGCTCCAAAGCTTGGCAGCCGTGCAAAAGATGATGAAGATGAGTCTATTATCATTCATACTCCATGGCTGTATTTTGCCCTTTCTTTGGCCAGTCCAGCTCCATAAATTCCCATTTATGCTCCAAAGTTTGATTTTTTAAAAAGCTATTTTGGACATTTCCTCACTTTAGTAGAATTGATGGGATCATGTGCAATTTGTAAATGATATTAAGGAAGGTAATAACACTCTGGGAACTAAAGGAAAACCATAAATTATTAAAAATGGCTGAGTTGGAATTGGGCTTCTAGGCTTCCACGACTGAAGAACGACTTGCATTCTGCCCTCAAGATGTTTCAACCAAGCACTTTCCCTTACAGCCCTTCACACCGGACGGTGATCAAAGCTCGAGCCGTTTTTAAGACTTTCAACAGCAGTTTCTAAATTGCTTCCCTTTGACGTAAAAACGAGAAACATTTCCTGCCTCCAAACCATCGCAAGAGAGAAGGTCAATAAATACAACATATCATAGGAGTAATCATGCTGTCGTAATGTTTATGGGCCTGACACATGCCTTGAGGTGCCAACCACATGTGCGACAAAATGGCAGCCACCAACCCAGAGAAATAGCCAGTCAAAGGATCATTTCACACTGCCCTCTTTGCCATCGGGAGATGTGTAGATGGGACCAGAGAGCTGAGCTCCGTGAAAGTGTTACTATGAACTCAGCTTTCCTTATCACATCATCTCAAGAGGGAAGATGAGATCGTTTCTCAAGCAATGAGTTTCCACCCTTGAGAACTTATTTCTCCAGTCATTGCAAGGACCAGCAAAGACAACATGGTGTTCAGTACCCACATTACCAACCAATGGGTCACTTTGTTTTCTTTTATGCATTGGCTGCACCCAGCCGGTTAACTGCAGGGGTCATGGGGAATCAGTAATATAGAATAAGGACAACAGAAGATTTCAAGTTTTAGAGTTGCTTCCCAGCCCAATTTCTCCCTCTCTGCCTATATCAGGAGACTGAGGTGCAGGGCTTTCAGTAAGCAATGCTTTCCCCCATCACTTTATTGCCGTGCCAGGCAGTCTCCTAGCCAGAGTGAGACCTGCCCCCTGAAAGCATTATGCCAGCAACAGTGTAAGAGACAAAGCAGAAGTGGAATACACGGCGATAGTTTCTAATGACTTTTGCAAGAGATAAAAGCAATGGGAAGTGAGGAGACAGATCAGAGGGTTTCCTCACACCACAACATTTGTGGTGAGTCAGAAACAAACCAAGTACCTTGGGCTTTCTCAGCAGGGCTGACAGCTGCAGTACAGGTTGTTGGGTCAGGTGAAATGCTACATGGGGTGGATGGGCAGAGTTAAAGAAGTACGGCCCAAGACCACAGACCCAACCTAATTTGGAACCTCTGGTTGCCACTTTCTGGCTTTGGAAAAGACCCTGGTGAAAAGTGTGACTCTGAATGGTTTGGCCAACATTGCTGAAGAAGTTGGAGGTGCCATGTCCTTCCTTCCTGGGATTTCCCAGCAGTTTTTTTTATGTTCGGTCTCTCTTTTTCTTTTTTTAAGCCAGTGTATTCAGCTGCCACATTTGCAAAGAGTCAGGTTGTTGCATTTGCAAAGTGGGAAAAGTAGCCAGCTGCACATCTCCTTTCCGTTCACCACCATGGACTCTGATTATAGCATCAGAGCAGTACTTGAAACAGGCAAGGCTTGGCCTCCTCAAAGCTAAACTAGACTTTGAGTCCTAGTTTTAATGTAGGACACAAACCAGTGTTTTGAAAAATCATCAGGTGTCAATTTATCTTTGGTGAAGTGAAAAGGGAAGATGCAGGGACAGAGTAATCATCACAACGTCCCATGGCTTTTATTTTTTTAATATTTTTTTAAGCCTTCTTTGTTGGAGTTTTGATACTTTGCATGATGATAAGCAACCTCCATTGTTACACATGGAAAAAATATATTTCTCTCTCTCTCTCCCTCTCTTTAATCATAAAATACAACCCAGCAGGTTTTGAGAAAAGAGACGGGAGCCTCCAGCAAAAGCAATCAGATGCAATTTGGGAACAATGCCTCAGGTAATTATCAAAGATTTCAGCCACATTTTTTCCCATTAAATGAAAATGGGATGCCAAGATGAAAGGGCAGAGAATGGATGGGGGGGGATGTACACACAGGAAAGGTAGATCCACACTTGGCAGAGAGACAAGTATCAAATGTGAGAGAAGGGTCAGCAACCTGAATTCAGGGGTGGTGAAGTTCTGTAAGAAGCTACAGCTGCAAAAGGGAGAAGCTACAAATGCAAGTTTTAATTATTTAAAATGAGATACAGTGGTACCTCTAGTTATGAACTTAATTCGTTCTGGAGGTCCATTCTTAAACTGAAACTGTTCTTAACTAGAGGCGTGCTTTCGTTAATGGGGCCTCTTGCTGCCACTGTGCTGCCAGGACACGATTTCCGTTCTCATCCTGGGGCAAAGTTCTCAACTCGAGGTAACTCTTCCAGGTTAGCGGAGTTTGTAAACTGAAGCATTTGTAACCTGAGGTGTTTCTAACTTGAGGTACTACTGTACTCTCTTTCTTAAGCAAAACATATCCAAATGTAAAGCTTGCTGCCAAAAGAGAAAAGGAAAGGAAATGGAAGTCCACTTGTTGTTGTTGTTGTTGTTCAGTCGTTCAGTCGTGTCCGACTCTTCGTGACCCCATGGACCAGAGCACGCCAGGCACCCCTATCCTTCACTGCCTCTCGCAGTTTGGCCAAACTCATGCCAGTCGCTTCGAGAACACTGTCCAACCATCTCATCCTCTGTCGTCCCCTTTTCCTTGTGCCCTCCATCTTTCCCAACATCAGGGTCTTTTCCAGGGAGTCTTCTCTTCTCATGAGGTGGCCAAAGTACTGGAGCCTCAACTTCAGGATCTGTCCTTCTAGTGAGCACTCAGGGCTGATTTCTTTGAGAATGGATAGGTTTGATCTTCTTGCAGTCCATGGGACTCTCAAGAGTCTTCTCCTTGCTGAAAGCTAATTCTGGCTCTTGTGGCTGAAATATTCACCATGCTTTGGCACAAACATACAGGCAGGGCAGGTGAGCTGCAGAAGCCATCAGGTTTCCCCACAAAAAAACAGGAACTTGGACACAGAAGGGGCGACTCACTGTGCAGCTAGCCTTGATAGCTGAAAAAGCTTTATACGTGTCAACAGGTATACATACAAATGCATTCAAATGCACCAGTCCCCAAAGGAACAGCTTTCTTTCCAGTGCATGCTGAGGTTTGCACTGGTCTTAGCAGATCAGATAGGGGAGTATTACTGACTTGTGCGAACTGGCTTGGTACATGTAAGACTGTTTACCTGGACTGTTTGAACAGGCAGATACCCATTATTGGCTTAGCGCGCACTACAGGAGACATAATAAAAAGGACCAAAGATTCCTGTCAGTGGAGAAGTGACTCTGCCCAGGCTGCCGCTGCTGGAAGATAAGGACCAGGCTCAAAACTGAGTCAACACTTTTCAGTTGTCCTCTGTTTCAGCAACTCATTGTGCTGGACAGCTCCTCTAGCTTACTCTGCAAAATCCTTCGGAAGTAGAGCTGGAGATTTCTGTTTTTGCACATTGGTAGACACATGGAGATGGACACGGGTGGCATTGTGGGTTAAACCACAGAGCCTAGGGCTTGCTGATCAGAAGGTCAGTGGTTTGAATCCCCGCTATGGGGTGAGCTCCCGTTGCTCGGTCCCTGCTCCTGCCAACCTAGCAGTTCGAAAGCACGAAGTGCAAGTAGATAAATAGGTACCACTATTTACCACTCAGGCGGGAAGGTAAATGGCATTTCCGTGCACTGCTCTGGTTCGCCAGAAGCAGCTTAGTCATGCTGGCCACATGACCCAGAAGCTGTACGCCAGCTCCCTCGGCCAGTAAAGCGAGATGAGTGCCGCAACCCCAGAGTTGTCCGCAACTGGACCTAACGGTCAGTGGTCCCTTTACCTTTACCTAGACACATGGAGAGGGATGCGGGTGGTGCTGTGGTCTAAACCACTGAGCCTAGGGCTTGCCAATTGGAAGGCCGGCAGTTCGAATCCCCACAACGGGGTGAGCTCCCATTGCTCAGGCCCAGCTCCTGCCAACCTAGCAGTTTGAAAGCACGTCAAAGTGCAAGTAGATAAATAGGTACCGCTCCAGCGGGAAGGTAAATGGCATTTCTGTGCACTGCTCTGGTTTTGCCAGAAGTGGCTTAGTCATGCTGGCCACATGACCCAGAAAAACTGTCTGCGGACAAACGCCGGATATTACGTAATAGCATTCACAGCAAGCTATGCCCCGTTAAAAAAATAATACCAAACAAGTGTGGTATGCTCTCTGCCAGAAGCCATAAGGACCACCATAATGCATGAACACGAAGGGTAAGTGGAGATCTCAGACAGGCACTGAGAAGTGTGGATGGGAGGTGAGAAAGTCATAAGAAGGGAGTCCAAGGTACTGCTGGAATTCATGCCCAAGATGTCCTTTTCTTTGCCCTCCAAGGCCACAAAAGATTGCTTTCCTTCCCTCCTCCAGCATCAAGAAGTTCTGTTTTCCAACTCCATCTTCTCATTGTAAAATTAGCTGATGAGATCCCAAGCGAGGAATGCGTCCCACTGCTCTTTTAACCCAGATCCATGCAACCACTCAGAAACTGACAAATCAAATTTGCCAAAAAGAAGAGAGGGGGGGAGTAAACCAAATTGCTTTTATAATTAATTCAATTAGTATTGCAATGCCAATGTTTTGTGTTGCTTAAATAAACAGTGTGCCCTCCCTCCTCATCTATTCCCCCCCCATCCACTCCTCCCCTCTCCCTGTGCTCATCTTCAGTGGGGCACAAACAAAACAGCACTAAACGAAGGCCCGTGCTAATTAAAAGAGTCTGTTGTTTCCATCCGTTAAATGGTACATATTTTAATTATCCTGGGTGTGTGCCTGTGTGTTCATGCCGCTTATGGCATGGCAGGGAAAAGGGAAAACAACCACCAGTCTCTTCCACTTCTATGCAAACAGAATATTCTGGATGGCCCACCCAAGTGAGCATTTTAGAGTTACCATGGGAACGGTAAGAGATGCAAAAGTTCAAGGGATTATTGCCGTCACCTAAAGTGCTGTGAAGTTTATAATTTTAAAGATCTTGCAAAAGTAGCCTTTGGGTCAGCCATGACCTCAGATTCTCCTTCTCTCTCTATGTCTCTGAAACTCACAGGAAAAGGTATGTTCCTGTTTTGTTTTGTTTTCCCAAATCCCCAACCTGCTCTTTATTTCTGGCTGCATTACGAATGCATGATAATGCCGTGCTCTTGCCTTTTCACACACTATTCTTGCACATGCACCCAGAGACCACCTTTGTTTTCCGCTTGTAAAAGTGTGCTGCTTGAAAGGAAGGAGGGGGTCACACATGTAGGGAGGACCCATAAGTTCAGTGGCAGAGCTTCTTTTTGCCTTGTGCAAGGTCCAACCCCTGCAGTCTCCAGTTACAGGGTGATAAGGAAGGCGGCTGAGAAAGACCTGGGAAAGTTGTTGCCACTTAAGAGTAGTCAGTGCTGGACTAGGTAGACTCTGTGCCCATAAGAAATGGAGGGGGGCACAGCTGCATTGTAGAGAGCACCAGCGTTGCATCTATAAACAGATTCGATCCCAGTTTCCTTTGGTTCAACGAGTGTCTAGGGTCATGGCACCGAACGAAGATGTTGGCGAGTTCCCTGGTGCTAAACCCATCTCCTCCTCATGCCCTCTCATCTTGGAACTCCATTTTCATTTAAAGGGCAAGGGAAATTGTGTCTGAATTCTTTGATAATTACTTCCAATACCTGGTTTGACTCCCTCTATGGGAACTTCCACATTCTCACCAGATAGTTACAGGTAGGTAGCCGTGTTGGTCTGCCGTAGTCGAAACAAAACAAAACAAAAAATAATCCTTCCAGTAGCACCTTAGAGACCAACTAAGTTTGTTATTGGTATGAGCTTTTGTCTGCATGCACACTTCTTCAGATAATACCAGATAGATGAAGGAACAACTTTGTTATTCAAAACCACCATAAGAAAACACCGTCGTTCTTTTTTGTCTGCCTACAGGAGATCTCACTCCTTCAACGCACAGCTTGTTTATGTTTTAATATGCATTAATTGATGTTTCCATGCTTCTGTGGTTTTATGTCACTTCACCTTTGACAAATGTGAAATGGAAAGAATTTTTTTTTCGTTTAAAAAGGAAAAGGCCCACTTCAGATTTCCTACCAACATATGTTGACAGTGGCCTGTGGTGCACCTTAGTCACCAACTCATCACCTCAATCTGCTTTAATTCAGCCTTCCCCAACCTAGTGCCTTTCAGATGTTTTGGATTACAGCTCTCACTCCTAGCCCCAGCATTGTGCAGCCATGCTGGCTGGAGCCTATAGGAGTTGTAGATTTTGTTTTCTTGTATAATTTTTATTCAGTTTTTCTATTTTACATTTTAGAATATACATTTGAACAGCCTTAAAATATCAATGGCTTCCCTTCTTCTCCTTCCATGGTCCAGTTTGGATGCCATAGATCCCTGCATATTTTACATAAACATATTTTACATTCAGTATTCCATTTTTACACCCATCAAAACTTATTTACACTGTTGAATTTATCTTAATGCTGTCAACATTTTCAAATGTACACAATTTTCACCCATATATGAAGTAAACATTTTCCAATCTTCTTTAAACGTATATTCTTCTTGTTCTCTTATTCTATAAGTTAAGTTTGCCAGCTTTGTGTATGCCATCAGGTTAAGTTGCCAATCTTCTTTAGTTGGGACCTGACTCGTTTTCCATTTTAGGGCTAACAAACATGGGCCGCAGTAGTGGCATATATAAATAGCCTTTTTGGACACCTGGGAATTTCCACCTGAATTATCCCCAGCCCAAAGGACTCTGGTGGGGGTTTTTTTGGGGGGGGGAGTACTTTTAAACATTTTTTCAATTCATTATAAATTATTTCCCCATACTCTTTTACCCTTTTACAAGTCCACCACATATGATAGAATGCACCCTCGGCCTCATCTCTTGTAGCTGTAGATTTTGAAGGTTCAGCAAGGTAAAGGTAAAGGGACCCCTGACCATTGGGTCCAGTCACAGACGACTCTGGGGTTGCAGCGCTCATCTCGCTTTATTGGCCAAGGGAGCCAGCGTACAGCTTCCGGGTCATGTGGCCAGCATGACTAAGCTGCTTCTGGTGAACCAGAGCAGCACACGGAGACGCCGTTTACCTTCCCGTCAGAGTGGTACCTATTTATCAACTTGCACTTTGATGTGCTTTCGAACTGCTAGGTGGGCAGGAATAGGGACCGAGCAACGGGAGCTCACCCCATCGCGGGGATTCGAACCGCCGACCTTCTGATCAACAAGCTCTAGGCTCAGTGGTTTAACCCACAGCTCCACCCGCATCCCACTCGGCCTCATATCTTGTAGCTGTAGATTTTGAAGGTTCAGCAAAGGGCAACCCAAATGATCAAGAGGGTGCAAATAAACAATGAAGTACTGGGGACTTTTTAGTTTAGAGAAAAGACAAGTAAGAGGTGACATGAAGGAAATTCATAAAATTCTGCATGGCTTGGAGAAAGTGGCCAAAGAAAAGTGTGGGGGGGGGGAGTTGACCTCTCTCATAACACTAGAACTCGTGAACATCCAACGAAGATGAATTTTGGGAGATTCAGGATAGATAAAATGAAGTTGGTATTCACACAGCGCATAGTTAAACTGTGGAACACACACCCACAGGAGCCCATGGTGATGGGCACCAACTGAGATGGCTTTAAAAGAAGAATGGACAAAATCATGGGGGGAAAGGCGATCCAGGGCTACTAGCCATGGTGGCTATGCTCTGCCTACATGGGTGGAGGCAGTCATGCTTCTGAGGAGAGTGCTCTTGCACTCAGGTCCTGCTTGCAAATTTCTCTCATAAGAGGCATCTGGTTGGCCCCTCTGACTAAGAACAGGATGTTGGACTAGATTGGGCCATTGGTCTGATCCAGCAGGCTCTTCTTATGTAGTCTCTCCTTATGTTGGACTAGATTGGGCCATTGGTCTGATCCAGCAGGCTCCCCTTATGTAGTCCAAAGCATTTGGAGGGTACCAGGTTTGGCGAAGGCTGCCTTAATTCAAAGACGGCATCCCTCATCCACAACAAGAGGTGAAGATAGCAAAACAAAGAAGTTACTCGGATCAGAGAGAACGACCTTCCTGAATCAAAATTGAAAATCAGATGAGCCTGCGAGTGAATCAAAAGATAAAATTCTAACAGATTATTTCCACTGCTGCCAGTCGCGAGCGACGAGGACAAGGGAGGCTGTGTTTTTCTTCGTCATCTTCTTCTTCCCCCCACAAGCATTTCAAGTAAGTCCTCGCCTTAGCGCAGGCATCTCCCATCTCAGCACCCTTTGTTCCCCCTCTAGTGGCAGGAGGCGGCATAAACCGAAGTGGAAGGGCTGGGAAAGAGGACGGGCGGGGGATGGAGGCCCGTGTCTGTGCGCGCAGATGTAAGGGGAGATTCGCTGTGTGTCTCCCCGGCGCTGCTGTTTGTTAGCGTTCCCTGTTGCTCTGCTTTCCTTTTGTAGACAGATTTCAGCGTATCGATCCCCAGCCTCCCCAGGCTTGAGCCTTTTGTGGATCAGAGGTGAAGAGAAAACGAAAGCCGAAGTTTAAGACCCACGAATTTGATGGCTTTGGAGATTATTGGGATGAAATCTCTCTAAACACACGCTGGGCCTGGAGGGCTGATTGGAGACGGGGAGGCAGCCGGGGAAGCAGCCCACCTCTGGGTCTTGGCAGAGCCAAAGAATAGGCTAGCTAAGGCGCCAGCAGCACCCACCTGCCCGCCCCCATCGCGATAAATCATCAGAATGGATGCCTTCTTAAACAACCACCACTGCTCAGGTGGACTCTAGCAGCAGCAGGCTGGCCCTAGAGAGAATCTGGATTTCTGGCAGTTACTGTTAAGACTTTAAAATCTGCCTTGTTATACCTGACTCACCCAGCGCTTTGCAGTGAAAAGCAAGGATCACGGGGAATTTGTCTTCGCTTCCCGGTTGTTTTCTCAACTTTCTTGTGTGATGATGACTCTGGGCTGGCAGTACTGTATTTCTGTAAGCCTCCTTGCTCAGAATCCTCTCCATATCAACGCATGCGATGGGCACACATAGAAAACATGTAGTGCAATTGAGCCCGTCCTTAAAATAAAAACAAAAAGCCATTTACTCTTAAAAGCCAGTAAGCAAAATAATAATAATAATAATAATAATAATAATAATAATAATAATAATAATAATAATAATTTATTTATATCCCACCCATCTGGCTGGGTTTCCCCAGCCACTCTGGGCGGCTTCCAACAGAACATTAAAATGCAATAATCTATTAAACATTAAAAAGCCTCCCTAAACAGGGCTGCCTTCATATGTCTTCTAAAGGTCTGGTAGTTGTTTTTTTCTTTGACATCTGGTGGGAGGGCGTTCCACAGGGCGGGTGCCACTGCCGAGAAGGCCCTCTGCCTGGTTCCCTGTAACTTGGCTTCTCGTAGTGAGGGAACCGCCAGAAGGCCCTTGGCGCTGGACCTCAGTGTCCGGGCAGAATGATGGGGGTGGAGACACTCCTTCAGATATACTGGACCGAGGCCGTTTAGGGCTTTAAAGGTCAGCACCAACACTTTGAATTGTGCTCAGAAACGTACTGGGAGCCAATGTAGATCTTTCAAGACCGGTGTTATGTGGTCTCGGCGGCTGCTCCCAGTCACCAGTCTAGCTGCTGCATTCTGGATTAGTTGTAGTTTCCGGGTCACCTTCAAAGGTAGCCCCACGTAGAGCTCATTGCAGTAATCCAAGCAAGAGATAACTAGAGCATGCATCACTCTGGTGAGACAGTCCGCGGGCAGGTAGGGTCTCAGCCTGCGTACCAGATGGAGCTGGTAGACAGCTGCCCTGGATACAGAATTGACCTGCGCCTCCATGGACAGCTGTGAGTCCAGAATGACTCCCAGGCTACACACCTCGTCCTTCAGGGGCACAGTTATCCCATTCAGGACCAGGGAGTCCTCCACACCTGCCCACCTCCTATCCCCCCAAAACAGTACTTCTGTCTTGTCAGGATCCAACCTCAATCTGTTAGCCGCCATCCATCCTCCAACCGCCTCCAGACAGTCACACAGGACCTTCACTGCCTTCACTGGTTCTGATTTGAAAGAGAGGTAGAGCTGCAGAATGAGGGTCTGAAGCTCTTAAACTCTACAGCAGACCAGCTGTCAAAAGTACGTTTGCTTATTTCATTTCATTATTTAAAATGTTTGCCAGTCGCCCATGATCATAGATCCCAGGCAAGTGATTTACAACAGGATGAACAGCATGGGCTATAAATAAAAAAGCATAGAATTAAAAATGACCAGATAAAATTAACATTCCGGCCACCAAAGCAACATTTGACAGTTGCACACACAACTCACTGACTCCTGCACTTCTCCCTTATATCGCCACTTCCCTCCCATAGCACCACACTTATCGTAGCCCTGTGCCCATTTCCGAGGATGGGGTGCCCATTTCTCAACCTCATGCCTACCCCAGCCATCCTTCCCTGCTTTTTAGACCACTGCCTACTTTGATCACCTGCTAAGTTGAAATGGGCAGCAGGTGTGTGTTTGCCTGTGTGTTTGCCTGACCTGTGCTGCTATTGCTCTTCTCGGAGGCAGGTCACTGGGGCTGACTATCACACCGGATGTTTATGCTGAGTTACGTTGTGCTGTGTCACTTTTAATAATATGACACATTTGAGGCACAGGCCCTTGAAATGGTTTACCCAATTAAAAAAAAATGTTAAAGATACAAATAAAAACCAATGTAATACAACTGCAGAACCAACAAGTTAACAAACAGCAATAGACGGTGAGACCACCTCACTGCTCACCCCTAACGCTAAACAATTTATATTTAGGGGTGAGCAGGGAGGGGGCCAAATTTGCAGATGATACTATATTGCTCAGGATCATTATTTAAGACAAAAAAAGTGATTGTGAAGAATCATAGAATCATAGAGTTGGAAGAGACCACAAGGTCCATCCAGTCCAACCCCCTGCCAAGCAGGAAACACCATCAAAGCATTCCTGACAGATGGCTGTCAAGCCTCTGTTTAAAGACCTCCAAAGAAGGAGACACCACCACACTCCTTGGTAGCAAATTCCACTGCCGAACAGCTCTCACTGTCAGGAAGTTCTTCCTAATGTAATGAAGAGTTCCAAAGAGATCCCTCCAGACTCAGTGAATGGGCAGTAAAATGCAATTCATTATAAAGAAGTGTAAAGCCAAAAAGAGAAAAAGAAAAAAGAGGTAGCGTGGTAAAAGTTTTTCTCCCTCTCTCATCACACTAGAATATGTCAGCATCCAATGAAGCTGCATGTTGCAAGATTCAGAACTGATAAAGAAAGGAATTCACCATGCAGTGTACTGTATAGTTTAACTATGGAACTCGTTCCCACAGGAGGCAATGATGGCCACCAACTTGGATGGGGTTAGAAGAGGATTATACAAATTCGTGGAGAATTGAATCTGTGCATGCAAAGCATCTGTTCTGCCCCTTCCCTGCTCCAGTTTGCAGACCCAGCTTTGTTACGACTTCCTCGCTCCCAAATATCTGCTACTCAAATGTTTCTGTCTTGCATTGGATTCAACTTTGTCTTCGGTTCTGACAACCATCTGTCCATTGTAGTTCTAGCCAGTCCATCAGGCTTCCGGGATCTGGCTTTTGGTCTACACTATGAAACGTGCCTCTCTTTCAAACCATTTTAATGGTGAGAAACCTAGACCCTTTGTTGGACTCACCCCAACACCAAGAAGCTAGGAGCCAAAGCTGAGCTGAAATCACACATCCACAACTTTATTACCCTATTTTTAGATTATTATTATTATTATTATTAGCCACCCATCTGACTCTGCGCAGCTTCCAACAAAATATTAAAACACAAAAACCCCAAACATTAAAAAACCTCCCTGTTCAGGGTTGCCTTCAGATGCCTTTGGAAAGTCAGATACATGTTTATTTCCTTGACATCTGAAGAATCTCTTCCTTTGAGTTATTTTCCAAAAGCCCTGCAATGGGTTTTGCACACCATTTATTGGCAGCAGTGGCTGTGTGTTGCTGAATCCACCAACCATGATGCCACGGTAAGGGTAGAAAGCTTGTCTTACTTGCATGTAGCTTCAGGTGTCATCATGCAGCCAAATTTTGTTAGCTATTTGGTGTCATCATAAATGGGAGTGAGGGCATCCTTTCCTGCCCCTTATTCCTGCATTGCATGGATGGGTGGGTGGGTGGGTGATGCCAGCCTTGAGGAGATGGGTTTTATGTTTGTTTATTTGTTTAGCTTTAAGAAAAAGAACAGTTTCCCTCCTAAAAGGAGGGTGGAGTCAATTCACAGCTAAAAACATTTTGGCTAAACAACAGGAAGGCATTTTGGACTGAGCAGGTGCTGAAGAGAAGGCACATTCTGTGGTGAAATCTCCATTGCTAGAGGCATCTTGTGGCAGGCTGCATGAAAATTGGTTGGCTTAGTTCAGATGGCTTTGATTCAATACGAGAGAGAAAAATGGACTCTGGAGATTCAGTTACTGGTGCTCTATGCAATGTGTGAGAGTCCATAATTTGGAGATGAACCCCACCCCCACCCCCCAAAACCCCCCAACAACAATGTTGTTCCACGTTGGGGACTTTCAAGGGATTAGAAATTGGCTCATGAGGTCCTTTCCAATTACATCTTTCCAGGACTCTATTTGTCTTTAGGGAAAGAAAGAAAAAAAGAGGCATATTTTGCAACTCTGACCAAGCAGCGCTTTCCAGGCGCTTTGATGCTCTATTAACTAATCTCGCCCTCTCGAGTCATTTATTATGTTTAAACTGGTGCCATCAAGTCTCTCAGCAGCATCAGGAAATAAATTAAAGAGTGGCCGGAGATACTGGGATCCTCTCTATGATTGCTGGCTTGCTGTGATCAAGAGCTTAAGGTTCTGGGCCATCTGCAAACTGGAAATTAAGAATTAATAAAGCAACAGAAAAATGAACTCAGTCACCACCTATGATGGGCTTGGAGGAAGCTTGGGTCAGGCACAGAGGGAAAGGGGTAGGAAGTGTGGGACTTTCATGTGCTTCTATGTATCAGGCATGCAAAGAGTATGGTTTCAGCCTTGGTGGCCTAGGGCAGGGGTAAGCCCAAGTGATGCCTTCCATACATGGTTGGATTACAACTTCCACCATCCCAGAGCATTGGCCATGCTGGATGGGACTGATGGGAGTTTGAGTCCAGCATCTTGCCAAGGGTAGAATATTTTCAGGGTTTGAATCTCAGACAAGCCCTTGTTTGGTTCAATCCCCACTATGCTCAGGTCAGACTGGGCATTATGCCCAGGTCCTGTCTGAAACTCCCCAAAGCTGTAGCTAATTACTGAAGACAGTACTGAGCTAGATTGACCAATGGTCTAAGACAGCTTTCTAGGTACTTATGGGTCTAGGTAGTATGGGGAATTTAGGGGTGCAGTTGTTCTGAACATGGAATTTGCTAATGCTTCCCATTACATAAATGCAACTTAATTCCTATATACTTGGCAGAAACCGTTTGTAATAGGCCAGCACATTTAATTCTGTACTGCAATAAACCAGGGGAGGGCTGATTTGTAAGCTGTAAAAACAGGCAGGAGGGATCAGGTTATGGAAGGATCTCCCAGTTTTTTGTCCTCCACAAAGAATGCTCTGCCGATTCTCGAACTTCAGCTCTCCACAGAAAATGCACTGTTAATGGTTTTATACAGAAGGCATTTCAGGAGAAGCTGAAGTTTGCTTGGAGAAGATTGCCCTCTACATCAGTGTTTCCCAAACTTGGGTCTTCAGCTGTTTTTGGACTACAGTTCCCATCATCCCTGACCACTGGTCCTGCTAGCTAGGGCTGATGGGAGTTGTAGTCCAAAAACAGCTAGAGACCCAAGTCTGGGAAGTACAGGAGGGATAGGAAACGTCAGTCCCAGGGGCCAAATGTGCCCCTCCAGGCTTTTGTATCTGGCCCCCAGCACTCTTCCCAGGCCACACAACGTTTCTTGTATCTGCACACAAAGGTCCCAGTTTTAATCCCTGGCAGCACCTGCAGTTAAAGAGATCTCCCCCCTGAGGCCTTGTAAAGCAGATGACCACAGAAGTAGCTGGGACTGCACCCTAAAGGTCTAACTTAGCATTCAGGTGACATCAGAGGGCATGCAGAAATCTCACCCCTGAAACCAGCTGAATTGCCCACCCAGACTGAGGATTTCTGACTGACCACTGACTGACCCCACTGGAGCCAAGCGCATCTGCTAGGGAGGGCCATTTGTTTTACTTGGCTGGAATACGTCTCACTACAAGTTCTCAGGTGAATTAACGGCGAAGGTAAATTTAGCACAAATAGATGTAAATAACTCCACAGCACGATTTGCCTCCAGCCTGCGGGGAGCTGCAGGAGGTCGTAAAGTTAAATGTAGCTGGATTTAAAGAGGACGACGTGATTTTACAGTCAATAATAACATTGCCAGCTGGGAGTTGCAGGCTGGCAAGAGAAGCCCCTGATAGTAACCTTTAGCCTCAAAAAGGAGCCCAATCCTCTAGCAGGCTCCAATTCACTCAGATATAGTGAAGAGGTGAGGAATAGTCCCTGCTGGTGCTGAACAACTGGGCAGGGCAGGGGATGCCTCAGCACAACTGAAGGTCGGGGATGCATTCTGCTCCCAAAGAGTTGCTACCTCAGCTCCTCTTCTAAGAGATAACCCCATGACATTGACATGCTGGTCACATGCTGAGTCAGATGGTGCTGAGTCAAGCGAAGTGGTGGGGAAGGGGATGTCCTTCCCCGGAGTGACTTTGTCCCTACATGCATAGCAGAAAATGACAGGTAGTAACATTACAAACTGGGACACAGGTAGCGCTGTGGTCTAAACCACTGAGCCTAGGGCTTGCCGATCAAGAAGGTCGGAGGTTTGAATCCCCGCGACGGGGTGAGCTCCGGTTGCTCGGGCCCAGATCCTGCCAACCTAGCAGTTCGAAAGCACATCAAAGTGCACGTAGATAAATAGGTTTCCATGCGCTGCTCTGGTTCACCAGAAGCAGCTTAGTCATGCTGGCCACATGACCTGGAAACAACAGTCTGTGGACAAACGCCAGCTCCCTCGGCCAGTAAAGTGAGATGAGCGCCGAAACCTCAGAGTCGTTCGCGGCTGGAATTAACTGTCAGGGCTCCTTTACTTTTACCTTTATGCTTTGCTTCACTCAATGCATCATCATCATCATCATCATCATCATCATCATTTGTTATTTATATGCCACCCATCTGACTGGGTTGCTGCAGTCACTCTGGGCAGCTTCCAACATATATGAAAACATAATAAAACCTTAAACCTTTAAAAGCTTCCCTATACAGGGCTACCTGCAGATGTCTTCTAAATGTTATATAGTTACTCATCTCCTTGAGTAACTCTGATTGGAGGGCATTCCACAGGGTCAGTGCCTTTCCCAAGAAGGTTCTCTGCCTGGCTCCCTGCAGCTTCACTTCTCACAGTGAAGGAACTGCCAGAAGGCCCTCAGAGCCAGACCTCAGTGTCCGGTTTGGACGCTCCTTCAGATTTGCAATGGCTTTCAGAATCCATGGATGTGCTGTTGGCTTCCATCAGTAAAGGATGGGGCTATTCAAGAGATTAGTTACAAAGGGAGCTTCCACGCCCAGAGATGGGATCCCTCTGATTGCTTGGAGAAGGCACCAGGAAGGCACCAGGACGTTGAAAGGTATCATAAAACAGAGGGAGAGATTGTTGGTGGCTTTCCAGGAACCCTCAGACTCCCTTTGGAGACTTCCTAATGCACCTGAACATCTTTTAGAATATGACTTTGGTATTGAGCCAGTGGCTGGTAATTGAACTGATGCGGGAGCTGCAGATCTAACATTTTAGTGTTTTTATCACTATGTGTGTGTTTTAATGGATTATTGCATATGTACTTTTTACGGTTTTGTTATACGGCCAGTATAATCACTGAGTTTGAGTGGACTCAAAAAGTTTTAGAAAGCAAGAAAATAATTAAATAATGGGCCACAGACTGCTAGGAACAGGGCTTGGGAAGGGTGTATTATCCCTTGCCTGGTGATGACTGGCAGCTGCTCCAAAGCCAGCCTGGGATCCCACGAGGGGTTTCTACCCTTCTGCCGCTTGATTTAATTACAACCAGCAGATAGCGCATTTAGAGACAAGTAATTACGCAGAGGAGGCGGATTATTTGGGGTGTGCGTTTCAAATCAGCAGCTGGAAGCTGTGGGGCGGCTGCTCTGATCCCAGTTATTACATCCGCAGCCGCATTGGAATCCTGTGCGTCTGGAGCAGCTCAGAGAAGTCTCCTGGTGAGCATGTAATGTAGCAGCTCAGCTAGACAGAATCCGCTCCTAAGCCCCACCTTGGCACCTCACAGCTCCATTCCAATTGGCCCTCTAACCTGTACGTTCTACCCAAGTACGTTTCCGAGCACAATTCAAAGGGTTGGTACTGATCTTGAAAGCCCTAAACAGCCTCGGCCCAGTATACCTGAAGGAGCATCTCCACCCCCATCGTTCTGCCCAGACACTGAGGTCCAGCTCCGAGGGCCTTCTGGCGGTTCCCTCACTGCGAGAAGCAAAGTTACAGGGAACCAAGCAGAGGGCGTTCTCGGTAGTGGTGTCAAGGAAATAAACAACTATCTGACTTTTAGGGGACACCTGAAGGCAGCCCCTGTTTAGGGAAGCTTTTAATATCTGAAGAATTATTGTATTTTAATATTTTGTTGGAGGCCACCCAGAGTGGCTGGGGAGGCCCAGCCAGATGGGTGGGATATAAATAAATTATTATTATTATTATTATTATTATTATTATTATTATTATTAACCACTGAGGCCTGTGGGAAAGTGAAGCCATCTTCCAGCTCTCACCACTTTTTGCTGACCTTCCTGTTCGTTCGTTCGTTTATTTATTTATTTATTTATTTGAATTCATATACCGCCATATACCCACAGGTCTCAGGGCAGTTCACAAAAAAATATCACAATAAATAAAATCAAAATAAAAGCAATAACCCAATAACACACAAACCCTGCCAAAAAGAGCCACATTTTAAAAGGGTATAGGTTGTCAATCAGGTCAACCAAAGGCCTCGTTAAAAAGGAATGTTTTTGCCTGGCACCTAAAGATGTACAATGAAGGCGCCAGGCGAACTTACCTGGAGAGAGCATTCCATAGACGGGGAGCCACTGCAGAGAAGGCCCGTTCTCGTGTTGCCACCCTCCGGACCTCTCGAGGAGGAGGCAGATGAAGGAAGGCCTGAGAAGATGATCTCAGAGTCCGGGTAGGTTCATATGGAAAGAGGAGGTCCTGTTCACAGAGTCATGGATGCAGAAGAACTATCAGCATACAGTTAGTTAAATAAATATCAGTTCAAGGTGTGGGGGCTCTGTAAAGAAAAATGTGGAAAAACCAAACTTCAGAGCTGCCTTGTTTATCGTGATTTCCTTGGCTTGGTAGGAGAAAGCAATGGGGTGGCAAGACTGTGAAGACTTCAAGGTTAGGAGGAGTTGGCCAAAGCAATCCTGTAGTCACGTTACCCCAGGAGAAGTCATATGTCACTTGTGCTAGAGGAACGGTCACCATACTCAGTGCAATTGCCTATTCTTTTGCTTACCTGTTGGGGTGTTCTGGTGCCCTCAGTTGTTGGGGTTGGGTGTTGACTGATTGTGTCTAGCCCCCTACACAGAAGTTCTGGTAATGTGCCCCAAGTTCCCCTGTCTGTCTGGTCAGGTTGCTTAGTGCAAAACTCTTTCATGTGAACAACCCAAGGCCATAAACCTGTGATGTGCTCCCTGCCATCCATATTATGGTCTCACTGTGTGGGGTTTATAGCTTGCAACCAGCATGTTGTGATTGGGTATTGTCACGGCAACCTTGCCTTTGGTGTTGCGGTGAGATAACACCCGGCTCGCTTCTAGCTTTTGAAAGCATTTTATTGTCCTTACTAATTACAGAGCTATAATTCACGTCTACACTCCATTAAAACAAACATCCTAACTGCTATCTTCCATTACGCGCCTTTTCCAACACAATAACCCCTTGGTGCTCCGGAAGTGACGCGTGAATCTCTTCTTCCCGCTTTTGTTCCCCTCCCCCTGTTTATTACTGACATCAGCACTCCCCCTTTCTTCTGGCGATACCTCTAAGAGATTGCTGTCCTCATCGTCGGACGTATCTGTTGAGATTAATGGGCCCGGTTCTCGATACCTCGCCCCCTCCCCCTGCCTGTCTGTTTTGCTGCTTTCCCTCACTGATCCTCCTCCCACGCTCCTCTCCCGATCCAGGCTTGTCTCCGTGACATCCACTCCCTCCTCCAAGCCCCCTTCCTCCCCGGAGTCGCTGGACTCAAGCGGATGGTGTATGATCGTGCTAACATTCTCCACTTCCCCGTTCCCATGCTGCCACTGTTCCGTGCGCGGTGGAGTGACAAACCCCAGGAAGTCTGTGTCCTCATTTTCATCCGACTCAAACACCGTCTTCCACTGTTCCGTCGTAAAGGGTGCGAATGACACTACCTCGTCCACCTCCTCCTCTGACCAGTCTGGATGGGGTTCCTCTGCCTCCTCCCCTCCTCTGGACCCTTGGTCCCCCATGCCCTCCTCCTGATGTCCCTGCCAACATTCATACCCCGGTGGGGCTGGCTTTTGTGGGTATAACGCATGGAATTCAGCCTTGAGGTATTCCTCCTGAATATTATCATGGCGCATCCATGTGTTGTTCTCGGGGTCCTCCCCTTCCCAGGCTACCAAGTATTCCACCTGCCCCTCCCTCCACCGGGAATCGAGGATCTCAGTGGCCTCATTGCCTGCCCCCACTTCCTCCACTGAAGGCCCTGTTGTCACCCCCCCATCCCCTTGATAAGGGTGCCCTTCCCTGTATGGTGTTAACAGCGCTCTGTGAAACACGGGGTGAATTCTCATGTCCTCAGGCAACCTCAGCTTGAAGGCTACGGGATTGACCTGGCCCACTACCTGGAAGGGTCCCAAACGTCTGTGCTCTAACTTCCTGCACCTGCTTCTGGTGGGCAGCCCCCTGGAGGACAACCACACCCTGTCCCCCACCCTGATGGCCTCCCCCTCCCTCCGATGCTGATCCGAAGCCCTCTTATAGGCTTCTTTGGCCCTGTCCAGCGTGCTCTTGAGTTGCTCGTGCAGTTGGAGCATCTCCTCCGCAAAATTTTCTGCCGCTGGCACACTCGGGCCCCGATCCTCTCCCCTCGGGAACGACTTCGGATGTCCTCCATAGTTCGCAAGGAAGGGTGTCATCCCTGTGGAAACATTAACTGAGTTATTATAGGCAAATTCCGCTAAAGCTAGGAACTTTGGCCAGTCCGTCTGTCGTCGGCTAACGTAGCAACGTAGGTACTGCTGCAGTATAGCATTGGCCCTCTCTGCCTGTCCATTCGTTTGCGGGTGCCTGGCCGTCGACAAGTTGAGTTCCACACCCAAGAGCTCCATGAGCTTGCGCCAGAACCGCGACGTAAATTGGCGGCCTCTGTCGCTCACGACCCTCGATGGTACTCCATGCAGCTTGAAAACGTTGTCTACAAACAACCTGGCTGTCTCCTCTGCCGACACCGCCCTGGGACAAGCCACAAAATGGCACATCTTGGTGAGCATGTCCACTACGATTAACACTGCCGTCTTGCCCTTCGACGCCGGCAGATCTGTCAGGAAGTCAATGGACACCATCTCCCATGGCCTCCCCGGGGTGGGCATGGGATGCAACAGTCCGGCAGGGGGTCTATTGTCACTTTTGACCCGTTGACACAAATCACAAGCTTGCACGTAGCCTTTGACGTCCTCCTGCACCCCTGGCCACCAGAAATCCCTGGTGACCAACTGCAAGGTCTTTTGCTGTCCCGGGTGCCCTGCCGAAGGGCTATCGTGCAGTTGCTTGAGAACCTTAGCCCTCAAGTGATCGCCCGGAACATATAATGCTCCCTTGTAGAACAACAGTTCATCCTTGGCTACGAAGCCGTCTTCCACCCCTGTACCTTGTTGAAGGTCTTTGAATTTCTGCTGCGCAAACGCATCTTCCCTAGTTAGACGTCGTATGAGAGACTCTTGATCCCTGGCTCCAGCGCACTGCCATCGGCTGGGTGGCATCACATGTCTCTCCTCCGGCACTCCCTCGTCCTCTAGGTACTGCGGCTTGCGAGACAAGGCGTCCGCCCTCGCATTCTTGTCCCCCGGGACATAATGGATCCTGAAATCAAAGTCGGCAAAAAATTCCGCCCATCTGAGCTGTCTCTGGTTGAGCACTCTGGCTGTTCTCCAGTACTCCAGATTCTTGTGATCCGTGTAGATCTGGATCTGATGGCGGGCTCCGATAAGGAAATGCCTCCATTTTTTGAGCGCCGCTACAATGGCCAACAGCTCCTTATCCCAGATGGTGTAGTTGCGTTCCGATTTGCTGAGTTTTCTTGAGAAAAACGCACAAGGTCTCCAGTCGCCTGCTGCATCCTGTTGCAGCAGTACCGCTCCTACCGCCCTGTCCGACACATCAGTTTCCATGCGTATGGGCCGCTCCGCGTCGAGGTGCAGCAGCTGTTCCTCTGAGGCGAATACCTTGCGTAACTGCTCAAACGCCTCCTGCGCCTCTGGAGTCCACTGAAACTTCTTCTTAGTACTCAACGTGTCGGTTATTGGGCTAGTGAGCTGCGCAAAATTCCTGATGAACTTGCGGTAGAAATTGCTGAACCCAATGAAGCGTTGTACATCTTTTCTGGTCTTGGGTGTTTTCCAATCCAACACTGCCTTTACCTTCTCCCCGTCCATTGCCAGACCTTTGTCCGACACCCTGTACCCCAGAAAGTCCACTTGCCGCACATGAAATTGGCATTTCTCCAGCTTCGCATACAGTTGATGCTGTTTCAACTTCTGCAACACCTGTCTCACATGCTGCTCATGCTGCTTCTCATTTTCCGAATAAACCAAGATATCGTCCAAGAAACATACACAGCTCCGGTACAACAAGGGACCCAGCACATGGTGCATAAAGGCTTGAAAGGTGTGTGAGCCCGCCTGGAGGCCAAAAGGCATCACTGTGTATTCGTAGGTGCCAAACGGGGTAAACATAGCTGTTTTCCACTCATCTCCTTCTCTGATCCTTATGAGGTTGTAAGCTCCTCGTAAGTCCAACTTCGTGAAAATCTTCCCTTTTCGCACTGCCGCCAACAAGTCGTCGATCCTGGGCATCGGAAAGGCGGTCGGTTTCGTTCGCGAGTTTAAGATCCTGTAGTCACAAATAAGGCGTTTTTGTGCCGTATTTTTCTTGTCCACGAAAAAAATCGGACTTCCTCCCACCGCTTTCGATTCGCGAATGAATCCCCTTTCCAAGTTCAGTGTGAGGAATTCCTTCAGCTCCTGCAACTCCTGCTCCGACATAGAATACAACTTTCCTGCAGGCAACTTTGCCCCCGGCAGCAACTCAATTTGACCATCATACGGCCTATGGGGGGGGCAGTCTGTTGGCTTCCTTTTCACTGAACACTTCCTTGAAATCTTCATACTGTGGTGGAATTCCCCTGGAGTCTTCCAACCGTACCGTGGCGATCCTCCCCTCCGTCTCCGACGTTTCCACCTCCATCAGGCAATTCTCCGTGCAATGCGAAGATCCGAAGGTGAGCGACCTCTGGTGCCAGGCAACGACCGGATCGTGAAGATCTAACCAGCTCATGCCCAATATGATTGGCGCTCCGGACAGGTGTGTGACATTGAAAGCAATCACTTCCTGATGCCTCGAGACGCTCATCCTCATGGGCGGTGTCTGATGTCTCACTTGGCCCCCCAGCAGCTCTCTCCCATCAATTGTGGTCACCACCAGGGGAAAATCCAAAGGCAGTAAATGGATCTGGTGGGCCTTGGCGAAGTTTTCGGACATGAAAGAGGCTGAGCTGCCCGAATCTAGTAGAGCTTCTACCTCTAGGGGGTACCCGTTTGGCAATTCCAGCCGTACCATCAGCACAATTCCCGGCCTGGGCTCCCTTGGAGTCACTGCACTCTGCTGTTGTGGGGGGTTTACTTGCGTGCCGCCTGGTCGGTCTGCTCCTCTCTTTTTTCCAACCAGGCGTTTGGCGTCTCCCTGCTCCTGTGCTTCCCCACTCGCCTCCTGCCCCGCAGCCGCTGCCATCCCTTGCCACACTCGCTTCTGCGAACAATTACGGGCTAGGTGTCCCGTCCTGTCACACACAAAGCATTTGCGCATCTCCTTCTCCCCCTTGCTTAGCAGCTCCCTGCGAGGTTTCTCTTTGAGGCTTTCTCTTGTGTCCCAACGACCGATTTCCATTGGCTCTTCGGGGGGCAGATGCTGCCTGTTTCCCTGAACCGGCTGAACACCCTGGGAAGGCCTCCTGTAAGCATGGAATGTCTTACTGCCCGGTACATTTCGCCCTTCCCATTCCCTTAGTTCCTGCCGAACCCCCACTTGCAGGGCCAGTTTGATATAAGCATCCGTATCCTTGGGTTTCGGTCCCCTGCTTATTTCATCCAAAATTTCCGGGTTCAGCCCCTGCTGAAAGAACGCTTCAGTTTGTGGGGCTAAAATCTCCCATCCCAGTCTATGGCAGAGAAGGGTAAATTTAGCCACATAATCTCTCATTGTCCCTTTCCCTTGTCTGAGACTCATGAGTTCCTGCTTTGTTATCTCTTGATCAATGTCACTTGTGTAATGAGCCGCCATGGCATCCAAGAAATCCTGGAGATTCCCAAGCGCTGGGTTGTTACTTGCCAAAAGTGGGCGTACCCATTCTCTCGCTGACCCCGTCATGTGTGAAATAATAAAGGCTACCTTCTCAGCATCAGTCTCAAAGTCTCTCCCTCTCACCCACAGGGCATAATCAACCTCAGTCCTGAACCCCAAATATCCCCTGGGGTCCCCATCAAACTTACTCACTGATGCCAGCTGTTGCCTCTGAGTCACCACTGCTGTGGCTCCTCCTCCACCGGTCTTGCGAGCCTCATCAAGCCTAATTTGAAGATCTCGTAAATCTTCCTCCAGTTTGGCAACTCGAAGCTCAGAACGCTTATTTATCTCTTCCAAATCATCAGCTCTGGCTTCTTCTTCCTGCCGAACTTTCAAAATTGCTTCCTTGGCTTGAATCTCCCAGCTGGCCCTCGCAGCTTTCAGCTTCTCTTCGACCCCTTCCATATCTCCTTTCCAACAGTCCCACAGCAACGCAGTAGAGTTAGGATGTGTTGTCACGGCAACCTTGCCTTTGGTGTTGCGGTGAGATAACACCCGGCTCGCTTCTAGCTTTTGAAAGCATTTTATTGTCCTTACTAATTACAGAGCTATAATTCACGTCTACACTCCATTAAAACAAACATCCTAACTGCTATCTTCCGTTACGCGCCTTTTCCAACACAATAACCCCTTGGTGCTCCGGAAGTGACGCGTGAATCTCTTCTTCCCGCTTTTGTTCCCCTCCCCCTGTTTATTACTGACATCAGCACTCCCCCTTTCTTCTGGCGATACCTCTAAGAGATTGCTGTCCTCATCGTCGGACGTATCTGTTGAGATTAATGGGCCCGGTTCTCGATACCTCGCCCCCTCCCCCTGCCTGTCTGTTTTGCTGCTTTCCCTCACTGATCCTCCTCCCACGCTCCTCTCCCTATCCAGGCTTGTCTCCGTGACAGGTATTAAGTGAGAAATTGTCAATTTCTGTTTCTCTCACTATCTCATATATATTTTTCTATTCTTAAGTTCAGTTCTCCACATTTCCACACCAGTTTGCGAGTCATTATTTTTAAAATACTTGTGGAAATTCGTCAGCTTTTTAGTGTGAATTTCTCATAACAGACACATTTTACATGCAAGTTTGACCAATACATTTATCTACATTATTGCAAAACAGTTCCCCCAAATTTTGGCAAACAGTTTGCGAAGCATTTTTTGCATGTTATTTGCACCAGCATGTGCATTTTTTAACACATTACTTGGCTGAAGAATTGTACTGCAAAATTCAGGGAAGTGCCATTTTTTTGGAACTATGGCTGTATTTCAGTTCACATCTTGTTTTAGAAAGTGTGGATTTGCTAGGACAGGCATAGGCAAACTCGGCCCGCCAGATATTTTGGGACTACAATTCCCACCATCCCTGACCACTGGTCCTGTTAGCTAGGGATGATGGGTGTTGTAGTCCCAAAACATCTGGATGGCCGAGTTTGCCTATGCCTGTGCAAGGCTCACCTTTAAATGCAAACTGAATTGAATTTCTCCACCATAGCTTATGCTCAGTTGTGGCAATGTGGGTGGGGCAGATCTTGACCTGTGGTCAGCTTTAAAATATGTACATATGGGGGAGATATTTCTTATCCCAGGCCCATAAGCCATGAACAGAAGCGATATGCTCCTGACCTGTCCACAATTCTGCATCATTTTGTCTTCCCTGTGACATATTTTCAGCAGCTAAATGCCAGCAGAGTGTTCCTCTAGTATAGCTGGGGTGTCCCAGCCAGTGTAGCTGATGTAGGGAGAATCCTGTGCCCCCCCCCCGCTCAGCTAGTGAATCTCATGTATAGATTTGTGCCCTATAATTGCCTATTCAGGATTTACAAAAGTTGGCACATGAGAGCAATGATTTGGCAACTTTCACTAGTTTGTGAACTTTTGTGAGGATGTTGAGAGGAGCTGGGAACAGATCAAGCTCATATTATTCATCTTGCAGCTCTAAACAAGTGGAGCTGTTTTGATCAAATATTTTCACAATCTACCTTGCCCTTGCAATTGAATTTATAACATCTTCCATCTTGTCCTTAGTGGATTCCTGAAAGCACTTTTGCAAAACCCCATCCCGCAGACCAATATGAAAACCACAGAATTTCAATCAGATTTCTGAATAAACCGCAAACAGTTGTGCAGGCAGCTGTTACTCCCTTACGTTCCTCTTTGCATGCTTCAGTAGAGAGTTTGTGGAGTCTATTTACCACATCTAAGACTGATTTCCTTCCTTTCAGCTGCTTTGAAGATAATTGAAGGTAGCTGCATTGTCCTCCTGCGAATGTTGCCATTAAAAAAAAACAAACCCAACGGCTAATGTTGAAATCGATGTTCCTTCGTTAATGCTGCTCCTCCACCGGTGTTGAACGCCATGTAACAAAGGCTTGGAATGACTGGATCAGCAAATTGTCACACGCTGGCTATTTTGTTAATCATGGGAGGCCCTAGGAACGAACCCTCGCCCGTTTGATAATGCAAGGCGTATTGAATTGTTAAGGCCAAATTAAATATTTAATAGGAAATTTTGCGAAATTGGCATTTTTCCTACTCCCAATTAAGCAAGCAAGGCAAGAGAAAGAGAAGCAGAAATTGTGCTGTCCCCAGCAGGTTTCACTCGCCAGCAGACCAGGTTTCCAGCAACAAAACAGGCCTCTCTCTCTCTTTCTTTCTTTCTTTTTCTCTGCTGGTCACAGTGGGAGGCAGGGAAACGGCAGGACTTCATGCAAGGTGCCGGTTCTTCTGTCACGCCCAGCAAGCCAGAAGCAGCTTGGCGGCTGCAGCACAAAGTCTGTTTCTTTGCGCTCCAGAAGAGTTTCTTGCAAAGGGCTCTCTTGCCACCTGCCAAAGGATAACACAGTCCTCTTGCAAAATGCTTCTTCGGGAGACTGACTTGCGCTCACCAGCCTCACTTTTTCCTACATAGTAGCAGAACAAAGGGCCTCAAAAATGGGCACCCATGCAACCACCCCACTGAATTTCATCTTCCTACATAAGCTTTGGGTTTGAGCATGACAGCAAAGGATAAAAGGTCCCCATCCAGCATTGGCCTGTGATAATTTCCATGCACCCCATTTGGTGTCCCTCATCCAACCTTACTCTCTCCCAAGGCCAATAAACATAGGTAGCTGCCTTAAACTGAAAGCCAACTATAGAGCAGTCTTCACCAACCAGGTGCCCTCCAGGTCTTTTGGACAATGACTCCTATCCACCTCAAACAGTCATGCTAGTCCAAAACAGATGGAGGGCACCGGGATGGCATAAGCTGCCACAGAGCCTACCCAGATGGCATTTCTGGTCACAGCCACATGAGTCTCCTGCAGATCAGCTGACCTTTTGGCTGAGTGACACGATATACACCTGCAGGTCAGTTACTTGCATGGCTGCTCTGCACAGCCCTGGATGCCTCTGCGGTCTGAGAGCTACCACCTCAATGAACAAGGTGGTGGTAGAAATAATGAAGCCAGTTTGATTGTTGCACAAAAGCAGTGGCGTACCTAGCCGCTTTGCCACCCGGAGCGGCAAACACGGGGGAACGCCCCAGGGGCGGGGTGCCACTCCATAGCACACATGCGGCATGGCGTCACAACGCATGTGCGCTACAGAGCGCAGTCTGTCCAGGCTGCCGGCAGCTGCTTGCACGGCAACTCGCAAGGCTGCCGGGCATGAGCAGCTGCACGGGCGAGCTGCCTCAGCCCGTCCAAGCAGCGGTTGCTCGTGCCCGACATCCAGGACGGACTGTGCAAGTGCACACATGCGCAGTCTATGCGGGATTCCGCACTTGCGCAGTCTATCCTGGATGCCGGGCGCAAGCAGCACCCTGTTTGTGGGGCAACTCGTAAGGCTGCAGCGCACGAGCAGAGAGTTGCCGCGCGAGCAGCCGCTGCACGGAAGTGGTGCCGGGCGGCGGCTTGGGAGTCGCAGTGGGGGCACTGAGTGTCACCCCCCCTCCAGGCTGGAACCGGGGGCATGCCGCTCTCAACAACCCCACCTTCCTACACCACTGTACAAAAGGAGGAGTGGATGAGGAAGATGCAAAGGTCACAGTGTTATCAGGCCTTTAAAGCACATGGCTCCCCCCCCAAGAATCCTGGGAACTGTAGTTTATCCCTCACAGAGCTGCAGTTCCCAGGACCCTTGACAAACTACAGATCCCAGGGTGCTTTGGGGGAGCCATGTGTTTCCAGCATGTTTTTAATGTATGGTGTGATTGAATGTGACCAAAAAGCTGGGGACAAATCTCCCAAGGGCAAAGCAGTGCATTGTGGGGCTGCTGCACACTGGACACAGGACAAACACACACCACAAGGATGGCACTCAACACCCATTCAAATTCATTCCTGCCTGTGTTGGAAGGTGGGAAAGTGGGGAGAGGGAAACATCTGAGTTTGTATCTGTTCCCTGGAGAATGTACCAGACGCTGCAGGTGGCAGCAGGGAGATGGGCCAGCATGGATGGCTGTCTTGCGGGGGGGGGGGTGAGCTGGCAAGACAGCAGGCCAGAATTGAGAGGCAGAGTCCCTCTGGATGGCTCAAACAGGAGCAGAGAAGAAACCCATTGGGAATTCAGCTGCCAGAGACAGAGCAGTGCTAGGGAGGAGGAGGAGCAAAAGTGTCAGCTTGGAAATGGATTGGACTATGACATGGTGAATAAAACAAGTGACCCTGCTGTGAAGCTATAATGGGACTGGTGTGTTTGGTATTTAATTCAAAGACTATCTATCTGCCTGTCTTTGTGATGGGGCCTGCTCCCCTTTCTATCTAGCCTTTCTATGGGGAGAGGGCTGGGTTGTGGCAATGATGGAGAAAACTAAACAACTTGAAGCAGACACTGACAAAAAGAGGGCAGGGGTCCAGGGCAGGCTGGTGGCTCCAACATTTTCTTTCCACCTTGTTTCCTTCCTCATGCATTGCCATCACACTCATAAAGAAAACTCAAGGGGCCCTAACTATGGTGGAAAGGGGTTATATTTATTCAAATGTAATGGCACAGAGGATCTCCAAACAGCCAAATTGAAACATAGTCCAAGCAGGGAAGTTTCTCTAAAGCAGAACTAAAGTGGGAGGGATCAGGTCCCTCCGCACCCTTGGGCACATTTACAGGTGCCAGCTGTTATAACATAGGAAAGGATTGGAAGGAATTGTTCTTCCTTGCTGTGAGAGCCTTGGGTATTTGAACCTGACAAGCGCACTGTGGCCCTGCCAGCCCAGTATTTACCCTAGAGCGCATGACAAGCCTAAAGGGTACCCCAAAGGATGCCAATGTCAAGGCAGTAACCAAGGAATGGGTAACTCAAGAATGCTATTAACCCCATAGTGTCACAGGTATTTACCCTACCAGATCTTAACTTGCCATTGCCGCCGGAATGAAACCCATAAAAAAAAAGTCATTCTGATAGGACTCCCAGTAGTATGCAGTGGGTGAAAAAGAGGAATCACAGGGCCAATCAGAGGCTTCCCCCAAAATTTCCCACTCAACTAATGCATAGGGAGGGAGGGAGGGAGCCCAATTGGCCAGACAGCAGTCACAGGCCAAGCTCAATTTCTCCCTAGGGACAAACCATCTTAAGTCTTCCTCCTAGGTGAGTTGGGGTGTGGCAAAATCAACACACACACACACACACGGATGGAAAATGCATTTCTATTCTCTCTCTCTCTCTCCCCCCCCCTTCATTTGTCAGTCTCTTGGAGCTTCCCGTTCACCTCTGCTATTGTTTCCCCCGGGGTGATAGGTGCAGAGGGCTCTACGGTGCCTGCCTTGCTCTCCAGCCCCACCTACATCTTGCGGAGCAAAAAAGACTCCTCCAGATGGGAGCCCTGTTGTTTATTTTCATTTCCGATCTCTGGCTCTTGCCTGATAGCCAAAGGGCCTCAAGGTGGTTTGCAATAAAGCTTTAAAACTGACTTACACACACAAAAATGACATTATGGAAAACCATAAAGGCTGCAGAGAAAAACAATAAGCCCAGCATACCAAAAAGAGAAAAGGGAGAAAAGAGCCCAGATAAAATAAGTTTAAATCAGCAGAAAAACAAAGAATAGGCTCTTGAATGCGATTAATGTCTTTAAGGGCACAAGAGAACGGAGTGGGCTTCTCCTGGAACCTGGAAGACAGCAAAGGCAGCTGTGCACATCAAAGGAGGTCAATTCTGGATCCACACATCCTTCCACAGTGGGGACATAGGTTTCCGGGCGGGAGCTGATTACGGTGAGGGTGTGCCAAATGTGCCTTCCTCTATCACCAATTCTGTCTCCTTTTCACACATCACCAGCATTGCTTAGAGTCATGGAACTGTAGAGTTGGAAGGGACTCCTAAGGGTCATCTAATTGTGCATGTTTCTCGTTGTGTAGATAGCAGCCATGAAACCTGAGCCGCCTCTGGTTCCTGGGTGATGTGGAGGGCAACTCTTCCTCTGCTGGCCACAGCTCTGCCAAAAATCTCCCTCCCCACCCCCACTGCAGCTGATATTTGCATTTCAATGGAAGCTCCTTTTGGCTCCTCTTGCAAATAGCTTCAGAGGGGGGATTTTCAGGAGTACAGGCAAGGAGATCAGAGGGTTCAACTTCCCTGTTGCCCTGAGGCTATCTCATGGTGGCAATTTACATACCTAAAATGCACCTAGGTAGCTGCCTCCACACCATTCATGACTCCTAACTCTTTGATCTGCTTGCTTTGTTGCAGCTTTGCTCCCTGTTCCCCTCTTGTCTCTCACGCTATGAGCATTTTTGTAATTCTTTTTTCAGTGACTGCTCATTTCTCCACGCAACTTCATTTTTTTTATCACTTCCATAAACTTTATTGCAAAAGCAATGAAAACTCATTATTTTACCAAAGCATGGCTGGGAATCACACTGTACCAGCCCCACTTTATGAGGCAGCTATGACCACTGCTTTGCCCTTTAAAGTCTTGCCCTGGCGGATTCATGAAGAACCCACAACACACACAAACTCCATTGAACTTTGAAGACTGTCCAGCAGGCTGCCTAGGGGGAAAGGGAAAACAGCTTCACTACTCAGCTGGCCCTCACTCTGGAAGTTCTTAAGAAGTTCTGAAAGATCAGGCCTTCAGTTTGGAAAGCAAGCGATAATGGTAGCCAGAAGTATTAAATTTCAGACCACTCGGGGCAGAGGCCTGCTGTTTTGCAGTTGGCAAAGAACCAGACACACTGATAGTGTAATTGATGATGATGATGATGATGATGATGATGAAAAATCATGGAAGCACTCTTCAAACAAGGATAAAGGTGGAAAATTAATATTCAGAGTATTATGTCAGTCAGTGACAAGCATGTGTGAACCAAGATCTGGGCATGTGTTTGTGTTTCAGGAAGACATATCTCTGTGTCAGGACTCAAGTCTGACTGAACATCCACTGCATTTTTCATGAAGTGACTTCTGTCTGTCTGTCTGTCTGTCTGTCTCTCTCTCTCTCTCTCACACACACACACACACACACAGAGAGAGAGAGAGAGAGAGAGAGAGAGAGAGAGAAAGAGAGAGAAAGAGAGGGGGAGGGAGGGAGGGAGAGGGAGAGAGAGAGAGAGAGTTTTTTGAGAAACACTCTTCCTTGTGCTTCTTCTCCAGCCATCTTGTTGGCCACTGTGTGAACAGGATGCTGAACTAGTGTTCTTCTGATGTCCTTACATTCTCTCTCTCTCTCTCTCTCCTGCTCCCTCTCCCTCTCCCTCTCCTTCTCCCTCTGTGCTACACACGGTCACTATTAAAACATTAAAGGCTTCTTTTGAGTTTCTTTGGCTCCAAAGGGTTTCGCTGCATAATTAAAAAAGAGTGCTGAATTCATCTCTGATTCTTGGGGCCTTTTAGGAATACAATTAGCCTTCGCACCATTTTTGTACTTTCTAAATCTTTTAATTTAGTCATACAAGG
Organism: Lacerta agilis; assembly: GCF_009819535.1. NCBI lineage: Eukaryota > Metazoa > Chordata > Lepidosauria > Squamata > Lacertidae > Lacerta > Lacerta agilis. Next base: position 15,959,929 of record NC_046326.1, on the reverse strand, counting down.
ACAAGCGTGTAACTGTCAGGACCAGGTATGTACAAATTTGGAAGGATTTAGGTCAATACTCTGTCGTAATTAAACTTGCATGCTCCGGGGCACAGAGAACCTTCCTTGCATAACTTATATCCAGAACAGTTCAGCAGCAGGCAAGGCCCCTTCCTTAATTTTCCTCTGTGTGCTTTCAGAATTTGTTCATTTTAAAAAATTATATTTATATCTCACCTTACATCAGAGGAACTCAATGTAGTATATGTGGTAGTATATACAGTATTTTATCCTAACAATATACCCTATACCATTTCTCCAATTAATAGTGGAAGACAGGAGTGCCTGGCGTGGTCTGGTCCACAGGGTCACGAAGAGTCAGATACGACTAAACAACAACAAATTCCATAACAACAAGAGCACTTTATTATTTATACCCCATGCACCTGACTGGGTTGCCCCAGCAACTCTGAGAAGCTTTGAACATATATAAAAACTTAATAGAACATTGAACATTTCCCTATACAGGGAACATTTCCCTATACAGGATTATCTTCAGATGTCTTCTGAAGAGCCAGTGTGGTGTAGTGGTTAAGAGCGGTAGTCTCGTAATCTGGTGAACCGGGTTCGCGTCTCCACTCCTCCACATGCAGCTGCTGGGTGACCTTGGGCTAGTCACACTTCTCTGAAGTCTCTCAGCCCCACTCACCTCACAGAGTGTTTGTTGTGGGGGAGGAAGGGAAAGGAGAATGTTAGCCGCTTTGAGACTCCCTAGGGTAGTGAAAAGCGGAATATCAAATCCAAACTCTTCTTCTTCTTCTTCTTCTTCTTAAGGTTGTATAGTTACATATCTCCTTGACTTCTGTAAATCTGGGACTCTCCTTGGAAAATAGGGACACTTGGAGAGTCTACAACAGTGCTTTCCAAACTTGGGCCTCCAGCTGTTTTGGGACATCATCCCTGACCACTGGGTTCTGCTAGCTAGGGATGATGGTAGTTGTAGTCCAAAAGCAGCTGGAGACCCAAGTTTGGAAGGCACTGGTCTATAGCAACAACCACCCTGTGAGTAGGCTAGGGTGGGAGTGTGACTAGCCCAAAGTCACCCAATGGTCTTCATTGTGCAATGGGGGATTTAAACCCAGGACTCCCTGGTCCATATACAGCCATGCTGGTTGGGGTTGATGGATTTGTAGTACAAAATATGTGGAGGGCTCCAGGTTGGGGGAAATTGATCTAGTGCCTAATACAAGTCACAAGCAAGCCTTGCCTCCCAGTTGACTCCCAGGCACCCATAGGAGATGGATGGATGGTCACAAAGAATGCTTTGCAGACTCACTCAGACTCCCATATGATTCCTCCAACATTACAAGAAACCAAATTGTGGGAGCATATTCTGGACTTTTTCCTATGGGTGTTTTTTAATGTGAAAAGGGGGATAATAAAGCACCTGAAAGAACACTTATTGAACCCAGCTTTTAAATTTAGAAAAACGATAAAATCAGATTCTTATTCTTATTATTTCTCATTTTGAATTATATTTCCAAGTGCTGTTTTCTGTGCAAAGGAGGCTACCTTAAGCTGGTCCCACCTCCTTCAAAGCCCTCTGCAAGGCTTCAGATGTTTTCCCCTTGCCTCTGCTCCAAAGGAGCATTTGCTTCGTTAAAAAGGCAGCTTCCCACGGGGGGACCTCCTTTAGAGCCTCCTGCCCTTTCCACAGGCAGCGAATAAACATTTCAGTCAAGGTTCAGGGAAGATTTCTCCAAAGATCTGTGATTAAAGCCTAACCTTTTCCACAGTGCTATTAACTCCCGGAGTCTTAGCAGCTGTCTGGCCTTAGCCTCTGGCCGAGAGAGACTCTGGACTCATGGCATGGGAAGAATCCCCCCCTTCCACTCTGGTTGACTTTGGCCAAACACAATGGATTGGAATTTATCTGCAAAGATGACTCCAGGGGAATGGCGCTCAGCGTTGCTATTTATAAACCCAAGACAGAGTATGTAAATACTTCACCATTCAATATTTATGAAGCACTGGCTGGGGCCTGCTGTAAAATGCGACTGGCAGGGCCGGAAGACCAGCACAGTGCCGCAAAGGAAGCCTATAAAGGCAGCATCCTGCGAGTCAGGAACTCTCCGAAGAACTCTGGCAAACGTTGAGGCTCTTCATGCCAGAGACTTGGATTTCATGACTGCGTTCCGTGGCCAGACTCAGAGCTTTTACCAAGAGAAGACCAGCATGCATTGTGCACCATTGTCTCTGCTTTTGAATGGGCTTCAACTCCCAGGTGATGGTGGTGGCTTGCAAAAAAAAGAATACGCAGAGAAAAGCTTTGCTTCCCCTCTCTCTCAAACACTGGAACTCATAGACATCCAATGAAGCCAAAGATTTAGGACAGACAAAAGGATGGACTTCTTCATGCAACGCAGAGGAGAACTATGGAATTCCCTCCCACAAGACGCAGGGGTGGCCGCCAACTTGGATGGCTTCAAAAGAGGATTAGGCAATTCCGTGGAGGATTAGGCTATCAATGGCTGCATTCTACCTCTGCTGTCAAAGGAATTATGCTTCTGAATGCCAGTTGCTAGGAATCAGAAATGAGGAGAGTGTTGTTGTGCTCACATCCTGATTTTGGGCTTCCAGTAGGTACCTGGTTGGTACCTATGGGAGCAAGATGCTCAACTGGATGGGTCATTGGCCTGATCCAGCAGGTTCTCCTTACGTTGCTTTGCTCCACCATGAAATTTCCACAATTTACATGGGCAAGATGGAAAACAACGCCATGGAAGTGGCAACTTCTGCCACCTGTCAGTGAGCCAGCAATAAGTCACATGAAATAAGTGAAGTTAACTCTTTATTAGAAGAAATAGGATCTGCTAAGGAGTGCCAGGCATAATGAGCACAGCAACTCTCCTTTGGTAGGTCTTGCCCCTGTAAGGCAGTTGAAGGCCCCCACCGTCCCACAGCTGCCTTAGTCTCCTCCTCTTCCAGGTCTTTCTGAAGCAATCTGAGACTGCACTGATGAACCTGCCTTTGCTCCTCTCACGTCACACCTCTCCTGGTCCTAGGAGACCAGGGGAGAGGGGACCTTGTCACAGCAGGAAGGGAAGACACTCTAGCTTCTTCCCCAGTGCGACTCATCTCTGCCTCTTGGTTTCCCTTGTCTCCTGCTTCCACTTCTGATTCTGATTCTGGACTTCTCTCTGCCACAGACTCTCCCTTCTCACTAAACCCTGTTAGGAGGCACACATACAATAGCTAAGTCCTCAAACATCCAGCACCAGCCCCCTCTCCCTCCCACTCCAAGGTGCTGCTGCTTCACTCTGCCCAGTGGTAGAGCCAGCTCTGCAAATGAGGTCTACTGGCAGCTTTTCTGGTCCATTGCAGATTTCAATGAAATTGTAGGAGGCCGAGAGGGATGCGATTCAGGCCAAACTAGATGTGATGCGAGGTGGGGGGTGGGCGGGGGGGCACGAGAATTGGTGATCGGATCTTCAGGTGTCTTTCTCTTTACTTGAAAGCATGTTAGGAGTAAGGTTGATGTACAACAGAAAGCACCAGTGACTCAGTCAAGTCCACCGTGCAGTCTAAATTCAGAGCCTCTAGTTTATGTCAGGCACCAAGGGAGGGGGGGCGTGGCGGGAAATCTTGGGCCTCCATAGGTAGGAATTGCGTCATTAGAAAGTTTCCAAAAATAGCCCCCCTGAATTCAGGCCACCTCAATCAAGGCTGCAAATTGATCCTTTTTTCCCCCGTACCCACTGTTTTGCTGTGCTAAAAGCAAGATTGATTGTAAGTTTATGTTGTAAAAGCGCATCATTATTTCAGCACATTAATGCCGCGCCTTTCGGTGCAAATTGATGTTATTTTTATGATGTTGTTTATGGGCCTGAATAATTGGATTGATTCTTAATTTCGCAGGCTCGCTAGGAAGCAGGAGGGGAAGCAACATATGGCAAGGGCACCATTTCAGGTGACCCATAAGCATCTCCACAGATGAAGGGATGTGGAGGATGGAGACGCAGGGCCCTCAAGAGACACCCACCTCACACCTCCCCAGAAGCCATCCCAAAGAGCAAAATATTCTGAAAAGGATGAGTGCTGCCTTCCTCATCCTGCTGCTGTTGACATCCTCCCTTGAGAAACCCGGAAACTGCTCCTTGCTTCCTTCATGCTCCATCACTAATGATGCTCCTCCAATTTCTCAAATGTTTTCTTTCCCTGTGAAAGAGGTATCTATTTTTCTGCCTCTTTCTCAGGGCATAAGAACATCAGACATCCCACCCCACCCCAGTGTTCCTATTTTCCAGTTACAGTCCCAGATTTTCAGAAGCCATCTGGGTTTCTGATTTGATCCTGGAATGTTATGCTTTTCCTTGTTGTTGTTTAGTCATTTAGTCGTGTACGACTCTTTGTGACCCCATGGACCAGAGCACTCCAGGCACTCCTGTCTTCCACTGCCTCCCGCAGTTTGGTCAAACTCATGTTAGTAGCTTCGAGAACACTGCCCAACCATCTCATCCTCTGTTGCCCCCTTCTCCTTGTGCCCTCCATCTTTCCCAACCTCAGGGTCTTTTCCAGGGAGTCTTCTCTTCTCATGAGGTGGCCAACGTATTGGAGCCTCAGCTTCAGGATCTGCCCTTCTGCTTTTCCTTAAGATGTCCCTATTTACATCGTAGAAATGTTGGAGGGCATTGTAGGACATCCTTGTTTTCATTGGAGAAATTTTGGCGGGTATGCAGTTATGTGACCCCCGAACCAAGGAGATAAGTAACTGTACAGCTTTAGAAGACACCTGAAGGTACAGGGATTTTTTTAAATGTTTAATCTTATTTAATGTTTTTACATGTGTTGGAAGCTGGCCAGAGTGGCTGAAGCCCCTCATTCACATCAGCGGGGAATAAATAATACCATTTTTATTATTATTATGAAATAGTATGTCTTTATTTTCATCGGAGAAATGTTGGGGACGTATGCCATGGATTTTAATAGGTCCCTAACAACAATTTTCCTGTAACATTTCCAGTTTGCATTAGAAGGAAACTGAAGATATACAGATGTATCTTCAGTTAACAATATGTGCAAAAGGACAAATCAGTCATTATGAGATGCTGTCAGATTCTAGGGATGGCAGAAGCCAACAGAGGAATCCCCCTGGGAGATCCTGGTGTATGGATGAAGAGGAAGCTTGAATGAATCTTTGTCACAACTGTCTGAACATAGGGAGGGGGAATCTGCTCTTTTGCCTTTGTGGTGCGGTGCTACTATTCAAGACCTGGGTGAAACTCTACCCCAGTTCTGCCTCTCAGACTGTCAGAGCACTTACAGGCTGTTGTCAGGGCAGTAGAAGCAGTTACCATGGCAAGCTCATTGCTCAGGGCCAAAACACAGGCAGATTTTTTTGGGTGCAGCTGATGTGCTGTTTCAAGCTGTTCCCTGGCTTTGCTGGGGCTTGGATATGGACACAGGCAGAGCAAATGGTTCTCCATTCATGCAAGCTGCTGGATGTTTTGTTTCATTACACACTTGGGCAGGATCGCCTCACAAGCACCATGGCACCAGCCCTCCTATACTCTCCACCCCCAGAGAGGGGAGGGTGGGGCTGTTTAGCTCGCACACTGTGAGCATCTAAGTTTGCATCTAAAGCTGGGGTGTATATTCACAAACATTCATTTGATGCAATTTCACATTTTGCCACTCAGATATTGAACGCAAAATACCAAATGCCAAAACAAAAGGTGACATTTAACCTCCAATTTTGATATCTGGGCTCTTTGAACTGGTTGGCATCTCCCAATTGTTTTTGGCAGGCATCAAATGTGAAACCTCAAAGGATGTCTGACAGCTGTCAAATACACTGGACAGGGTTGCACTCCCCTTAAGGGACAGATGAGATGCCTCTCACCAGGTTTGACAGGTCATGCATACCAGCTGCTAATTGTCTCCTTAGACAGAGAGAGCTTTGCTACAGTTATCTGTGCTCTAGATTGGACTACTTTGGTGTGTGGTGTGGGGGGCTGGCCTTGAAGACTGATCAGAAAAACCCATCGGTTCAGAACATAGCAGCCTGGCTATTAGCTGGAGTCCTGAAATATAACACTGATTCCAGAAGACCTACATTGGCTTCCTATGCATTTCCAGACTCAACCTAAGCCCTTTTTAGTTGTTCAAGCCTTACATGACGAAAAGGAGCGGAGCACTGAGCCTCTTGGCTCAGCTTCCTTGTTGACAGCTTCATTGCCTTCCATGTGTTAGGAAGGGACCTTTCACAGAAGGGAGCCTTCTCCACTTATGTAGTGGAAGCTTGAGATGTTACATTACACAGGGAGGCTAAATAGCTACCAGTAAACTCTTTGCTGCAGATGTTCCCTTCCCAACAGCTAGATGAGGAGGAAACTGAGATATGATGGGAGGGATGGGAGGGCCAATGGACTGGTCCCCACTCTGCCTCTCACATGGAGTCAATCTCATGGGTGGGACAGAGAAAATGACTGGAAAGGGTTTAAAGATGCTGGTCTTGGCTTTGGACCACCTTGTCCCATATGAACATTAAGATCTTCATCACAAGCTCTTCTCCTAATCTTCACACAAGGAGAGGGCAGGCATATGGGGCTGGCAGGCAACAAGCCTTCTCAGGGGTGGCACCCTGCTTGAGCAATGCCTATTCCTTAGCAACCCAGGAAGGCACCAACAACAACAACCTTATCATTCCAGGAACCAACAATGACTTTCTTGTCCTCTGAGGCCTTTCAGTGGCTTGTGGTAGCTTTGGATAGCTTTTACAATTGTTGTTTCTGCACATATTAATTTTAGATGAGTAATGTTGATCTCCTCGGTTTCAAAAGTTTTGTGACTTGACTTATCCTGTGGTTCTGTCCAGTGCTTTGCTTTATATTGTCCAAATTGTTGTTAGTATTTGGTTTTTAAGTCCCTTTGCATATTACTAAAATAGAAGAGGAACCGAATGTATTAAATAAACAAGTTTAGTAAATTCTGCTGCATCTCATCTTTCATATGCTGTCAGGCCCTAAATGTTATTACTTATTGCTACTAGAACTGCTATTAATCCAAAAAAATTTTGTCGCCTTATGTCAAACTCTCAAGGCAGTGTACAACATAAGTGCATTAAAACACGACACAATGAAGCAACCACTAATCTAAACAATAGCAACACACACACACCACATAATTGCTGTCTTCATTAAAATTAATCAGAAAGACTAAATAATTCCAATGGTACTAACAAATGGAAGGTGTTAAAATTATTCCAAGGTTGGCCTTTGCCTGGCACCAGGAATATGTTAAAGAGGCCACCAGGTGAACCTCATTGGGGAGGGGCTCTCATATGTTCACTGTCTCACCCAAGTCATAAAACTCTAAATGCCATTGCATTTCAGCCATCAAATACTGTCGCACCAGCTATCAAATACTGGAAATCAAAAATTATGCATTTATCCTTTTCATTATTTACATCCTACTTCTTTCCTTTCACTGGAAAGTTCAAGGTGGCAAAATATCCCAACTGGCAAATATGAAACATTCATGCATTTGGGAGGAAATGTTTAAAATGTGTAGAGGAAAATTCAAGGGAACTTGTTCATTTCTGTTCTAGAATTTCTTTGTTCAGCTTCCACCGTCTACACAGCATAGGTTTGCCCAATCCTCTTTCAAAGCCCCCAAACGGGTGGTCCTTGATCACCAAGGCCACTCATTTCTGATGAGAGGTGCTGCCTGCAATTCCTTTGCTATCAGACACACACTCCTCCCCATCATGTATTTCTGTGGTGCCCAACCAGGAAATCCTGCAGAAATGCTGGATATGAAAAATTAATTCCTACTCAAGCTCCTTGAAGAAGATATTGTCACTGGGGGGTGGGTTCCCCAGCATTATTTTCTCTGTCCACTCCTCTCCAAAAGATGGCAGACATGGAGCACAAGAGAGGTGACCTCTCCTCTGAAGAACTTGGTTAGTAGGCCACTTAAATCATTCCAATTATTCCACTCACAGACCATTAACTTTCCCAATAAGATATGCCATTGGGAGGAGACCCCTCACTTTCTGCCCCCATTATGTGAGGCAGCCGCTTGGAGGAATCACACACAGGGTTGAGACAAGGGCAGAAAGGGGTGGGAGCCCAGGCAGAGAAATGTCCTGACATTAGGAATTCAGATTTCATTACAAAGGCATTGATTGCTGTGGACTGATTTAGCAAAGGTCTGATTGTCGGGTGGCGAGGAGAGGCAGGGAAAGGCACCGAGAGTCAAAATTACGGAGAAAATAATGAGAAATGGAAATGCCGCAAGGATAGATTGTAAGCACCCTTGATCATCAGGGTAGCCGTGGAATATTACCTGCCCGTATGGAGGAATGGAAGTGTCATAAGTTTATGTCCTCGGGCCAAAGAGAACTCTGCCAAAAATGTAAAATTATGATTATGATTATTAGCAAAATGTCTATCATTATGGTGGGTGGGTTGTGTTTGGAGAGAGGACTGACTCGTAAATTGCAGTGGACCCCCTCCCCCCGGGGCCATCATATGACTCCTTGTGCTCTGAAAGCTGAGACACAGCTTCTGCCAGTGCCAACCCCCTTCTGTGGTACCTGATGGAGAGGAGAGGATCGCGCAGGATCAGGAAAGGGTTTACCACAAAATGCAACAATATTTTTAAGTGTTGTGCTTTTTGAGAGAGCAAGAGAGATTTGGTACTGGCTAGAAACCACTTCCTCAGATGGGAGAAATAAATATCATAGGCACTGGCACAGGCTACTCTAAACCTGTTGTCTGCTCACAGTGAGCCAGCCCATCAAACATCCATCCATCTTGCTCAGCTCTTGTTAACAGAGCCATCCTGCCTCTTCTTTGGTATCAGCTCCATCCTGAGTTCTGCTTCTTCCCTGTGTTGATGGCTGGAAAACACACTTAATACGGAGAGATTATTGTCATCTTCTTCATCATCATTATCATCACCTCCCTGATGGCTTGAATACATCCATCATACTGCTGGTTTGTAGAACATGCTGCAAAAACCAAAGAAAGAAAAGGCAAACTGATATTATTATTATTTTTCAAAGAAAAAAAAGTTGTCCTATAGAACAGCAAACGTCCGGCAACTTGTAACAGAACATTGCGTTTCAAATGCCTATCTAAATGGAAGAAACTCTCCAGCTTGCTTCTAAATGATTGTCTGATTAAGTTGGGCTTCTTTGGACTTTGCCTTCCAGAGCCTGTCTGAAGGCATCTGATGTTTACTTTTCCCAAAACACCACTAACAGCTAAACCCCATATCCTTTGGGATCACAATGCCTGTCTTCCATAAAGGGTTGAGCCCCAGCTGCTCTCATTGTAGAAATCAACTGAATGCTGATTCTGCCAATGAGTTCTTTTGAAACAGCTTAAAAGAATATCCTGATTGGCTTGATCCAAGAGGATGTTTGGCGAAAATTTTACCTCCCCATGAGCATAGGAAGGTGCCTTCTCCTGAATCTCTGAATCCCAGCTTGGCAGCAGCAACTCTCCAAGGTCTTGGTCACAGAGAGGTCTTCCCCCTGAGATCCTTTTGACTGGAAATTGAACCTGGGACCTTCAGCATGCAAAGTACAGGTATATGCCCACCTGATACTGAATGAGGGACCCCTCACATCACAGGGTTTGGGTGCTATAAGTCATACTGGAATTATCTGTTTAGTAGTGAAAACTTACCTGCCTCAAAGAGACAGTAACTATGTAAATTTTGCTGAAGTACACGTATCCCAATTAGGGGAGTTTGCATTCAGTTTGCATTTAAAGGTGAATAATACCTAATGCACACTTGCTGGAACACAGCAACCCTTGCAGTTGCAGTTGCAGTTCTCTGAATTTTGCAATTCTCCAGTCAAGTGTACAGAAATGCATTCCAGAAATGCCAGTGTGGTGTAGTGGTTAAGAGCAGTAGACTCATAATCTGGGGAACCGGGTTCGGGTCTCCGCTCCTCCACATGCAGCTGCTGTGCTAGTCACACTTCTTTGAAGTCTCTTAGCCCCACTCACCTCACAGAGTGTTTGTTGTGGGGGATGAAGGGAAAGGAGAATGTTAGCCGCTTTGAGACTCCTTCAGGTAGTGATAAAGCAGGATATCAAATCCAAACTCTTCTTCTTCTTCTTCTTCTTCTTCCATTAGGAGAGATGTTTTGCAATGTGTATGTTAGAGAAAAGCACACTCAAAGATGTGTATAGTAGGAGAAATTTGCACAGAAATGCTCGTGAATCTTCATGAGGACCTTTTAAATAAATAAATCACAAACTGATGTGAACTGTGGAGCACCAAGCTTATGATGGGGCGGGTGGGATAAGAGAAACTGAAACTGATGTATTTACCTGTCCCTCGTCCCAGTTTGGTTTCCTGTCTGGTGGGCATGAGGCCATACTGGCAAACACAGCGCTGGAAACAGCCCTTAGTAAACTCTGTGTAGCAGAAGGGTGGTAAGAACAGCCATGCAAAAGGTGGCATAGGGAGACCTGATCCATCAAGCAAGTGCCACCATCTCTGCCCCAGGAAATGGAATGGGCTCCAGAGAACAAGTGGAGAAGCAAACTTCCCCTTGGTGAGTTATTATTTCCCTCATTTGCTGCTTCCCTCCTGTAGGATCCTTCAGGCTGTCACTGCCACAGCACAGAAGCCAGCAGACAAGCCAAGAGGAGAATGCCAGTTTCGGGGACATGGGGAGGAAACAAAGGACTGGACAAACTTTGGAAACTGTAATTCACTATGCCAGCAATACTGTGTGCACTTACCTGAGAGTAAGCTCCAGAGTAAACGTGGGTAGGCTTGGGTTGCAGGAAATAATCACCTGGGGGTACTTTTAATGGGCTGTTGAATCCCCTCTCTTTCTCAAAAGGTATAGATACCTTTGTCTGCTTAGCTAATCAAAACCTTTGGCATAAGAGCATCCTTGTTGCTGAGACAACAGAAAATCATAGAACCTTAGAGTGGGAAGGTACCTCAAAAGCCATCAACACCAAGCCTCCGTTGGTGCCAGAAATCCGCTGCTACAGCACCCCAAGAGTAGGGGTGGGCATCAAAATTCTGCTTTAAAATCTCTGAAAAAGGAGAGTGAAAGCAGCAAAACACATCATGAAAGTCAAATTTTGTGATTTGGTGGGGGAAGAGAGTTTTGCATATCTGAATTTGACACATAAGAAATTAAATTAAATGGTGCAGAAATGTTCCAGGTCTTCCTTACCCTTAGAAATGTGTAATTTATGAGTTGTTTTTATTCTTCTACATCTACATTACCTGCTCCTATGTTTTGTAACTTTTATTATGTTTTTTTGTTTGATTTTATTTTTGGTTTTATGTTAATAAAAAATTGTAATAAAAAGAAAACTTCTAACAAAGAAAATCTATTGCCTTCTACATAGGGGTGTTGAAGAATTCCAACGAAAATTGAAACAAGCAGAAACCAGGTTTGCTTACTCCTCCTGGGTCTGGAACAGAAATAAATCCAGTGACTACTGAGTGGCATTCACTGTTGTTGTGTTATGTTGTTGTTTTCATTCCACAAATGATACATAGTTGATTACTTCCAACCCCCCACCCCAATTATATTGTGTTTCTTTTGCATTGAAATGAAAGGTGTGGAAATAACTATGCCATTAATTATGTTAAATTTGTAACTTACATAATTACATTAACTAGTGGATAGTGAGACAAATAACATAGTATTTGGTGAAACTGAACTGCAGTGGAATGGAAACAGTGCTGATTGTGACAAATATGGGACTTCTTATGTCCTGACTTCCAAGGCAGCTTCTTCCACTGTCAGACAGAAGTTCTTCCTAATGTTTAGTTGAAATCCTCTTTCTTGTAGTATGGAGCTTCTGGTTCGGCTCCAGTTTTCTGGAACAACAGAAAACAATTTGCTCTGTGATCTGTGTGACAGCCCTGCAAATGCTTAACCACCTCTTCTCCAGGCTGATTTGATTTAGTTCCTTTCCTCTTCATGGAGTTTGGTCTCCAGCCCCACCACCATCACTACCATCTTTGCCACCCTCGTCTGGACACCTGCCAGCTTGACAATATCCTTTTTAAACTGCTGCATCCAGAACTGGATACAAACTTCCAGTCAAAGCACAACAGATTGGCGCCATTACCTATTGTGGATCTGGTCACCATGTTTCTATTAATGCAGCTTGGACATTCACGCGGCTTTATCACAAATCCTTGGTGACAGAGAAGTGGACTCCTGAACTCCTGAGTTGATGCCACTCACTATCATCAATTAGAATAGGCTCAGGTCACTATTATCTATTAATCAATTAGAAAAGGATCAGGGTGTAACCTGACCTGGAGCGGAGAATGTGCTGCTTTTGCTGGACATCTAAAGCACATCTAAAGCAAAACAAGCATGTGGTATGGCTGTTGCCAGTGTGGGGTAGTGGTTAAGAGTGGTAGACTCGTAATCTGGTGAACCGGGTTCGCGTCTCCGCTCCTCCACATGCAGCTGCTGGGTGACCTTGGGCTAGTCACACTTCTCTGAAGTCTCTCAGCCCCACTCACCTCACAGAGTGTTTGTTGTGGGGGAGGAAGGGAAAGGAGAATGTTAGCCGCTTTGAGACTCCATTGGGTAGTGAAAAGCGGGATATCAAATCCAAACTCTTCTTCTTCTTCTTCATCTTCTTCTTCTTCTTTGCACCAGAGACTGACCAGGTGTGGAGAAAGCAATAGAGTCAAGGGGCTTGGTTCCTTTGAAAGGGACCCACTGAGGAGCACCACCACTGCCCCCTCCCCCCAATTTCTTTTTGTCTGCTTAATTCTCTCACTCCCCCCCCCATTTCTTTTTTTCTGCTTAATTCTCTCGCTCACTTCCGCAAAGTCATAGTTTCACAGGGTTGCATCCCCAATGGAGAAACTCAGCAGGAGAGCAATTATATATCATTAGTAAGAAATGTGTCACTCCTTCAATTAATTAGTTTCCTTTCATCATGAAAAAACTCTTACATTTTCCAGAATCACACAAAATGGAATAAAAATAAATTTCGTACTTGTGTAATAAGGTGAAATGTGTGGCCTTTAAAGAATATAGTTGCCTGTGCATCTCACCCAAATGTCACACATCCAGGATTAAAATATGCAATAAAGCAAATCCCATTTAAAGCAAAACAAGAGGAGGCTCAGATCAAGGGGTCAAGGGAATGTCTGTGTAACAGGTGTGCCATCAAAATTCAGTGGAATGCCTATACAAATGGGGTCTCTCATATTTCACCAGGGAGTACATTCCCAAACACTGGTGCCACTATTACAACAACAACAACAACAACAACAACAACAACAACAACAACAACAACAACAACACAGAAAGCCCAGCTCTGCATCTCTACAGACCAATAATCCTCAGGCTTTGGCAAGACTAACCAGGCTTCATTTGTGTGGACCTAATGGTTTGTGGTGTAGTGGTTAAGAGCGGTAGACTCGTAATCTGGTGAACTGGGTTCATGTCTCCGCTCTTCCACATGCAGCTGCTGGGTGACCTTGGGCTAGTCACACTTCTTTGAAGTCTCTCAGCCCCACTCACCTCACAGAGTGTTTGTTGTGGGGGAACAAAATAAAATAAAAAATTCCTTCCAGTAGCACCTTAGAGACCAACTAAGTTTGTTCTTGGTATGAGCTTTCGTGTGCATGCACACTTCTTCAGCTACGTAGTTGGTCTCTAAGGTGCTACTGGAAGGATTTTTTAAATTTTGTTTTGACTATGGCAGACCAACACGGCTACCTACCTGTTGTGGGGGAGGAAGGGAAAGGAAAATGTTAGCCACTTTGAGACTCTTCTTTGTCCCAAGCAGAAGGGAAAGCCTTTTTAGATATTCAGTCTCCTTATGAGAAGAGAGCACTAGGTTTGTACAATGTGTTTTGAAGTAAACTATTTACAAAAACCCTGGTATGCCTGGGGGGATTAGGAAGGCACCTAATTAATAGGTGGCAGTGGTCTTCAATGCATCATCCCCAAGAAGCAAAACCACACCCCTGTAATCCCTTGCCAGCCATTTCCAAAACACATAATGCTTCTTTTTCACTAACGAGATTCAGAACTGTTGCCTTCAGCCCACAACAAGGTTGGTTGGGGAGTTACATAAATTCCAATGGGCTGTAGTAGCCACCTTCCCTGGACAAAGTCGGGCTCAGGGTGGCTAACATCAGATACATAACATTGGTATAAAATAAAAAAATATATTAAATTACCTCCTTAAAAAATCTCAAAATAAAATTAAAGTCTAATTAGATGGCTTTCCACAGGGTTAGGGTTGGGAACAGTAAGTGCTCCACTGAACTGAAATTTCAGCCTTCATGACATAGGAAAACAGCCAAGTAAATAGCTATTTTGGTGGAGGAGGGTCAAGATATTAACCAATATGCATGAAATTTCATATATAGCTCAATAATCCCTAGTATAGTAAGATAAGACCTTTGGAGCAGGCTTTTTTTAAAAAAATGTTTTTTATGAAGCACCCTAGTAGGGCAGTTATTGTTCCTGGATAATTTGTCACCCCCTCCATTATGGAACATGGGGCAGTCTGCCCCCTACGTCCCCCTTGCTACGTCCCTGCATAAACTTCCACCCAGACCCCTTTATTGAGATACTCTGAGATATCGCACCTGCCTGAGGTCAGGGTGATGCACCAAATCACCTGACAGCCGGAATTGGACTAAGGATTCTACCCAATGCATTAGTTGTGACGATTACTCTGACGAAGGCAAAACCCACAAACAGGTCCAATTTGTTTGCAGCCAAATTCCTTCCCAGCCCTGAACACAACGACCATTTTGAACCACTGCAAGGTCTTCCGTCGACTGTGCCCATGACTCCAGGTGACTCCAGGCACAGCTGGTTTCAATACTCCAGCAGTGGACCAAAGTGAAGTCTTGTTCGCTCTGGTCCACCACCCAGGCCCCATCCCCCACAAGGGCCATCACTGGCCATTTTAGATTCCAATTTTTGGCACGCCATCACACCATCCCCCACGGCTGGCCAAGGAGAACCCCAACGGCTGGCTATGGGGAATAAAATGTTTTTTCTGTGCCCCAGGGGAACTGCGCCACAACCACCACCTGCCCAGAATGTGAGTAAGCGACCCTTCTTAAAAACCTAGTCAGAAACGGCTTTATCCAAAATAGAGCTTTGCTTGCTTGTTCAGCTGTCTAGCATATCACACCTGTTCTTCAAAGTTATGGAGGTTATTTACAATTTATTTAAAATGAAATAAAAATACATTGACATTATTAGGATGGGGCAACTTTCCCCCTAGATCTCATGTGTTCCATCTGCTGAATCTCTTGGCCTGGAAATGGGGATGGATGAATCTGTCAATTTTGGTTTAGTAATTTTTCCACTGTTATCTCAAAGTGCACAGGATCAAGGCCTGCCTGTCTAGTGAGGCTTCTGCTTAATTAAAGGTTCTGAGTTGCATTCAGAAGGTGCATATTAGAGTTGCACAGAAAGTTGCAGAAACTGAAAGAATTAACTCTTGTTTAGGGCTTTGAAGGCCTTCGGTTTCGGCAGATCCTAAATGTCTTGGTTTTGAATGATTGTGAGCATAAATGAGAGTAGAAGATGTGCAATTGGAAGGGTGGTTGACAAAAGGTTCATTGGTGAGTTTAAATTGCCAGCTCCAACATCATGACCCTGATTCAGGCAGCCTCTGCCATTTGATCAATTCTTCACCATGCAGTGGCACAGACCCAGGTGCGTACTGTACCAAAAGTGCCACCCTGTCCTAGGAGATGAAGTCACATCCATCCCTACCCTCCTCCCTGGATACAGGCCTCACCTCCTTGCTTCTTTGCCCTTCCAGCAGCAGGAAGCCGTGGTTGCAACCACGTGGTGCTGTGTTGTATCAAGGCCTCTGCTACTAGCTTTACTCAGCCTTCTCTGCATTTGCTTTGATCTCATAAAAAGTGAGAGTCACCTGCAATATTGACTCTGAGATTTAATATATAAGGCCATTGTAAATCATTTATTTCATTTCCTTGGCAAGGTCTTCATCTGTTGTGACTTGGAGAGAAGGGAAGGTGCTTGGTGTCTGTAAGCAACAGTGATTGCTAAGAGCAAATATTTGCAGAGCGGAAATAGCACACGTGGCACGACCACGGCATGTACCTACAAGGCTGTGGCCTCATTGAAAATTACCTTTGCACTGGGAGCCGTGAACTAAAGCAAAGCCCCGCACCCACCCACCTCCAAATGTGCAGATGTTGCAGTTCCAAGAGGAAACTGCCAATCAATTTGAGTGGCAGAGCAGGAGTGTAACACTGCCTCCCTCTGCTGGATGGAAGGGGAATTCTGGGTGCTAAGAACCTTTCCCCCTCTCCACCCAGGGGGGGAAAAAAACCCAGACTCACCAGATTAAATAAATATCCTTCCAAGAGAATGTCGTCACAGAACATTTTCCACCAGAGCACTTCTGCAGGTGACAATAGCAGCAACATGGTAAGAGACAAGGCATTCATCTGAAGCAAGACCAGCAAAGGCCCTCTTTGAACATTGTAATCCATTCATGGAAGACATGGAGGAGCAGTGAGCCTGTGTCTCCTGGCCCCACCTCTGATGTTGCACGTCTCTCATCCCTGCCATCTGGACAGCTGCAACTTGACATGGATGTCTGCAAAAAATGAGGAAGTCTTTGTGTGGAAGACCTTGAACATGGAAAGGCTTTTTCTTTGCAGAGGTCCACTTTAGTGTGCAGACATGAAAGTGGTACAGCTGTGGGTGGTCTGACATTTGCCACAGAGTCAGGAGATATGGTCCTGCTCTTATTTAAAGAGTCTGGCCCTCAGTGTAAACTGGAACACCTTGAAGAGGGCTACAGAGATAGCTCTAGTCTTCCAGCCAATGGTAATAAACTTTCAGCTTGTCAATTATTTTTACTGGTCATTTATCCTCATTTGTATTTTATTATTTTTGTAAGAAACCCTCAAGGTGGGAGATAAATTATTGAGTCAATAAAATACAACATAAATGCACCATAAATTTTCTCTTCCTCAGTCATTTGTATGAATGAGGCTTAATTATCAGATCCTCTGATAAAGTCCACCTAAGCTTCTGCTGTAATCCATTTGTTAGTCTTTAAGGTACCGCTAGACTCTTCACTGTTTTTCTGCAGTAGAACAACACATCTGTTGTTGTTGTCGTTTAGTCGTGTCTGACTGTTCATGACCCCATGGACCAGAGCATACCAGTCACTCCTGTCTTCCACTGCCTCCCACAGTTTTGGTCAGACTCATGTTGGTAACTTCGAGAACACTGTCCAACCATCTCATCCTCTGTTGTCCCCTTCTCCTTGTGCCCTCAATCTTTCCCAACATCAGGGTCTTTTCCAGGGTGTCTTCTCTTCTCATGAGGTGGCCAAAGTATTGGAGCCTCAGCTTCAGAACAACACAGCTACCCTTCTGCAAATTGCTTAATTATAGGAAACTGCCTTATACTGAGTCAGACCATTGGTCCATCTATCTCAGCATTGTCAACACTGACTGGCAGCAGTTCTCTAGGATCTCAGGCAAGAGTCTCTCCCAGGCTTGCCTGGAGATGCCAGGGACTGAACCTGGGACCTTCTGCATTCAAAGCAGATGCTCTAACACTGAGCTATGCCCCTTTGGTCACTCAGTTGCCACATCCTACCTTAGGCTCCTACAACACATAGTTTTATGCTCTTGACCTCATGGTTTTATGTGAGGGCCCTTTAGATCAGTGTTCTCCAATACTGGGGTCCCATAAGTTATTGGACTACAACTACAATCCTCCCCTGCCTGTGTAGCCAATGGTCAGGGATGATGGGAGTTGCAGTTCAACATCTGGAGGTCGAAGACTGAAGAACACTGCTTTATAGAGCAACGCGTTATTAGGTCGCTTACTTCAAAATGTGAAAAGTTCTTGCTTTTAGTGCTGGTTGAGTCCTGCTCCAAAGTCCTGCCCTGATGGCCTACAGCACCAAGGGCTCCAGGCAGCCATCAGGTCCAAGGAACTTGAGGTTCAAAAGCCTGCAGTGCTTGACCCAGCAAGTTGCTCCAGATGTTATTACAATTGCTCCGTGTTTCTCTCTGTGCGGTACCAACAGACACTTTCATGGTAGCGTTTTATCAGACAGCTACTGGAGGCAGGGCTCAGGCAATGCCCAGTGGTAGATTCTCAAAGTCCCATAATCACCATCAAGAAATAGGAGGCCTGGAACATACTAAAGGCATATGATAATATCAACAGTGCAGGATATCAAACTGTGACTCAAGGAGAAAAATCAGCATGGGAAGAGACTGTTTCTTCTTCATCTGAGCTCAACCATTTGATGGTGCTCCAAACCCCCTTCTCTCCCCCTGCCGCATGCATTCTACATTAGATTGCTCAGCATCCTCCTCTTTCCCCCCAACCTTGATCCTTTAAACCATGTTTAAACTCAGAAGGTGTCACCCCTTCTGTCCCTCAAATGATTCTCTGTCTACTTTCTGGAATGTTTTCTTCATTTGTTCATTGCCATTGATGTTCCAGGCCTTGGCATGCAGGGACCTCCATTCCAGTATGTTTGCGTGATTTACCACCTGCTCCTTCAACCCTTTCCCTTATTACAGAATTTCTACATTTGCCACCATAAATCCAGTTTGCCAGGGTGATCGTGATCTTCAGGGTCTCCTTTAATTTGCTCAGAGTGGGTGACCCATGCTCTGGTGAGAACCATCGCACCGTGTTGGGCCTGCTCCCTTTCTCTTTAGGACTGTAAATCCACCTTCCCTCCCTGACAGGGTCACAGCCTTGATGCTCTAATTGCACATTATACTCTGGGAGAATTGGCAATCCTGCTTCTGCTGCTCATTCACAGGACTATCACTCTGCCTGTCCCTGAGATGAAAGGCAGCCTCTGGGGAAGGAAGGATGGATCCATGGCAGAGGATAGAGTGAGGCTCCAATCAAAGGGTGATGTTGCCAATTTGGTAACAACTGGATTGGGGAAACAGAGACTTATCCTCCATCGTTAGCTTTTGCTTCCCATATATGATACAGTTTTTGTTGTTGTTGTTTTTTAAGAGATTTTCTTGGTTAACAAAAGTGTGTACAATGTCTCTCGCATTTTTCCATGTAACATTTTTACAGATCAATTTTGGTTGTTGAGACATTAGGCAGAAAAGGGGTGGGGGAGGTGGGTGGGGTGGGGGGTGATGTTTCTTTTTTCCTTAGTATATGTAGGATTTGGTGTCAGCATCGTTTGTGTTGGTTCTCTGTTGTTCGCTTGTGTTTCCTTGGCTGTGAGAGGTCGCGATTGGCGTAGGGTATGCTTGTTCCTTTGTGGTTGGCTGTTGTGATCTTTGGTTTTCTGTGTGAGTGGGGTGGGTGGGTGCTTTGGATCAGGTTAGCCATATTGATTTGTATGCTGCCGGTAGATTTTTATCATTATCTTGTTGAGCTGTGTGTGTGATGAAGGGGGACCATATGGGGGTGAAGGTATCTTCTTCTGTTTGTCCTCGTGCTAGTTTTAGGTTGCTGGTTAACTTTTCTAGTAGGGCTGTTTCCCATACTATTTGGTACCATTGGTCCATGCTTGCTCCTGACAGGTCTTTCCAGTGCCTGGTTATGATGTTTCTGGCTGCTGAGAGTAGATGGATTATGAGTTCTTTGTGTTGTAAGTGGGCATTATTGTCTTGGAAGATGTTTAGTAAAGCCAGTTCTGGGGTGGTTTCTAGCACTTGTTTGGTTATTTTGCTTATTTCTCCTATGGTTATATGATACAGTTAAAAAAAAAAAAAAACCAGGCAGCTCCAATGCATTTTTGTTCAGTGGTTCAGTGGAACTTACTCCTAGGTAAATGTGCAGAGAACTGAAACCTCAGGTACATGGGAAAGTGCACAAATAACAGATGGGGATGAAGGCCGCGATGAGCATGCCCACTGCCAACTTTTAGACACCCCTCCAGAGGGTGATTCAAGCTCATTCTGCCGACTTTGGCACCACCGCTTTGCTATGTCTTGAAAGTAAAACAAAGAATTCCTGGCTTGGTAGTTTTTATATTTGCATTCATTCAGTTCACATTCCAAATATTAAGATCTTGCGAGGTCTCTTTCAAGCAGAGCCTTCCTTCTGAACTTCTAGCGATTCAGGTTCAGCAAAATTTGCAAAAGAGCTCTAGCCTCCCAAGGGGCTTCCTTTTCATCCAGCAGCTCAGGTTGCCCAAGATTTATTTTAATTAAGTTACATGGGAGCTGTCTTGCAAAGTGGTTCACTTCCACTGAGCAACCAGAGTTTACCTTAATTGCAATTACAGCATCAGGAAAGCGAAATGAAAGCGAAACCAGGAGGGAGGAGGGCAAAGAGCCTTAAAATCTGGAGCTGGCGATTCCAGGCATTCCATTCGCTTTCCCCCGCAGGGACAGACAAGGTCTTACACATGCCTATATAGTTAACAGGATTGTGAGAGATGCCTCGGGGTTAGTGCGGACCATCTGTGCTACCATAATCAGAGCCATGCCTGGAATCTGGAGAGGCAAAGAAAGGGACTGGGGGGGGGGGGGCAGTGAGAGAAAAAATGCAGATTGATTGCCATGGCAAACTCATGGGAAGTCCAGTTACTCTCCTGCTCTGGGTTCTATGAAGCCAATTTGCTTCTCATGCAACTGCAGGCCCATCAAGCGAGGCCTCCTGAGGAGGCACCATGTGTCCTTGGCTGGAAGCCTGATTCATTTCCCAGGAACTTTCAGACGACACTTCCTGTCCTCATCAGACACAGACAGTGACCTCTGCTTCTTGGATAGAAATTTTATGTAGAGGCAGCCCTGTCATTAGGCAGAGTGAGGCAACCACCTTAGGTAGCAGGTGTTGGGTACAGCAGTGGTGGCATCCTCCCCCTCCCTAACAGTTCCTCCTGATCCCCCCACAGCTTTCACCCAGACTGGACTTCCAACCCTCATCCCAATTATCAGGCCTCTTACCCTACAAGTTACAAGGAAGAGGGTGGCCTTCCAGGTCAAGGGGAGAACAGCTTGTGCTCAAGTTCTTCTCTTCTGAGAAATTAAGTGTTGGTTCTTTATCTCCCATAAATACACTCAAATTAATTTTTGTTTTACCCCTGTCAGTGAGGTCTCAATGCGGCCTCCATCCCTTGCTAGAACAAAGCCATAATCCTCCTTGGTCACTATGGCAACGCCCAGTAGCCTTGGCCTCCCAAAGCCCCAGCATAGAGGCAGGGAGATGTAAATGAGGGAGACAGAATTTAAGCCTGTTTTCCTGCAGGAGGTTCTGTCTGTCGATATTGTGCCATTCTACATGCTGAGGGCTGAACAAAGAGAAAAATCCTGTGTCTATTAGAATGATACCATCCAAATTTCACTTGGTGACGCCAAGGCATCCATTTTCTCTTCTTGTGCCTGGCACTGTGGGCATTCAACCACACCTTGCTCATAGAGTTAACAACAGGGTTTCCTTGAAAGGTAGTCATGGTTGGCCCATAGGTAAACCCCCAAAATCCATAATAGGGCAATATATTGATCAGGCTATCCAAAATATCAGAAAACAGAAAGCTTGTTATTTTTCCAGAACTTTTCATCAGATTAGATGGTTAACATTCAGGGGAAGGGGTGAGACTTAGCCAAGGTCCACATCTGCTGAAGACCACCCCCGCCCAGCCTCTCACTCTCGGCCTCTGGTGGTTCTGCAGGGGAACAATTTGCATCAACCTCTGTGTCCCCTCCTGACCCTTTTCTGAATTAGGCCTTCTCCTAGCCCTCCAAGTTTCTCCCTTGCTCATCTGTTGTAAGCCAGAAAATAGCTTATCTCTTGAGTTTATGCCAATAAAACTCAGAAACGTGAGGCGTTGGGAGTCTAATTTTGTTTATTGCGAAGCAATAGGTTACAGTCAGATCATTCCGCAAAACTGCAACCCCATCCAGGCAGTGATATTTATAAAATTTCAAACAAAGCATTTCAATTTTCACCAGTCATATACATCATTACCTCATTTCATGTTTAATACACATGCGCAATAAGCACTGGCAATTTCTGCGGATTACCCGTTAAGTTCTGATTCCCACCGTGTTCTGTTACATTGTGTTAGTGTGCATGTTGGGAACCTGTGTTACGTGTAGCCATTTGCACCATGTAGCAATTTATGTTCTAGCTTTGAGCTGGATCTTTGTGATTCACATACAGTCATACCTCGTGTTACGTTTGCTTCACGTTGCAGCTTTTCATGTTACGAACGTGGCAAACCCAGAAGTGTTTACTTCCGGGCTTGCCACACGCACATGTGCAGAAGCAAACTGCGTGCTTCATCCATGCGCAGAAGAGCTCTATCACACTTTGTGCACACGCAGTAGCGGCAGTCTACTTATGGACTTTTCGGATCGCATTCATAAGTAGAAGTACCACTGTATTAGCTGTATTTCAGCACCAATGGGGGCAGCAACTTGCAAAATCATCAGTTTCATAAAGTAACAGGCTACCATAACTTCTCTTCCCCCCCATAACTTCTCTATTAGAAGCACACTCAAGGATTTACAGGAGTACACATTATCACATTTATTGTGGCCCTTTGGGCCACTACCACACATCCACAGGCCTCCTCTCTTTCCTCCACCCTTTCTGCCTCTATATCCAACATATTGCCATTTTATTTATAGCATTTATTTTCCACAAATAAATTTGTGTTCAAAACAGCTCTCAGGAAAAAAAAATCCACAATGAGTCACATAATGTCACTGCAATGTAACACTAAAAAATTAATAATCAACCATTAACAATTAATTTGACATATATAAACATTTATCTAAGCATATGGCTTGTTAATAAATCAAGTCAACATATACATTAAGCAACAATTCTCCCTCTGACGCAGCTTCCTTATGAAGACTCCTAGGGCTGGAAGGTGGGGCAACATAGGTGAAACCAATCACTCCCTGAAGGCAACCATGCAGTCTTTCTCCCCATGGTTTCCACCCATGCCTTGCAGACCTTCCAAGTGTCCCTATTTTCCAAGGACAGTCCCAGATTTACAGAAAAATCATCCCAGTTTCTGATTTGATCCCAGATTGTCCCACTTTTCCTTAGGACATCCCTATTGTCATTGGAAAATGTTGGAGGGTGTGGCCTTGGATACCCATGGCAACGGGGCCTGCAGGGTTATGAAGGCATTCTGCTTCCTCAGTCTGGCCTAGGGACACATTAGCAGCTCTCTCTCCAGCAAGCTGAACATGGCAGCCACATCAGAGTTTTCCCAGCTGCTATAACAGCCCACAAAATCAGGCCCTTAGTGGAAAAGCCAAAGCGTTCAAGGCTTGCCTCAGCCTGTCATGGAGCAGTCCAGATCTAGCCATGGGGAGTGTTGGCCAAACTTCCCTCCTGCCTGCGTGCTCCGCAGGGTGCCTTCTGGGCAGCAGAGTCTCCAGCTGTTCAGCCGATTCAAGTGACTTCTTTTCTTGTTATCAACGAGAGGCTCCCTCTCTGGCAGCCCAAGTCCCTTTGCAAAGGAAAGAGTGCGAGATCTTTGGGGATGCCAGTCATCATCAGCTTCTTTGAGATGAAAGAGGAGAGAGAAAAGCATATGGCAGTTAATTATTAATTTTTTGTATTTTATTTTTGGGGTTTTCTTTCACACACACACACACACACACACACACACACACACACACATATATCCCTGCTACCTAGAGATATATATTCTGGGATGTTAAACTGTGGGTGTTTGAATTGCAAAGTATCCTAGGGTGGGGGAAGAGCAAAGACTCCAGAAGGGAATTTAAGTACACACAGAGACATTTTGGAGTTAAATCAAAGGGATGCTGAGGGGCCCGTCAGTGAACAGAAGAGAAAGAGAGGAACATGCAGAGAATTCTTGCCAGGAAATGCCCTCAAAAGAAATGAAAAAGAACAGGGAAACTTCCAAGCGGTGAATTGTATATTTGGCTGGATATCACCTTTGCCTGGGGGCTGTGTGGTTGATGACCCCAGTGGACTTTCTGACCACTCCTGGGATTCAAATATCTGGTACACCACCTAAGATGCCAGCTCTGCCTGCATTCACCAGGTAACTGGCAAAAGACGACTGCCTTACAAAAGAAACAAGATGCAGGAGGCCTGCTGGGGAGAGAGTAAACATCTCAAGATGGAACAATGAGCAGAACTCAACTGGGGAAGACAGAATTCTCCATTCATCTCTGGCAGCTGTTGTCCTCATTAATTTTACGAGGAAAGCATTGGAGGCCTCACCTTTCAAAGCCAGCATCAAAGCCTTGGAATCTTTTTGAAGCTCTGCTGAGAAGAAAAGGCAACCGTTTTGGAGTGAAACGTTGGACACTTTCCATTGCTGACCGATCTGGAGCCTTCTTGTTCGAACTGAATTGAGCCAGCTTGGTGCTCCAACGAGTATCAGGCGCCGACTGGATTTTATTTTTAACATTTCTATCCAAAACATGGATCTCAGGGTGAAGAAGAAGAGTTTGGATTTGATATCCCGCTTTATCACTACCCGAAAGAGTATCAAAGCAGCTAACATTCTCCTTTCCCTTCCTCTTCCACAACAAACACTCTGTGAGGTGAGTGGGGCTGAGAGACTTCAGAGAAGTGTGACTAGCCCAAGGTCACCCAGCAGCTGCATGTGGAGGAGCGGAGACGCGATCCCGGTTCCCCAGATTACGAGTCCACCGCTCTTAACCACTACACCACACTGGTTATACAAAGATGTCTGAAATGGCAAAGACATTAGAAAAACACCTACCAACAATGCAGTGAAATTAAGGGGAAGGCCTTTGCACAACTTTTCTTTGTATCTCTTTATGATCCTGGTCATGTGGCTTTCCCAGCTGGAATAAACATGGTTGTGCATGAGTCAAAGGGAGTGCTCCTTCAAGTCCTTGCAACATCTCCGATTGCCTAGTTGGAAATATTGGTGTGGCTGCAGCTCAGCAGCAGAGCACCTGCTTTCCATGTGAAAGGTCCTAGGAATCAAGCCTTGGCATCTGATAGGGCTGCTAAAGGCTTCTATCTGGTATGTAGGAGCATTGCTTCCTCCAGCCATGGAAGCAGAGCAAAGCCATCAGATCTAGTAGCTTTCAATAGCCCTCTCCACCATGGATTTGTCTAATCCTCTTTTAAAGCCATGAGTTTGGCCAAACTGTGGGAGGCAGTGAAGGATAGGCGTGCCTGGCGTGCTCTGGTCCATGGGGTCACGAAGAGTCGGACACGACTGAACGACTGAACAACAACAACTTTTAAAGCCATCCAAGTTGGTCATCATCACTGCCTCCTGTGTGAGTGAGTTCCATAGTATAGCTATGCACTGCACTGGTATATTAGAAGAACCTACTACCTAGGCACTTTCAATGCTGAATCAGCAACAGGGACTTCTCAGCTATCCATCACCCATGCCTCCACTCCCTGGTGCTACCTAGACCATACTCTCATGGATCCAACCATCTTTTTTATTCTGTCTGGCAGTGAATGACACTGAGAGCAAAAAATGTGTACCTGGCTCACATTTGATGGGTTGTTTTATTATTGTTTTTACAGAAGACTTTCCCTGGCACGGGGTTGAAACTCTGGTTTCCAAAAAGCAACAGCCATTTCCCCACGATCCCTTCCCAGCCTTTGCAGAAGACAACAAAAGAAATGTTTTAATAAGCAGGATGCTCTGAGTGTGCCTGAGCCGTGTGTCAGCATCCATTTGTAATCCTGGTGACAGACGGATCTCTGGATAATAGCAGCCTCTTCATACTCAGTGGAGCTGGATTGGAGCAATTGAACATCTGAGGAAGATTACCAGCAGTTATGGATATTGCTTGTCATGTTAGCCTCAGCAAATGCCTTCTTCAATTGACCAGTCACACGCATTTCCGGAACAGACGCCGGACGTGTTTTGTGCCACAAAATGAGGCCATAGTGGACCTTGTGAAAGAACTACTGGCATCATCTGTCAGTGGAGCCCAGGATTCTGTAACCCTTCAATGTCTGTTTAATGGAAAGCGCTGGGGAAATAACCCAATCTATCCATGTTGATTTTCAAATGAAACTAGAAGTCCTGAAAAGCCATTCCTGGGGATCCATGGGAAAAGCAATGCCCCATGAATCCCAGAATTCAGTCTGATGACAATTTCTCTCTCTCTCTCTCATACACACACACACACACACACACACACATAGTAGGTGAGTCACATCCAGTACGTGTCTCTATGGACCACAAGCAACCACCTACAAAGCTTTGAAGTCCATATTGCCTCTCCACTCCTGAGATAACCCTGAGCCTATATGACATCCGAGCTTACACTCAACTCTGGCTGGTTTCCATGGGAACCACATCTAGGCCCACTGCAGCGAACACTGACTTCGTGTGTCTTGGCAGCACCAAAAGGACTTAATCAGCTACTAGATTTGCAATGCAGTTGGGACATTTTGGAGAAGGGAGGGAGGGTGACAAGCCAGGCCCCCTCAGAATCTCCTTAATAGGCTGTTGTGGAGGTCTTTCCACCAGTGGTGTCTGGTAGGGCAGAAGGCATAGGGGACCAAATATACAGCAAGCAAGAGCCAATGACAGGGAGAGCCACCTAATTCTTGCTTTGCCTCCATACTTCTCCCTGCTGAGTTTTACAGGGGCAACACTGGGGCTAAGGAGGAGGAAGTTGGCAGGTGATGCCATGCTGTACCCCGATTAATTGTAAGGGTAAAAAAAGGCAGGAAGGTGGGAGCTGGCTGAGGGCAGACTGAGGTTGCAGACAGTAGGAGGCAATGCCCCATTTGCCCGAATGAGTCAGCCTTCTCTGCTTCCCACTCCTTCCCCATCACCAAAACCACATTTACTATTTCCTCTCCTCCTTTTCCTTCTTTCGCTGGGCCAAACTAGATGTGAAGTGAATTACACGAATGCGATTAACAGGCATGATTTTAGTGGTGTAAATGCAAGCTGAGGGTAAGCTCAAGTAGCCTTGGGAGCAAGGGAGAGGGGGAAAGGAGTTCTGTTCTTCCCCTCTCCCTTTCCCCATCCCAACACCAACAAAAGCCACCTCTCCAAACTGCTTTTGACATTTCATGAGAAGTTCCCATTGACACCAGTGGATGCTTCAAATGAAGCACAAAGAGCAGCTTTTTGAGAAGAGAATAAGAGAAAGAGTGGAACGCCCCTTCCCCATGGTCCCAAAGCTGCTCAAGCATCCCCTCAATTAAAACATTAATAGCATTCATGTTTAGTGTGGTGCTTATATCCTGCTTTTTGGTCTGTTTCTGGAAAGATGAGGGAAGGAGGCAGAGAGTCAGGGTAGAAGGCCAAGCATCAACCCTCAGGCAGTTGGGTGACCTCTCAGTGCTACCTTGGCCTTGGATGCCCTATTCTGCTTCGTCTTTGGACGATCAGATCGTTTCAAGGTAGCCAACTCCTGTGTTCAAAGCCCACTAAGACTGCTGTGAGGAGCTTTTCAGACCCTGCTCTTTAGATGGGAAATGGAGGCCAGCTGGGGAGAGAATTTCTTCAGAAAGATCTAATTTTCCCTAAAATTGGCTGTGTAGTTCTCAAATCGCAGCTGTGATGATTCTTGAGACTCACCACAGAAACACCCAGTTACAGAGTCACAGATCTGGGAGATGAGCAAGGATGGAATTAAAGGGTGTGCATCTCCTCCACTGACAGACTGTTTATGTAACACCCCAAAGGTTGATCCTCTCTTGCTTTTACTAAGCCTTGCGCAGTTTGTGTCAGTATGAGACATGCAAACGAGGAACACCAGATCTATGCATGAGCCAAGTTGCAGGATTAATGTTCCGTGTTCCCAGGAGAAATTATTTGCATGTGAGCCCATTAGCCTAGACTAGAGGAGTGTACATGCACAGCTGTCAATTCAGCTGTAAGATCTAGCCAACACACCAGATAGATTAGGAAGACTTACTGTCTAGATCACGGTTTCCGAAACTTGAGTCTCCAGCTGTTTTGGGACTACAACTACATTCATCCCCAGCTAGCAGGACCACGAGTCAGGGATGATGGGAATTGTAGTCCAAAAACAGCAGGAGACCCAAGTTTGGGAAACCCTGGACAGGACCTTGGACAGCTCCAAGAGATGTTAGCTCTATAGGGTTAGGCTACACCTCCCTGGAAAAGCTGGCTACTTAGTTAAAGGGCCCTCATCTAATTTTGCAGTACTTAGCAGTACTGCAAGGGATGCAGCCTCTGACAGGGGTGGCATATCAGTACTTTCCAGCAAGTGGACACCATATAAGGTACTAGCAGATCTCTCTCCCCCCTCCCCAAATAAGTTGCCTGAACCTTGTCCTCATCCAGTTTCCTCACCAGCAGGCATAGGCAACCTTCGGCTCTCCAGATGTTTTGGCCTACAACTCCCATGATCCCTAGCTAACAGGACCAGTGGTCAGGGATGATGGGAATTGTAGTCCGAAACATCTGGAGAGCCGAAGGTTGCTGACCCCTGCTCACCAGGCACTGCAGGATCCCCGAACATAAGAAGAGTCTTCAGAATTAGGATCACTGCTACCTCACTGCGAGAAGTGAAGTTACAGGGAACCAGGCAAAGGGCCTTCTTGGCAGCGGCGCCCTCCCTGTGGAACATCGTCCCATCAGATGTCAAGGAGATAAAGAACTACACAACTTTTAGAAGATATCTGAAGGCAGCCGTGTATTGAGAAGTTTTTTTTAAATGTTTGATGTTTTATTGTGTTTTTTATATGGGCTGGATGCTGCCCAGAACATCTGGGGAAACCAAGCCAGATGGGTTAGGTATAATAATAATAATAATAATAATAATAATAATAATAATAATAATACCATACTTTTCCATGTACAAGATGAGGTCTTTTTACTGTAAAATAATGTTCAAAATTGGGGGTCGTCTTACACACAGAGAGTGCTGAGGGGGTACTGGTGATTGGTTGCAATCGTAAGCAGGAGCTCGTCAGCGGCGATAGGGTGGGTGATTGGTGTCTGCGACAAGTGCTGTCGAGGATTGGCTGCTGCTGCGGCAATTGGTCATGTTCTCCCCCCATTTTCTTAAATTGGAGTCCCCAAAAATAGGGGTCATCTTATACATGGGGGCGTGTTATACATGGAAAAATATGGTAATAATAATCCCATCTAGTCCAGTATCCTGTTTTCACAGTGACCAATCAGATGCCTCTGGGAAGCCCATGAGCAGAACCTGAGTGCCACAGCACTCTCTCCTCACTTGTGATTTCCAGCAAATGGCCTTCAGAGGCAAACGGGAACCCTGGCTGCGGATCATGACACACAAATGAGAGGAAATGTAGCTGATAACATCCAAGTTATTATTAGACTCTCCAAGTGTCCTTGCTTTTTTAATTGTTCTCACTGTGTGTATGAGTTGCTAGCACAGTATGGATGGACTCAATTTATTCCTGATTCTGGAGCTTATGTCAGAAGAATGTGTTAGCCTTTAAAGTGCCACAAGACTCTGTTGTGTTTGCTGCAGCAGACTAACACAGCTACCCCTCTGGAAAACCTAATTATGTCGCTGTCTTGCTTTGAAACTGTATATG
Organism: Lacerta agilis; assembly: GCF_009819535.1. Classification (NCBI taxonomy): domain Eukaryota; kingdom Metazoa; phylum Chordata; class Lepidosauria; order Squamata; family Lacertidae; genus Lacerta; species Lacerta agilis. The sequence continues at coordinate 15,930,459 of NC_046326.1, read as the reverse complement.
CTAATTTGTAATAAAATTTAGAACCATGGACTATTTTTAGCCTTTCGGTAGTGAGAATGGTGGCACTCAAAATGTGCCATTTAAGTGTGCTAAACCTTCCATCTGAGTTGCAGTGACATGTCTTTTTGGAATGGGAGTCTTTTCCAAATGACTTAACAAGCCTTTGTCCTGTATCTCATAGAAGTTGCTTGCTTGTTTGGTTTGCTCCTTACCATATTAACGCCGCATGGATTTAATGTACAATGCACACCACTGATTTGCTTTCTCAAATATTAGTAGGTGAATTCCAGAAAGTGCGGATGGGTAAGACTTTGAACCCAGTAGATTAGCAACTGCTACATTCCTTGACCCTCTGAAAGAGACGGTGACCCCAGTTTCAATTCCACCAGCCACCCCCCCCCCACTCTCAGCCTCCCAAAAGGCTCTACTGAAAAACAACTAAGCTATCTCCTTCTTCTTAATAGCATTTCTGCTCCCTCCGCACACTCTTTTCCATCAGTGAAAGAGAGAGAGAGCGTGTGTGTGTGTGTGTGTGTGTGTGTGTGTGTCACACATGTGAGTATATATATTTATCCTGCTAAATGCTCTGTTGCCAGAGGGGGCCACAGCCAATAACTGAACCACACTTAAGCATGATCGATGGGGAGCTCTGCGGTAACATGGTCAGGCAGTGCATCTGGAACACCCCAAGGATGTGGAGATATGCAATCGGGTCTGCTCAGTCCGGGCTTCCATTCATCACTCGCAAACAAGGCACGGGGAGGGCTGCTTCCATTGGCCCCCAAGGGAGCGCATCAGAAGAAGACCATTGAGAGCCATTGGGGGGCAGACCTGCAGACCTGGGTCTTTGAATTGCTGGAGCAGAGTGGAACAGTGCTCTGCTAGACCAGCAGCTCTTCATCTGCAGCCCTTTCCTTCATTTAACGCCACAGATTTTGTGCTGGAGAAGGGCCCACAACCATCTCCTCATGTGGTCCAGCAGTCATCAGCAGTCATTTGGGGGAGGCTCAAATAATAATAATAATAATAATAATAATAATAATAATAATAATAATAATAATAATAAATTATTTATACACTGCCCATCCGGCTGGGTTTCCCCAGCCACTCTGGGCGGCTCCCAACCGAATATTAAAAACACGATAAAACATCAAACATTAAAAATTTCCCTAAACAGGGTTGCTTTCAGATGTCTTCTAAAAATCAGGTAGTTGTTTATTTCCATGACATCTGGTGGGAGGGCGTTCCACAGGGCGGGTGCCACTACCGAGAAGGCCCTCTGCCTGGTTCCCTGTAACCTCACTTCTCACAGTGAGGGAACCGCCTTGGAGCTGGACCTCAGTGTCCGGGGAGAACGATGGGGGTGGAGACGTTCCTTCAGGTATACTGGGCTGAGGCCATTTAGGGCTTTAAAGGTCAGAGCCAACACTTTGAACTGTGCTCGGAAACGTACTGTTTAAACATTGGTGTTTAAAGCCCTGAATGATTTATACTTCAAATATCTGAAAGGCCGTCTCCTCCCCATGAGATTCTCTCTTGTATTAAGATCAGCAGAGGGGCCGCTCTTGGTAGTCCCATCTCCCTCAGAAGTTCAGAGGTGGCTTCTCAGGATAGACATTCTCTGCAGCAGCCCCTAAGCTGTTGAATTCCCTTTCCTCAGAGCTGTGCTTGGCATCTTCATCATGTAGTTTCCTTTGTATGCTGAACATGCACTTCTTTATCTTGGTCTTCGACCTCTGCAATGTATATTTTTAGGACCCACCCTATTCCTGTGTTAGTACTTCTTTGAAACTGCTTTTAGCATTGTATTTAAAAATTGTTGTAACCCACCCTGGGCCCTATGGGTGAAGGACAGGTAAGAAATCAAACAAATAATGGATGGCAAACATTCTTGCTTTTGAAATCTCATCAAATACCAGCATTCAACTTCAAGGCCCAGCTTCAGAACCAGTTGGAGTGCCAAATATAAAGATGAGAACAACTCTGAGCATGGGCAGAGAGTGGGGTTTTTCTTCCCTCTTGCTCTAGTGAAATTCCAGCCAACCCTCATACAAGGACATCATGGGGTTGGGCTTTCAGGCAGGCTCATGCATTTCAAAATTCTCCCATATTTTTATATTATTCCCTTCGGACCTACCACTCGTGGGTCACAACAGGTCACAATGCCTCCCCTGTCCTAGTTTCCCCTTCTGGTCTGGCTCCCTATTCACAAAAGCAGACAGGTTGTAGAAAATGCTTTAAGCAGAAGCACCAATTTCTCTCTTACCGTTTCTACTGCTGTGCAAAGCAAGCGTAATACAAGAACCCAACGGGGCCATCCGATGAATGAAGCTTAATGTTGGAGGAACTGGGAGAGACAAGAGGAAGCAGCTCATAGTTACAGCTATGAAATTTCCTACCACATGACGTAGAGTTGGCCACCAACAGGGACAGCTTTTAAAGAGAATCAGACTAATTGCATGTTGAGGTCCCCAAGCCACCCCTCAAATAACACACACTTAACACAGGAATTTAAGTTTAAGGTTTTTGGCATAATTTTGTCCACAACTTTGTTAAAATACAAAATGTGAGTGGTTGCTTAAGCATTGGTTCCGACTATCTGTCCCCGCCAGGGGACGTACTGACATCCGCCCGGTTGGCGGAAGTCAGTAAAGGGAAAACACTTTGGGGAGAGAATGGGAGCTGGGGGTCTGGCCCTCTCCCCTTATGTTCCCAGGGGCTCTTGCGTGGCCCTAGTCCCTGACCAGGGGGTACGGACAAAAGCATGGTGAGCCCCTGGATTCCTTTAACAGAATTCCCCATGCAGCAGCAGCATTGGAGGGGCAGGCACATCCAATCCTTACCCCTCCACCAACCAATTTAATAACCACTGCCTAACCACAACCTTACAAGTTGTGACTAATTGCTACGCAGTAGGCGAAAACCAAATGGCACCAGCCAATCAGCCAAATGGAAAAATTCCTACCAGGCCCCTGCCCACAAGCAGACGACCCCATGACAGACATAGCAAGTTCAACGCAGAAGCCTAAATTATAGGGAGGGAGGGTGATCCGATGCACGCAGTGAAAAGGGGCTCACGCTGAGTGCCAGAAACATATACAGCCTCTGGGCTGTCCATCAAAACTTGCAACATCAAATTCTCCCCAAAAACCCGCAGAACCCAATCACAGTCCTTGGCCATCAAAACGATCTCGCCCAGCAACAGAGGGGTGTCTTGTTGGCCCCCACCGCAACACATGCTCTCCATGAAGGAGAACTCGCTTTCACAGACGATAAAGCTATCAATGACTGCTAATCATCATGGTCATGCTATACCTCCACTGTTGGAGACAGTGTACCTCTGAATACTGATTGCTGCAACCACAAGAGGGAGGAATCCTACTGCTACACTCAGGTCCTGTGTGTGGGCTTCCCAGAAGGATCTCATTGGCTACTGTTCGGAAAATGATGCTGCACCAGACAGGTCCTTGGTCTGATCCAGCAGAGCGATTATTATGTACTTAGACACAAGGAAAAGTTGCCACTGATTGGATTTCTTGCTGGGGTGCAGTTTCTATCCTGAAGCGTAGATGTCTTGCATTTGCAGGTTGTGTTGCTACAGCACCTAGAGAAGTATATAATTCTGTGTATGCATATGTGGGCAGTGGGTGGAGACAGACGGAGATACTTCCATCTTCAGCGAAGTGCCTGGAAGGGTTTTGCAAAACTAGATGGATGGGAAAGGAACTGCAAGATTTTTATTTATTTATTTAGCCAGACTCAGGGTGTTTTCATCCCTAGGAAAGAAGAGGGATGCCTTTCAGAAGCAGGAATCTGCATTGCAGGATTCAGCCTGCAAGAACAAGAGAAGCAGCAGCGTTTAGGACTGCCAAGTCCACCAGGGTTATACAGGAGGGCTGTGCTTTATTTTGGTTCCATTCACGATGGTTTACAATACTCTCTCCCTACCACAGTCACCACCACAAGGTTCCAAGGAGTCACACACTCTGTGGTGGGCAGAAGCAAAGAGGGATGGGGGAAAGATCTTAGAAGAAAAGATTCAGCGAGACTGAAGCACTAACACTTGGATACATTCCAAGTTAAATTGGGGCAGCGGGTGGGTGGGCGGGGGCCGGGAGAAGCAGTGTATTTTAGGAGCATTTGTTGTGTTTATTTTCTTTTTTTTGTTATACCTTGCAATAATTGCAACAGTGTTATCAACATGGAACAGTTACTGTCCTTTCCAGGCAAAAAGGATTTATGTGCTGGGCACCCCTGCCAGCCCGCCCACCGCACAGGCCCATCCGAGCGTTTATAACAATAGTCGCTCTGCAAATAGAAACTAACTGTCCCCAAAGCACCCCATCAAGCATCTCTCTGAGAGGTCATCTTTGAAGGCAGGCCTTTGAACCAATGCTGTCTTCCAGAGCTTAATTCAGAGTCGCCGCTTCCCACTATTTAGCACCGGAAACAGCTTTAAAGACAGAACACACCCCTGGAAAAAAGTAAAGGGCTGAGAAAAAGAGTGCTCGGGAGCATGTGCAGAATGCCCCCCCCCCCGCTCTCTCATCACTGATTACTTAAACGGTCAGAAGGTATAACTCCCAAGCTCAAACTGTAGCAACTCACCTATTAGAATTAAAGGTTGTGAAAATACTCAGGCCACATCTCAGGCTTGGGGGGGGGGGTAAATGTGGCCCTCCACTACTCTCTATGTGGCCCTCAGTGCTTTTGCCAGGCTACAGCTCCTCCTCAGCCACACCCCGCACAGTCTCTGCTTTGAGTGTTTTTCACTGGGCTAGAATTTATCCTTGAACTCCCATAATGACTCTTGCTTACCTGGATGGAAATAGAGGGGGGGGGTGCAGAAACCAGCCTACTGTTCAAAGGCAAATTTTGCATTTGCTGCTCCACACACTTTTGCCCCTGGCCCCACCCACTACTTGCATGCGGCCCCCAGAAGGTTCCCCAAAAGGGGGAATGCATCCCTCTGCCTGAAAAGGGTTCGCCAAGCCTGGAGAAGACTATAGAAATTAATGGACACGCTCCTTTCTCTCCTTTTCCCTTGAAAACCATTTAAGTAAACCATCGCTACCTTTCCTCAATGTTCCTCTGGAGGAAGAAACAACAAAACAAAAAGAGACAACAGCAGCACTTTTTGTAATGCAGGGGAAACGCTTCATTCCATAAGCGCTTGGGGACCCACCAGATTGTGTCATGTTTCTCTTTAATGAGCCTTTTGATCAAGCTCATCTTGTGGGCCTGGGACCCAAAATAAAAGGAATGTTCTGTGGTCAGTGTTTTAATGAAAGTTGGGCCTCTGGAGGGAGGCCAGGCGCACCAGGAATCCTCTCCCGCAAATCTTCTCGACAGCTTTGGAAAGAGGCGTTGGGAGCATCATTTCAGCATCAGTGACTTTGCAGATTTCTCAAAATATATACTGCCTCGGTGTGTGTCTGAAGTCGTGATTACCTTCCATTCCGCCTGTAGATATATCGTTCTCTGTGGGTCTTTGAGAACAACACTAAGGGCAGAAAAATTAGCTGGCCAATGTCTGTTCTTGCGTAAGCAGGAACAGGTTGTGGAAAGTGAGGATTTGCTAGAGTGCTGAACTCCGGTGCTTTGTGGGTAGCATCTTGGCCCACTCTGACACGCATCGTGCCTCTCATGGTGGCCCCAGAGACCCCTGTCTTCCATTGGAAGACCCACATGCATAGATGCACACACCTCAAAATGGCAGGAAAAGCAAGGTGCTTAGCTTAGCACTATGCTAAAAGAGATCCATGGCTCTAAATTTATAAAGCTAAATTGAATCTCTGCTCCCATTTTCATTACTGACTTTCTGGGCATTGGTGTAGAAAGAAATGCCAGCTCCTAGGGGCGGAGCCACTTTTTTCCAGGGGGTTGGGCATTCGGCTCTGCCCCCTGGCTCTTTGCCACGGCTGGGAACATGCTTGTCACCAGTGCAGGAAGCTTTGCCCACAGTTTCAATTTACTTCATTTGCCCTCAGTGACATCATCACATGAGCCTTCTTCAGTCATTATCATTAAGTGTTATGAAAACAAATGGAGTTGGCAGCAGGGGGTGAGTGCAAGAGCTCCATACATACCCTCTTCACCCTTATTTGCGCCACACTCAACTCTTAGAGAGTGGCTGTCTGAAGCAGGAAACTTCTTGCACTCATGTGTGTTCCTTGTGCACTTTAGAACCCTGATTTTCCAGGGTTCTAAGACGTGTGGAGCCACCACAAATAGACAAGGCTCCTTGCTTGTATATTTGGTGTGCAACACAAACAATAACCAAAGAAGAACTAGCACACAACTCACCCCCACTGTCCCTCTCACATTTCTTTTCATAATATTTAATGTTAACACTTTAAATGGGCTACAGGCATAGCTCCATGTAGTGCTGTGGCATCAGCATGTTCAGTGTATGATCCCTGATTGGCTGGGATCACTTGAGAAAGGAGAGAAGAGGTAGAAAGCTGCACTGAAGAAGCAGCAGAAAGGAGAAACTATAACTGTGAACACCTGTTATCAGTCCAAAATAGGTAGAGGCTTTCTTCTTCTTCTTCTTCTTCTTCTTCTTCTTCTTCTTCTTCTTCTTCTTCTTCTCAGAGCATTTTGGCCCCATTGAAATCATTGTTTTTGCCCTCCTCGGATCAAAACAGGTGAACTTTTGACACTGCCCTAGTTAAAATGAACCTGTCAGAATATGCCATGCCTTCCTTTCTCTGGGCAAAAGCAGACAACAAGCTCCTTCCCCATCCCTGAGCTGCCCCCCAGCTGTGTATAGTTGACCCCCTTACAACAACTCTTTAATGAGATGAAATAAAAGACTTGAGACAAACTATCCTGTCCATACCACTCCTAATTAAATGAGCAGACCTGTGCTTTTCAATCTGCACTTGGCCTTCCCCAGTTCTCAGCAAACCCTGAAGTTCTTGTCAGAATGGATACGAGGCATTTAATAAGGTGTCTGTCTAAGCGCTTGCAGTTGCTCAGGTCTAGTGCTGAAGTCCTTTCCTTTAAGCATCATTACAACATGTTACAAACACACACACACACAGTATATATGCACCAGATTATACTGACTGATAGGTTTTTCCATCCCAACCCAAGGACACTTGAATTCTAGAGCTTGCAAAGCAAGGGTTAGTAGGTTCATTGTTCACCCTATCTGTATAATGGATCAAAGAAGATGGAGACACGTTTGTCAGACTCAAGCACAGATGATGAGTCCAGGAGACTTCTCCTTCATTTGAAATCGCAGGCAACAGCTTAACTCCCTCCTGGCTCTATATTTATCATCATTAAGCCACTTCCCAGAGAAAGGTGAGCGCCACGCAGAGCAAAAGGTTTGTCTTGACTCATCACGGCTTTTGACAGCTCCTGCTCTGAGAAGCTGGTATATAACTGACACACTTCGCTGGATCATGACAGCTATCCCTCCGGCGGTGGCTGTAATATATAAATAACTCTGTTGTAGACCTTTACCTCTGGCAATAGTCAAGTGGTTCCCCATGAACAGTCACAAAAGGCATCAGTCACTCAAACTCCTCCTCTCTGAAATGCCCACAACTCCCCACGCCCCAACTCTTTATTTTATTTTTCTAAGGTCGCAGCACTGAATTCAATTGTCACACAGCTACGGAACTAGAGCCAAATTGAATATCCGCAAAAATGTGAAATTCGTCAAAAGCTCCAGTGTGAACATTCAGATTTTGAACTGAAATAGTTCGCTCACAATTCAAATTGTCAGCATTCAAGTCTGTATTGGACATTGCCTTGCTAGCACAAGGGCACTTGCCCTAGGAAGAAGAAGAAGAGTTTGGATTTCATATCCCGCTTTATCACTACCCGAAGGAGTCTCAAAGTGGCTAACATTCTCCTTTCCCTTCCTCCCCCACACCAAACACGCTGTGAGGTGAGTGGGGCTAAGAGACTTCAAAGAAGTGTGACTAGCCCAAGGTCACCCAGCAGCTGCATGTGGAGGAGCGGGGACGCGAACCCGGTTCATCAGATTACGAGTCTACCACTCTTAACCACTACACCACACTGGCTCTCTAGGAGATGAATTAGTTTGAAAGTTGCACAACAGAAGCCTGTTGCATGAAAGGGTGTGTGGTCTATTGCACAACTAGGTTGCCAGCAACCTCCTTACACATTTTACTTGTGCAACAATGTTATACTGGCACATACGTTTCACCTGTGGACCAAGTATACAGTGGTACCTTGGTACTCAAACGCCTTGGTCCCCAAACACTGAAAACCCGGAAGTGTTCCAGTTTTTGAACGTTCTTCAGAAGCCAAACGTCTGGTGCGGCTGTTGGCTATTGTTTCCAGGGTGCCTAGACCAATCAGAAGCTGTGCCTTGGTTTTCAAACATTTCAGAGGTCAAACGGACTTCTGGAATGGATTAAGTTTGGCACTTTTGTTTTTGCTATTTATTTTGAGTTTTTTTGTTTTTGAGGCTTTTTTTTGGTTAATTTGTTTTTGTGACTATGTGGAACCCAGTTCAGCTACTGATAGATTGATTGTGTGACTGCGGAAATGGATAAAAGCCCCCCATCCAAACAATGACTATCATCAGTGCAAGTAAGAATTATTTTTTAAAATATTTATCATCTACTATACTGTCTTATTTATTTTATAGTACAGTACATTGATTATTGCTTTCATTTTATGGATCAATGGGCTCGTTAGATAGTAAAATTCATGTTAAATTGCTGTTTTAGGGGTTGTTTTTAAAAGTCTGGAACGGGTTAATCTGTTTTTGCATTACTTTCTATGGGAAAGTGCACCTTGGTTTTAGAACGCTTTGGTTTTAGAACTGACTTCCGGAATGGATTAAGTTTGAGAACCGAAGTACCACTGTACTGCTAAGTGACACAGCATCCATCTATTAGCTTATTGGCATCCCATAATTTCCAAAAGGGCAGCTGTGTTACTCTGCTGCAGCAACAATTGCAACAAGTATTGCAGTATAATAAGCTTTCATGGACTTCAACCCACTTCATGAAATGCATGAAGTGTTATCCTGAGTTGCAGGAATACATATGTATATATAGTTGGAGATAGTACTATGAACAGTGATAATTACTTTGTTAACAGTGATCGTTCACAGACAAGAAGTTGTCAATAACACAGACATCCTGGCATTGGTAAGCCAATTAGCAAATGTGTTAAAAATCCAAGGTGCCAATTCAATTCACAAGTGATAGGCGTGACTGTCTTGATGAGTTGTAATTCATTGGTTTCATGCTGCAGTCTCCCTTTGAACTCTGTTTGCTCCAGTATGGCCACTTTAAGGTCAGTTAAATCATGTCTTAGCTGCTTTGATTTTCAGACATGGAACTCTCCAGCTGTTAGCCGCTTGGACTGTAAGATATGAAAATGCAGAAATCAATGTCAAGGTAAAATATCAAATTCTGAAGTCAACTGACATCGGAAATCAAATACACGAATATGAAATGCACACTGAACATTCACCAAAAGGTTCAGAGGAGATGCTGTGAATATTTATCATCAAAAATTATGGAGGGAAACTTCCAGAAAAGCAGTTTGAACCAAACTCAGGGATCACCCCTTTCCATATGAACCAACCTGGACAATGTGATCATCATCTGAGGCCCTTCTTCATGCTCTTTAAAGCTTAATCAGAGCAAACAGCAATCCGCAGAAAACCCAAATTGATGTTTGCTCTGATTGAGCACTAAAGAACATTTTTTTGTGGACACAGAGTTTTTAAGTACAGGCCTGTGCCTGAAAAGAGCAGGGCAAAAGGTAAGTTTGGATAAGCCCATAGTGTCTGTCCACCCAATGGAGCTACAGAGAGTTCTACTAAAATGTAGGGTTCCTTGGGGTGCAGTTTTATCCCCTATGCTGTTTAACATCTACATGAAACCACTGAGTGGGGTGATCTGAAGGTTTGGAGTTCATTGTCAGCAATATGCTGGTGACACACAGCTCTGCTTCTCCTTTACATCTGCAGGTGAAGCAGTAGATGTGCTGGACTGTTGTCTTGCCTCAATAATGGACTGGATGAGAGCCAACATGAAGCTTAATCCAGATAGGACTGAGACACTGTTAGTGGATTGTTCCTTAGACCAGATGGATGGGAGGTTAACTGCTCTTGATGAGGTTACACTCCCTCTGAAGGAGAGGGTATGCCGCTTGGGGTTACTTCTTGATCCATTGCTGTCGCTTGAGGTTCAGGTGGCCTTAGTGGCACAGAGTGCCTTCCATCAGCTTCGGATGGTGGCCCAGCTACGCCCCTATCTGGACATTGATATCCTAGAATCATAGAATCATAGAGTTGGAAGAGACCACAAGGGCCATCCAGTCCAACCCCCTGCCAAGCAGGAAACACCATCAAAGCATTCCTGACAGATGGCTGTCAAGCCTCCGCTTAAAGACCTCCAAAGAAGGAGACTCCACCACACTCCTTGGTAGCAAATTCCACTGTTGGACAGCTCTTACTGTCAGGAAGGTCTTCCTAATGTTTAGGTGGAATCTTCTTTCTTGTAGTTTGAATCCATTGCCCCGTGTCCGCTTCTCTGGAGCAGCAGAAAACAACCTTTCTCCCTCCTCTACATGACATCCCTTTATATATTTGAACATGGCTATCATATCACCCCTTAACCTTCTCTTCTCCAGGCTAAACATACCCAGCTCCCTAAGCCGTTCCTCATAAGGCATTGTTTCTAGGCCTTTGACCATTTTGGTTGCCCTCCTCTGGACACGTTCCAGCTTGTCAGTATCCTTCTTGAACTGTGGTGCCCAGAACTGGACACAGTATTCCACCTAACCTCTGTCCTAACCTCTGTCGTCTATGCTCTGGTAATCTCTAGGTTAGATTACTACAGGCATAGGCAAATTCCGCCCACCAGATGTTTTGAGACTACAATTCCCATCATCCCTGACCACTGGTCCTGTAAGCTAGGGGTGATGGGAGTTGTAGTTCCAAAACATCTGGAGGGCCGAGTTTGCCTATGCCTGGATTACTACATTATACGTGGGGCTGCCTCTGAAGACAGTTCAGAAACCTCAGCTGGTACAGAATTCAGTGGCCAGGTTGTTCACTGGGGCAAGACGGTGTCAACATATTACACTGATCCTGGCCCAACTGCACCGGTTGGCAATTAGATTCCAGGCCCAATTAAAGTGCTGATTTTGACCTATAAAGCCAGAAATGTCTCGGGACTGCAATACCTCAAGGATCACTTCTTCCCATATGAATCGACCCATACCCTGCAATCATCAGCTGAGGCCCTTCTTTGGGTGGGTTCCCCATGAGAGGTCTGGAGGACAGGCCTTTTCTGCAGTGACTCCCCATTTGTGGAATGCTCTCTCTAAGGAGGCTCACCTGGTACCTTCATTGCATATCTTTAAGGGCCTGGCAAAAATGTTTCTCTTTGACTAAGGCTGGATCTACACTGACCTCTTAAATGTTATTAGAACAATATTAGATCTGTCATTCTAAAACGTCACGGGGCATACTGGTAAATTAGAAACATTCCTACCTTGTTTTTTCTGTAACAACGCAGTTTCCCTTACTGCCACTTCCCGGTTGCTCTACAGTGCCCTCTGGTGTCAGATTGAACGCATTATTAATGCTACAAGCAAAACATAATGTGTCCATTACGTTATGAAAATCATTCCTTAATCCTTGAGTGTAGATCCTTCCCAGGTGTTGGGCTAATTAACATTCTATGGCCTTTTAAATGTGTTTGTTTGTGCGTATTTTGTGTTTTAATTTTGTATTATTATTTTTTGTGAACCAACAGAGGGGGGTACAAATTTAAGTCTGAAAGTCTGAAGTTTACCTACCCCCTGGTCTCCTTAGATTGGTGAGTCTCAGGGCTAGGGCAGGCGTCCCCAAACTAAGGCCCGGGGGCCGGATGTGGCCCAATCGCCTTCTATATCCGGCCCACAGACAGTCCGGGCATCAGTGTGTTTTTACATGAGTAGAATGTGTAATTTTATTTAAAATGCATCTCTGGGTTATTTGTGGGGCATAGGAATTCGTTCATTTCCCCCCCCAAAAAAATATAGTCCGGCCCCCACAAGGTCTGAGGGACAGGGGACCAGCCCCCTGCTGAAAAAGTTTGCTGACCCCTGGGCTAGAGGGATTTTTTCCCAGGCATACCCACTTTTTGAGCTCCATCAACTAGCAATGCCAGAAACTAAATTTGCAAAGTTTGTGTTCTACCACTGATCAATGACCCTCCCAGCATGCATGCACGATCCAGACCGCTGGCGGTGCTTGAGCCTTTCAGAACTTATGTTCCTCCAGATAATACTAAGTGGGACAAACCCAGGGTGTAGCAAATAGGATTCTGGAGAAAGCCACTTAATTTGCACAGTAAGAATTAACCAATTAATGGTTTTGTTTACGTGCGAGACAATGACAGGTTCATTAGGGGGTTTTAATTCCTCAAGGAAAAACGTAAGGGGAAAAGCTAGGCTTTTGTCTTCCATATTATAAACTCAAAGAGTTAATTGGGAAATATTCATTTTGTTGCTATGAAACATAATCACCCACTAATCAGCAAGAGCCAGTTATTCCGATATAATTACAGGATATTATATAAATAAGCCTGGGGAGGGGAGCAAGAGCGGGCAAAGAGATTGGTGGAGATGGCTCAGTCTGGTATTGCTGGGATTTTCCAGTGCAAAAGGAGCTGTGGACAGAGGTGGTTCCATCCTGCAAAACGGGATGGGATGATTGCAGGAATGTTACTAGTCCTTCAAAACTTCCTGTCTTAGAGGTTAGGTTCCACATGATACAGGAGATCTACAGTATGATCCACACCCCAAGTCAACGGCACATGCCCCTTTCATCCACACTGCACTGGAAAGGCACTTATAAGCCCTGGCCTGCTGGATGAGGCCACAATCCACCCACTTGCGCCTTCCCTTCCCCTTTCCAGCCAGCATCTCCAGGAAGCACTTAGCAAGTGTGGAATAATCCTGCTCCTCCCCACTGAGATGCCTGACTCAGCTTTTGTGTCAGGGACAATGTCAGAGGAATAGCCAAGAAGCAAACAAGTCTGTTTACAATGGAAATGCCAATAGGGTCGGAGAGCAGATCTCACAGATAAAAGAGGAGCCCTAATTAGGAATGAAGGGACTCTACCTTGCCAAAGAAAAGGAAGAGTTGGTGGTGGAGAGGAGAGAGGAGAGCAGACTGGAGGGAAGACATACATGGAGGAGAGGCAAAAGGACAACAACTGAGGGCTCATCCACACTTCCTTTTGTACCATGTTTCTAGGCAGAGGTCCACGCTTTAAATTGCTGTGTCCAAGTGCTTTTTTGTGTGTGCCCCACTGTTGTCTCAGGTGAAAACCAGGTTGCCATAGTACTTAAGAAAAACCTGCTGGACTTCTTTGACAAGGGATGAGAGCAGGAAAAAAATAGGGTGTGAACCATCCAGACAGCAGTGGCTTTCTCATCCTAGCCTTCAGTGCTCTTTTGAAACAGCTGCCTGATACCTGTCTTGGTGGTATGCAACCAAGGAAGATGAACATAAGAGCCTCCTGGATCAGGCCAGTGGCCCATTTGGACCAGCATCCTGTTCTCACACTGGTCAAGCAGATGCCTTCAGGAAACCCACAAGCAGGACCTGAGCATAAGGGCACTCTCTCCTGCTGCTGTTTCCAGCAATTGATGTTCAGAAACGTTATTGCCTCTGACCATGGAGGTAGAGCATATTCTCTTTCATAGTAAATAGCCATTGATAGCCTTGGACTCCATGAATAATATGTCCAGTCCTCGTTCAAAGTCATCCAAATTGGTGGCCTTCGCTGTCTCCTGTGGGAGCGAGTTCCCGTTTGTGCTGTGTGAAGAAAGACTTTCTTTGATGTCCTGAATCTTCCAACGCTCAGCTTCATTGGATGCACTTGAGTTCTAGTGACATGAGAGAGGGAGTAAAACTTTCCTCTGTCCACTTTCCCCATGTCATGTATAATTTTATAAACTTCTGAAATTCACGGCACGTTGTACACCGAAAGAAAATGATATGAAAATGACGTAGCGGTGGTATTTAACTCCTAGTAAATTAGCAAAAAATGTATCAAACAAGTACAAATACCTGCTGGAAATGTAAAGAAAAAGAAGGTACCTTTTATCATATGTGGTGGTCATGTCAGGCAATAAAGGCTTTCTGGGAAATGATATATAATGAATTGAAAAAAATGTTTAAGATAACCTTTGTAACAAAAACCTGAGAATAGAAACCTTAATAGAAGCCTTTCTACTAGGAATTATAGGTACCGATATTCCAAAGGAACAACAGAAAAGACTCTTTATGTATGCAACAACAGCAGCACGGATGCCCCTAGCCCAGAGATGGAAATAAGAAAGAGTCCCTACCAGAGAGGAATGGCAAACTACTGTAAGCTGTTAGACTATGCTGAAAGGACAAAACTGACCAGGAAACTCAGAGACCAAGAAGACAAGAAATTCAAGGAAGAATGGGAGTAGTTTAGGATTTACTTCAGAGACCACTGTAAGCAGATGAAAACATTAGCAGGATTGTAATCTCACTTGTATTGTAACAAATACTATGGACAATATGGACGGATACAAAACATAGACTACAAAATAATATGCAGTTGGAAATGTTGACAATAGGACCCGTGGAGGGGATGGGGGGAAGTATCGAGATTCAGAGAAATCTCATTTTATAGATATGTATTTGGTATTGTAACTAATTTACATTTGTAAAATCAAATAAAAATGGTGATGGGGGAGGGGAGCAAAAAACTTCTATCATGTCACTTCAAAGGCTTGGGGTGAATTGACCATGATACCAAGGGCACTGTAGAGTCATGCAGCCCAGGCAAGTGACCAGGCTCTAGCGTGTCGTCACCCCAGAGGATGGTAGGACTCTGCCCTCCCTCCACACCATTTGGGTCTCTGCATTCCCTCCCAACCAGAGACATCTCAGATCTGTGAGCAAAAGGGAAACGATCCTTTCCAGCCTGTAAGGAGAGCCAAGCCATGGCTGCTGCTACTTCTTCTTCTTCTTTGGCATCAGCGAAAGGGAGGCAAAGCCTGCTCTCCATCCCCTTTGCCTCCCTCATTCATCACTGTCACATCTGGAGAGGTTTTTTATTTAACAACCAATTTATTTCCAATTTAACTAATCTCGGGCTGCAGCATCTCGCACAAACACACCGAAGGCGTCGTCTGCTGTAAATAGACTTACAGGCCACACCAGTTAATATAAACTCCCATCAAAGTGCATCAGGCAGGAGAGAGATACCAAGGGGAGATTGCGGGGCCTCTAAAATATGCACGGGGGCATGCTAAGCGCCAGCTTCCCACCCGCCCCTCTGCTGCTCCGGGCTCCAAGAGCTGCTTAGATTTATATATTTGCCTTCCGGATCGCCCCGTCTCACCTTGAGAAGGCAACAAAAGCTTTCATAAACAATTTATGGAGAGATAATACAGAGAGACTTGGAGGCAGGGGCTGGGCGGGGGGGTTGGAGAGAGAAGGCAGGGAGGCAATCAGGGAGAGGACACTGTCTATTTCCCCAGAACCTGCCGCTCACTTCATAACTCCCAGCCAACTCCTCATCATTGTCCCTTTCCCTGTAAGGTCATGTTGCAGCCGGAAGATGCACATTGGAAACAACAATTGCATTCGATAACGTTGGGGGGGGGGGATGTACCGGGATGAAAGGAGCAGTTAATCACATGGCAGCAAGGCCTCCCCAAATGGCTCACAGGATCCAGACAGATCCAAAAGGAGAAGAGGGAGTGGGCTGTGATGTGTCTGTGTGTGTGCTGCCCATCTCAACAGGCCGGCTAGCCTCCCATTGCCAAGCCAGGGAGGCCTCTAGTCCTCAGGCACCTCCCTTCTGCTGCTGTTTTCCCTCCAGAAAGATAAACTTCCGACTGTCCCTTCAAAGGCAGAGGAGGCTTTTAAAGCATTGACTTATTAAAAGCCCCCCTCCCGATTCTGATCTTTCCATAAGCCCCTGAATGCAGCAAGATAAACAAGCCCTCAAAAAAAGGCCTTTTTATCCAGCCGGGGCTCTCAGCAGACCCAGCCTAAGACTGGCTTATGTCGCTGTTGAAGCTGACAAGAGACACTCGATCTCATCAGCTGTCATTGCAGAACAGCGCCTGCACTTAAGCACTGCAGGAGGCCTTCGCTACCACCTGCTGATCTCCTCCGACTACTGCGGTGGCATGTTTGATCTCTGGAGACAGGCCTACAACTATGCTGCACGAGCCTCTGAGCTAGTCAGATGAGCAGCAGAGGCCAGTGGCCAGACCAGGGTGCTCTTCGGGGTGCTGATTTAGACCAATAGCTTGCAAAATAATCACCCTTCACCAGGTTAGCATGTCCTCCAAGTGTCCTGATTTTCCAGAGAAAGTCCCGCAATTACAAAAGCCACCCCAGTTTCTGATTTGAACCCATAATGTTTCTATTTCCCCTGCCAGTGCCAAGCTCAAGGAGGATACAATTTCCCCCTGCGGTGGTAGCAGTGAAGGAGCTTCCCATTACTGCTACCAGCCTGCTCCCTTGGGCAGCTTGTAGCAGTTCCTGGAGAGCGGGCAAGGTGCCACCGCTGAGGCACAGCACCACATGATGCGCCGCTTTTGGTGGGCAGACAGAAAGCAGGGCCGCCCTGGGAAGCAAGGAAGGTGAAGCAGAACGGTGCAAGAGTCTTGATTTTATTTAAATAAAGTGCTTTGTGCGTCTGCATCTAATCTTGCCCCTTTCTAAAATCTATTTATTGGTGTGTGTGTTTCTTTTTGTAAATCTACCCAAGAATAACACAAGATAAAACTGGGATGAAGGGGCTTTCTCAAGACGGTGGAGGGTGTGTGTGCTGTGTCCCATTGGTGAAGTGGTGGTTTCATATGTTGTTACTTTGATTGGGTTGGGGGAAAGACAATTTTGAAATCTCCTCCACCACTTAGTCTCCCACAGAGAACAACCAGTTTTCCCAGAAAACTCACACACAGAGTGAGGTGGAGGTGGAAGTGACCATCTTCTGCTGCTTGTACTCCCCGCCACAGGGTCAACAACATCTGTCCAGAAATATGGAACACTTCATGAATTTGCACATCAAACTTGTGCAGCAGGAGGGTGGCAGGCTGGCATCCTCTGTATCTTTCCCGTTGCACTATAAAACAATTGCAAAACACACCATTCCTATCCTGACACCCCCCTCTCTCAGCTGCTCTTGTCAAGCACACACACCACCAGAGAAGCCAAATCTCTTCTCCACTCTATCCTGGGTGGCCCTGAGCAAATCAGACCTTTTCCGCCTCAGTTCCCCATCTGTAAAATGATAATATTAGTGGCCTGGCTCCCAGCACTATTACTCATATGTCCCCGGAGGGACCTTTGTACCTGGTACAATCTTTACAGCAAGGCATAATTGATAGTCTAATTAACAGAGTGCCTGCATTTACTGCCTGCTTCTGGATTCTGAAAGGCAGCAGACACAGTCAAGTAGAGAACAGCTGAAAGATGGTGTCATGAGTTTGGGGGGCAGGGGGGGTCAGTTTGGATGATATCATGTGCGCCTTCCACACCTGTGATCCTGTATGTGTGGCGCAGGGTGTCTAAGAGCAAGCTTGCCGAACCAGTTCCTTTGTCAAGGTCAGGGCTTCGGCTGGCTAGTTAAGTACCACAATTAGCATAACTAAAGAAGCTGCATAGAACAAATGGTTGGACCTTTCCCCCATCCCCCGCACCTAGCTGCTACGTAGGAGAACAACAGTCAGAGATGTGTGTGAAAAGGCTGTAAAAAAAACAGACTCAGGACTGAAGACAGAAGAGAGATACATTTTGCACTGTGGTGAGCCTAAGCTGGATTTGGGGAGTGTTTCTGGAAACCTAAAGAGGAAGCAAGATCTATGGTGGTGTTAGTGCTGTGACCCATCTTTCCTATGCTCAGGTTACACTGTATATGTATATAAAATAATTATATCCTAAAGACATCATAGTCTCCACTGACCTTCATTCTAAGGAAACCAAAGCCTTTTTAAAAGCCATCTAGGTTGGTAGGTTGCCACCTGTCCTGTATAATACAGAATTTTCCTGTATTCCAGTGTAAAATGCTACATCCTGTATTGATACAGTTTGGCCTTCTCTCTCTCTCTCTCTCTCTCTCTCTCTCTCTCTCTCTCTCTCTCTCTCTCTCAAGTTAGGGATCCTCTCCAAATGCATGTGTTTGAAAGGGTGTGTAAAAGGTCATGTATTTAAGCTCTGGATAGCAAAGCACAGACGAATTTACAAATACAGGTGTATGTGCATGTGCGTATGTGAAAAATTCCAAAGAGCCATCCTATTAGGCTGAAATAGATTGTAATGGATTTCTTTGAAGTCACTTCAGCACTTGATGGGGAGGAAAATCACCCCCAACCAACCACCCTGCCTCACCCTGTCCTGTATTTTGCCAGGACAAATGTGGCAACCCTAGTTGGTAGCAATCATTGCCTCCTGTGAGCCTGAGTTCCATAGCTGAACTACGTGCTGCATGAAGACTTGCTTCTGCTCATCTTGTATATCTGTTACCAAATGCAAATTTTATGAAGAAGTCCAAACCCTCCTGTGACCTCCTTCCAAAGGAGACGGAGATCTGGATGGGCACCGCACTCTTGGAAACTTCTTGCCACTCCTGTACCATGGTTCTCTCATTTACTCACTGTTTCCGTGCTCTGTGGGGCCAACACAGCTGCTGAGACTGGCATTCTCTACTGCGTCCCTGATTTAGTTAAAACTTCTTGGCTGTTGTCCAGCTCTGTGCATTTAAAACGAGAAAAACAAAAACAGCTTTCTGCCTTGAAGCAGGACCTTTTTCCTCTTTGATGAATGGATTGAAAGGTTTGCTTGGCATCAACACATCCACCACCGAAACGTGATGATGTAATTTCATGCAGCAACACTTGCCGACCGGGAAGTCGCACTGGCCATCCTCCCTCCCTCCTGCAGGAGCCTGGCTTCCAGCTCCCTACAAACCACGTACAAGGATATAAATGAGGGAGAAGCGGCACTGACATCGACGCAGGGATGCTGGAGACGTACAAGGAGGCTGGGTCCTTAATAGTCTGCATCAATGCTCAGTCAGAAGCCATACACAATCCCTGGAACTGAGTTACTTTGACAGGGCATCAATAGAGTGTTTTCAAGGCAGAGAGTTTAGGAGAAGCATTCTGAACAGCTTGGAGAGATAGATGGCAGAAACAAGGCTCGGGGCTCAACCTCCAGATCTCATCCAGGCCTGTGTTTCTGTATGTGAATTTCACAACCTGGACAGTAAATATTTGCAGGAACACATCTTGTGGGAACTAGTTGCACAGTTAAACTACAGAAGTTGCTTGCACAATATACAGAGATGGCTACCATCTCTATATATTGTTTTAAAAGAGTGTGAGACAGATTCATGAAGGATGCAGTCATCAATAGCTACTAACCACGATTGCTGTGTTCACCACAGTATAGGGCTTAGTTTTCAACATTGTGCTATATCAGCAGCTAAATACCATGATGTGCTGATATATCATGATGTCTGACTCTGGAATGTATCTCAGCTGCTTCTTCCTCCCCTAAGGTGGGGAGCAGCCGAGATACATTGTCCAACTCTACAAAGCCCCGATTCCACTCACATGAGCTGGAGAGATACCAGGGCATCATTCAGTTGCTCAGCTGGGGGACAGGAAGCATTCCTATGGGTCCTGTGTGGCAGAGACTCTCTGCCGGCCTTCTTTTTTCCCATTTCTTCGAAATGTCCAAATGTTTGGATGCGTAACCTGATATGGTCATTTTCCTATCGCTCAGGTGATAAGGGGAGGGTGCCACAACAAAAAGATGGGCCTCTTCATCATTGCAGAGAGCTCGACTCCTACAGCTGGAGGATCAAACTGTCCTGGAGTTCATTTCTGGGCCTCATCCCAAGCCCCTTGGCAGAAGTGGAACGGACGTCTGTTTGTCTCTGCGAGCTTTAAATTCATCGTCTTATTAGCAACTGTGACATAACAGATGCTGGTGAGTCTGTGGAAGCGGTAATCAAATTTCATGCTTTGGAGCAAAACTACCAGATCATCAGCAGGGGGTTAGCAAGGACGCGCAAGCCTTGAACCCTCTCATCACAACACAGCACAGCAGGCCTCTTGGAAAAGGGCAACGGCTTGGATTCTTCCTCTGAAGGTCTGGCACATGCCAAAGGCAGAGATGCCAGGCTAAAGGGGGCCAATGAACCAAGTGGATGAAGTAACCTATGCTAATTAGAAAGCAGTAGATGGGAGGGTGGGCGGCTGGGCAGCTGGGCGTGAGGTGGAGCTACTCACAGGGCTTTCCTGCCCTGGCTTCCCACCTCCATGTGACACCTTGTGTGTGGCAAATCCAGGGATTTGTGTGAATCCAGTTTGTGACCAGGCCCAATTCAGCTCAAAACCAGTTGGTACTGTCACCCAACACTGTTTCTCAACAGGATGTCTCCTTTGCCTAAATGCATCCACAACAGATGTCTCTCAAAGCTTCTTTTTATTTCCTTCTTGCCCTCTTGAGTGTTCAGAGGAGATCACAAGGGGTTGTTGTGGCAGATTTCAGGTCCACATCTGCTCTGCATCACCACCAGAACTATAGCAGAAAGCCAACAGGATACCCTCCAGAGGTTGCTGAACTCCAACTCCCAGTATCATTGGCAATTAGCTATGTGGGCTAAGGCTCAAAGGAGTTGTAGTCCAACAAGTTCAGGAAAGCACCACACAGATTACCCCATGACAGTTCATTTTCTGGGCACAGTGATAATGGAAGAGGATCTTCAAGGAGAGAAGGAAAGCTATACCCCGTCACCACACACAAGCTCAATATTTAGTCGTTTCTTTCCTCCTCCAAACCTTATGCATTATCTGATCATAGGTACTCACTTCCTTGCCTGTTTAAAACCATTGGTTCCTCCACTATTCAAAGTAGATATGGAGATAATGGTGATGATTTTGATCTATTAGCTGCCCTTAACCCTAAGGTCACAACATTAAAAAAGAGTTTTAAAGCTAATTAAAATCACAATATGATCAAAATAAATACTTCAAGTGTCAAAGGGCACAGTAAACAGGTGTATCCTCAGCATGCAAGTGAAATTTGCATAGGGAAGTTGTCAGATGCACCTCTATGGGGAAGGAATTCCACCACTTAGGGGCTGCGACAGAGAAGGTCCTTCCCTGGACCACCCTCTCTGAGCTTCTGAATGTGGTGGAACAACCAACAGAACTCCCTCTGCCAATCTTAACACCCAAGAGGGTCTGTAGGGAAGGAAAATATATTTGGGGCCTACTGTAAGTCATTTAGAACTATAAACACTAGCAGGAGCACCTTAAAAAACAACAACACAGAAATAAACTGGCAACCAGTGCTGCTATTTTAATATAGGGATTTTATGAGTTCTAAATGGAAGCCCACCCAGCAATCTGGTTGCTGCATTTCAGATCAGCTGAAGTTTCCAGGTCATCTTCAAGGGCAGCACCATGGAGAGCGCACTGCAATAATCCACTCTGTGAGTTACCAAAATATGGAGTACAGTGGTCAAGTCATTTCCATCCAAAAGGGGCTGTAGACAGAGTGAATGATGATCCCCTTGCCTTTTCTGCAACCATCTGTTTGGAAATATATATTTAAAAGAGCCAGCATTTCTCCCTGAGGCTGCAATCCTAAGCACACGCTCTTGGAAGTTGGCCCAGTTGGAATTTATGGGATTTCTGAGCAAACCTGGTTCAGAGGATTCTAGCTGCTACTGTCTTCCCTCTAGGCTAAACGTACCCCATTTCCTTAAGCCTTTCCTTATATACAAGTTGCCTTCTTGACTCCTCATCTGCTGATCTCCCCTCTGAATCGTTTCCAATTTGCCAACCTCCTTCTTGAGCTGTGCGGATCCCCAGAATGGTACACAGGACTCCATATGTGGTCTTAAGACTGCAGAGTATAGCTGACACATCTCAAGTCCTGGAAATGGCACAGTGTTGCTGGTACAACAGCAACTGCTGCACTGTTGTTGTGGGTTGTTGCCGGGTGCCTTACAGAATCCTAGCAGTGGGCTGTTTTGTATCTGTCCATCATTCCTTTCTTGTAGTAGAGGGTGGGGTAGCAGGATTTAATATATTTTATGAGTTTAGAAAAATAAACCACTGGAGAAGCAGAGAAAGGGGTAGTGGTGGTCAAGGAAACAGAGACCGCCTGGCCTTCTCATTCCTCCGCAGCTCAAGGAATGTTTTGTCTTCTGCTTTTGTTCCGTTTGATCCCCCATTCCTGGTAACAAAGCGATGTTTCCATGGTGATTGCCAAGTGGCAAAGCTCTTTGATTGTTGCCCAGAGCATCAGGCTGAGCCTGGATATGACTTTCAGAAGTCAGAGCCTGCCATGCTGCTGGGAAGGCTTTGTTCCTGCTCGGGATTTCTTCCTGGAAGCCATCCTGTATAACCTTCTCTTTATACGCTTCGGCGGAGGGCGGGGCACAACAAAATGCATCTGCATTGGCACAAAGAGATTAAAAAGCCCAGGCTGCCCAACCCCCCAAGGACATGAAGGTCTGTCTGGTTCTATCCTGAACATGGTCTTCTGAGGCCACCACTTAAGAATCTGTTGGGAAAGGAGAAAGAGGATGGGATGGGATGTGATCCCAGCATGCTTGTACTCCCACCCAAACCCAAATTCACATTTATAAACACAAAGGTATGGGGTGGCTACCACAGTTAAATGCATAGTTAAATAATAGTGAGTGTCAGGGACTGAGGAGGAATGATGGAGACCATCTCCCCCTCCTCCTTGACCTTTCAGAGAAGAAGAAAGTATAGATGTACAACAGTGGTTTGCAGAAGGTCACGGCTCTGAGACAGAAGAGGGGAAGAGTTGGGAGATAATGGGAGAAGAGGAAGGGGGAAAGCTGGCTGACACGTTATCACTAGAAGGCATTCCAGACCCCCTTTCTCCCAGAACCCAGCGAGCAGTGAAAGTAGGAGAGCAGAGCAATGAAAGTAGGAGAGCAGAGAGCTAAGAGGCAAATGGCCTTAAGCAGCCTCCGTAACTTTTGAATAAATGTGTTGTTGTTGTTAAAGAACTATGGAACTCACTCCTGCAGCAGGCAGTGATGGCTACTGACTTGGGTGGCTTTGAAAGAACATTGCAGCAATTCATGGAGAAAGCTATCAGCAGCTACCAGCCACATCGGCTGTGCTGAGCCTCCATACTCAGAGCCACTAAAGTTTCTGAATACCAGTCATGATGTGCATAGCCAGGTGGATGGTGGGGGGGGGGAGGCAGCTGCCCCCACCCACTAAATCAAGTAAATAAATAAAAAAAATACTTAACTAAAAGTAGAAATTGTAGAAAGGCTTCGACAGATTTTTGGGAGCACTTGGGGTCAAAAGAAAGTGATTTAAAACAACTGTTGCTGAGATATTTCGTTCCAAATCTGCTAGATGGTGGCAGGTGGGTGTTCTGCCCTCCCCCCCCCCAACATAAATCCTGGCTACGCTCATGATACCAGTTTCTAGAATCAACAGGAGGGGAGAACGCGCTTGTGCTGGAATCCTGCTTGTGGGTTTCCCACAGACATCTGGTTGGCTACTGTGAGAACAGGATGCTGGACTAGATGGGCCACTGGCCTGATCCAGGAGGCTCTTCTTATGGAAATGGGAGGGAAGAGTGTTTATGCCCCCACCCCCATCTCCCAGGTCTACCTTTTCGCTAGGAGTTACTTCCAGTCCCAGTGCCCAGTTTGAGGGAAAACAAGCTTTAAAAATGGGCATTTACAGGAGAAATAGCGATTGATTGATATTTATTTATTTATTTCGCAAGGTTTATTTACTGCAAGAACTTCAGCACATTTTGCATAAAACGCTATCAAATATTCATTAAGAAAGCAATGGAAGGAGACATTAAAAGCAGCAGTCACAAAATTATCAAAATATAAATAAAACCAGTGGTTTTTGAAACAAATCCACATAATTAAATTACATGTCTGGGTAAGGTTGCCTTAAAAAAATGTGGGAGGGGGCAGCCAGGGGTGGGCAAGGTGGCCTTTGCGAAATCAAAATATATGCTGCAAAACTAACAAGTTTGTATTGTATTTGTAGGCTGCAGGATTCAGCAGCAGAATTTTCATACATTTTAGGTTAGTCACAAAGAGTCCACAGGTTCTCCCTCCCAGCATAATTTCATAGAATCATAGAACTGTATAGCTGGAAGGGACCATGAGGGTCATCTAGTCCAACCCCTTGCAATGCAGGAATCTTTTGCCCAACGTGGGGCTTGAACCCACAACCCTAAGATCAAGAGTCCCATGCTCTACCAACTGAGCAGTCCACAGGGGCTGCTCTGGCAAGTCTCGCAATTCTGCAGACCTTGAGGGCCCTCCCATTTGTATCCTGGAAAGAGCTGAGACTGCCCACCAAGGCACCCCCATCTTATAGCAGGCAATTCCAAGCAGAAGAGGCTGGTGGATTAACTCGTTTTTGCACCTTGATGTGCAAGACAAGAACCCAAACTTGCACCAGCCTGGCTCTCTGCCAGCTCTGGGGGATATGTGCATGTTTGTGTGAAAAAGAGAGCGAGGGAGAGACAAAACATCAGGCTCCTCTCAGGCACTTTGGACTGTCCTCTGATGTAGAGCAAAGCAGTTCTCGGTGGAATGAGGAGTGCCAGGGGACGGCCTGGTCGCTCTGCCTCGAGGGGGTCTTGCTCCCTTTCAACCTTGTTTCCTGTCACAACAGACTCAGCTCTGCCTGGAAGATCAAGCTGATGGAAGTCTGCCTGGATGCCAACATCAAAGGGGCACCATCAGAACTCTGCCACGAGGCTTCCAGGGATCCAGATGCTACTGCTGATTCTTCCTTGTTGGCTCAGCCCCCACCCCAATCCTTTTTTCTGCAGCAGAATCATTTGTGGGCATTGCTCTGCACACCTGGGCAGAAATAACGAGGAAGCAATATTTTCGTTCATACCAATGAGTGCTTTACATGTAGGACAATGAGCTCTGGAAGTGCGCAGAAGTCATCCTCAAGCTGGATAGTCAAGAAAAGGTTGGCTGCTGTACCAGCTGAGTCCATTCTTAGACAAGGGTGGCCTTGTTGTGACGATTCATGCATTGGTAATCTCAAGACTTGGTTACTGCAGTGCACTTTGGGTGGGGCCACCCTTGTGCCTGGTTCAGAAGCTCCAGCTGGTGCAAAATGTTGCAATGAGGCCAGAGGCAGTTTTAGGATGGTGCCACAGGAGCCAACTTCTAGGGGCCTCCTCCCAAAAAACATTTGAGAGGGCTACACACACACCCAAGTTGAGGGCATTGCCATTCAAATGGTGTGCATGCACCACAGCTTGGGCCTCCCTAATATTTTATTCAAGTTGGCACTCCAAGTGGCATGATTGGTGCAGTCGCACTGGGCGCCGTGCTGCAGGGGGCACCAAAGCAATGCTGTAGAATGGTGTGCATGAAATGGGTGTGTGTGTGCTGAGTTTTAGCATTGCACAGGGTGGCACCAAAATTTGCATCTTTCTTGATGGTAAAATTTCCTTACTGCCCACCAGTGCTCGATGGAAGGAGGATCCAGCTTGTGCCGTAGAACCCCCTACTGCCCACCTAGAATCCTGAAACTCCCACTAGTGGGCGGTAGGGACCAGGTTGACAACCCCTGGGCTAGACTGTTGATGGGGACAGACTACCAGAAGCACATAACACTCATGGATAAAGGCTTGCACTGGATGCCCATGGGTTGCCGGGCTACGTTCAAGGTTCTTGTATCAACTTATAAGGCCCTTAACAACTTGGTCCCAGGATATCTTGAACACCACCTGATTCCTTATACCCCTGCCCGATCACTGAGATATTTGGGGGACCCTCCGTTGGTGGTCCTCTGTGGCTCAGTTGCATGGCTCATAATTGGCTTCAGGGCACCTACACTACAGAGTTTTCCAAACCCAGCACTGGGATATCTGTTGAGTTCTGCACCTTCTGAAATCAACTCATCTGCTGCCTTGGCACCATCCCTAATTCCCATATAACAGCCTTCCCCAGCCTAATCCCCTCCAGATGTTTAGAACTAAAATTCTATTTCAGCTCCAACATCACCATAAGGCCATACTGGTAGGGCTTGCAAGAGTTGTAATCCAAAAACATCTAGAGGGCACCAGGCTGGGGGCAGCAGCTGTAAAATATCCAGACTTGGTTGCCTGCTTCTCTCTACTCTACTCTACTCTACTCTACTCTACTCTACTCTACTCTACTCTAAAAGGTGTGCTGCCTGCTGCTGGGTTATTGTTCCTACCTGCCACTGACCATCCCTTCTGCCCCCGCTGTTTCCAGAACCTTTCAGAGTACCTGCTCTGGGGGCTACTTCTTCAATGGAATAGGACAGTTACCATTTCCCAACGTGCCACATGTTGCCCAGACATCCTTCCCTTTATTGCACCTCTCCCTTCCCCCCCCCTGCCATCAGCCTTCCTCATATCATAATTTTTGAACATAAGATTAAGGTCCCATTGAGTCACAATTTGGATTTTTTTTTAAAGCTACATTGTGAAGAGTATCTCTGGATATGATTCCAGCTGACTCCATTATGCTACTCTGATATGTTGGGTTCCAACATGGCTTCAGGGAGGGATTTGCAACATGACAAGCCTCCTCTTCCCCCCTCCCCTCCCCCTGATGGCTTTTTTTCTATGCTGCAGCTGGGCTTCCAACACTTTCCTCAAGTACAGCTTTCTTTCCCCTCCAACGATCTCACTCTGGCTTCCAAACAATATTCTCCCAGCCGGTGCCTCTGGGTTTCTGTTGGGTTCGAAACACAACAAAACCACCAAGCCCTTAATTATTTCCTTCGCTCTCTGGGATGTAAGATACAAGGCGTGTGCCATTCATTTGTTCCAGCGTTCCTTCTTCTTCTCTCTTGCGGGCAGTCATGACATAGCAACCACCAGGCTACCAGCAAACAACAAATGCACCAGAGGAGGAGGAGGAGACAAAGCTGGGGAGGGTCAGATCTGCTGACATCTCTCTTTTCCTTCAATAATTTAATGGCACTTTTAGTGTTTGTGAAACAGAAGGGTCATCTGCAAGCTCAGTCCTGGGGCCAAATGATCATGCTCATGGCTTTTCCAAAACAAAACAACAAAACAAAACACCAGTGCATTGTTCCCAGTTCACCCCCACAATCCCAGCTAATGTTTTAACCTACATCCAGCTAGGGTTGTTGGATAATTTCATCCGAAACAGAAATGGGCACATAAATTGCTGCAATCCGCACCTTCATCAGATGTCAGGGAAGGAAATTATCCAAGCAGATTTGTGTGGATATGAGCTGGTTTCAGTCCTCAGACGTCATGCAAAGAATTGTGCTGTTTTTTTGCATTGTTTTTTATGTTTCCTTTGCTCTGAAATGTGTTGAAGTTGATAACATAGTTAATTTCAATACTTTCTGCCATAACGAATAGCAAGATGAACAACAAGCATTTTATCAGAGGCAGAACTGTAGCAAAACGGAAACATCACTGATAGCGATAAACACCCCAGATGGGACAGAAATTGTTGCCTCCTTGCATCCCCAAAGCCAACTGCTATCCCATTCCTACTATGCCAACATTGCTGCTTTGGCCAATCCAATATCATTTGAACCAGCCTTTGCCAACTCAGTGACACTTCAGATGTTTTGGACTATAATTCATGGCAGCTTTGCCATCATACGACTGTTCTTGTTGGGGGACGATGGGAAAGGTAGTCCAAAATAGCTGGAGGGCACCAGGTTAGCAGAGGCTGATAACAATCTCCCATCAGGACAAGGGCCTCCCCTTTTTCTTTGCTTATATTAAGCACTTTGATCATTTTCTAGTAATAATGAGAGCAAAAATAACAACGAATCTTCACATTTTTACATACCCTTCATCCAAGTAGCTCATTTATCCCTTTTTATCCTCACAATAACCCTGGAGGGAAGTTTAGGGAGAGGGAAGGAGGAAGGCAGGAGGGGAGGGGGGCTGGCCACTGAACTTTGTGGCTGTGGAAAATTTGAGCACAGATCTTGCCACCCTTAGACCAATATACTAAGTAACCATCCCATGAAAACCATATGAAAATGTGGAGTTGTGTTTCCAAGTGACTTTCTCACTCCAAACATGATTAAGAACATCCTTGATGGATCAGGCCAATGACCCATTTGGTGCAGCATCCTGTTCTCACAGTGGCCAACCGGATTCCTGTGCAAAACATGTAAGCAGGACCCCAAGCACAAGAGCACTCTCCCCTCCTGTGGTTTCTAGCAACTGGTCTTCGGTTGCAATACTGCCTCCAGCCATTGACTAGTAGCCATTGGCTTTGTGATTTGGTTTCAGACATTGATTTTGTGACTTGGCATTCAGCCCGGGGTTTGGACCATTGCCTGACCTTCCTGCTCATCCCTGGAGGCAGCAGTGCCATCAAAGAGAGTCAGGAAGACCTGGACTGAGTTTTGCTGGTTGGTTCAACCCCAGGTGTCTTGATCTGGATTCTCACTGGAGAAAGATAAACAGCAGGAGAGGGGGGGGGGAGCCTTGCCTGCCAAAGGAGGAAAGAAACCAGCCCCTTCCCTGTGGGCTCAGCCACTAATTTATCAGAGGGTGCGGCACAAATTAAGGCGCTCCTCTGCAGAAGGGGAGCCACCACTACCACACCACCCTCCTGTTTCCTTTTTGACTGCAGCTTGTTCCCCAAGATGTAACGATCCTTTTCTTCCTTCCTTTTGTTAAAACAGTGCCACTATAATTAAAGTTTTATACAGACCTTCAAAAGGGGTGGAGGAGAGAAGGAGGGGGACTACCTGTCTTTGAAACTGACTTACAAAGAGATGTCACCAAAGGGAGAGAGAGAGAAGAAAAAAAACCAGGAAATACAGACATGTGCAGCCTAGCAATCACCGAGCAACAGCCAAGTGGCAGGCAAATGTTTTCTTGAAAGCTTCAGATTCAAGCGCAAATGACGGCATATAATTCTTTTTTTTAAAGCAACACCTACAGAGTGTACCTAGATACAATCAGTGGATTAAAGACTCCCTGCCTAGAGAAAGCAAGACTCTGATGAGCGATGATCCAACATTCTCTAACTCCAGTTTTGCACTATGTTGTTCATGTAAAATGGATACAAAGCAAAAGAAGGAAGAAACGGCGTGTTTTCTGATGCCTCAGGTGTAGACCAGTGGATTGGGAAGGAGGGCACGTGCACACGCTACTCCCTCATACATCCTTTGGAGCACCAGAAACTGTCATAATCAGTGACAGATGCACCCAGTTTCTCAGTTCTTCCCTGCCTTTCAGCCATGTACAACATTTTGCCCCAAAGAGCTTTCTGCTTCCTTCAAGGTAACTGCACAGATTTTTCAGCCTTTCACAACCAATTCCCCCTGTTTAGAAGCTGGAATGTTTCTCAAAATTCTTTGGCATCACTCAGCTTTAGCTCTTTTAATGTGGCTGCATTCATTGTGGTATCTCTCCTGGGATCAGCCCACCTGGGTGCTTAGGTCTAGAGGTAGAGGCCCTTCTCATGGTCCCACTATTGAGGGAGCTGCATAATGTGGCACCATGAGATAGGGCCTTCTTTGCAGTGGCACCTCATTTGTGGAATGCCCCCCATGGAAGCACAATTAGCACTGCTCCTGCGAGCATGTCAGTGCCAAGTGAAATCATACTTGTTTTATGAAACTTCCAGAGACTTTAGCCCTGCTAGGAGATCGATTTGTGGTGTCTCCAGGGTTTGGTGTTGATTTTATGGTTGTTTCACTTGCTCTCCTACTGTTTTATTGATGATGGTTTTTGTTATGGGCCCCTCAGCCAGGATTGGGCATGGTTTGGCAGCCCCGGGCAGATGAGGAATAAAGAGAAGCAGTTGAGGGCACGGGAGGTGAGCCTCCAGGAATGGAGGAGAGAGGTCCTCCCCTTGTGACTCTAGAAGTCAGAGAGAGGGAAGCAGATATGCTGGTTCTCTCCCCTGCTGCTCCTGCAGAGTGCAGAGCCTCATTGGGGAGGGGAAGGACTTCAACCAGCCGGGGGGGGGGGGGGAGGCTGAACAGGAGGATGTGGTATTAGAACTGGAGGCAGAGGGGCAGGGCGCAGTCCTGTCACCCATAACCAGGCACCAACTTCATAGGCAGGATCAGATGCACCCACCCAGAGAGAGCGCATGGGTGTGCCCGCAGCAAACTCCTAGGGTGAGAGAGTCTCATGAGTAAACTTGTCATGGCCTAGGAGTTGGCTCCACATGCTGAGCAGCAGCCTGAAGGAGCAGAAGGCAAAGTGACTCCACCTGCTGATCAGCCTTCTTGCTCCTGGTGAGAACCAGCTGGCTCCAGCTTTTTAAAGCAGGGTTTCCAGCCTCAGTCAGTTGCTGGAAACAACATTTGTCATTCCTGGCTAGATCTTGCTGCTTCTTGCTTCTTGTGACCTTGAACCCTCAGCTTTCTTGACCCCTGGATCACCTGACTACATGAACTGAGATACTCCTGACCTTAGGACTGGACTGAATCTTGCATATGGACTCTGCCTCCAGGCAAGTACCCCCCCCCCCCTGAGACTCAGCTGGCTGGCTGGCTTCTCCCTCCCTTGAGCTCTGCCATGGTTGGCAGCATAGGACTATGACAGTTTGTTTCCAGCAACTGACTGAGGCTGGAAACTCTGCTTAAGAAAGCTGGAGCCAGCTGGTTCTCATCAGGAGCAAGAAGGCTGATCAGCCGCAGGTGGAGTCACTTTGCCTTCCGCTCCTTCAGGCTGCTGTTCAGCAGGTGAAGCCAACTCCTGGCCCATGACAGAACTGGCCCCTCCTCATCTTTAAAAGCTTGGTGGGAGGAGTGTGTCAACTGTTGGGACATCTTTGTAGCTTCTGTTTTATTACACACCTGTAGTCTCACTCTTGAAACTTGGAACTTTGACTTCAGGACTTTGCTAAGCCTGTACTGCCATTAGCTGTAATAAAGATATCTTTCTTACACTCAAGTAGAAAACACTGTTGTATTTTGGGATGGGAGCCTGGCCATTTTAATGGAAGTGTATCTTGCCCTGAGATCATCAGCTAAAGGGCAGGTTGAAATATATATTCAAATCATAAATAAATCATAGCACCCTTCTGAAACGCAGGTGAGCTGTGACCCTCTCCTGGCCCAAATGATTCCTAAGTGCTGAACTCCTGCCCTCTACCTCGACCTGATGGAAAGAGCTACCTGTTGAGATTAAGTCCTAACATACAATGGCAGAGAGAGATGGACTCTATCTGACATGCTTGTTCCAACGGAACCATTTCAAAGGGAAAGAGCAATAATATTCGGCAATTATGGATCTGGCTTTCATCTGAGCATTTCAAAGCACTTTAGCAAACCTTTGCTAATTAAAAGGATGCCGGCAAATCTTAGTGGCTCTGTGGGGAGAAGCAGCTTCCTGCAGCCATCCTGGAGTCGCCCGAATGGCATTTACAACTGTGTGACAACATCTTCCTGGCTCATTTTATATTGCTAGAAATAAGATGAACAGTGTTAGTGGTTTGGCTCCCCCTGTAGTCAGATGGAAGACTTGGAAAACAGACCAGAGTGGATAAATTGACTACACTGGTTATGAGAACAGAAGAAGAGCCTGAGGGCTAGATCAGTCCAATGGTCCATCTAGTCCACCTTTGTATACTCACAGTGGCCACCCAGGTGCCTCCTTGGGAAGCCCAAAAGCAGGACCTGAGCCCATCAGCACTCTCCCCTCCTGCAGTTTCCAGCATCTGGTATCCAGAAGCATTATTTCTTCCAGACATGGGGGCAGAGCATAGCCATCATGGCTAGTCCCACACATTTAACCCACAAATGGAGCAGCAAGATAGTTAGAAAAGGGTCTGGAGTAACTTCTTAATCCAGTGATCATCTCATTATTTAGGATGCTGCTCTCCACTCATGTTCACAGGTGATAGTCATAAGGTGCCTCCACACTGCACGTGTTTTGTGAGAGGGAGTCACGCACATGTCAGAACAATAAGGTTTGTGCAATTAAAGTAGATTAAAGTGCTCCATTGTTCCAGCACAACAAATCCATGTTTAAAAGAATTGGTCTTCTTGTGGGTTTGAAAGTGATAGGGAAATGATTTTTAAAGTGTGGGATGAATGTGTAACAAAGCAAATCAGGATGAATTCAGGGGAGGGAAGTTCATTGCCATATAACCACCCCATAAATAAAGCAGAGGAAATACTCTATAAGGACTAGATATAGTCTATCCTCTCTGTAAGTTTTGTGCAGGCAAATCAGGATGAATGCTTAAAAGAGGTCAACAGACTACTTCAGGATACAGGTGAGCCTCTCTTGGCAATTCTCCAAATCTCTGCTTCCTATATTTCTTCACTCTCCAATCATCATTGACCCTCCACCCACCCTCCCCAAAGCTCCCTTCTACTTCTGATAGTTGGTAACAGTGTCTTGGTTTTAGCTACAATACATATCTTACTAAAGCTGTGCATACTTTGTATACTTTGTTCGGTCCTGAACCAAATGGTGCACACACGTTAGCTATGTATATTCAGAAGTAACTCCTGTTGAATTCAATGGGGCTTGCTCCCAGATAATTGGCTTTGGAATACAGCAGTAATTATATAATAGAGAACACCTGAGTGTGTGGAGAATCCACTCCTTTTCCACACTACACCTCTCTACTCCCAAAATTGGGGACAAACTGACAGAAGCATGCTTTTCAGAGTCATGTGGCTGCTGAGCAGGCCTTATAGAGACCTTCCACAGTAGATAGACCTCTCCCCACACCCTACAACATGTTCTTCAAGAAGCCATGGGGGCCACGAATGAGGTGTGGGGTGGACTT
Source organism: Lacerta agilis (assembly GCF_009819535.1). Taxonomy (NCBI): domain Eukaryota; kingdom Metazoa; phylum Chordata; class Lepidosauria; order Squamata; family Lacertidae; genus Lacerta; species Lacerta agilis. The sequence goes on along the minus strand of NC_046326.1, from coordinate 15,897,655 downwards.
TGCCAAGCGGCAGAGACCTATAGAAAGAGCATCTGCTAAGGAAGACCTGCATGCAGACCCATCTAACGTGGGCAGTTGGCTGTCCTTCACAAGGAGGGGGACTTTTTAACTAGTGACCCCTGATCACTGGGCTTCCTTGCCCCAGGAAGTTCAGCAGGCTCTGTTTCTCACATTTTATGGGGGAGCAAAAGCATTCTGTTCTTTTCGCTGATGTTTCAGACAGCAGATTAAGCAAGATGTTCTTGCTGTCGGTTTGTTTCTTGCAAATCCCGCCACTCTCTGTTTGGACTGTCCTGCTGTTGCCATTATTTGGTTAGGCTCCTTGCCTTTTGGTTTGGGGACTTGTTTTGTCAGACTTGGTTGGCTTTAATTACAAGTGCTGTTTAATTTGCTTTTGTTTGTTTTCATAAACCATTTTGGGAGCCGTTATGGCTGAATGGTAAATATAGTAGGGGGCAGGGAGGGAATTCAAAACCAAACTACTTTATTTTTTTTGAAACAAAATAGAAAATTCTTTCCAGTAGCACCTTAGAGACCAACTGAGTTTGTTCTTGGTATGAGCTTTCGTGTGCTCATACCAAGAACAAACTCAGTTGGTCTCTAAGGTGCTTCTGGAAAGAATTTTCTATTTTGTTTCGACTATGGCAGACCAACACGGCTACCCACCTGTAACTTTTTTTTTTTGTCCTTTTTACACATTGGGTGAATTTCCATCCAGTAGCTCCTACCCAAATATCACTTTTCTTCTTCCTAGTATTTCACTGGATGAAGATGTTTCCAGCATGTATTTGGAAGATGCTGTAAGTTTTTGAACCTGCTATTCTTACCCTCTCAAGCCATCTCCCTTCCCCTGGATCAACAATTTGTTATTGACAAGCACACGGCAACATAATGCTTGTGTGTGCGAAAGCTAGAGTTGAAGCAAAAATTACAGGCTTTTAAGGTGAGGGGGAAGAAATGTACAACTCGGAGCTCTTAAGCATTTGGCACAGCTTCTCCATACCCTGCCACGTAGGCAGCCGAGCTTAAGAGATTTATGGGAGCTGGCGGAAGGCAAGGAGGGTGTTTGTGGCACTTGATGTAATTCCTAATGGCATTGCACTAACTCGACTCAGCTTTGCAGTGCGATGGTTTCTGGGATAAGCAGATAATCTTGCCCACCTTTGCACAGGAGGCCTGACCCCGGGCTTGTTGGAGCCACAGATTAATACGGAATTAGCCACCCAAAAAAAAAAAAACCCAGGATCTGTGGCAGAGATTTCAAGGCACGCTATACAAGAAGGCTCCCCAATTGCCTCTGAAGATTCAGGATTCTGGGGGCTGAGGAAAACTAAGGGGTTCTCTTTCTGGTCTCTGTTGGGTCAGCTAGCCATTGAGTGACACACACAGCAAAAGTGTAAAGAAAAGCTTGGCTGTAGATGGGCAGCAGATGTCTCTCTCAATGCCGCCACTTGCTCCACAAGACCCTGAGGATGAAGCAGAGGTGACATGTCCAATATGTGGAACCTGGTTTCAGGTGTTGTGTTTGACCTCAGGACTCTGTTTCTACTACGAGACATTTTGGGTAGGCGAATCTGGACCTTTTCTCCCTGTCCTAACTAGACAGGCATCCATCATGACATTGCAATGGAGAGACTTGTCCTCCTATATTCACCGAAGAAGTGCACCTTGCCATTGCAGTGTCACAGGCAGAGCCCCACTTGGTCACTCCAGGAGCTGAGGCATTAGAGAAGACCGTTGCCTTTAGTGAACAAATCCCGGAAGGTGCTGAAGACGGGGTTGTTTACGAAACAGGTGTTGTGTTCCTTCATGGAAATTTCATTAGGGGCGTTAGGTATAGATAGTCACTGGACCAAAGCCTACAAGTAATTATGGGTAATTACTATGCCTCAGTGTTCGGAATAACAATGGTAAGCCAGCACCTGAGGCTGCAAGGTTGCTGTCATTCAGAGGGGAGCTATGCATTTATGTCTTTGCAAAGCCCCCGCCGCCACCGCTGCCGCCTCCTTTGGGTCCCATAATTTTTGACATTCTGCCTCCTGATCTCTGGCCCCAGTGAGTGACCTTGCCTTGGTGCTTGATTTCTAAAGCAAGAGAACTATTCGGCAGAGACATCCACAGCCCTCAGCCCACAAACCGCTGTACCTTAACCCCAGAATCAAGAGGATTGTGCTGTGTTCTAGCTATGCTGAGGAGTGGTCAGTGACCCCAAAGTTAATGGGCATTGCCATTCAAATGGTGTGGGTGCACTGTGTCTTGTGATTGATTCTATAGGGTGGGGCTTACCTGCTCTCCCACCCACCCACCCCCCAATATTTTATTCAATTTGTCACCCTTGCCAACCAGTCAGGCCAGGTGGAGCAACTGCAGCCCAGCCCAGTTAGAGATGGCAACAGCAGACATGTGCCAAAAAGGTCCATCTTCCCCTCTGCTGCATTTTCTCCAGCACATTTCCAAGTCACACCAGCCAGATGCCTGGAGGAATTACAGTGTTTGGGAGAGAAAACAGAGCCACACAGAGACTTTGTTGAATGTAAATAGCAGTTAAATATGCAGCTCCGTCTGCCATCACTCCGGCAGCCGGCAAGGAGTCAGGAGGAGCCGGTGGGGAAATGCGGAAGCAAAATGCTGGAGGGGCCGAGATTATTTTTTCCCCTAAGCCTTCCTTTGCTTGCCTGGCACTCAACCAGCCCACCCCGGGGGCAACTTCTTGCTTCAGTAGATATACAAGACATCCTCCCAGGCCCCCCCAAGCCTGGCCCAAGTGTAGGGGCCTATTCTGCCCACCAAGGCAGTGACAGGGTTGAGCCTGGGATGTTCTGGCTCAGTCATTTGGAATCACAACCCCAGCCAGCCTGAAAAAGCACACCCAGGGGGCTGAAAGCAGATGAACAGCTGAACTGGTAATCCACACACCCTTTCAAACATGTATGCACAGAATTCTCCTTTTGAGATTGTTTGTGTGAATGCTTAGAGAGTCTGCCTCTGTATTGGAATTGTTTGTAGATGTTTTGTTTTATCATTTGTGTGTTTGCTGCCCTGGACTCCCTTGAGAGGAGGGGAGGGATATAAGTTTAATAAACAAGAAGCTCTCATCATGGGAAGGGGGACAGTCTGACTGTGCAAGAAATCTCAGCAATCCCTGGGGACGGGAAATAGCTTTAGAGACTCCAGTGAAACTGCCTGCAGCAAGATGGTGCCTCCTGCTGCATCCCAAAAATCTACTGCAGTCATTCGGATTGCAACCTTACATCCCCTGCAATGGAGCAAGGGATCCTGGGGCACGCCACTAAAAAGAGCAGAGCTCCACTAAACATCTAAGGATGGGTGTTGCCCAGATTTGGTTGGGTGACAGCAGCTCATATAACCCCTGAGCCACTGGCCATGCTGGTTGGGGCTGATGGGAGATGGAGTCCAACAACATCTGGAGGAGAGCACATTGGTCTGCCTCAAGCCCCTCCTGCAAAGTGAGCCTGCCATGGTCAGTGGAGCAAGAAAGGGAAGTTTTTTTTTAATGTTTGATGTTTCAATGTGCATTTATATTTGTTGGAAGCTGCCCATCGTGGCTGGGGCAACCCAGTCAGATGTGCTGGATATAAATATGATGAGGCCTCTCCAAAAGGAATGCAGGATTCCACCCCCTGGTAAGCAGCATCCTGCCGCTTGTATTTCCCAGGGCAAATGAGTGCAGCCAGTTTTGCATATGACACTTAACCCCTTTGCAAAAAAGAATGTGTAGCTACTCCTGTCATTGCCAGCACTCTGCCTTTCCTGCTATTAATGCAGAAAGAAGCAGAGCTGCTGGTAAGACCCCCCTCCCCTTGCTCCACAGGAGCCAACTTCTAGGGGTCAAGGTCCCTTTGCTCCCCCCCCCAATAAAACATTTGGGGGGATAGGGGGGCTGGGTCCCACTCCCCTCAAGTTGATGGGTATTGTTGCCTTTCAAATGTCCTGGGTGCACTGCATCTTGTGATCAGTTATGCAATGAAGGCTTACTTGGACCCCCTATCCAGCTCCCTTCCTTCTTGGGCAGACCCCTATCCCTGCATGCATTGTGCACAGGGCCCTTTGCTGTGGCAGTAGGAGCGTAGCCTCATTTGCTGAACAGTTGCAGCCATGTTGTAGGTCTCTAACTGGAACGCAGACCGGCTGTTTATAAACTGCTCTATGGAGAGAGAGAGAGAGAGAGAAAAAAAAAATTTACAAACCCAGCTGCATTACCTACACGAAGCATTACAGGGGTCAGTGGAGATTAGGAAGCCCAGGCAGAGCAGAAAATGGGAGAACAGAAACCAGGCGGTGCTGGCAGAACAGAAAGGGCTTCCCCCCCCCCCTCCCCCCCCCCCCCCGCTTCTCGACGAGCGCCTTGTCCATCAATCCCACGTAATGGCTCTTGGCTGGCATCCCACATCTGGCAGAGGGGCTTACAGGTGTCATTCCGTGCGCAGTGAGCTTCTTGCGCTGCTTTAATGCCCCATCAGCGAGGCCATGTGAGCAAAGGAATAATGAACAGTAATTTGACTTTATTTTGCCGTCATCATATTTAATGGACGTTTAACAGGTGCCTCGGTACGGGCTGTGCTTGAAGCCGCCTTCCGCAGGGGACCAGAGGTCGTCCCCATTACATCCACTCGTGCTGGCCACATTTACGACAGAGAGGCTGGGGCCATGTTTTCATAATTACTTCCAGGTCCCCGTCGGGGATTTGGAACTGCAGGGGGCGGACGGGGTGTGTGTGGCTGCTGCAAGTAGAATACAAGAAACAAATACTGCCAACGTGCCAAGGCTATTTATGTAGCCTGCGGTCAGGCACAATGTATCCATGCCCATCTCTGTGACTCAAGCAACACCCCAGTGAGGTAGGTTAGGTAGAAATGTTATTTGTTCATTTGTTTGTTTGTTCATTTGTTTGTTCGTTCGTTCGTTCATTCATTCTTGCAGCAATCATCCTCAAAGCAGGCTGCGGTTAAAAGAAAAGCGAAATATCAATAAAATCAGCGCAACAGCAATGGAAGATAATAACTGGGACAGATTCAAAACAGAGAGCACACCATAAAACAACATGTTCATCATAAAAGGCTTGCCTGGAGGAAGAGGTCTCTTTGACATCTCATTTTAAAAGGGCCGGGCTCCTGAATCTGTGGCACAGAACTTGGAAATGGATTCCAGAGCTTGGAGGTGGGGGGTTGTAAAATAAAATAAAATAAAATAAAATAAAATAAAATAAAAGCCATTTGATGCTGGCTGCCAAGCTGGCACAAACTGGGCTCAGCAGGAAGTTTTCATCCCCAGATCTTTAAAAGACAGGAAGGAACAAAGGGAAGAAGAAGATACTCTCTTGAGTCTCCTGGGCCCAGAATGAAAAACAGGGACAGGGGACAGATGTGGCCCTCCAGATGTTACTGGACATCAACTCCCATCATCCCTGGCCATTGCCTGCTGGGGCCGATGAGAGTGGTTTGTTTGTTTGTTTGTTTGTTTGTTTGTTTGATTACATGTATATCCCGCCTTTCCTGCCCAAAGAATGCCTAGGGGAGCTAACAACATACAATCCAATGAAACTATAGCTAATAATCGAAACAAAATAGAAAATTCTTTCCAGTAGCACCTTAGAGACCAACTGAGTTTGTTCTTGGTATGAGCTTTCGTGTGCATGCACACTTCTTCAGATACACTTCTTCAGAAGTGTGCATGCACACGAAAGCTCATACCAAGAACAAACTCAGTTGGTCTCTAAGGTGCTACTGGAAAGAATTTTCTATTTTGTTTCGACTATGGCAGACCAACACGGCTACCCACCTGTAACTATAGCTAATAAGTAATGATGGTAATATAAACTACTGTGCCCAAATGGACCACAGCTCAGTGTGGGTAGGGGTAGCCAACATGGTTATTGGACTCAACTCCCATCAGCCCCAGCCAGCATGGCCCAATGATCAAAGATTATGGGAGTGGTAGTCTCACAAAATCCAGAGGGTACCACATTGGTGACCAATGTGCAAGGGGTAGGGAGCAAACAACAAGAGAGGACCGTTGTTTTTTCCTCCTTGCTTGTGGGCTTCCCAGAGGCATCTGGATGACATTGCGAGAGGGCTGGGTGAGAAGAAGTCGTGCACTGATGCAGCAAGACAAGGGGGGCTGGACCTGGGGCCATGCTCAACTCCATGTCCAACTTATAAAGCAAATGTTCTGCATCCACACCCAGAATGGTGGTACAGACTACAGCTGCAAGTAGCAGGAGGCTTCACTTGCCACAGTGCTTCTGAGCCCAAGAACAGCCAGGAGCCCACAGGGCAGTAAAGCAAACCTGAAATCCTCCTCAACGTCACCTAGCAGAGCAACCCAGCAGCAGGCACCCACATAAATCATCCTTTATCTTCATCTTGCAGTTTGGAACTCTGTTCAATTGCTTCCGCATTGATCCCAATGGGGCCCTTAACAATACGTCTGTCCTCATTCAAGAGAAGAGAAATGGATCCAACCCGAACATTAAAAGCAATGATGGTGCTTGTCGACTGGCAAGTATTGATCAAAGGAATTTGTCAGGGTCTGTCAGTTGTTCACTGGGAGATGAGGAGTTGCATTTTGGAGGGGGAAGGGAGGGGGTATAATGGCATGGGATGCAACGGTCTTCAATGTGTGCTGCCAGCATAGAGGGGTGGACATACATGTGAGATCTGAGATGGCACCAAACACCTAGCTGTCAAAGCATGGGAGCATTCCTTCTGAGCCATGACCCACACCTGTTATCTTTCGTTCAATGAGACACTGCTCCAGGCAACTTTATTGGTAATGCATAATTTTGACATGGGAAACTCTAAGGATAATGCACCATTGACAAATCTGTTCACATCGGGAAGGGTAAATGGCATTATCTGCTTCTGTGCAACAAGCTAACAAAGGGTGATGAAGAGCCTGCCCAGAAATATTGGAATGTATAATTGTGCTCAGGGATAAGATTTCACTATCTCCTTGGGAAAGGAACAAGAAAAGAAGAACTTCCTCCAAGAGACGACCTAACCTTCACCTTTGCCCCCCTAAAGCTGCCTTTTCTGGAGCAGGTGCCATTAGCCCATCATTTCAGGAATTGTTGGCTGGGGAGGAAGGTTGCAATCTCTTCTCCCTTAGCCACTTGCTGCAGCAGAGAGAATATTTGAGTGCTGCAAATCAGGACATAATTAATCACTCCAAATGCAATTTGATCACAATGCTGGAGTGACGATTCCTCCTGCTCTGTGGAAAGATCCCAGAGAAGCAGCCAGAGTGGAGGGAGTTAATTGCCTGGCTTTGGTGTCTCCCTCAGGTGCTTCCTCTGTCTATGAAGCATGACAAACAGGCACTGCAGCCTCTTCAAAGGCCAATGGGTTTCATGTGACCGGGACATTTTCAAGCAGTGACATTTCACCAGATGCAGTGAAGAGACAGGAGCAGAGAGGAATTGGTAATGTAGTGGCAAATTCTGACGTGCAGGTGCTCTTCATAGCAACCCCTATAACTATGCCCCTTCCAAGGCTGCACAACAAAATGAATTTTTGACCAATGCAGACACTATGGCTTCAATATAAAGCTAGCTTTCTTTTTATCACCACCAGCCTTCCTGCTTTGCTTAACATCGAGGCTGATAAGAACATAAAAAGACCCCTGCTGGATCAGAACAATGGACCACCTAGTCCAGCATCCTGTTCTCACAGCAGCCAACCAGTTGTCTGTAGGAAGCTCTCAATCAGGGCCTGAGCACAAGAGTACTCTGCTCCCCTATAGTTTCCAGCAACTAATTATTCAGAAGCATTGCTACCTCCAACTATGGAGACAGAGCATAGCTGTCGTGGCTAGAAGCCTTCAATAGTCCTCTCCTCCAAGAATCTGTCTAATCAACTTTTATATTCAATGATGAAGAGTTATGGTGGACTTCAACACTCACTATTTTGGGGGGGAAATGGTTCACTATCATAATGGGGGTTTTGAATTATTGAAAAATAAAGAAGTGCCAGTTTGGGCTGGCACAAGAGGAGTGTGTGGCTTTGAGATTTTGAGAAGAGATTTAAAGACATTTGATTGACATTCTCCTTGGGAAGGCTATGCCCCAAGAGCCCTACCTAGTGGAAGAGCTTCCATGGCCTTAACCATGTATCTCTCTTCCTCTGTTTGGCTTACTTGGTGAGTTTTCATTCAGATAAAAACTAATTTATTTGACCTGCAGAGGCTTGGCAAAGAAGCACCTCGGAAGAAGACACACACACACACACACACACACACACACACACACACAGCTTCATTCCTGCCCACCCCTGCTTACTTCCAATAGTTACAAACTGTTTTCACCTTATATAGTCACTTAGAGGTTTACACAAATAAAACAATCATCCCATCAAAATAATACGCTATTTAAAACAAGCAAATACCATGGGCTTAAAAAACATTAGAGAGGCATAGTACAACTTACTTTGCATGCTGGGTGTATGTTAGGTGAGATTGCTTAGACAAATGTGTACATTAGGTGAGATTCAAACTGAAATGCTGATGTATTTTCATGAGCCCCTTTTTGGGCGAGGGGGATTGCAAACTGATGCAGAAATGTGGAGAGCTGAAACCAAGGCTGGAAAAACAAGGAACGGAGAAGCAAAAACCGACAAGATTCACACAAGCCAAGGGATGACTCAGTTGTAGCACATTTTCCCATTCTACGCCTTAGCTCAATTTCCCACATTTGCACTGTGGGGCTAAAGTATAGGTATCCATCTGGATTAGCATGAGGAGATGAGGGTGGGTAGGGGATTATCCGAAGAAGTGCGATTTGAACCGCAACACTTGGCAACTGCTGAAGTGGACTCTACTCCATGAAAGCTTATGCCATAATGCACTTGTCAGTGTTCAGACTGTTAGCGGGCTCCCTTTCCTCCTCCTCCTTTTTTACAACAACAGATGGTTCCTATGGCATCTCCAACTTTTTAGACATTTTCTGTAAAATCAGCAGAGGACGGGCAAAAACTTTGCACTGAGTAAGCAGTAAAGAAATTCAAAACTCTGGGATTTGCATCACTGCCACCCTTCTCAGCACCTCTTTGGTGGGACGTGAAGAAGACAACTTCCCAGGGTGGATTTTTGCTTTAAGCACTACATATATGTTTACGGATAAACAGTGTCTGTGAGCTTGTTTAGAGAGGTTCTAGGGTTAATCCTCCCCTTCTCACCCTCGGTCACAAATTGCTTAGCTGTGGGACATGACACACCCCTGCTATGACAAGCCAGCGTTCCTAATCTGAGGAGGCACTCAGGAGCAGTTTGGCCCCACTGACCTCTCATAGAGATCCCGTCTGCTTCCTCAGGCCAAGCCAAAGCTCACCCAGGATGGGATTTTGTTTCCTGCCCATCCAGATGGCAAGAGGCACCCGTGCTATAATTTCCTCGGCAATCTCGTTGCCGGGACGAGGCTGCCAGCGCTAATTGCCATTTCCATTCCAGCAACTTTGCTCGGCAGGCAAAGTGGGCTCCTTCTTCCTAATGAGACACTCTTGAATTATCAGTCTATGTGGGATAAAAATGGAGACAATGGCTGCTTACATGCATAGTGAGTCAATTATTAGCATCTGCTATAAACCTTGCTATCAGACTGCTAATGGTTCCTTCGCCTGCACAAAATGCACATGCTGGAAGTGAACCCTCCTTGATACAGTCCTGGACCTCAGCTTTTCTCCCTGAGCAGCCAGCCTCCAAATGGCGATCTAGAAGCTGACTGGGGCATAAATTTCACTGCCTGAAACCAGGCTATTTCATGTATACAGCAAAGGCAAGAACAAGTATGGTATAGTGATGTCAGAGTTTTAAACCAAGATCTGGCAGATCAAGATTCAAATGACCACATAGACATGAATACCACCGGCTGAGCTTCAGCCAGTCACTTTTTCTCAGCCTAGCCTTCTTCAGAGGGTTGTTGTGAGATCAAAACATGGGAGAGTCAAGTGCACCAGCATGGGAGAAAAGGTGGGATAACAATGGAATGAATTGTGCAGGCTAGAAAGGCAAGGGAGTTCTGCTGTGTGTCTTATGCAGAGGCGGAGCTAGCTGCTCTGGCACCCGGAGCAGGGTAGCCGCCCATGGGGGCAGGGCTAGCCGCCCGCCTGTGGCGAGCGGCCCAAGGGGGCACCGCCCACGGCGAGTGTCCCGGGGGGGGCAGGATGGTGTCACACACACCCCCAGGAACGACACCCGGGGCGTACCGCACCTACTGCATCCCCTTCCTCTGCCAGTGATCTTATGTAGTGCTTTTCAACTCATGTTTGTTAGTGCTTTGTTCTCTAATCATTTGTTCTCTAATGGATTCTCTTTTTTCCATAGCTGAAGTTAATTTGTGGCCAAGGCACTGGTGAGGTAGTTCATGCCTAAGAAGAAAAATGTCAGGAATGTGAGGAAGCCACACTCTTACCTGGAAAGTCCTGCCCTCTCATCCAGGACGGATGGTGATCAGTTGTGTTGACCCCTCAATGAGGAAATTGCACACTCAGAGCTACTCCCTCACTATATTTATTTACAATACCCAGTGGACCCCAAAGCAGTTTCCAGATTGATAAAAAAACAATACCAATACTACATTTTAGAAATATAAAATGCAATCAAAATCACCCTCAATAAAAGAACAGCTAATCGCAACAATGCTGGAATGAGTGCTAATGGTAAACTGCTATGTCTTCACATTCTACTGAACCCAAGAAGAGCTGTTTGGGTGGATGAGGGGTCCATCTGGTCCAGAACTCTGTTCTCACAGGAGCCAAACAGATGCCTCTGGAAAGCCCACAAACAGGACCTGAGTGCAGCAGCAACACTCCTCACTTGTCATTCCCACCAACAGGCTTTCAGAGAAATCATGTCACCAACAGGCGAGGTACAACAATGAGAGCAGAGGTCCTATGAGCCTGCCCTGAATGAGACTGTGCCCTCCTTCGTCTCTTCATTCATAATTAGTTATTAGCATCCCCTCTCTCACTCAGGGCTGCTTTGAAGAAGCGTTCTGCTGCAAGGCATGGAGGGAGGGGAGGCTGGCGTACTGCACCAGCCCTTGCTGATGTGAATGTAACCTACACCACATGTGTGGGCAAACTGCCTGCTGCATGATCAGGGAGCCTCTTTTCAAACCTGGCACCAAGGTGGGAGATACATAATATATAACCAGCATGTTTATCAGATGATGATGCGTCACAAGTGCTGTTAAGCAAGCAGGCCGGCCTTGAACTGCATGCAAACTTCATGCATTATTTAAAATACTTTCCCCAGGAATACTGTCAAATCAAAACCAGACAGGAGACCCAAGAGGGTACTGAATATCCAGGTACTGCAGGAGCCTCGCTCTTCCTTCCATCTCTCTCTGCCTCCTCTCAATGTTAATATCTCCTTCGGCTCTACCAGAGAAACAGCCCCTTTCTTTGCAATGGCTGCAGTGGCTTTCAGTGTGCTTGGATGCTGGACAACTCCATCATATTTATCACGCACAGTCCACTGTGCAGGGCATCACAAAGGTTGTGTTTTTAAGTAACGCACAGCCCCAGGATGTGGCATGCACCCGGGGGGGGGGGGAACCCTCGCATTCACAGGCTCTCATAAAGCATAGCAGGCAGACACTGGCACAAGCCACCTGGGTCAAATAAAAGCCCTTCTTTTTATTAAGAGGAGGAAAAGAGAGACAATTCTCCGGTTTAATTCTTTCCAAAACGTGCAAAATGGAGGCCACTTTAAACAAGAGTGGCCACAGGGGGATAAGGGCCTGCAGTGTTGATTCTGGCAGAAATTCTCTGTACAAAAACACAACAGGTCAATCATAAGTTGTAGGATGCCATCGATGGAGTGGATATTTGTTGCATGGATGAGCAGCTTCTGGCAACCTACAGTACTATCTCCTGCAGCTAACATAGCAGAGCCTGTTGGAGCTGTCCAAGGTCCTGGACTCAGAGGGCTTGAGCGCACTTCCACTTGAAAGTACAGTGGTACCTCGGGTTGTGGACATGACCCGTTCCGGGGTGCCGTTTGCACCCCGAAAAGTCCGTATCCCAAGCAGCAATATCGCGCTTCTGCACATGCACGACCTGCGCAGACTGTGCGGAGTGCTTCTGCGCATGTGCGCGTGGCAAAACCCAGATGTAAACACTTCCAGGTTTGCCGCGTTTGCAACCCGTGCCATTCGCAACCTGCAGCGAACACGACACGAGGTACAACTGTATGGTTTTATCCTTGTCACATGCTTTCCAGGCATGGGTCCACATGGTTTTCTATTTGCCCTGCTGCTTCCCCAGAGAAATCCTGCTCTTCAGTGTGAATCAGACCAAATGTTGATCCGTGGAAAACCCGATTTATGTTTGCTCCAATTCAGTGCTAAAGAATGGTGTGTGTTTTTCTGGAGGGAAGGGGCAGTGCAAGTGTAAGTCTGGATGAGCCTAGACTTATCAACTGATTTTATTTAAAGAATGCATTCACTTTCCACATTCTTAAAATATCATGGTGACGTATAAACACACAAAGATTTGTGACTTTACACAGGCTCCTTGTTCCTCAAGCACTCACAGAACTGGGCAGAAAGTGGGTCTCCGTCCTCTGCTGGAGCTTCAGCTGAGATGGACTCCACCAGCTCTTTCCCTCCCATGTCCAAGTCCTGCCTGCTACTAGGGAGCAGAGCTAAGAAAATGACTTGGCTTCAAAGACCTCTTGCTCTTGTTTCCTCTGTAGATGGCCCCTCTGTGCCTCCCCATTTGGACCCTGCTAAAGGACCCTTCACTCATATTTGCTCAGCTGATTGCTGGCACTTGAAACGATATGCAAGTTTGCCTCCCCCCCCCAAAAAAAGGCTCCTTCAAAAGCAGAGGTAGACACGTTGCTCCATAAGGGGGGGGGGGTTTCCAACCACTGCTAAGTAATGCATTTCCAGAATCAAGCATTTCCTTGAGGATTTGTGGGAACTTCTCCACTGAAGACTTCAGAGTCTACACAGGCTCAAGTCCAATGAAGACAAGTGATGTGAGGTTTAAGTCAGTGAAGTTTATCCCAAGGATTCTGCAACTGGAGTAACCATTGGCCAAAAAAAAAAAAAAAAACCCACAGAAGACAAATGATGCTATAAAGGTAAAGGTAAAGGACCCCTGACAGTTATGTCCAGTCACATGCGACTCTGGGGTTACGGTGCTCATCTCGCTTTACAGGCCGAGGGAGCCAGCGTTTGTCCGCGGAGAGTTTTTCCAGGTCATGTGGCCAGCATGACTAAGCCACTTCTGTCACAATGGAACACCGAAACCAGAGCAGCACAAACTAACACCATTTACCTTCCTGCTGGAGCAGTGCCTATTTATCTACTTGCACTTTTTGGCGTGCTTTCAAACTGCTAGGTGGGCAGAAGCTGGGACAGAGCAATGGGAGCTCATCCTATCACGGGGATTTGAACCGCCGACCTTCTGATCGGCAAGCCCAAGAGGCTCAGTGGTTTAGACCACAGCGCCACCCGCGTCCCTTAAATGATGCTATATGAACAGACAAAACACATTCATTCATTTGTTTACATGCATAGGTACACACGTAGAAATAATCGCTATGATTGAAATAAAAATGCATGAGGTCTTAACTATGTGGGGAAGGTGGTGGCCCAGTGACCTGTGTGCCTGCTCAGTCTGTCCTATAGTTGCTCACTCTTGAGGGACACTTCCAGGCCACTGTTGCTCAGCCTTCCTGTGATTTTCTATCTTTAAACCAACCTGGACAGGGCAGCCCTTCCAAATGCAGAGGACTCCTTCAAACAGAAGGCTGTCAGAACCTCCAAAGACAGTCCTGGGCTCTGTAAAGGTAGGACACACAACCACCCATCAGCACCCCTTGATCTCTATTATAGCCAGTATTCTGAGCTCTTTTAACATCCATAGTTTTGCATTACAGCTCCGCTTTCCTCCTGCCCCCTGGGAAGAGAACAAAACCACTCACAATGCCACATATACATGTATACATGTGTCTAGGCCCTGGACTCCAAAGATGGAAATGCAAGGTAGGCACCACTGCTTTGGGTTACTGTGGGGTAACCTATTAGTATTCTTTCCTCCTAATCAAACTCGGACTCTTGCTTCAAGGTCATCCCTCCCCTGATGGACAGGACGAGGTCCACCCAGCATCTGCAGGGGTTTGGAAAGTGCCTCTTGCTCAAAGCAGCTGCTACTGCTGCAGACTCTCTCTCTACACAATTGCTTCATTCAAATGCAAGCAGCCAATGTAACCTTGTTTGCTCAGAGACAGTATAATTTGGAGATTATGCTTTAATGAACAGCTGATGTATGTTTCAATATACAGAACAGGAAAGTAATGGAAATTTCAAACAGGTAAATAGAAAGCATAATTCTTGACTGATGTTAACTAATCCCAACTCCCCCAGCAGAATGCTGGGCTGGCAGCAAAGCCCCAAAGAGGCAGATTCGTTGGCCATAAAAGGAATGGAGGCATTGGAACTCCAGCTTGCCAGTCAATCCCTGGAGGGTGCGAAATTCAAATTCTGCCCGCAGTCCTCTAGTTATTCTGCATCTCCATAGTAGATCATTTGTGTGTACCTTGCATATGATTGGTACAGGGAGGGACTGGGCAGGGGGTGAATTTGCCTGAATGTTCTTTGGTTTTAAAAGGATGGTGGACTTGCATAGAAACTAGGGTGATCATCATCATCTGCCAACAATCCTTCTGAACAGCTAATGTTTCCAAACAGCCCACTTGCAGAGTAGGGAGATAAATCAGGCTAGGGCAATAATATTTTAAACAGTGCCAGAAAAGAAGAAATTCAAATCTATCTATCTATCTATCATCTATCTATCTATCTATCTATCTATCTATCTATCTATCTATCTATCTATCTATCTATCTACAGTTTCTATTAGATATAGGTCATCAAGAAGTGTCTTGCCACCTGCATGTTTAAATACGCAGTAGAAACAACAACAGACAGTCACGGTACCTGTACCTCAGAAAAAATACAAAACCGTGTATATCACTGGAGGAATTGCAATACCTGCATGTTTAAAGCTCTCCCTGGAGTCTTCACTACCAAAGGTTAAATGAGACTGAGCTCGGATGCAGGACTGAAAAGAGTTTTCTCACTAGGAAGCACATTGGTCACAGATTAAAAAAACCCATCAAGGAAAGAATGTCTTGATGTTTTGCCTTTGCTGCAGGCACCTAAGGGCTTGTCCACTTCCATTTCTCAGACCTGTTTGACCAAATGCCATGGAAGGACAGTGGAGAAATGAATGTGTACACTGGGGGAGTGAAGTTGCTCTCAAGCCACTTTCAGCTCTCTTAAAAACGATGGTCCACCTTCATTCATAGAGTTGGAAGGTATCACTCATTGCCTTTGAAGCCTTTTTGTTCATTATAACGCCTTTATTTTTGTACCGCGATCAGAGCAAAGGCTTTTTGCAGGGAAACCCAGACCTGAAACAAAAGAATTCCCTTCATGCCTTGGTTTTCCCACCACCAAACCAAAACACTCAGCATTCCATGGTTGCTGAACACACTCAATCCTCACTCGGCTGTTTGCAGGGTTGTGCTTCATCACTAAAGATTTTCTGGACTTCTGCAAACCTTAGGATTCCCAACAAGCCTGCTGGTGCTCTTTCATTCTGTGAATGGAGACAGTTTTTCATGTGACAAGCTAGTGCAGCTGTTTAAACTTCCTTGATTAGCCAGTCATTTGAATGATTGTTTTGTACTGGGTTTTTGTTGTGTTCCATGTACTTTTATATATCATTGTACACAGCATTGATTTTTTTTTTAAATGAACGGGTGGCTTATAAATAAATTGCTAACATTTGGCCACATAAGGAATGGCACTCATCTCTGAACTTTGGAAATAGAGGAAAGGGTGGATTAATCAGTGGGAATAACCCACTCCTAGTGAAGTCTGAGCTCCAGAACTCACCAAAGAAAAGACAAACTGGGATCTTGCATTTTATAAACAGTAATTAATTGTCTAGCCAAAGGTTTCGGATTGGCCTACACCTGAGGTGCTTGTTCTTCTGTACTCCAAGGTCTTCTCCAGGGACAAGCCTCACTGTCAGGTACCAATCAGGACTTCAGTTCCTTCCTCCCATGTCTATAGGAATGAGCAGGGATGCAGCTCCTGCCAACTTAGCAGTTCAAAAGCATGCCAGTGCAAGTAGATAAATAGGTATCACTGCGACGGGAAGTTAAACGGTGTTTCCGTGCACTCTGGTTTCCGTCACAGTGTTCCGTTGCACCAGAAGTGGTTTAGTCATGCTGGCCACATGACCCGGAAAGCTGTCTGTGGACAAACGCCGGCTCCCTCGGCCTCAAAGCAAGATGAGCACTGCAACCCCATAGTCGTCTTTGACTGGACTTAACCATCCAGGGGCCCTTCGCCTTCTTTTACCTATAGGAATGAGCACATTGAAAACTCCTGTCCACCCACCAAAAAGAGCCTTTTCGGCCCAATCTCGCCTTTCATGTTCATTTCTATCTTTTGAATACTTTCCAGATCTCTGAGTGACTTTCTAGATGTCCTCATTATTAATGTCCCCCCTACCCCCACCCCCGCCAACATCCCTAAATCATCTATTTCTAGGAGTGAATCCTGTCTGGATGATAACACCGTGCAGATGAGGCCGAACTGATGAGACTGTAGATTTGCAAATGGGCCCAGTAAGCAGATTATTGAAAGGGGGGGTGACATAGTCTGGGGAAACTGCCTGCCTTGATAGCAACCACCTAGGAAAGAGTAACGCTTCCCCATGATTAGGTAAGAGGCTCCTTTGCTGAGAAGGCATCAGCCCACTGAACAAGATGGAAACTTGTCTTTTGCTGAAGAAGAAAAATCTGTCATTGCACGGACTGGTAGCATGGACCAACTCTAATGGGACAAATCTCCCATTAGAACTAGTGTTGCCACCTTAATAATAACAATTTTATTATTTGTATGTCAATATGCCACTCATCTGATTGGGTTGCCCCAGTCATTCTGGGTGGCTTCCAACAAAGTAAGGTAAAGGTAAAGGGACCCCTGACCATTAGGTCCAGTCGCAGACGACTCTGGGGTTGCTGCACTCATCTTGTTTTATTGGCCGAGGGAGCCGGCGTACAGCTTCTGGGTCATGCGGCCAGCATGAGTAAACTGCTTTTGTTGAACCAGAGCACTGCACAGAAACACCATTTACTTTCCCGCCAGAGCAGTACCTATTTATCTACTTGCACTTTGACGTGCTTTCGAACTGTTAGGTTGGCAGGAGCAGGGACTGAGCAACGGGAGCTCACCCCGGCACAGGGATTCGAACCGCCAACCTTCTGATCAACAAGTCCCAGGCTCTGTGGTTTAATCCACAGTGCCACTCGCGTTCCCTTCCAACAAAGTATTAAAACACAAAACCCTCAAAAAGTAAAAACCCTCCCTGTACAGGGCTGCCTTCAGATGTCTTCTACAAGTCAGATAGATGTTTATTTCTTTGACATATGACAGGATGACATTCCATAGGGTAGGCACCGCTGCTGAGAAGGCCCTCTGCCTGGTTCCTGTAGCTTCAATTCTCACAGTGAGGGTACCGCCAGAAGGCCCTCAGAGCTGAATCTCAGTGTCTGGGCTGAATGCTGGGGGTGGGGCCAAGGCCATTTAGGGCTTTAGAGGTCAGCACCAACACCTTGCTCAGAAATGTCCTGGGAGCCAATGTAGATCCTTTAGGACTGGTGTTATATGGTCCTGGCTGCCACTCCTAGTCACCAGTCTAGCTGCAGCATTCCAAGTCACCTTCAAAGGTAGCCCCACATAGAGCACATTGCAGTAGTCCAATTTCTTACCAGCACTGCTCCTCTGGCTTTAACGGAAGCATGGCAAGAGCAAATTTAGCAAGCAAAGCTTTCCCTGGCACAGAGATAAAATGCTGGGAAAATATTCTCTTGCAAAATGTCTGTGGGCTGCTAATGGCCCAGGGGAAAGGCCCATCAAAATTAGCATTTGTTTGTTTGCTTCATTTGCTAGCCAGCTAACACAGGGCAGTCTCTAGGCAACATACAATCAAATTTTAAAACATGCAAAGTTCTTAAAAAGCAATCACCAACAGCATTTAAAGCATCAAGTCAATACACAGAACACCAGGTTTCACACGGCCAGGGAGGGGCCAGAGAAGCGAGTTATTGGGGTTGCACTAACATCACGCCTTGACTTAGCTGGATCAAATTCCATCAAAATGCCCAGGGGAAGAAGAGGAATGTCTCAACCTACTGCTGAAAAAAATGTCATGCCCCCCCTCAGTATGCCTCCTTGGCAAGTACCGGATGGCAGCGTTCCCGCTTCGTACCAGAAGAGCTAACAGCTTGGCGAGTATATTCCAAGCTTCAGAATCCTGGAAATTAGAGAAGGAAGGTGCATTCATTTCAGAATGAATTAAACATTGAACCGAGTGGAAACCATAGAGCCTTCTAAAACAAATGTTGTGAATACTGAATGGGGCATTTTCCATTGCTTTAATTTACATCTATTCTTACCATGTGAACTAGGGGCAGGAGGAGACAGCTTCTTTCTCTGGTGGTGTCACAGAAGCTGATTCTGGCCACTCTTCTTAGAAGCCATCATTCTGTTTTCCCAAAATCGAAACAAAATAGAAAATTCTTTCCAGTAGCACCTTAGAGACCAACTGAGTTTGTTCTTGGTATGCGCTTTCGTGTGCATGCACACTTCTTCAGATACACTGAAACAGAAGTCACCAGATCCCTAAAAATATTGAGGGAGTGGGGAGGGGTATTACTCAGAAGGGTGGTGGGAATGGGTGATCAGCTTTTTTTAACAGGTTTTCCACACCTATCAGCTGATCACCCATTCCCACCACCCTTCTGAGTAATACCGCTCCCCACTCCCTCACTATATTTAAGGATCTGGTGACTTCTGTTTCAGTGTATCTGAAGAAGTGTGCATGCACACGAAAGCTCATACCAAGAACAAACTCAGTTGGTCTCTAAGGTGCTACTGGAAAGAATTTTCTATTTTGTTTCGACTATGGCAGACCAACACGGCTACCCACCTGTATCTGTTTTCCCAGAGAGCTTTGTCCTGGGTGATCTGGTAGGAGAAAGGCAGCCACCAGTGTAGGGAGCACCCCATCTTTTGTCACCCTGCCATTCCCCCCTCCCTGAAGAACAATGGGCCAGGTTCTTGGAAAATAAAGCAGCATTTCCATTGCCACCAACAAAGAAAGTTAAGGGCTTCCATCGCTGAATTGTATGAATGGCTTCAAACGGGAGCCAAGATGACGCTGCCGCTGCCGCCGCCGCCTCCACAATGAAAGCAGAATAAAGAGCAAAAGAGAGAATATGCACAAAAAACTCCCTGCAAAGATGAATGTGAGTTATGAAACAAATGTAATCTTACCAAATGAAATGGGGGGGGCAAAGTGGCAGCCATGACTACCACATTCCTGAGCAACCACCCAAGCCTTCTGGCTATTTATTATTATTATTGTTGTTGTTGTTGTTGTTGTTGTTGTTGTTGTTGTTGTTTTTCTTTTACTTTTGGGGAGGTTGTTTGATTGGGATATCGCCTGGTTTTTGTGGGCTGGGGTTGCCTGTTCTTTCATCTGTTTTATTGGCTCTGTGGTGTGTGCCAATGTTTTGTCTGCTTTTTGGCTAGCTTTCCAAACTTACCAAAGAAGTTGGGTACCCCTGAATAGAAGAAGAAGAAGAAGAAGAAGAAGAAGAAGAAGAAGAAGAAGAAGAAGAAGAAGAAGAAGAAGAAGAAGAAGAAGAAGAAGAAGAAGAATTTATTATTTATACACTGACCATCTGGCTGGGTTTCCCCAGCCACTCTGGGTGGCTTCTAACAGAATAATAATAATAATAATAATAATAATAATAATAATAATAATAACAACAACAACAACAACAACAACAACAACAACAACAACAACACAATAAAACATCAAACATTAACAACTTCCCTAAACAGGGTTGACTTCAGGTGTCTTCTAAAACTCAGATAGATGTTTGTTTCCTTGACATGGGAGGGCATTCCACAGGACAGGTACCACTACCAAGAAGGCCCTCTGCATGGTTCCCTGTAGCTTCACTTCTCGCAGGGAGGGAACTGCCAGAAGGCCCTCAGAGCTGGACCTCGGGGTCCAGGCTGAATGATGGGGGTGGAGACACTCCTTCAGATATACTGAAGGAAATGAATGAGGCTTCTAATACAGAAAATGAATGGAATAGTAAATAATAGCATTGAGCAACCATATTTAATCCAGACATCATGGCAGACACATTCAGGTTTGCAGGGCAAATTACGGTATCTTCTGGGCCAACATGGATGAACCAATGGCCCTAAGAGTGGTCCGACCTCCTCTCTCTAGCATTGCACAGGTGGCAACCACAGGACCGTGCTTGTAACCCCTCCCCTACTCATTCCAAGAGTCATTTTGTGGGCCTCTGCCCCCTCCATTACTGCAAATTGCTGGAGGCTGTTCACCACCAGGTGCATGATGTATTCAGCTGACTCTGCCATTGCCTGCCCTCTGCTGATTAAAAGCCCCCAAATGTAATTGTTCTTTAGGCGAAAGGAAGACCAGAAATACATCATTTCCCTGCAATATGTTGTTGTTGGTTCAAAAGTAGACATCAGCAGCTGCTAGGTGAGGAATGGCAGGTTCTGTATTCTGTGGTGCGTTAATGATCATGCATTTGGATTGACTTCGGCTTGCCCTATTTCAAAGATTTGAAACCCTGCTTTTCCATTGAATGATCCTCAAGGCAGCTTCCAACAGATTGCAATAATGTAAGGAAGACTTTGTACACACACACAAACACTTCATAGTCCCCTGGCCAATGGAAGAGGCCAGAGTAGATGCTTCCCTTCCACTCTGCATTCCCGGGGCAAGTGGCAGCTGGACCTGAGTAATCTTCCAGGCAATATAGAAGGGACAGAGCAAGATCTCTGCAGCTGCTCCTTCCCCATCCAGTGGATGGGACCAAGCTGGTCTTCCCCTTGACATGGTATACTTCCCAGGAGGCATGCAAAACAACCTCCCTGTTAAGGATGGAAGGATCTCTCAATTTCTATTTTCTCCATTCCTCTTTTTTCCAATCTAAAATTCAGTTCTCCACATTTCTGCAGCAATGTGTCATTTACACACACACACACATACACAACACCTCAAGAAATTTTTTCAGCATTTTCGTGTGCATTTCTCCTAATAAAAACATATTGGTATGCAGTTTTGAGTAACATAAACATCGTTGCTGGCAATTTATCTTAATGTGGTGCATCTTTGTATGTTACTCTCATGAATATATTCCTTTTAAAGCACACTTTCCACTAATATGTGAATTTTTGCAAATGTTGGCTGGTTGGAGAACTGCATTGCAAAATTCAGAGAAGTGCAAATTTTGAACGATGTGTTTCAGTTTCGGTTCTCGTATTGTTTTGGAAAGTGAAAATTTGGTAAATTTGGCTTGATGTGGTCCTCAGTCTCCTGGCTGTTGGATGGGTCTTTTCCCTAAAGACAATATACACCTGTTACCTATTTTATTCTGTAATCTAATTCTGAAGGAATTTGGAGAGGGAGCGCAATACTGAACAATGACAACACATGCTATCCGCGTTTTAACAAGGCATCCTCCAAAAGGCCTAAATGGGAAAGGGATTTACCAGAGGCAAAGACAAAAGAAAGGAGGGGGCTGTCTCCTGTAAACACGGAGAGTTGGAATGTCTGCAACCAGTCCTCAGGATTCCTGGGGCAGAGGCAGTTTCTGGTCTAGAAACTGGCCTGCATCCCCACCTCTTTTCCTGGCACACAACCCCATTTTCCAATGCAGGGGTTAAACAAGAGCTGTATCTGGGCAGAAAGAAGAGAGGCCCTGCTGGTCATTTCCAGCCGCGAGGTTTCAGCTAGACGGCTGAAGCTGCAGAAGAAGGAGGGGGGGCAGAGACTGTAAAATCTTTATGAGTCCTGTGTCTCCTTCCCCCCCCCCCTCAAGGCAGCCTCAGTAAATGTTTTACCAGAGCAGTAAATGATCAAAACAACTGTTGGAGGACAACCTAACCACAGCCTGCTATATATGCAAGAACAGACCCAGAACGGGAGACCACAAGGTATGAAAAGGTCCTTTCATGTGCTGAAAGGGAAGCTGGCCACTGGGGGTACCCCTCAGCTTAAAGTGGGGGTGCCACAGCAGAGCAGGCAGGTGCCTCTCAAACGTGGAGGCACCCCAAGTGACAGCTGCCTACCAAACCACACATGCCACATTTTCCCTTGGTTACATCTATCCCAAAGTCCTCTGGTCTGCTGCACCCACAGATTGCCTTTCCTACCACCCATGACAGCAAAATGGAGCCTCCCTGTTCAGAGTCAGTCTACCTGGAATAACAGCTGACAGGGGGGCAACCCTGCCACCCACTCTCCTCAGCTGCAGCGGGCGAGGAAGCTGCCACTGACACCCGGGGAGCCCATGGCAGCTCCACCACACCCTGCACACCCTGGGGGGGGAGCACCCCAGGCAGCAGTGGCATATGCTCCGCTTCAGCCCACTGGGCTGGTTGTAAGTAAGCAGGCAAGCAGGTGGGAGCTGATTGATGGCAGGCTGAGCTTGGTGAAGCAGTGCCCCATTTGCCCTCGTGGACCAGCCTCACTAGGAATGGCCTGTTTGCCCCTTCAGGTCCGTAGCAAAACCCTCAGCATGTGCTCTGCATGCACAATGTCTCTGGCATGATTCCTCATTCTGCCTCAAATAAGAGAGATGCATCTGAGCATCTGCAAGGTGGACTCTATAGAGGTGGGCAAACTCCTGAGCATTTCCTCTTCCTCCTCCTCCTTTCTGTCCTCCTTATCCCACCCGGACCGAAGCCGATTGCAAACAGATTGGCTCCCAGTCAACTGCAATACCTCTGTCAGATGCCGCCTCCTTCCTAACTGCCTTTCCCAGGCAGGGGGACAAAGCAGCAGCCCAGGCACCAGCAGATATGTCAAGCCACAAACGAGACACCCGACTGCTCCATATATTACAGGGAATCAATTTGGCATCTCATATTTTTTTAAAAAAATAAAATTGGCTTTGTTCAGCAAAAGATGCACAGGTGCCAAACGCCCCAGTGATCGAGCGAGAAGACAACTGAAAGGAAAATGGGATTGACTCCGCAGCAGAGCAGAGAATTGGGCACCATCCTGTGTGCAATGCCTGGCAGGACCTTTGGAGCACTGCAGTCGGTCATGTTTCCTACTCTCTTCCGCTCTCTTCTATGAACTCCAGGGAAGTTTTTGCGTGCTCCATTTCCCTGGGAGGTTCAGAACATTTGTGATAGCAACGTTTTTGTTTTGTTTTTTGTTCTTTTAAATATATTTCTCTGCAAATGCATGGGATGTCATAGAGCTGGAAAATAAAAATGATCTGCAAATTGGAACACTGTTCCTACAAAAAAAGGCAAAGTGTGGCTGTTTGTCAGGAGCGGGGAATAAGAGGGGGGAGAGTGCTCCCAGGCTGACACTATTTTGCAGAGGCAGGAATTCAAACACATACCAAATAGGAAAGTGAAGGGGGACTGCACTGAAAAGTGTGGGATGAATAGATGACTAATGGGAAGCTATATAAAAACCTTGTAAACAAAGCCGAATATATGTGCAGTAAATAGCAGACATAGTCTAACTTCTACGTAAGCTTTGTGAAAGCAAATCAGAATCAATGCTCAGTAAATAAGTTGTCTGAAGGAGCCCAAAGATGGAATTTCAGTTATCACAGTAGCCCCAAGTAACTGTTCATTCATTCATTTGCTCTCCTCCGTCCATTCTCTTTATTATTTCTCCTAAAGACCTGCGTACTCAAGAGGTCCTTGTAATGTGGGCTACTTCTGAAATCCGCCTTCCTTGCAGCCAGCACGGTCTTTTCCTTCCAATTTAATTTTGAGAGGAAGCTCCATTTCTGACTCGCAGGGCAAATGAAAAAATGGGTAACTGGCAAAGCGGAGACAACAAATGATGTTTTGTGGCACCTTATCAACTTACAAATTTAATGCAGCTCAAGCTTTCGTGGGCTACAGTCCACTTCATCAGATGCATGAAGTGTTATCCTGAATTGCAGGTATGTGTGTGTGTGTGTGTGTGTGTGTGAGAGAGAGAGAGAGAGAGAGAGAGAGAGAGAGAGAGAGAGAGAGAGAGAGAGAGAGAGACCTCAGAAGGGGGTTGTAAACAGTGAGGTCAGTTCCAGATAAATCTTTGTGCATCTGATGAAATGAACTTGTTTGGCGGAAGCACGAAGAGAGTCTTACCATGGGAATCCTCAGCCCCAGGCGGCAGCTTTGACGGGGATTTAACATCTGAGGGCAACTATACAAACCTCTGTGGGGCTACCCTATCAACTCCAGAACCTGGGGGGGTCAGCTCTATCTCTGTGGCAGAGTACCTGCTTTGCAGATTCATCCCTGCCAGCATCTCCAGGTAGGGCTGGGAGAGACCTCTACATGAAACCCTGGAGAGTCACTGCCAGCCAGCATAGAAAATACTGTGCTCAATGGACCATTGATCTGACTCAGTATAAAGCAGCTTCTGTCTGCTTCCTTTTACCTTCTTACAACTTTTATTTTAAACTGTTTAAATAAACCTGCCGGGTTTTTGTCTCTGGTCTCAGCTGAGAAGCCTGTCAGTCACAAGTCTAAATAAGCCCAGCCACCTCATCACACACACACAGTCTCTGTTTAATTAACAAATAAGCCAAGCCTGTCTTGCCAATTAAGAAAATGCACCCAGTGTTACATTCATTCCAAGGTACGCTTGCTTTCCACTCCACCCACCGACCCCCAGTCCCTGCTCTGAGCAAAGTTTCTCACGCAGCAGAGGGCAGCTTCTTTCCCCCACTCCCCATCAGACCATGGCAGTTCTCTCTCTTCTGGGAGAGGCGAATGGCTAATGTAGACCTTTCATTCAAAAAATTGCACTAGGCAGGAGGATGCTCCCTGCTGTTGGTCTTGTTTTGCAGAAGAGGAGGCAGGTCTCTTGTCCAGGTTCCCTGGATCCCACATCGCTGTGCTTACCTGAAGGTGGAAGTGGAGGATAGAAACCAAACTGCATGATATGGGAGCCGGGGGCTATCTAGCCTTAAGCCAAGTGTCACCCCCAGGAGAAGGAACCTCTTCCGCGCTGCTTCAATTCTTTTAACTTTGGAATATCTTAATTTTAATTCGCATGGCAAGTCAAGGTTGGTCATATCATCCCAAAAGAAAAATCCCCCAAACCCTGTCAGTGTGATGCCATTGTCATTAGGACAACCAAAATGTTGCAAAATGAAACGCAAGCTTCGGAGTTCTGCCGAATACTTCATCAGGCTGTGTGGCAGGCAAAACAAACGGGAGAGGAGAAGAGCACCCCCACACACAAACACACACACACTGCCCTGAAGCTGGTTTTTTTTTTTATTCTGTAGCCTGATTAGATTGAGCCCAAGTTAGATCTATGTTGTGGCTAAAAGAGGAGTGGGCAAACTTTTTGCAACCCAATGAGTGATACACTCCCTGCTGGGCAACTTTCCAAGGAGTCCCAGGGGGTACAGGGCAGAGCCAGAAGCAAAGTGGGTGATTCAATGGATTAAACTCTTACCTTTATGTTGTATGCCAGCTACAGAAGCTATAGACTTCTCTCTCTCTCTCTCTCTCTCTCTCTCTCTCTCTCTCTCTCTCTCCATAATCCTCCAAAGCATTTGCCCAGTCCAAAGACAACTTCCAGAGAGGCAAAAGCATTCATGGACAGTGCCAACCAAGTCCCGTGAGGGGAGTGGCTTGGGAAGAACACTAGTAGCCAGACAGAGAAGTGCCTTTGGTCCATGGGCTGTGCTAAAGGTGCTGCATTGGGCAACCTTGGACCAGTTACTGTCCCATTGCCTAGCCTACCTCACAGGGTTGTTGTGAGGATAACGCCAGTCTTCTCACATACTTTGAGCTCCCAGCGGGTAGGGCATGAGTCAAAATGCACCAAATCTGCCTGAGCCAGGATCCTGTACCCCATCCCCTTCATGCTGAAGCACACACAACCACATTCACAATGACCCATTACAGTGAGAACCAATGTGGCACAGTGTTTTGAGTGCTGGACTAGGGTTTGGGAGAGCAGGGTTCAAATCCCCAGTCCAGTCACTGCCTCTCAGGCTAACTTACCTCACAGGGTTGTTGGGGGGAATTGAACAAGGAGAGGGAGAACCACGTACAACCCTCCCCCTCCCCGTGCTATGTGGGGGAAAGGGTGAGATATAAATGCAATAAACAAAATCATCCCCCCCCCGTTAATTCGTTTGTTTTGTAGAACAAGAAAACATTTAATAAAACCCAATTTAAAATAAATAAATAAATGAATCCTTTCAACTCTGAAACTCAGCCACCTCCCACCCACGTTCCAAATAAAACACGAAAGATTTCGAATCTGGCTTAAATCCTGGAAAGTTAGGCTGGATTTCCCTCCGTAGGATCATTTAATCTTGACTCAGAATTTACATTTGCATTGACTGGTCACAGAAACGGAGCTGTTGCAAGTGCCCCGTCTCTCTCCGCTTCCTCCCCTCCTTCGGCCGTCACTCGTCGCTCGCGCCGAGCCAGAAACTGGCGCCAGATTTTTGTGGTGTCACAGGGAGCTCTTTGAAAAGGTCAGGCTATTATGGAACATTATTGTCGTTCCCATAACATGGTGGCCATTAGAATTCTGTCATACCCTTTGCAAGACGCTTGTAATGAGAGAGAGAGAGAGAGAGAGAGAGAGAGAGAGAGAGAGAGAGAGAGAGAGAGAAGGGGGGCGAGGAAGGCGGGAGGGAGAAATAACATGGCACTAAATTAATTCTGATGACAAAGATAATAACAAGTTCAGGAAACAGTTGCCAAATGAATCCATTATCATTATCGTGTCAGGGCTGGGGGCTTAAGGTCCTCTCCTCGGGGGCCTTTTATAGATAAGCAAAGGAAAGGATCAAATCAGGAGAGGCAGCTGGCAAGAGGAGACGAGTGACTGCAGGCGGCATCTTCTGTCCAGATAAAAAGCCCAGGGTCTTGGAGAAAGTGCCCCCGAACTGGTCTCTGTCCACACCCAGACTCTGCCTGGGTCTCGGCATCCTGGACTCTGCAGCCTGATAGCTCCCAGGAAATCCGGAGGGAACATTGCTCTCTGTGCATGCTGAGTGATGGTGTGCTCCGCGAGAATGGGAGACCCCACCTCGCATTAGTCTGAATTCCACTCCCTACTTAGCAACCAACCAATTAATAAACTTAGATCAAATTGTCTGATACCGGGGCAGTGCAAATGAGCATGCGCAACTGATTCTGTTTGTCTCTGTCCACAGGGACATTCGCCAGCATGTAGACCCTGTGTTGATTCAGATTGGTCAAATGGGAGAGATACAATGCCATTGGCTGTCCACATTGCATCATCCCCAAACTTGCCCCTACACTATGCACCAGACTTTTTCACTCGTGGGTGAAACTTTTGGACCACAAAGCATTGGTGAAAATAGATAAGCGTGTAGCAGTGGGGAGACAATTCATGCCATGATTTGGAGCAGTGTTTCCCAAACTTGTGTCTCCAGATGCTTCTGGACTACAACTCCCATCATCCCTAGCTAGCAAGACCAGTGATCAGGGATGATGGGAACTGTAGTCCAAAAACAGCTGGAGACCCAAGTTTGGGAAACCCTGATTTGGACATTAAGAACATAAGAGGAGCCCTGCTGGATCAGACAAAGGGACTAGCGCCTCTAGTCCAGTTTAGCCTCTTAGTTCTGGCAGTCACCAGGAGGACATGAAAGCAAGCAGCTTCTCCCACCATTGCTCTCACCACTAGCAATTGCAATCACTGCACCTAGACATGGAGACTCTATCTATCCATCGTAACTATTGAGAGACATCCCAGCCATTGAGATATCTACTTTAAGCTCAAGGTGCCAAAGAGATCGAGCCTGGGATTCTGTCCTGGAATATGCCTTGGCTTCACTTCCCCATCTCGCCAGCCACTCATTCTGCTCCTCCTCGGAGCCTCCCTTTGATTCCTGTCTTCGGTGCCTCTTCACAAAAGGGAGCAGGCAGAGGTCTCTTAGAGACCGTCCCCTTTTGCCATGCCGACACTTGTCACGGCAGAAGCAATGGCGACACTGTTATTATACATGGCCTCAAAGCCCATCCAAGGCACTGGAAGATGAATTATGTTTCATTTATATCAAAGAAGCAATCTCAGAGCCCATTTGTGATCAAATTTGCTGTCAGAGAAACTTTGCTTTATCTCATTACATCTGATATCTGTTGGCTTCTTGTCCTTGAGACTATTAAAGTTTAATGTCAAGTTTGAGATGAAATGGAATCCTTGCTGTATCATCTCATCAGGACCCGAGTGCACCCCTTTCCATTGACACTAATTTTGACAACTAATTATGTAGGTGTGGGGCAGGATGGGGGGAGAGGAAGGGAGAGAGCCAGAGAGGGGAGCCCCCACCGTTTCTCCTCCCTTCCCATTCATTGGAAATATTATCAGACTGCCAGGCTGCAAATGAAAATTAGTGTCACTCTCCAGAAGATGGAATCACAATTTCCATGTTGCTTGATCGGTTTGACCTGCCTTCCTTTCCCAAAGAGCTAAGGCTGCCCAATACCTTTGTAAACCTCAGGAGGGAACCTAATATTGTCCACGGCTGGTCCCACCAAAGGTGAAGCTGGTGGGCTATAGAACAGATTCTGAAGTGATTCCATTTCACCTTTGGCTGTTGACCCTCACTGTTGCTGCTTTCATAAACTGCCGCATAAATCATTGCATCTGGTGGTGTTTCAGAATTTTAACTTTGAATAATGTGATTCCTGTGTTGCTGGGGGCCGGACTAGTTGACCCTTGGGAGTCCCTACCACAACTATACAATTCTACATGACAATCTGAAAATAGTAGGGGAAATGCCTTCTTTGCTGCTTTCACTGCCACTAGAAGGCTCAATGCAAAGAAGGCTCAATGGTGAGCCCTTCACAAGGTGTTAGAATACATTCAGCTGGAGTTTTCCTCCACTCACATTTGAGTCATCTCCCAACTGGTTTCCTTGCCATAAGTTTTGGAGTATACCAGGGAGCTAAACAGACTCCAGGAAGTTATATCAATTGGCCTTTGCCAGCCTGATTCCCTCTACAAGACTGTGCTAGTTGAGGCTGATGTGAGTTGCAGTCAGAAACATCTGGAGGACACCAGGTTAGTGAAAGCTGGCGCAGATTATACTTTGTCTCCATTGCTCTCTTCTGAATTCCTTCAAACTGGACACTATAAACACAAACCATACACACGCCACCAATGACTGCTCTACAGCTACACTGATCCTTCACAGGCAACCTTCCAGTAGCCCAGGAAATAGAAGCAAAGAGATAGGAGAAAATAGGGTAATGGTTGAAAAGGTAGTGGGGAAAAATTTAATTGAGGATGTGTGGACAGGTTGAAACTCACTCATATGTAAGAGCGAAATATACGGTTGGGTTTGATTGGAAGTCGAGAAAGATAGGAAAATTTGTAGATATTGATTTTTAATTTAGGAATGTATGTGGGGGGGTTAATTTAATTTTCATTTTTCTTTTTTTGTATAATTTTTTTTGGTATGTTTTGGTATGTTTCATGCAGAAGATAAGCTATTTATGACTGATAATGTATAAATTTGGATTAATCTGCAGCAGTATAGATGTATATGGAACTATATAGAAATGAATACTGGTTAAGGAAAACAACAAAAGACGCGTATACAATAGAAAGTATTTACATTTGGTTTTATTTTTATTTCTATATGTAATAGTTAATGTATAACTCTGTAAAATATTGCACATATGATAACAAAATAAAGTTGCATTTAAAAAAAAAAGAACCTTCACAGGCAAACATCCTGAGCATGGACTGGGGTCTGGGAGGAACTGAAATGTTGAATTATTTTGATTATTTAATTTTGATAGCATTTAATATATAAATAAATATCTCTAAGTGGTATGCAGAAAACTGAAGCAACAACTTAAACAAAATATTACACAAATACAAAGTTAGACATAAAAATATTACATTAATACAAACTCACACACGTGTGTGTCAATTCATTTTCCTTCTGACACACCCTCCCTCTCAGTCTCTGGGTTCTCCCCCAGGGTCCAAACAAACTCTCAGCTCATCCACAAAATCTCACAATGAGAAGAGTTCCTGGAAACAGTGGACATCACCCTAATCTCTCCCTCTAGACTTGCTTTTCATGGGAACGCCCAAGGTGGGCAGTACTTCCTCAGGCTGCCCAAAGCTGTGTCCCATTCAGCTGCACTCTGCACACCTGGTTCCAGGTACAACAGGTTTCCTGAGTTTCCCAGGGGGTCCAAAGGATGGGGAAATGGCCCCCCTCTACTCACAGCTCTTTCTTCACCCTCCGTCCTCTCCTCCATCTTCTTAGATGCTGACTGCAAGATGGTCTTAAAGGACAGGCAGACTCATGTGAGAGGAGACCATGTCTCATGTGTCCTGGGTCCAAGGTATAGCCAACACCTTGAACTGTACCCAGAAATGAAGTGGGTGCTGGCACAGCTAGGCCAGGAAGCAGTCAGAAGGTGGGAACTCAAAGCCAGTACCAAATAACAAAATGAGGACCAGAAACAAAGACAGACCAGGGCTCTGGTGGAACTTGATGCTCAAGAAAAGTACCTCTGGGACAGGAATATTCCTTCCTGTGTAGGAGACAATAGACTCCCCCAGTCTCCCAAATGCTTACATTTAGCAGCTATGGCTGTTCCCCTAAGTATCTGCTTCCTTCCCTCTCTCTCTCTCAGATACATACATACATACATACCATCAGGGACCATGATGATGTCATGATGCCACATAGTCCATCAGATCTGACTACATGATAATTTCACAAAGTCAACACAATTATGATGCTTTCTGCCCTCACTCTAAATGGGTGGATTATTTCACCCCAGATTCACACCCTCAGGTAGCTGAAAAAAATGTGTGGTTTGTTTTTTTTTTTTGCTTTTTGCAGAAGGCAAAGGTGTTTGTAAAAAGGAACCTCCTCCAGCCCCCAATTGGTACAGCCTTAGTGTTTTCATCTGACCCTGGAGAATGGAGGCAAGGATCTTGTGAAAGCAGCACTAAAGCTAGCTGCTTGCGGAGTCGAAATGTCAGGCGCCATCCCACAGCACGGAAATAAGCAATATCTTGGACCACATCTGAACCTCTGGCATCAACAGCTGCTAAACACATTATCCCACACACTTAAAACATAAACAGAGGCTCGCATCGAGGCACCTGGGAGAGAATGCTTTTTCTTTTTTCTTTTAATGGGTTAGTTATGGCACTTCCAAAATGAATGAACTGGAAGCTGAACCTCCCCCCACCCTCTTGGTTCAATTGGCTGTTATTGCTGGCAGTTTATCAACATTAACTGATTAGGCTCAGGATGATGGATTCGCCCTGCCTTGGACTTGTGCTAAACGAAAGGCGGGGGGAGCTCCTTCTTTTCAGACATCTCCGGCACTGGTATGTAATTGCTGTCTCTAATTCTTTGCTCTTCCCTGACCACATCAGACAAGAGAATTTATATTTCCTCCCATACTACTGCAGCATTATCATCATTATTTATTATTACTATCATTATTCAAATAAGGAGAGCCGAGTTGGCTTCAGATGAGGGCCAGTTCACTTTAAGAATCTAAACTCCACATTTCATTGGGCTTTGGGGACACACATCTGAAGGTAACACTCCAGATTGATGAGCTGAGCCTCAGCTTTGTAGCCCCTCAAAAGCCTACCTCCATTGTGATTCTGCCTCTCCTAGCAAGGTCTCCCTCCTTCCTTCCTTCCTTCCTTCCTTCCTTCCTTCCTTCCTTCACCACCAAGAACCTACCCAGAACATTATTTTCAAGATTAGACAGATGGATGATAGATAGATAGATAGATAGATGATAGATAGATAGATAGATAGATAGATAGATAGATAGATAGATAGATATAGATGATAGATAGATAGATAGATAGATAGATAGATAGATAGATAGATAGATAGATAGATAGATTTTTATTAATGTGAAATCAACAGCAGAGACAGACAAACAAACCCTATTCAAAGTTAGAAAGCATAGGAGCAGTACACAGGTTGTATTTTCCTAAAAGGGAGCAGATAATGTGAGAAAATAAATTGAAAGCAGCAAAACACATCATGAAAGCCAAATCTCATGATTTGGTAGGGGAAGAGAATATTGTAGATCTGAATTTGCCATGCAAGAAATGAAACCCCACCAAAGGGCATAGAGATGTCCTGGGTCTTCCTAACACTTACAAGTTCATAATTTCAGTTACAGGTGGGTAGCCGTGTTGGTCTGCCATAGTCTAAACAAAATAGAAAATTCTTTCCAGTAGCACCTTAGAGACCAACTGAGTTTGTTCTTGGTATGAGCTTTCGTGTGCATGTATCTGAAGAAGTGTGCATGTACACAAAAGCTCATACCAAGAACAAACTCAGTTGGTCTCTATGCTACTGGAAAGAATATTCTTTAAGTTCATAATTTGTGAGATATTTGTTTTTCTCTTTGATAGCCAGGGTCCACATATTCTTGTATCGCAATGAGAAGTCTGAATTATTCAGAATATTCATGCAATGTATTCTCTACAGTTATTGGGGGGGGGGGATGCTAAGCGGCTAAAGGTAAGCACCAAATGACAGTAGCAAAGAGTAATACCTATGTCCCTTGCTAGAGTTAGATTACTGCTCCATCCAAGGCAGTACTGCCTACTGTGTCTGCCAGTGGCTCTCTGGAATCCTGAGCCAGTACTGTCACCTGAGGAACTTTAGTTGCAGCTGCCAGGGATTGAACCAAGGACATGATGCAACAATGCATGCAAAGCCTGGGCCAGACTGGCAGAGTTTCCTATGGGCACACTACAGGTAAGCAATGGTGCCCTGCCCCTTTTGCACCTTGCCTCCAATGCTGGCGACCAACACTGGCAGAGGGGAGAGCCTAAGGGTGGCTACAATTGTGCATAATTGAACTAGGGGGGAGAAGTGTTGTGGGGGGGACGGGACCTGCAGCTAAGATGTTATTAAGGAAAATCCTCTCCAAAGGGAAATTTGGGGGTGCTGGCTGGGACAAAGGCATTGTTAAAATGTATTGGGGAGAATGCAGGTGGCACCAAAATTGTGTGATTTAATTCTGCAAGACTTTGGTCCAACACAAACACTGAAAGCAGTTGTGTCGCATGTTTGGTAACAGCTTCTCCCCACCCCCACCCGCCGCTTCCCATAACAATGACTTTCTGATGGCTGAAGTGGGGGACGAATTGAGACTCCCCCTTTTTTTGCAAAATGTCATTCAGTTGAAAAAGAAAAATTATAATAGCTAGCATTGCCTTGCATTTAAAGAAAAAATGATAAATTTTCGCTGCCTTACAAAGACAGCTTGGTATTGCTTATCAACCATGATTTCACCAGATAGCTATTTCAAAACACAGACGCTGGTCTTTTTATAATAAATGAAAGCAATAACACCAAAGAGCCTGCCCAGAGTTATAATTAAGCAGCACACAGGCTGAGAAACCATTCTCTGCCTAGACAGGCAATTGAGGGGCCCTGTGTGCAGTTATTCCCCACTGGAACACAATAGCAGCCCAAAGGAAGGTGGCAGCAATTATTTGGGACAAGAAGCATACCAGGGCTTCAGTTTACCCAGACTTCAGGATTACTCAGCAAGGAAAGTACTCTGCACATGCTCAGAATAAGCACTTATGAGTACACACGTCTCAGAGTTCCGGTTAAAACTTAGCAGCCTACACGTCAGTTGAAACAACAAGAATCATAATAATCATTGTAGTTTTAAAACAAATGGCTAAATTGGGTGTGCTTCACATTCCCTGTTTCTTTCCCTTAGGCACATTCCCCGGCTCCATACCTCCCCCTTGCTGAAGAATAATCACATCACTGTTTGAAATATTGCCAATGAAAAGAAACAGACTAGCGCCTCTGCACCTCCTTGATAAACATCCCTGGATCGGTTTCCTCCTAAAGAGGTGTCTATTTAACACAATTTCCATCTCAAGCAGCTGCTTTGCATTTCCTTTTGGCTTTATTAAAACTGATTTTCTCTTTGCACTCTCCAAACTGATCTGATTACATTTCCATTTCTCCCTGAAGAAAGTGGAGGGGGGGAGGGGAGGGGAGGGGAGGGGAGGGGGCAGCCTAAGCTTTTCTTTGCAGAGGGAAGATGGATTTCCGGAGGTTGGCTCATATGTTATTTTACTTTATTTTTGTTCCATTTTAATAGCTCGTCTTCGGTGATGGCCCCAGGGAGTGGGTCTCTCTCCTGTTGCATCTTTGCCATCCATTTCCATGGGAACAAAGAAGGGGGGGCAAGGATTCTCTCTTCATTGGCAGAGGCATAAATCAAAAACAACACACCTTACATTCACTCTGAATGTTTGCTCAATACTAAGCCATTGAAGGGCACTGGTGTGTACATATGTGTGCTCACATGCAGTTATGCACACCCATGTTAACGTATGTGCATCCCTGTTCTTTATGGCCTGCCTCCCTTTTAGCGTTCTAGAGCTGCAGTCTTTGTTTTGTCCCCCAAACTGTGTGAGAGATGGAGTCTGAAATATCAAAATCCTATCCATCAGTGACTCCAGGAGATGCTCAGGCGGTCAGTCACCTGTGGGCACTGGGCAGTTAAATCCACACCAGCCTTCCCCAACCTGGTGCCATCCAGATGTTTTGAACTACAACTCCCATCAGCCCAATGTGGGGGAAACTGGTCCAGAGAATCTATCATGGCACCAACTTAGGTCCAGCAGTGAATGATCCAAACCCACCCACGTGTGTCCATACACACAAAGATGCTCTTGCTTTGCAATCCGCTGCCGACCTTCTGGGGGAACCACTGTCACAAGGAGTTGCTCCAGAATACCAAAAGTTATTAAGATTGATTCGGCTCGCATGTCGTTTTGACAGGTCCAGAGCAAACGCCTAGTGCCGGGGGGGAGATTTGGTAATAATTACCATCTTTAATTACTGCTAAAACATCAATTGCTCTTGTTCAATTAGCAGCACAGATCCAGGCATGGCAAATTTCTGCTGCACAAAATAAGCTGAAAATTGATTTCGGAACACTTAATGTAGATCTGAAATTGCTAACCTGATAAGAAGGGGGACCACAGGAAGAACCGGCGCACCGGCCGCAAGGAATTCCGAGTTGGTGTAATTGCTTCACTGGAAGATTAATAATAACTTGTGTACCATACTTACATCTTGTACATTGTGTGGAAGTCACTCATTAGAGGCAAGGGCAAAGAAAGGGGGAGGACATGCTAATGAGGATGCTAGCAATTAAATCAGAAACCGGAGTTAAAGGGCTCTCATCCCCAATCGTTTTGAGGCAGTTATAAGGCTGGCACCTTTGGGAGCAGCTAGCCAACTCTCCGTGAGTCATCAACCCCCCCACCCCCCCTTGTAGAGGCCAGGGAAGATTGGGACATGCAGACTCAGCCAGTTCCCAAAAAGTATTGGTGCGTGTGACTCAGTATTGTGACTCCATGCAGCTTCTCTTTCTAATTACTGCCACAGAGAGCTAGGTGTGAATACCTGCTCCATCTCTAGCTATCTTGTGCTGCGATGCAAGACCACTTTTAAGTGTAAGCAAAGCTCCAGGTAGCACCCAGGTCCTATTTTTTGACTCTGCATAGATGTGCTTCAATCATGACCATGTGGACAAGAACGGTGGTTATCCTCCGCAAGGATTAATGACTGTGCATGAAGTCAGACTTGGGAGATGCAGCCATCCTCCTCCTCTTTGTCTCGATTCCAACAATGCACTTCCTTTCCGCGCAGGTGTTTGCTGTTCTCTTTGAAGCAGCCCTAAGGGAGCAGTTCCATAACACGGGATCTCTAGAGCATCAAAAAAGGGACCTTAGGGACATTGGACGAACCCTGTAACTGGATCAGACCAAAGGGGGGCCATCTCATCAACCATCCTGTTCTCACAGTGGCCTAGCAGATGCCTGTGGGAAGCCTGCAAGCAAGGCGTGAGCACAACGGTTCTCTAACAAACACATTTGCGCTCCTCACCAACTGGTATTCAAAGGCATATTGGAGGCAGCCATCATGGCTACTAGCCATTGATAGTCTCATCCTAACCTTGGCTCTTCTGGCCCAGCATTCTGATCCAGCAATGGCTAGGCAAGTGTTTCAAAAACAGCTCCCAAGTCTCACAAAGGACTCCCTGTAGTTTGCCTGCAACTTCTGGTCCTCAAAGGTAGACTGCCTTTGAACATGAAGGCTCACTTGCTAGAGGTTGATGGACCTACATGGATTTGTCTCATCCTTTTTAAAAAGGCATTTCAACATCTTGTCACAATGAATTCCATATGCATGCAACCTCCAACATTTCTCCACTGAAAATAGGGACATCCTGTTCAATAATAACAGCAACAAATAACCATAATAATTTTATTATTTATACCCTGCCCATCTAACTGGGTTGACCCCAGCCATTCTGAGCAGCTTCCAACATATTGAAACATAATAAAACATTAAACATAAAAAACCTTCCTTATACAGGGCTGCCTTCAGATGTCTTCTAAAGGTTGTATAGTCACTTATCACCTTGGCTTGGGGGGTCATGTAACTCCATACCCTCCAACATTTTTCTAACAAAAATAGGGACTTCCTATTCCATACCCTCCAACATTTCTCTGATGAAAATGGGGACATCCTAAAGAAAAGGAGGGCATTCCAGGATCAAATCAGAAACCAGAATGGCTTCTGTAAATCTGGGACTGTCCCTGGAAAATAGGGACACTTGGAGGGTCTGGTTACAAACATTTAAGACCCTCATTGCAGGAGACACAGGCAGTGAAATTGGGAGGCTCTTTGTCTGTGTTGTACCTGCATATATGCCTACATGTTCTACACACACACACACACACACACACACACACACAGTAAGATGTCCCTCCCCAGAGGAAGAAAGCACTCTGACCTCTATTTAGCCCTCTTTGCTTATATGTCACAGAAATGATCTGATCAGGAGGCCAGTCTGCTCCTGTCGATCACTGAGCAAATTCCAGGTGTATTAAGTGGTCCTCAAATTGTATTTCATTTCCATTCCTTTGGTTCCGAGCTACAGCTCCCAGCCACAGGCAGCTGAGAAGTGATGCTTTGCCTGTCATACCTCTCAGCAATATCTGCTTACCAGAGCATGATGTGCAGAAGTCATGGCAACTTGCTCCCAGAAGACTTTAGCAAGAGCAGCAGGTTTGGGCTCCGGGGAATTGGTGTCCCATGCCAGGAGTGAAGATGGGGAATGAAGTGTTTGAAAAGCAAAACAGCAAACGGGAGGGTACACCGTCTGAGCAGGAAGAGAGAAATACCCCCTGCCTCTGAACACGCAGGTTCCACATATCAATCACCACAGCCATGTGTGAATGACTATCAATTTTGGTTTCTTTGCGTGTTTAGACTTCTAACCTCCCCCTTAAATAAATTCAGACAAGACTCAATTTCTGGTTTGGTTTTTGGCAGAATTTATGCCACAACTTTATTGATTACATCAAGTGAATGGTTGCATAGGCTCTGGTTCGACTAGCTCCCCGCACCGTGGCAGGTAGAGCTGACCCAGGGCACCAACATAGGTCAGCCTAGGGTGAACACCTGGAACAGCGGAAAGCTAGGGTCAGGCTAGTCCACCACCCAGATGTCCCCCTGGACTCGGGCATGGGCACAACCCCTCTCAAGGTTGACCAAACCATTGAGTCCCTGGATTCCTTTAATGGAATACCCTTCACTTAGGGATGGTGAGAGCGCTCCCCCATCCCTATCACCTGAACCAGAGCCTATCCGCAACCTTACAAGTTATGACGATTTGCTATGCGGCAGGTGAAACCCAAATGGCAACAGCCAATCAGCCAAATGGGGAAAATTCCGGCTGTGCCCCTGTCCCAACGACAGACAACACACGATGGCATAGCAAGGTCAAGCGCAAGCCCTAAATATAGGGAGTGGTGGGTGGGTGTTCCGATTCACTGGCCCAAAGAGGAAGCTCGGGGACACATGCATGGGCTTATGTAGGTCCCTCGATCCATTTAACTAGCATCCCATTGGTCTGATTACACCCAGCATCAAGGGACCTACCAATAGGGTGTTGTGCCTATCCAATCGAACCCACCCACAACACAGGGTTTGGTTGCCAGGTCGCACCGCAACACGTGCCCTCTTTGAGGCAGGACATGATTTCTCATTTTTTGAGCCTTAAGTTCAGTTCACTACATTTCCACACTGGTTTGTGGTCTTTTTCTTTTCTTTTCTTTTCTAAGTCCTCAATAATTTTTGGACCTAATATGCACATTTAAATATATATATATTTATATAATTCATTTTACAACATACAAAAATTTGGGGGGAAATGAAAAGCAAGCAATTTTTCATATATATCTTATTTTGATTCCCCTCCCCTTCTTTCTACAGTTCCTTGTTTTTACAACATTTTGCTGCATTTCCAAATTAAACCAATTTATTATTTATTGTTACTGTACACTTTTCCCAATATGAACATTTTATGCAAACAATTTCCCTAATAGAATGTACTTTTGTATGTTGTTTTCACTAATGTGTGTTTTTGTGTACACTTTCTAGAAACGTTTTTGTATGCCTTTCTGGTTGGAGAACTGCATTGCAAAATTTGGAAAACTGCTAATTTTGATGGATGGTCCTGCATTGGTCTGCATATAGCTTCAACTGCTAATTAGACAGTTTCACATTAACATGTCAAGGAATCATAAAACTATAGAGTTGGAAGGGAACCAAGGGTCATCTAGTCCAACCCCCTGCAGTACAGTAACCCCAACCGAATCCAATTCCTTCCCATTTGTAGTCACCTCCAATAGCCACTGGCATTTCCTCTTCCATCAGCTGGTTCAATGGTACCTTCCCTAACCTGGTATCCTCTTCAGCTGTTTTGAACTGGAACCCCCATCAGCATGGCGGACCTGTCTTGGGCTGATGGGAGTTGTAGTCCAAAACAATTGGAGGGCACTAGGTTGGGGGAAGGGGGCGCGGGTGGCGCTGTGGTTTAAAGCACTGAGGGTTTGCCAATCAGAAGGTCGGCGGTTTGAATCCCTGCGACAGGGTGAGCTCCTGTTGTTCGGTCCCTGCCAAGTAGCAGTTCGAAAGCACATCAAAGTCTTAAGATTTAGTGTCAGGAGTATAACGTATTCCTGGACACCGCAGAGTTAGACGCAGACTTTTCTGGAAGCTTCTGGCTGTTGTGTAATTGACTGGACAGCTCAACGCAGGAACTCAGCAACTCACTGGATAACTATATACAGTATTTATTGATTGAAGCAACTAGTATCCATAAGTTACTATTTACAGACTTTACAAAATAAAAGAAACAAAACATAAAATCTTTCCCTCTCTGTCTCTCTCTCTCTACACTGACCACGTTCTCCACACACTAACCAACTCTAGCCACAACAAGCTCTCACAGAGCTGAGTCTTTAGGAACTCCACTGACCAATCACAGGTCGTTGCTAAGGGTTTGAGAGAGAGCAGCTCTGGGCTTTCTGCCAACTACTAATTGCTTGAAGATAACAGCTGCATTTCTGCACGTAGGCAATTTGCAATCTCTAACACAAAGTGCAAGTAGATAAATAGGTACCACTCCAGCGGGAAGGTAAATGATGTTTCCGTTTTGCCAGAAGTGGCTTCTTCATGCTGGCCACATGACCCGGAAAAACTGTCTGCGGACAAACGTTGGCTCCCTCGGCCAGTGAGATGAGCGCTGCAACCTCAGAGTCATTCACAACTGGACTTAACTGTCAGGGGTCCTTTACCTTTACCTTTTTGGTTGGGGAATGCTGGCCTGATATCATTGTAAAACCAACCTCTTACAGCAGGCAGGTTATCCTAGTTACCGTACTTATGTGCTGTGGGAAGAAGTAAAAAAAGAGAGATTTTCAGGACTTACCGTAAATTACCCTGAATCTGTGCATCTGATGAAGCCAGCAGCTGCCTATGAAAGTTGTCTCAGGGTATGCCACACATATTAGTATTTCAGGTTCTACAGAACACTTTTTCCACTGGCAAGTGGATTCAAAATAATAATACTCTGGGCGGCTTCCAACAAAGATTAAAAATACATTAAAATGTCACACATTAAAAACTTCCCTAAACAGGGCTGCCTTCAGATGTCTTCTAAATGTCTTCCCAAACTTTTCTAGAGCAACCTGTTTATTTCTTCCCAGTTTTGTGCCTGTTATCTCCCGTCGCTTGCAGTTCAGATGATGACCAGGACGTTTGGCGGGGGGGGGGGTGAGGACAGGGGTGTTATTTTTATTTTGCCAGTGGGTTTTAAAAAGACAGAATCTGGGGAGAAAGGGAAATATCCCCAGCTGTGTCAGACAGCTGTGTGACTGAGAACAAAAAGCAAAATCAGAAAACTTTTTAAAGGGGAAAGCTAATTTGGGCAGCATCGGACAGCTGCATTTGCATAATGAAACGTGAAAAGGATGTTTCGCTCATGTATTTTTTAAAAGGTTTGACTTTAATTTTATTTAGCTTAAGAAGGGCACGTCACTCAATCTCCGTCGGTCATTTAGAAAGATATTTCAATTGTGTTTCCACAAAGCTGTCTTTGGGCCTCTAAGTGTCTCTTGCAATTGCTCAGAATACTAATGAGGATGTCGTTGACATTCAAGAGAGGAGGGCTTGTCCCAAAATTGCAGGCTTGGATGTTCTCATTTTTGTCCTTTCAGAGCACAGTTTTTTTTGTTGGGAGAAAAGCTCAACCTTTTTGCAAAGCAAGTCGCTTTTTTCCTGGGCTAATACTCTTTGTTAACATGGTATCAGAAGATTATGGCAATGGCATCTGCCTCTTAAGAGTGTCCACAAAGAGAGTTTTTTATATTATAGGCTTTTGTCTGTCTCTCTCTCTCTCTCTTTATCACCGCAACTTATTTCAGGTGTGAATTGTTTAGTTGGTTGTTACCCAGGGGAATTCTTCCTTTAAAACATCCCTGTCTTTTCATGCATCTGAATAATGAGGGTCTCAGAGTGCCAATTGAGTTGAGTGTGTATTGTTTGTCACAGACTGGGTGCAGGACAGCGACACACAGCAATGCTTATTTCAGGAAATATAAATGTCTGGTTCCTTTAACTAGAATGAGAACCAGAAACTTTTTTTTTTTTTTTACATTTATAAAAAATATTTATAAACCGCCAACTCATATAAAATGTCAAGGTGGTGTACGACAATAAAGGCAGGTTCAATAAAGTGTAAGATACTATCAAAAAAACAAATATTCATAAAAACAACTGGCTCATCTTGAAAACATTTGAACAGCTGAATAGCCCTGCTGGCACAAAAAATATATTCACCCAACACTGATAGTCAGCAGCAAAGATGCTTGCCAAATCTACAGCATGGGACCAGAGACCCTAAATCAGGCATGTCCAAAGTCTGGCCCTGGGGCCACCTGCGGCCCCCAGGCTGGTTTCAAACGGGGCCCCCAGGCAATTTTGCAAAAAGCAATCTCTTGCAGCCCCTGAGCGCCTGCCCACCCAAGCCATTTCCTTTTTGCGGGCTCGTCACAAGATCTCCCCTCTGCGTGGGGGGCGTGGCTAGCCCCCGCCCCATTAGGGAGTCCCCGGCTGTGTCACTCCTTGGGTCGACCAATCTGGTCGGCCGGGAGGGGTGTGGCTAAATAAATAAATAAATAAATACTACAGTACACGTTCAGGACGTTGATGCTGCAGCGATGGCGGTGGCAGAGGGGCGGCCTGCTCTCATGCATGTTCACTTCATCAAATCTGACCCTCTTTGAAAAAAGTTTGGACACCACTGCCCTAAATTCATGACTCCTAGTCGAGGCCAGTCAGGCCTTCGTAACATGGGGAAATACCTAACAGAGACTCCCAAAAATGTCTCTGTGAACATCATGGCATGTAAGAGCTCAGGTATCCTGGACTCAAGTTTTTCAGGGCTTTGTAATAGCTAAACTCTTGTCTTGCATTGTTTTTGCTGTGTTAGCAGCAACGAAGCAACCTCTCTGGGGCACAAGCCCAAGCAGTGTGTATGAAGGTCCTGGGTTGCCCAGATGACATGATCCCCTCTTGGCCTCGCTGATGTGGTTGGCACAAGCTTGCCTGCAGGAGCTGCCAGGAGAAGGCATACAAAGAAGGTGCCATCCAACTATCTTAGAGGCTCCACTTCCCTCTGTAGCACATGCAGAAACTGCCTTCTTGACTGCTTCACCCACTATTGGTCTTGTCTGCTCAATCTGCCAGAGCCTGTCTTCGCATGCAGGGGAGGTCCCTAACTCACTGAGGGTTTGAGACCCATCGGCTACCCTTACTGTTTTAGCTGGTCAGTCAAAGCCATTTCCCAGGGTGGCCGCTGCCATGTGCTGACAGCTTCTAGGGGCCACAGGTGAGAACTGAGTGCAGTGAGGGGTCCAAATGTGGACAAACAAATCCAGAAGAAGCACATGTCCCCCACAAGAGGTACCCCCCTTCCCCTAACACCCCATATACA
The DNA here is from genome assembly GCF_009819535.1 of Lacerta agilis. Lineage (NCBI taxonomy): Eukaryota > Metazoa > Chordata > Lepidosauria > Squamata > Lacertidae > Lacerta > Lacerta agilis. Next base: position 15,855,132 of record NC_046326.1, on the reverse strand, counting down.
CATTATGGCTAGGGTTATTAAAGAAATAAATTTCTATACCACCATCATCCGAGGATCACAGGGCAGTTTGCAATATCAAAACACAGAAATACAAAGTAGTAATCAATAACCCCCTCCACACACAACCGCAAGTTTAAAAGCCATAAATTCTTTAACTGTCCAAAGGTCTGGAAGAAGAGGAATATTTTTGCATGGCACCTAAATATATGTAAGGGGCCAGGGGAGGCTCCCTAGGGAGAGTATTCCACAAGCAGGGAGCCACTGCAGAAAAGGCCCACTCTCGTGTTGCCACACTCCATCCCTTTTCACAGAGGAGGCACACAAAGTATAGCCTTGGATGATGATCATAGGGTCCAGGTCACTTACATATGGGGAGAGGCAGTCCTTGAAGCAAACTGCATCCTTTTCACATGTTCCTATTGTACAACTAGCAGAATTCACTGCTGAGCAGCCTGGGGCACTTTTAGCCACTGAAGAATCAAGGACAGACAGAGCTGTAGAGCTAGAAGGGATCACAAGGGCCAGTCCAACCCCCTGCAATGCAGGAATCTTCCACTCAATGCAGGACTTGAACCCACAACCCTGAGATTGGGAGTCTCACGTTCAACCGATTGTGCTAGCTACAGTTCAAGATCTTCTGATGCCTGAGTTGGGTGGGGGTGGTTTCCCAATCCCTGAAACACCCCAAGCAGGAAGGTACTGTAGGTTACTGGCTGAATTGGACCAGCCCCAATTCAGTGGACGAGTATTTGAAAGAAAAGGAAAATGCTGTCTCTCCGGTCAGCTCACAAAATCTGAAGCCTGTCCACTTTCATGGCATGAGCAGGTTGTGCATCATTTCAGAGCCCTCACGGCCTCGTTTGATGGACAGCCTGTGTTTCCAAGCCCAGCATCTGCTCAATTATGCATCCAGCTCCCCCAGTAGCTGCCCGTCATTAGCAAGGCAAATGCCATTGCACCACCACCACCACCTCGTTCAGGTGGACCAAGGCCCCTCGCTCACCTGCAAGCCTCTGGGCCGCTTCCCGATTTAGGATCTTGCTCATTAAGACCTGAACGCACACACAAACACACACGCACGTGAAAGCATGCAGAAGTTGGAGGCTAAAGGGGGAGAGGACCCGGAGCTAATTAGCCTGTGCACAGCTGCTCATTATGACTATTACGGCTGCATTATTAATTTCCCTGCCTCTCATCTGCAATGCAGGTTTTTGGTTGCTTCCTATCAGTCTGCTTTTATATCTAGAGACGGGCAATAAATCCAGGCATTTATAAATGCAGGCATTTGTCAACTGCTTCTCTGTCAGCCTTCACTCCTGTGCTGCTTTTTGATCAAACTCCAGGTGGCTACTGAGGGTCAATAGGAATATTTCCTCCGGGCCAAAGATGGTGTCACCTGTCAATAGTGATTCTCTCCTTCTCGCCCGCTTGTGTAGACAATGGTTGCTGAGGTGGTATTATGGAATGTTCACAAATGGTCTAACTACCAAAGAAAAACATCTACTTCTGCTTCATTGACTATGCAAAAGCATTTGACTGTGTCGACCACAGCAAACTATGGCAAGTTCTTAAAGAAATGGGAGTGCCGGATCACCTCATTTGTCTCCTGAGAAATCTCTATGTGGGACAAGAAGCTACAGTTAGAACTGGATATGGAACAACTGATTGGTTCAAAATTGGGAAAGGAGTACGACAAGGCTGTATATTGTCCCCCTGCTTATTTAACTTATATGCAGAATTCATCATGCGAAAGGCTGGACTGGATGAATCCCAAACCGGAATTAAGATTGCCGGAAAAAATATCAACAACCTCAGATATGCTGATGATACTACCTTGATGGCAGAAAGTGAGGAGGAATTAAAGAACCTTTTAATGAGGGTGAAAGAGGAGAGCGCAAAATATGGTCTGAAGCTCAACATCAAAAAAACTAAGATCATGGCCACTGGTCCCATCACCTCCTGGCAAACAGAAGGGGAAGAAATGGAGGCAGTGAGAGATTTCACTTTCTTGGGTTCCATGATCACTGCAGATGGTGACAGCAGTCACGAAATTAGAAGACGCCTGCTTCTTGGGAGAAAAGCAATGACAAACCTAGACAGCATCTTAAAAAGCAGAGACATCACCTTGCCGACAAAAGTCCGTATTGTTAAAGCTATGGTTTTCCCAGTAGTAATGTACGGAAGTGAGAGCTGGACCATCAAGAAGGCTGATCGCCGAAGAATTGATGCTTTTGAATTATGGTGCTGGAGGAGACTCTTGAGAGTCCCATGGACTGCAAGAAGATCAAACCTATCCATTCTCAAAGAAATCAGCCCTGAGTGCTCACTAGAAGGACAGATCCTGAAGTTGAGGCTCCAGTACTTTGGCCACCTCATGAGAAGAGAAGACTCCCTGGAAAAGACCCTGATGTTGGGAAAGATGGAGGGCACAAGGAGAAGGGGACAACAGAGGATGAGATGGTTGGACAGTGTTCTCGAAGCTACTAACATGAGTTTGGCCAAACTGCGAGAGGCAGTGAAGGATAGGCGTGCCTGGCGTGCTCTGGTCCATGGGGTCACGAAGGGTCAGACACGACTGAACGACTGAACAACAACACCAAAGCAAAAAGTATCAGCCATGGGAATTCAGCAAACCATGCCGGTTCGGTGATAAAAGTAAAAGGTTACATTTGCATTATTTGGGGAGGACTGGCAGCCAGGTAGTCAAGGTGGTCACAAGGTCAGAAATCAGAAAAGAACCGGATTTCCCATATTGATTTTGCATAACCACCTTGGGTTAGGTTGCTTATCCTTCATATTGAACCTACAGATTGTCTCTCATCTTTGAGGAGAAATCTCCTTATTCCACAACCTTTCTGCCTTACAGGATACAGCAGAAGTTCTTAAAGCTAGGCTTAAGCTTTGACGAGTCTTGACAGGTGTGTCTCAATTTGATTTATCTCCGTATGCATCATTTTAAAATTCTAATGTGTCCCGAATCTTAAAGACAGAGTGAGTTAGAGAGAAACATTTTAAAAAATAAAAAATAATATGCTCAACAGAATATACGGTACCTGTGACCCTGTCCTTGGCAAGGGGTGCTTACAATATGCTTCATATAATTTACAAAGCTTGATTGGATAATTAATAAATAAATAGTGTTTGCCTGCCTGCTTCTGAATGGGAAACAAGGTGATGATGTGAGGCGAAAGGCTTGTTTAGCTTCTGCAGAATGAAGGCTGTGTAAATGGCAGATGTAATGGCTGGCTATTAGCAATTAGTGAATTGTAACCCTAGATAGACATGAAACATCAACAGGCCCACACATATGGCAAGATCCACACGCACACACCCCTCCCACCCCAGCGAGGCAAGAGGGAGGGGGAAATACGGTGATTGCGACGTATTTGTTGGGAGCTAGTGGATACGATCTGAAATCAATCCATTAACATAAACTTAAGCTTCCTCTTTCTTTCATTCTAAATGAATTTCCATCTCACATTTGGCAAATGAGTGCTGCTGACGCCAGTCAGCTCCCATTTATCTAATAACTCCATGCAAATATTTTGTTATATTTCAATGAAACGTGTCGAAATCTATTACCTCCTGTAACATCTCGGCATCAGAACCGGGGGGGGGGGGGGGGTTGGAGGAGGAGGTTCGTAATGCCAGCTCACAGTGAATCTCTCTGTCGGTCTTGGCAAGGGCAGGCATGGAGGTGGAGGGGGATTAGCATACCCTCCACTCCAAACCACCACACCTCCAAGGTCACTCAGCCTGGCAAGGGCCAGCTGGCTCTCCAGGACCTTCCTCCTCCTGGGAACTGGTTGCAACAGGGGGGGGGCGGTGAACTGGCTGTTTCAAAGTGGAACTATATTCAGAGAGCAAATGCCTCTACACTGGGGGCAGTTGGGGACGTATCCTTCCAGGGCCCCTGCACCACCTTACCCACCCCATTTCCCTTCCAGCAGTGGCACCAGATGATTCCTGGGGGGGAAAGATACAGGACCTCTTGCAGCATCCCAACCACCAAAAGTGTGCTTTTTTGCCTGATAGTTTGTCTTTCTTGGTGTGATTGACGCCTGCGGGTAAGAGGTTTTTCTGGTTGGTTGTAGCGTGTGGCATTGTTTGGTTCACACATACATTATTATTATTATTATTATTATTATTTATTAAAAATACATAATCTCTTTGGCTGATGCAAAAGCATGCAGGAGAAAAGCAGGAACTAACCATAAAGGCTGCCCTTCTTCTCTCCACCTGGCTTGGGGTGGGGTCTGACAGGCTGCTGGGCAGAGAGGACTCCGTTTTTGTTTTTTAAATTGCTTTTGTTTTTTATCTGTGCCATTTTAAATTGTGATTGATATTAATGCTGTATTCTTAGTTTTAGATTTTATGATTTATGTAGAAATTGTTTTCCATTTGGATGTGTACTTTTTGGTGTGTTTTATTTATTGCTTACGACTTCTGTTATGTTGGTAATTATGTAAATCTTGTCATGTTGTAAGCCGCCTTCGGCATTGTTTTAACTATGAATAGGTGGCATACAAAAAAAATGTTGATGATGATGATGACGACGATGATAAATGCGGTCCTTGTTTGTTTGCAGCTGGTGAGGTACTTTCCATGCTGATACACCCACAATAGGGCTGGACTTAGACACATCAAAAATGCGATTCACTTAAACACGTTGTAAACTTCATAAAGTGAAATCCCGTTGGCGAAAGATGGGACTCCACAGCGCCACCTGGTGCCACAGTGTTATAACGCATCTAAAGCATTTTTTTCTTTACCAGTGTAGCTGAGTCCTAGAGTTGCAAGGGAGGTTGCAGTAGTATCTTTGGTGGGGGACGCGCCATGCTCCTTCTAGGGTAGTTCATCTACATTTAGTCCCCATCCTGTGGCTCCTAGAAGCAGTTAACATGTGACAGCGGCCACACTCTAGGAACGGCTTCAACTGGCCAGCTAAACCAGGTGAGGGTAGCCAGTGGTCTTAAACCCTTGGTGAGTTAGGAACTCGACTATTTCCTGCATGCAAAAACGCTCTGGTGGATTGAGTGGATGAGACCAATACTGAGTCCAATGGTCAAAAAGGTGGTTTCTACATGTTCTGTTGAAGGAAATAAAGGGCAGATGGGGAAACTCCCTCCAATTGCCCATGTTATAAGTTTCAACCAGGTCCTGCTGGGCTGAAGCATGCAAGCTGCAAGCTTAGTCTTCTTAATGATTTATTGTTATTAAAGACACTCTCACCCACCTGGAGATTCAAGCTCTCCATTTGCCATCTTGAAGGAGCCAGGCAAACCTGGAGACCCCAGGTCAGACAGAGATGTCCGGCATCCCTAATCCAGACTGGCCGTGGGCTGGCACCCGCAATGTGGGCACAGCTTTCCAGTCTGCTCAGTGCCATTGTCTTGAGTGGACCCTCTCTCCGTGTGAGAATGCCCCACAGGGAGGTTTTGTTTGTTTGTTTGTTTCGCCCAGAGAAGAGGCTGCCCCACATTCACCCCTCCAGATGAGTAACGAGGGAAAGGCTAGGATGTCATTGAACATGTTGGGCCTGTGCGGTTGCCATGGTGAGAAAGTAGCCCTTCATTTGCTGTCAATAACTCCAGCCGAGCTGCCTGATTGATTTTTTCCCCCTATCACAACCCAGGCTGTTTGCCTGTCCTAAGTGATGCCTGCTTTTCAAATTGCAAAAGAAACTCTCGGGCTTGGCTGGAGAGTGGGGCGTTTCTTCCCCTTCCCCTTCAGTGGATCTCTAGCCGGAGAAGTACCTGAGATGCCCAGCTTCCTTTGACTCCATGGATTGATAATGCCTCATCCCCCCCCCACACACACACATTTTTAAAACCACACTCTTTGAAGTGAACTAGAGGCGCCTGGGTCAGGAAACCCCCTCCTATATCTGTGAGTAGATTATTGCTACTCTTGTTCTGTGTGGAATTCCTAAACCTTTTTGCAGCAGCCAGATGCGTCCCACTGGTGCTATGACCGTGTTATATTGGGCTGCTGTGTTCAATCGATCACTTGGTTTGATGGATACGAAATATTGTAACCTATTAAAGAGATCATTCCTCTGATGAATCAGGCAACCAAGTAAGAACATAGGAATGGCCCTGCAGCTGGGTCATGCCAAATGGGGCCCATCAAGTCCAGCATCCTGTTCTCACAGTGGCCAACCAGGTACCTGTGGGAAACCCACAAGCAGGATTCGAACACAAGAGTGCTCTCCCCTCCTGCGATTTCCAGCAACTGGTGTTCAGAAGCGTTACTGCCCCCGACCTCAGAGGCAAAGCATATATTATACACCCACACACTGTATCTTTGAAATGCATTTGTGATACTGTACATTTCCTGCAGGCTTTTGTACAGTCAGTGCAGAAACAATAACAAACCTGCCCATGTTGTCAGGGACTGATTGGGCAGAGGGAGCTCCTCCGCCCCTTCTCTCACACGTAGGATGGGATGCTGTCCTCAGATGGTGCCTTTCTGCAACATGGGCACTGATGTCAGGGAGGAACGGTGGAAACTGCCTACCCAGCCTGACCCTTCCAGAGAAGAAGACGACAATTCAGAATTACAACAGGGGTTTGAGGAAGGTCACAGCTCAGAGGCAGGTGAGGGGGAAAGCTTGGAAATAATGGGGGGGGAGGAAGAGGAAGCACCTGGAGGGCAACAGCTGACGGACACAGTGTCTTTAGAAAGCATTCCAGAAGAGCTCAGAAGCAAAGGGCCCTCAGCGCCACCCGTAGAGGAGAAGGAGGAAGTGGGAGAAAAGGGGGTGGAGACTCACTTGGGGCAACACCATTATTCCAAAAGGCTGCATTCCCAAGCCTCTCTCTGTAATTATTGAATAAAAAGCAGATGGTAAGAACTTTTCCTTGTCTTACCCATTCCCGGCAACCTTCCATGAGGGTTGGTTCCTCTGCCACCTGACAACTGACCACCTGAGGACAACAAGCAATGCCATTGTTTTCCCTTAATATTTACTACTTTATTTTTTAAAAAAAAAATATTTTCTGAATATGCAATACCAAATTACAGCAAAAAATATAAACATACATAACGAATATATCAACAGAAATAAAGCAAAACATACAGGAGCGAAAAAGAAGAAAAAAAGAAAAGAATAAAAGAAAAGGGGAAAGAACAAACTCACACCTAAAAACAATAGAAAATAAAATATATCTGTACATATACTTATATATATACACATACTGACTGCCTTCCTGTTTTGAGACCTCAAAATTTTTATTCCTTCTTAATTGTTGTGTCTGATATAAATTACCTCTATCTTTACACCTTTAGAATTCCTTTTCAATTTCCTTAACCCTGCAAAGCTTCATTCATTGCATACCAATATATTTACTCTAGAACAATGTTTTTTCATATATTCTTTAACACAATCCCAATCTTTTGCTAATTTTTGATCCAATTGTCCTCTTAAGAATGCTGTAAATCTTGCCAAATTTATGTTTTCACAGAGTTTATTTTGCCATTCTTTTATTGATGGGATTATTCCCCCTTTCCAGTTTTTTGCTATAAGCCTCCTGGCAGCTGTTGTTGCATAAAGGAATACTTTCCTTTGATTGCCAGGAATATCTTTTGTAACTATTCCTAAAAGGAATGCCTCTGGTTTTTTACTAAAAGATATTTTAAACATCTTTTTGATTTCTTCATATATTTCGTTCTAAAATTGTTTAACAAGTCGACATTCCCACCACATGTGGTACATTGTTCCTATTTCTTTCTTGCATCTCCAACAGGTGTTTGATTTTGATTTGTAAATTTTTGCCAATTTTACTGGGGTTAAGTACCATTGATACATCATTTTCACCAAATTTTCTCTGACTGAAGAAAGGATGAAGAAGTAAAAGAAGTTATGATCAAATGGGCATGTGATATAGGTTACACAATTCAGCTGGATCAATGGGAGAAATTATGGAAATGTGATATTAAATTTACGGCATGTAATATTTACTTGGGATCCATGATCACTGCAGATGGTGACAGCAGTCATGAAATTAAAAGAAGCCTGCTTCTTGGGAGAAAAGCAATGACAAACCTAGACAGCATCTTAAAAAGCAGAGACATCACCTTGCCAACAAAGGTCCATATAGTTAAAGCTATGTTTTTCCCAGTAGTGATGTATGGAAGTGAGAGCTGGACCAGAAAGAAGGCTGATCGCCGAAGAATTGATGCTTTTGAATTATGGCGCTGGAGGAGACTCTTGAGAGTCCCATGGACTGCAAGAATGTCAAACCTATCCATTCTGAAGGAAATCAGGCCTGAGTGCTCACTGGAAGGACAGATCCTGAAGCTGACACTCCAATACTTTTGCCACCTCATGAGAAGAGTCCCTGGAAAAGACCCTGGTGTTGGGAAAGATTGAGGGCACAAGGAGAAAGGGATGATAGAGGACGAGATGGTTGGACAGTGTTCTCGAAGCTACCAACATGAGTCTGACCAAACTGCAGGAGGCAGTGGAAGACAGGAGTGCCTGGCATGCTCTGGTCCATGGGGTTACGAAAAGTCGGACACGACTAAATGACTAAACAACAACAACATTTACTACTTTATTTGTGTGCAGATTTACTCTACTAATAAATCCACACCTGGAGAAAGGACTGGGTGTGCAGTGGCAGATCTTGGGGTGTCAAATTCCAGTGGCACACCATGTGACACCCAATATGGGTGCTCCCACCCCCCCACCTCTCACCTTCCATTCTACCTCATAGTTGTGGCCCCCCCAATGCTCTGCACCCAGTGTGACTGAATCAGTCACGCCGCCCTAAATTTCTGGTGTGTGTTGGGAGTGTGAAGAAGGATGGGGGTGACGGGTGTTTAGCCCGGGGTGCTATTGTAAAAAGTGTAGGGAATGTTTCAGATCTTTGTCACCACCAGCCTTGCCTGGTGCTCAAGTGGCACCTATGCCAGCCTTCCCCAACCTGGTGCCCTTCAGATGTTCTGGACTACGACTCCCATAACCCCCAGTCAGCACAGTCATTTGCTGCTGGGGCAAATGGAAGTTGTGGTCCAGATAGCTGGAGAGTGGGAAAGGCTTCCCACTTTGCTGTCCTCAACTTTGTTTCACTGCTGGCAAAAGGGCCAAGAAGGAAGACCCACCAGTTGCTGAAGGGATGTGCCCATGTTTTCCCTGGCATCAAGAGTGGGAAACCACTGATGGCAGCCCTGTGTTTTGGTCAAACTTCACTATGGAACAGGGCCCAGAAATGTGATAGAATCATCAGTCTGAAAATCAGTGCTGACAGTCTTGTTGCGGATACAATGAATGAAGTGGGAGCTGCAGCCAGATTCCCAGTTCCACGATCATAGAATGACAAAGGCCTGCTGGCCTGCTGTTCCCAAGTCCTTCCAAACAGACACAGAGGATGCTGGCAATGCCCAGAATCCTGATTCTGCCCCTCGGGGAGCAAAGGAAGTCCAGCCTTTGATCATTCCATCCTCTTTCCGTCTTGTCCTGTAGCAACTAGCTCCCATCTGTCCAATTTGGCTGCTGCCTCGTGAGCTCTCTGGTTTAGCAAAGCTTTCTTCAAAGAGCAAGCCACAAATTCTTTTCTATGCAGCCAAGCTCTGTCAACATCAAGTCTTTTGAAGGGGGGGGGGATAGAAAGGTCCCGAGATATTCCGGAATTCTTGGCAACAGCTGCATCGCTTGGGATTCGCTGCTTGGCTGCGAGCCACAGAAACGCTTAGCAGCCTGGGAGCCACCTGGGGACCCCAGTGGCCAATTCCATGGCTTCAGCTGCTCTCTGCTGCCTTCACTCTCGGTTTTGCAGTGTTCATTTTAGAGAACAACTTAAACTGAAGATACATATTATTCTCTCTCCCTTTCCCTCTCCCCACCCACCTCTCTCACACACACACTTTGAATACAACCAATGCAGTATTTCTGGGGATTGGCAGGTGGAGGGGGGGGGACAAACTGTGCTGCACTTTTATTTTTGTGTGCAAAAATCATCAAACGATTGTGCTTTCTCATTAAAGACAAAAGGGCTCGGTGCCCTGGGATTATTTTCCTTTGAAAAGCAAAAGCCACAATCAATAAAAGCAATCCCTGCTTAGCATGACAGCCGTGCTTGAGCTGGGGCTGTCGTCAAAGCATTTGTGGACACAGACGGGCAAGCTGGGCATTTGCTCCGGGACAAGGGACGTTGTAGCCATGGATTTTTGAGTTCTCACTAGGCTTCCACTTCCAAAGACTCAATTTGTGTTGACAGGTGATGATCCAGGGGCCCGTTTTCATATAGCCACAGGTGTAAAGGGTCAGACGTCAACTCGCCTGATCCCACCAGCTGTTCACAAAACATCCTACAAGCTGTGTGCACGCCATATATTTAAAGCACATTCTCCACCCCAAGAATCCTGGGAAATACAGCATGTCAAAGATGCTGGGAACTGCAGTTCCCATAATTTATTGGGCAGGTGCTTTAAATGCATAGTATTTAGGCAGCCTCAGTATTTAGTCTTTCCAACAAGGGCACAATTTAGGCAAGGCATAGGGAGACACACAGCAGCAGCTATGGGTCATGATGGTATTATCAAACCCCCATGTTGAGAGGCAATATATCTCTGGATACCAGTTGCTAGGGAGGCACAGTGAGAGAGGGGTAGCCCCTTCTAGCCTTGCTCATGGGCTTCAAAGAGGTATCTGGGTATGTCTTTGATCCAGCAGGCCTCTTATTTTTGTTTTTTAATCTCTCAGAGGCTGTCTGGTTCTGAGTACCAGGTCCTGTGGAACAATCATAGGCAGGTGCTGTTGTGCTCGTGCCCTGTTTTTGGGTTTCCCAGAGGAATCTTGCTGGCCACTGAGCTGAAACAGGATATTGGACTTCTGCAAACAAAGCAAAATCTCTGGGGAACTTCTGCATTGCCAGGTGCTACAAACCTTTCCCAACATAGTTCTCCACACTAAAGGAATATTCAGGTGTGATGTGAAAGATGGGGAGGTACTGTCTGTCGCAAATGATATTCCACCCACAAGTTGCAACCGACAGTCCAGCCATGCATGTAAGTCATCACTTGATGAAGCTGTCATCAAATGGTAGATGCATACTGGTGAAGCCACCCATAGTGCTTTCTGGTTCTGTGAATGCAGTGCTGTGACTCCACTACTTTAACAAAAATGGGTACAGCTTTCTGTCCTTCCATCTAAATCATGTGGCACTGGCAAGGTATCATCCCAACGGAGACTGCATGTGACCATCTTTGAGGCACGACTCCTCCTCAGCATCACTACCACTATTCAGAAACATTTGTTTCTAAAATCGGCTACCCTATAACTTACTAGGTGCTGTACAATTTAAAAGGGGTGGCATCTTTTAATCTCGTCCAATCTGGATATATATCCAGAAGTGGCTCTCTAACACATACCTTTAGGCTTAAATGAGAAGCCCCCTCCCTCTGTGTGGTCCAGAATTTGCTTGGCAACTGGCACAACAGTTACCCGCTTTGAAGGAGCCTGAGAGGAATCCTTACCGTGCCCTCATTTCCTGGTGCAGGCAAGAAGATCAAACTTCACCTTCAGCTACTGCTTCTGAGACGCTTCGCTGATAAAAAGGGATGTGTGGAAACTTGCATCTTGAAAACAAGACAGATGGCTAGGATGGAGGAGTGGATTTCTCTCTCCTCCACCACCACCCACCCCACAAAAGCATGCTCTTTGTGGGGTTCATTCTTGGAAACCTCAGCCATTCCCTCTTTCAGCAGTGAGCAAAGAAACTCCCACAAACAGATATTAGAGAACACAGAGGATTCTGTAGAGACCACCAGCACAAAACACACACACACACACACCATATCCTTAATGTATCCTTTGAAGGAGATGCAGCTTGCTTGTGGCTCCCATTCACGCTGTTCCCATCTCCTCTGAGCTGCCCAGTGCAACACACATTTTTCCAAGGGACACTATAAGCTGTTTCCTCCCGGTACTTGCCGGCTGGAGATGTGTGCTTTATATCTATTTATTTAAGATTACTTTTATGGTTCTTAATTGGCACACGGCCAATTCAGAAACTTCCCCGAGGAGTCAAGAAGAGGTTGTGCCTTCAAAGAGGCTTTGCAAAATATTAAATTCTGGCTCCCCTTGCCTGAGAGCAGACGAATCACCAAATGCACATCCACACCACACAAGTTGGTGCATCCCTCCCCTTTGCCCACATGCCAAGCCACATTTTCAACCAAATAGCTTGGTGAGGAGGAAGAAGGAGGATCAACCTTGGTGCAAAGAGATGCATCAGTGTACAGTGTAGTGGTTGGGGGGATGTCGCTGAGGCCTCCTTAGAATAAAATAGTAGTTGCCATAAAGCTTTAAATTTGGTTTGAGATTACTGTGAAATTGTCCACATAGCATCAGAGCAAACCATCACCTGTACCTAAGAACACGAGAAAAGCGCTGCAGCTCAGGACAGCCGAGGTCCATCTAGTCCAGTACTCTTTTCTCACAGTGGGCAACCAGATGCCCCAAGGGAAAGCCCACAGGCAAGACCTGAGCACAACAATGTCCGTCCGTCCGTCCGTCCCCACACACACACACCTGCGATTCCCAACAATTGGTACTGGGAGGCATTCTGTCACCAGCTTCAAGAGGGGCGAGTCTCCTGTGTTGATCTCTGGAAGAAGAAAAAACAAGACTCTAAACACAAACAGAAGCTTCCCCAGATACTTAGGCTCACTTAGGCATTCTATGAGCCTTGTTTTAATGAGAGAATAATGTACAGGTATTTATTGTGGGAGATTTTAGCAATCAAGCATAACAGTGATATTTACTAGTTAATATATGAAGAGGTTAAGAACCACAGAGTTCTAACTGCTAGAGTAGGCTCAGTGAGGCCACGCCCCCCTCTTCTCCTGAGAGGGAGGAAGCAAAGCTTGTTTCCTGTTCCCCTCTCTCTTGCCCCCTCTTCATGCTGCACACAGTGGAGACAGACATGCCTCACAATACCCTCTAGCCCCAGGCTGCTTTGCTGCATTTCTCAGAGCATTTTACTTGCATTATTTTATTGCTGTTGCAGAAGGAAAAATGTATGCCTGAGGCCTAGAAACTGTAAGTAAAACATTTTAAATTTACTTTGCAGTCTGTGGTCTGTTTTATTGGAAAAGGGGACCAGTTGACTCAAGAAGCTGGAACAAAATAAATAAGGTTTAATAGCCTATTCCTATGCTCCATTAATCTGCCTAGCAACAAAACTTACTGGTAATACTCTGCTACTGGTGCTCTCTGTGTGCTAGCCCTGCATTAAAAAAAAAAAAAAAACCAGGCACTAGCCATGTCATTCCTTTGTGGTTAACTCACAAATGGGTCTCCAGGGGGTTAAATAGAATTCATATATCCTCTTACCAATTCCCATCATATGAATTTTATTTATTTATATCCCACCTTTCCTCCAAGGAGCTCAGGGTGGCGTACATGGTTTTCCCCCTTCCCATTTTATCATTACAACACCTCTGAGGGAGAACAAAATAAAAAATAAAATAAAATAAAAATCCTTCCAGTAGCACCTTAGAGTCCAACTAAGTTTGTTCTTGGTATGAGCTTTCGTGTGCATACATCTGAAGAAGTGTGCATGAAGTATCTGAAGAAGTGTGCATGCACACGAAAGCTCATACCAGGAACAAACTTAGTTGGTCTCTAAGGTGCTACTGGAAGGATTTTTTTATTTTTTATTTTGTTTTGACTATGGCAGACCAACACGGCTACCTACCTGTATCTGTGAGGGAGGTTAGGCTAAAGACAGTGGCTAGCCCCAAAACACACAATGACCTTCAAAGCTGTGTGGGGATTTGAGCCCTGGTCTCCTGGGTCCTAGTCCAGCAGTCTAACCACTACTCCACATTGGCTTTCTGGGTTAATGTGGAGTGTAAATGAGAGTATTGATCGGGAGATGGCCAGGATCTCATGCTTAGGTCTTTCCCAACTCCACACCAGTGATTAAAAAAAAAAACATGAACAGCGTTGCCGGATTGGATCAAGGTCCACCTAATCCAATGCTCTGTCCTCCAGAGGTCTTTCAACTAAGGATGCTGAACCTTGAAGGGATTGGCATGTTCCCTGCCATAGAGTTACCTTTGTGACCTGTGAAGCAGGCCTGCCAGACAAGGGCTTTGCAGAGAAGTGACTTCACACCTGACTTCCTGCATCCTGACCTGGCACATATATACACACATCGGCTTGTGCCAACACACTAGAAACAGTTGGCAAAGCCAGCACCTGATCTTGCCAGTGCTTTGAGGAAGGGCGGGAGCTCAGAGGCAGAGCACATGCTTTGCTTGTATTTAAGCCCCTGCATCCCTATGTAGGGCTGAGGAAAAAACCCTGTCTGAAACTCTGGAGAACCAGCTCTGCAAACAGAGCTTATACTGAACTGGATGGCCCAGTGGTCTATCTCAGTATAAGGCAGCTTTGTACAGGTTTGTTTTGCATGCAGAGGCTCATGTTCAGTTCCCAGCAGTTCCAGGCAGGGCTGGGAAAGACGTCTGCCTGACACCCTGGAGAGCAGCTGCCAGTTAGTGAATATGATTCTGAACCAAGCAACAGACTCTGGGCTCTTCCAGACAATCTATTTATTGGCTTAGTTTTCACCCTGCCTTGATGTGCACAGAGATATTGAGCATCATTTCCACTTTGTTTCCTCAGAAGTTATACATCTCTTGGCATTCTCAGTATTTCATCCTTTGTGGTGCATTTTCCTGCCACTTTTCTTACTATAAAAATTGTGGGGGGGGGCCTTGGAGGGTCAAGTAGGCTTATTGCCCAAGAGCCCCAAATTCACTTTAATTGTGAACCCTAAATTTGCAACTGACTCATCATACCTGCCAAAGAGTGACAGTCTGGACTAAGCAACTTCCTAAAATCTTCCTAAAAACTGTCCCTAAAAACTGCCCCACCTGCCAAGATGACTCAGAACACAAGATGATGCAGCTGTCTTGAGAAGACATGTGGCCAAGTCCCTTCTACACTGGTTGAGAAGACAGTGGTCATGAGTTGAGGAGGAAATGAACCTCCTTCCCTCCCCACCCGTTACCTCCAAAGCGGCCAAGAGTTTTTCCTTCGGTTACAACTTTAAGCACCAATTGCCACTGTAGGCTGCCAAGGAAACAGCAGAGTCCCCATCTGTCTCTCTTTTTTGCTCCCGCTTTCTCCCGCTCTTTCGGGTTTTTTTCCCACTCTCTCCTGAACAGACTCTTGCACTAAATTAAATAAGCCAAACTCCCTTTTTATTTCCTCTTTGACAGTAACGTATTGCAAATGCGCTTGGTTTTGACATCCTAATATTCAGAGTCATATCCCTTGGGATAAACACATCGGCTGTTATCCAAGACGGTGATTTGTTCCAGGACGGAACAGAGCTGGAAAGCGGAGCAGACACAGTCCCAGCCAGCCAGCCTGGCCATTCCAGTGCAGACGACAGGGGAGAAGAGGGGTCCTGGAAGGAAAAACAACCCACACAGGTGCCTGGACCACTCGTGCTTGGAGAAGGAATGTCCCGAGAGCCAAAGTGACCCAAAGAGTGTCTATTCAAGCTCCCTGCACTGGGATTGGATCCTCCATGATCAAATCCTCGTAATATGATCACCCCACAGTGGGGCCAAGGGCATGCAAAGCCCATAGACAAGGCAGAGTTTCCCTATAGCCACCCAATTCATTGACATGGGACTTGACCCCCCATCTTCCAGGAGCACGTTTCTTCTCTGCCACACTCTGCTATGGACTGCCAGTGGGTCAGTTGCATGGGATATGAAAATTCAGTAAGAGGCACAGTCATTTAACTATTATGCACTCAGCACATTTTGTGTCTTCATATAAACAGAGGCAGAATTGAGAGGGAATTTCTCCATGCTGCTTTCTGCTGCTTTTCCACATTCATTTCAGCAAGGTTTGCACAGGAAAATGTCCTGGTGGATTGGGCCAAAGAATAACAATCAGCTTTTTAAGTGGCTATCCTTCCCTGCTCCCCGAATGTATCCCAGCATCCTCCTGGCTGGCTATTGCCAGGTCCTTCCCAAAGACCCTCATTTTTCTATCGGTCTTTTAGAGCTCGGATCAGCTCAATCAAGCCGCTTGCAACTCCACAGTTTACAGGCAGAAAAGAGAATTCTAATCAAGGCAATCTTGCATCACAGGCCTCAGTTTGCTTCTTCACAGCTCCTCTGCAGGGAGCCTTCACAGAGGCTGCAAAGGAGAGGTTGGGAGCATAAGCAAAGTGCCTGCAAGAAAGATCAAGGTGCCTAATTAGCTTTTTTTTATTCCGCTATCTAGATCTGGTTTGAACATTCCCAGCTGCCTCGTGCTGAGTCAGATCACTCGTCTATCTAGCCCAGAGTTCCAGAGGGGTAGTAGCCGTTGTCTCAGGCTGTTTCAGCAAAAAGAAGTAAAGCATCTTCTGAGACCTCAAAGACGGTCATAGTCATTATGGCGGGAGCTTTGATGCATAAGAGCCCACTTGCATCTGATGCATCAATGCTCTCCTCAGTTGGGCAGCAGCATTGCAAAGTCCCTGAAAGACTCCAGGCACCAGACTCACCGCATAAATGCATGTATTTGTGTAGATGCCAATTCGGTGCAATTTTCAAATGGAAAGCTAGCCTGTAAGGATACATTTTTTAAAAGTTTTTAAAATGAGGGGAGGGGAAGGTGGTTGGTGGAGAGGGTCAGAGGAAAAAACTGGGTCTTGTGTATCCAGAGCCACTCCCTAACAACACTTCTGGTGGGCACAGAAAAAAAAATGGCAGAAGAAAATGGCTATGAATTGCCCAATATTGGTGGGGCTGGGGGGAAGGGTGCTTCTAGTGGGAAGGGTACCTATTAGGTAAGCATGGCTTGGATCAGTGGCGTAGCAAGGGTTGCCAGTGCCTGGGGCTTCACAAAGGTGGGAGGAGGGAAACAGATGGTGTACACATGTCCTTTTCAATGTAACCCAGAAACAGAAGCATGCAGCTGTATTGACGCAGCACCAGGTGTTGATATTTTGTGCCCCTAACAATATTGCACCTGGGGTAACCACCCCTGTGCCCCCCATACACAAACACTACACCGCTGGCTGGGATTGAACCCAGGATCTTTCAAGAATTTAAAAGGATCTCTACGGCTGGATCAGGTGAGTGACCCATCTAGTTTAGCATCCTGCTCTCACAGCGGCCAACCAGATGCCTTCAGGAAGGCAACAAGCTGGTATTCAGAAGCATACGGCCTCCGACAGGTAGCCAATGTGGCTAGTAAACATTAGTAGCCTCAACCTCCATGAAAGGAACCCTGCAATTTGAGTGCTCTATAACTGACACCCCCCACAGACACCCTTGGAATTTACCTTCTCTCTCCCTTTCTCCAGCTTTCGGTCTAAGGTCAGGTTGCAAACCAATTGCAGGTTGTGATACTGCAGCTCAAGGCAAGCATAATGGACATTGCAGGCAATGTAGTGCCTGCTTAACAATGAGCTAACTTCACCACTAAGTGTTGCTGTATTCAACTCCAAGTGGACCTATTGAAATCCATGGTATACCCTCCAACATTTTTCTGATGCAAATAGGGACTTCCTATATTAGCATCATCATACTGTATTTTTCCACGTATAAGACGCCCCCATGTATAAGACAACCCTTATTTTTTTGAACCCAAAATTAAGAAATCAATGTTTCCTGAGTTGTTGAGCTTTTGAGGGGAGGTCGACCAAAGCTGTTTGGGAGGTCACTGTGGCCAATCGCTCAACCACCCGCTCACCACAGCCAATACCAATCGCTTGCCCGCTTGCTGCAGCCATCGCTGATCTTGCCCACCTGCCCACTCTCCTCAGCCGCCCATTGTCCACCTGCTTGCTGCAGCCATTGCCAATCACCACCTGCTCACCTCACTGCAACTGCCAATCGCTCGCCACTGATTACCCAATGCCCACCCAACCCCCTCTGCTATTCATATATAAGATGACTCCAAATTTTTGTCTAATTTTTTTTTAGCAAAAAACATTGTCTTATACATGGAGAAAATATGATAAATTACTACTACTACTACTAATACTACTACATTTATACCCTGCACATCTCTGGGCAGCTTACAATATATATAAAAACATAATAAAACATCAAACATTTTTTAAAAAAACCTTCCCTATACAGGGTTGCCTTCAGATGTCTTCTAAAGGTTGTATAGTTACTTATCTCCTTGGCTTGTGGGCTACACAGCTCCATACCCTCCAACATTTCTCCAATGAAGATAGGGACATCCTAAGGAAAAATGGGACATTCCAGGGTCAAATCAGAAACTGGGACGGCTTCTGTAAAGCCAGGACTGTCCCTGGGAAATAGGGAGACTTGGACAGTCAGCCATGGGCATGACCAAATTCAGTCATGTTATTTCAATGGGTCTACTTTGAGTAGAACTTACTTAGCTGGAAAGAATCCTAAGGAAATAAATTCCAAATTAGAGCAGGACAGCGCTTGAGGTCTGGACTGCATGTGCTGCTCCTCACCACTCCGTTTTCTGGGACAAGTCGGATGAGAATCAGCTGGTGCAGAGACAGGCGCCAAGGGCAAAATCTTCCAATCCACGTAGGAGCAGCCATTCGTTTTTTTGCTAACCATGTTCAGCGTACGCACACCCTGCAGACTGCCTCTCTTTGTCTTCTCTCCTTAATTTGCCAGAGGGGAAATCCAGAAGTAAATATAGGAAAGGGAAGAGTAAAGCTGGAGAACTGCTTCTGAAGGGTTGTTGATGCCTTTAAAATGCAGCAAGCATGGTAATCTAATAAACACAGCAACAAAGCATTTGTCACCCGGCTAATTTTATTAGAGTAGATCTCAAATGGCTAATTTCCTTTTACTAATGAGTAAATTAGCTGAGTCTCTAATCTGTTTTTAAGGCACTTACCCTAATGAAACATGAATGACAGCTAAATTCATTGTGAAATGTGGTGACACATGTTGTTAAGGTTGAAAAGAAACCTGGGCGTGTTGGAGAGGCAGGAGATTTCACGCCTCTGCCCGCTGCCCCTGGCGCTGCAGGCTGGATGATAGTCTGAAGGCCTC
Source organism: Lacerta agilis (assembly GCF_009819535.1). Taxonomy (NCBI): domain Eukaryota; kingdom Metazoa; phylum Chordata; class Lepidosauria; order Squamata; family Lacertidae; genus Lacerta; species Lacerta agilis. The sequence continues at coordinate 15,836,112 of NC_046326.1, read as the reverse complement.
TCCTTCCCTGCTTTTGCCTGGAGGGCTGAAATAATGCAGTAAAGCCATGAAATCAAGTGAGAGCAATTTGGGGCAAATTGCTGCTGATGCAGGAACATGGAGCCAGCATCCTTGAAAGATGGAGCAGGAAAATGGGGCAGGCTTTAGTGGCAACCACCTCAGTCCCCAAATAAAGTCAGTGATCTTCTGTTTATAAACAGAGTGCTCTCCCAAGCCAATGCTCTAAATAGACCCATGGGTACCTAGAAGTTGAATAGGTTTTCCATAGGTTCAAATCACTTTAAACAAACAGGAGCTGTATTTTGTTGTTGTTCAGTCGTTCAGTTGTGTCCGACTCTTCGTGACCCCATGGACCAGAGCATGCCAGGCACGCCTATCCTTCACTGCCTCCCGCAGTTTGGCCAAACTCATGTTAGTAGCTTCGAGAATACTGTCCAACCATCTCATCCTCTGTCGTCCCCTTCTCCTTGTGCCCTCCATCTTTCCCAACATCAGGGTCTTTTCCAGGGAGTCTTCTCTTCTCATGAGGTGGCCAAAGTACTGGAGCCTCAACTTCAGGATCTGTCCTTCTAGTGAGCACTCAGGGCCGATTTCCTTCAGAATGGATAGGTTTGACATTCTTGCAGTCCATGGGACTCTCAAGAGTCTCCTCCAGCACCATAATTCAAAAGCATCAATTCTTCGGCGATAAGCCTTCTTTATGGTCCAGCTCTCACTTCCGTACATTACTACTGGGAAAACCATAGCTTTAACTATACGGACCTTTGTCAGCAAGGTGATGTCTTTGCTTTTTAAGATGCTGTCTAGGTTTGTCATTGCTTTTCTCCCAAGAAGCAGGCGTCTTCTAATTTCGTGACTGCTGTCACCATCTGCAGTGGTCATGGAACCCAAGAAAGTTTTTTCATGTATTTCCATAGGTTCAAATCACTTCAAACAAACAGGAGCTGTTTACACACATTAAACATAAGGCTGCCTTTGAAGATGGTTTGAAAACTTCAGCTGGTGCAGAATTCAGCAGCCAGTTTGTTCACTGGGAAAGGATAGTCTGAGCAGTGATGTAGTGTGGGTTGCTGGTGCCTGGGGCCATGCATAGGGTGGTTGGGAGGTAGGGAAATGGAGGAAGTATGCATGCACATTCAACTGCCTCTGCGTCATCCATGAGATCGCAGCCACACAAGGATAAGAAAAGAAGAGTCGTTCTGTTGCCTGGAGAGGTCACTTCCTGGTTCGCATTGCATGGAGATGCCTTTTTCAATGGAGGCCATTGACGGAAGCGCACAGCTGTATTGAGGCAGCACCATGCTACACTGAGCCTGAGCACATAACTCCAGTCCTGACTTCAGTGGCTAAAGATTAGTTTCTGGGCCCAATTCAAAGTGCTGCTTTTGACCCAGAAAGCCTTCTGTGGCTCAGGACCCAAATACCTCAAGGACAGCATCTCCCCACATGAACCAGCCCAAACCCTCCATTCTTCAACTGAAGACCTTTTCCATAGGCCCCCTCCAAGGGAGATGCAGAGGTTGGGAACACAAGAACAGTTTTTCTTAAAAGTAAAGTGTTCCCTGTTTATGGAATGCTCTTCCCAGGGAGGCATTTGTTTTTAGATGCCAAGCAAAAACCATTGCATTGTTGTTCTCCCAGGTCTTTTGATCTACATTTTCTGCATTTTAACAGGGTGGAGTTGAATCTGGAGAGAGAGAGTCCTTTTTCTGGAGGGGGGGACGACGCAGGGGGACGCATACCCTTAAACATTTTGTGAATCTTTGTACTTTTGTCCTGTACTGTATTTATTTTTCTCAATTTGAACTATAAAATGGTGATTTTCTTGAGTCAAAATGAGAATACCCCTTTTTAAGGGGGGGAGCACTGTATGTTTCAAAATGCTTTATCCTTACTATTAATGTTTAATCTTGTACGTCGCTTTGAGTTTAATCTTTTTGTATGGGGAAGGTGGCAAATAAATTTAATAAATGAATAAAATGTTACGTTTTCATACCATGTAGTTAATTATGGACTTCCCTCCAACCAAAGGTAGTTATTGGCCACTAATGTGGATAGCTTTAAAAGAGGATTAGACAAATCCAGTTCTTTTTTTCGGGGGGGGGGTGTTTAGGGGTACTCTCATTAAACACTTGCTTCCGTCTGAGAATCAGGAAACACCATGACAGAAAATGAGGCCACCATCAGGGGTAGCAACTGACAATTCACCGTGCTAGAGAAGAAACCTTTTTTAAAAAATAAAAAAAGATCTTGTTTCTTCTCCCGTTAGATTCAAAAAATGTTTAGGAGAGCCAGTGTGGTGTAGTGGTTAAGAGTGGTAGACTCGTAATCTGGGGAACCGGGTTCGCGTCTCCGCTCCTCCACATGCAGCTGCTGGGTGACCTTGGGCTAGTCACACTTCTTTGAAGTCTCTCAGCCCACTCACCTCACAGAGTGTTTGTTGTAGGGGAGGAAGGGAAAGGAGAATGTTAGCTGCTTTGAGACTCCTTAGGGTAGTGAAAAGCGGGATATCAAATCCAAACTCTTCTTCTTCTGCATCCTCCCAGAAAAAAAGCACTGCACAAATCCATACATGCTTAAGGTTATCGAAGGCTCAACTATCAGTCTCTGCGTATTAGTTGCTAAGAGTTGGGAGAGTCTCGCTGCACTTTGGTCTTCCTTGTAGGCTTCCCATTGGGGCATCTGGTTGGCCACTGTGAGAGGATGCTGGACTAGCTGGGCATGACTTTTCCTATCTTCTTAAGAAGCAAACTGATAAGGGAACATATCTAGAATAGCTGTTGCTGGGTGTGTTTACCTCTGTTTATTGTTCTTTGCTCTTGTGCTTTTATTTGCTATGGATTGGTATTTTTAAAAAAAGAAAATCAAAATAAACATTTTCTCAAAAGCTGCTTTAACCTGTCGCCTTACTAAAACCTTAAGCAAAAGCTAGGGGAAGCTTTTCGTTGTGGATGAGACAAATATGCACAATGACTTTATGGATCAAAATGGCACATCAGGGTAGCCTTCTACTCCTGAAAATCCCTGCTCATCTCACATCAACATTCTGAGCGATCTCTTAACCACAGAAAGAATGGAGTGGTTTGAACGGTGCACCGGACTTCTCTCTGCACTGCCAGGGAATGAGGTGGTGGTATATTCCTTGGAGCATCTTGCTTCATGGGCTGAAACCAGAGCCAAAGGCCTGTCACTCCACCACTGAATGTTCCCTCTGCTACAAACACCAGGAGAATGTAGATTGGCAGGAAGGTCTGCAAAAAAGCGACATAACACCAGCAGGGCCAGTTGGCAGGCATATGCAGAGCAGGCTGCCAGAGCCCAGCACACAGGCTGCACAAACCTCACACCTACAGGCGGAACACCTCTCACATTAATTGATGAGGCAGAAGTTGGAGAAATGCCTCCCACGCCAAAGTGGTCCAACAGAACGCATAGCCAGGAAATGGCACACCCCAAAGGAAGGTCAGGCCTGAATGTGTCAGTTGCTGGCAGGCAGGCAACAATGCATCACACACAAAACCCAAATTGAACTCAACTCATGAGCTGCCCTTTGAGATCTCTCAAACTCAAGCGCGGAAACGTAGCCACTCAGGCAGGGAGTCTTTCTCAGCCCTGCCTAGAGAGATGCTGGCAGTTGAATCTGGGACTTTCTAGTAAATGCCAAGCAGGTGGACCTCCTAGAACAGCTGGAGAACCTGTGCAACAGACCTGTGTTGTGTTGTTTAGAAGCAGCCCGCACATAACAACAGGAGGTGGCCATGATGACCTTCAGAGCCTGCTTGTAAGATTCCCATAGTCTTCTGACTGTCTGCTGTTGAAGACATAATGCTGGATGGGCCTTTGCAAAGACACAGCTTGGTAGTTCATATGTAACTCAGTCCAAAATTCTTGCACTGACATTCACAATCATTTTGCTAGCAAGCATCCAAGGTAACTGACATCATGGGGAAACTGTTTTTTAAAGGATTTGCAGGTGCCAAAATTTATTGACTTGATGAACCTTGCGAGCTGCATACCACAAAATAAGAATACCCAGTATCAAGAACCCTCTTCTTGAGAAAGGGAATAAAAAACAGACTCTGCAATGGCCACCCTAGTCTAATTGCTGTCAGCTACTGAGGTCTTTGCAAACCATGTCACATGTACAGCATTGGCTTCAAGACTGGGCTGAAGTGAAGAACATCTTTATTGAATAGCAAGCTGAATTCAATGCCATTTTCTCAACTTTGGAGCATGACTTCCTCTTGGGCCATCTTGCTGATAAATGTGTTTCTCTAAGAAAAGGCCTATTCCTTGCAGCTTTTGCCAATCTGAAGGCCACCTTAAATTCTACAAATACCGAGCATGGGCAGGCCAAATTGCCAGTCCAGACACAGACTGAAGGCTTCTCTATTTAGGTTACAGTTCTCTCTACTGGTCCAATTGTTAAAGTAAGACCAGCCTCCAATGTTCAAATGCCATCTTGTCTTAAAAAGGGAAAAACAAGTTTACATGTTTGCTTCCTTTTTTCCTGTTTATATTAATGTAATTTAGATATAGGATGTTAACATGCATTTTAGATAAAAGGTTGTTTTTCTATATGCTAATATCTCTGGCTTTTGATGTTTGTTCCCCTAATGTACTTGCTTAATCTCACTTTGTATATTACTAAGAGATCTTTTTTAACAACTCTTATATTATATTAATGAGGCTATTAAAGAACTAAAGGATGACAAATTCTTCCACCCAGCAGCTGATACAAAGAAACTCTCAACTTAGCACTGTGCAGGCAACATGTCCCTCTTTTCTTCTTATTTGGGCCTGAGGCATTTGCTGGTGGCTCAGGGAAATTCTTTTAAAAAGAGATCATTCAGCTATCAACTATGAGAAGATGAACATTGTTGCATTTAATTAAAGATCTGGATGATCAGCAATCGAACAAGTTAGATCTTGTTGTTACTTGGGACTTTGCTCTCTTCTGAAGCTGACAGCTGGAGAGACCACCTTCAATCCTCCAGGCCAGCTCTCCTCAATCTGGTGCCTGCCAGATGTTGTTGAACTACAACTCCCATCAACCTTGGTCATTGGCCATGCAGCCTGGGAGCTGAACTGTAGGGTTGCAAGCTGGAGAAGATGCCTAAAGATTAGAGGCAGGGAACATAGGAAGCTGCCTTATCCTGAATCAGACCATTGGTCCATCTCGCTCAATATTGTCTACACTGACTTTCAGCAGCTCTCCAGGGTATCAGGCAGGGTACTGCCTCTTCCAGGCCTACCTGGAGATGCTGGAGCTTGAACCTGAGACCTTCTGCATGCAAAGCAGATGCTCTGCCACTGAGCTACTGTTTCCTAAGAGTCAGAAGACCAAAAGGAAACCTGTTCCTATTCCTTAAAATCCGGGAAATCAAATGGCTCTCCCGGTTTCTAGATGTGACTGACTTTTGAGCTCCTGAGAGTTCTTTTTTAAAAAATAATAATAATAATAACTTCATTGGTTTGAAAATAACACATACTCATACCCTTAACAAACAAAAAATCAAGGTATGCAGTGAAAATGCAGCACAAGAATACACAGTCACATCAGTCACATCTAAGGAACATACAGTCAATCTAATGGGTAGAATATGATTTAACCTAGAGCAACCAGGGAGGGGGGCTTGGATGTCTGCAAGACTTCTGAATTTTTCTTCTTATTCATGTAATCAATAAAACAGTGCCAGTCAGTTGTCATTATGTCTCTGCCCTTAGGCTGGTTGTATTTTGTTTGTCAATTTGTCTGTTAGGGCCAATTGCCAAACTCTGTTAAGCCAGTTCAATAGGGATGCCGTTTCCAAAACTGGGCTATAATAAGGATCTGCGTTCTGACCCTGAAATATATTCATTCCTCATAGTTCTTAATGTCCTAGAAATCCTACACAATACAATATTTCAGACGGTCAGTTTTGGGAGTGCAGGTCAGCTGTGCGAGAATCTTGGATGCTTTTAAAGGAGGTTGAAACAAATCCATGGAAGATGGTTTATCAATCATTGGCTGCTAGTTCTGATGGCTATATGCAGTGCTATTTTTCTAGAAAAAGAGGTGCCGGAACTCACCACAAACACCTCCCTTATTCTCTTAGAATGGCAATGGTGCCCACCTGAGATGTGCCAGAACTGAGTTCCTGTGAGTTCCCCCTGAAAAAAATAGCCCTGGCTATATGGAGCCTTCATGATCAGAAGAAGTCTCTCTTAACGCCATTTGCTGAAAAAGCAAGAGGAGGAAAAGGCTGCAGCCTTCCTGTTCTGTTTTGTGGGCCTCCAGGAAACACCTGGATGGCCACTGTGAAAAACAAGACGCTGAGTTGGTTGGGCCCATTTTGGACTGATCCAGCTGCACGGCTCCTCCTCTTACCTACTCAGAACAGAAACCATTGCACAAGATGCAACACACTGCTGTCTGCAATGCTCATTCGCTTAATATTTAAAATCTCTTGGGAAGGCTCGATTGGTTAAACCAGGCACAGCTGAAACTTTTACTAAGCAGTTGTTGTGGACAAGATTGCATCTGGGGTGTGTTTGTATGGTAACAGATCACATTTATTCTCTGTTATGCTTTCTGATAAGATGCTTTTGTTATTATTACCTGTGGTCTGGGCAAGCAAGCTCACTCAAAACTGCCCCCAACATTCAAACAAAGAAGCAGAACGTTAAGCCAAAAAACCACAGAAGCTTCAGTCTATTTTTTTTTTTCAATTACACTTAATTAAGTTTCAACATTTTCAACATACAGTGTATACAATCAAAACACAATTTCGTCTTTTCTCTTATTTTTGTCAACTTCCCACCTCTTTTTCCAAGGAGTTGTTGTTTTCTCCCCTTCTACTGCACCCTGTCACATCGTAACCACAATATTAGAATCTAATTACTTTGGCAGATCATAGTTCAAATCCTGCTCGCGAGTTCATCATACTATAATATTTCTTTAAATAGTCTGAAAAAGAGAATTGTTTCAACCTAACGATGCAGGAACAAGTCAAACCAGCAGCAGGTGCTGGTTCACAAAGGCTGCGATCTGAGCCACACTCACTGAACACAGCAGGGTTTACTCCTGAGTAAACACACTGGCAACTTTTCCTCCGCATGTCCAGCAGCCACTGCATGCCAACATCTCACCGTGGGGAAATGAGAAGAAGGCTGAGGTAGGTAGGAATGCACACACTTTCCCCCCTCTTTGCACATCTTTTCCCCCAGATCACTGCCAGTCCCATCCATGTGCCCATTGCCCCCCCCCAAGCCATATGGAGAAGCAGCTTCCATCTCTGCCTGGCGGGGTGGAGTGATTTAGATCTAGTGAGCAAAAAAGAGAATTCAGCCTTGAACTGCCAAGGGATGGCCTCCCATTGCCCTCTGCCACTCACCCATCTGCAATTACATCTTTCTTTAATTATCAGATGATTATGTGTGAAATAAGCTGATAAAGATAAAAAGCTGGGTCACGGGGAAAGGGCCGTGCCGAGGGAAGAATTGCCTTCTCTAACAAAGCTGCGGTAAAGGAAAGCCATGAAGGCTCCATGTGGCCAGCGGGTCACCCTTCGCACAACGGAAAGCTCACAGGGTCTTCTGCACAGTGTTGTGGATGGTCCTGATACTGATGCCAGAGGCGGAGCAAGGTGGGTGCGGTCCGCCCCAGGTGTCATCCCTGAGGGGGGCTGACATCTCCACGCCACCCCCCTGGGATGCTTGGCGCTGGTGGCACACCCCCTGGGGCACTCGGCGCGGGTGGCATACCCCCCTGGGAAGCTTGCCCCGCCACCTGGGACACTAGCCCCACCCCTGGGTGCATGCCGCTCCAGGTGCCGGAGCAGCTAGCTCCACCACTGACTGATGCATCCTGGAGTTTTGCAGAAGGACTGTGTGTGTGTGTGTAGGGGTAAGTAGAGTCTCCCAGGATCCTTACCTGCAAAGCAACTGAAGGTAGCGCTGCAACAAGTCGCTTCTTGCGCATGCCGTGGTTCCTGCATTGCAGGGGACAGGACTAGATGGTCCTTGGGTCCCTTCCAACCCTACAATTCTATGACAAAGGAAGAGCCAAAGATATGCAAAATTGCATACAAATGTGGGTTTATTAGGGGAAATTTGAACTAAAATACTGAAGTCATGAGGACAAGAAAGAAAGAAAGAAAGAAAGAAAGAAAGAAAGAAAGAAAGAAAGAAAGAAAGAAGCCAATGTGGGAATTTGAAGAATGGAACTTAAGATTGGGAAAGTGAGGGAAGCCGAAACTGATAGATTCACCTATGCCTAGTCATGATGACTGCCTCATTTATGAGATCTCTGCCCCCGCTGCCACCCCCCAGTGAAGCTCACCTGGAACCAGCTCGGCTTTTCCCCCCTCCAGCACCAGGTTAAAAACCTTTTTATTTGTTCACGCGCCACTGCACATTTTATAACTTTTTTTTAATATATCACCCTTCTGGATTTTACTGCATTTATGGCTTCTGCTTCTGTGCTTTTAATGTTTTGCATGGAGCTTTTATGACACCTGTTATTTCAAATTTTTCACTGCCCTGGCAGTCTTGTACTGAAGGACAGTTTTAAAACAGATGCCAACATATAAAATATGTGAAGTGCTCCGATTGTACTAAAGCACTATATAAACACTAAGCAGCTTCTGGTGGCAATGGGTCCTCTTTGCTTTCATGCCCCCCCCCCCAAGTGCAGAGTTTGATGTTTTCCTCCTGAGGATCTCAGCTTTCAGGTTCCTAGTGCTTAGACTGGCAAGGGTAAGTTTGGAGTTGGGTGGGAAACATCTCTAGAAATTCAGGGAGCCAAAAGAGGCCACAGACTGACTCCAGCAACAGCCGGAGTGTTCGTTCTCTCTCTCTCTCTCTCTCTCCCTCTCTCCCTCTCTCATTCTCTCTCTCTCTCTGTCTCTGTCTCTCTCTCTGTGTGTGTGGGGGGGGGGGGCTTGCGGTGTATGTACAGCACTTTATCAGCCCTATGGTCAACTAATGTGCAAACTCAGACCCTCCAATATTTCTCTGATGAAAATAGGTATGTCCTATTCAACAACAGCTCCTCCTCCTCCTCCTCCTCCTCCTCCTCCTCCTCCTCCTCCTTCTTCTTCCCTGCCCATCTGAGTGGGTTGCCCCAGCAGCTTCCAACATATATAAAAACCTAATAAAACATTATTATTATTTTTAATAAATTCCCTATACACAGTGGCAGAGGAACCCTCTCCGGCACCTGGGGCGGCGCAGCCCATACGGACTGCACATGTGTGGTCCATACGGGCTGCCGCTTGCACGGCGACCGTACGGGATGCTTCATAAGCAGCATCCCATACGGATGCCCCTGCGGATGGTGCACGAGAGCGGCAGCCCATATGGATGCCATGCGAGCGCCCACCCTCAGCTGCTGTACAGCTGGGGGGAGGCAGGGGCCATCTTGTCACCCCTCCCAGAGTGGAACCCAGGACAACTAGCCCCCCCCCCCGCCCCTCCCTTCCTATGCCCCTGCCTATACACGGCTGCCTTCAGGTGTCTTCTAAAGGTTGTATAGTCACTTATCTCCTTGAATCGGGGGGGGGGGTCACATAACTCCATACCTCCAACATTTCTCCGGTGAAAATTGTGACGTCCTTTTAAAAAAGCGGGATATTGCAGGATCAAATCAGAAACCAGGAGAACGTCTGTAAATATGGGGCTGTCCCTGGGAAACAGGGACACTTGGATTGTCTGCAAACTGTTTAAGTATATTCGAGGTATAGAAATCAGATTTATCTTTTGGTACGTGCAATTGTTTGTGTTACCTTGATGCACAATTAGGGTTTTCTTGGTGTGCAGTGGAAAGGGCTCCTCCACACACACACACACAGACGCTGTGCTCACTCGCATGTAACGTATGCTCGATGCTCAAAGGGGATTCCGGCTTCCCTGCCCCCATCCCACTGAGCTCTCTTGCTTTACTAAAACAAACAGAGCAGCCTTAATATCCTCTTGGCCTGAATTATTTACTGCCTGGATGCACCGTGGAGGCTGTCAGCCTGGCAGCTGTTAGACTCAAACAAACATGGATCAGAAGTGGCACTGGGACTTAGTTCTGACTCAGGTGTAACTTTCCGAGATGGGGAGAGTGGGGGATTATTTGGGAGGGAAGGAGGGGCAATGTTTGCTGGGATCTGACACTCCAGTAATGTGGCTATTTAGGGTATTTGTCAGCCGAGGCTTGCACGTTCCTGCCAGGGCAACATTATTATTTCATAATGTACATAGCATGCACTTGCTTGCAAAATGCTCTGCAGCCTCAGAGTCTTTATTCTTCCTCTCATATATCCGCGGGGTTTGTTGGTGAGAGGGAAAGAGAGTGCAGAACCCAATGGCTATGCAGAGCTCTAGGAGGTTCACATCCATCTTTTTGCCACAGAGCAGAGGTTTTGAACCTTTTTGAGTCCACAGCTCCCTTGACCAAGTAGATTCTATCTGCAGCTCCCCTGTGAGGAGACCCACTCAGAAGCCCAGTTATGTCACCCCTTGCCTGCAGAGCCAGCAGCCCTTCACCCCTTTTCGAACACCCTCCTTTGTTGAGTGTTCCTTCAGCCTGCTCTCCTTCCGAGTCCTCTGGGCAGCAGCCACTGCTGCCCCGGTCTCTGAGCTGCCCCCCCCTCTGCCCCGTAGAGAGGTGCCTCCTCCCTGGCTAGCCCCAGAGCCAGGGGCTGCTGCAACAAAGAGCTGCACAAGCCTTTGGGGTGCAGAGATGCGAGAAGGCATCAGAGCAGGGAGGGAAGGAAAGAGGGACAGAGGCCAATGTTGCCTGCAGCACACCTGGCAATCATTCAAGGCACCCCAGGGCACCATGGCACATTGGTTGAAAACCACTGTCACAGATGAAGTTCCCTGGGCACTGGGCGCCTTCACTGTACTGTACTCCTTTTGGTGCCAGCTAAAAACATTCTTGTTTAGACAAGCCCACCCAGATGCTTAGAAAGCTGAGGTCATTTCAATCAGTTTTAGTGTTTTCACTTTTGTACGTTATTTAAAGTCAGGCTGTAAATTGTTCTTGATTTTATTGGTTTGTCTTTCTGTAAACCACTTTGAGAGTTTTGTGTGTGTGTATACACACACACACACACACACACACACACACACGAGTGGTACCTTGGAAGTCGAACAGAATCCATTTCAGAATCCGTTCTGAAAGTCTGTTCGACTTCCAAAACGTTCAGAAACCAAGGTGCGGCTTCCGATTGGCTGCAGGAAGCTCCTGCAGCCAGTCAGAAGCCGTGGAAGTCGCGTCAAACATTCAGGTTGCAAAGAACGTTCGAAAACCGGAACTGTAAAATGGGAATAGCCTTGCGACCAAGAGGTCTCTTTCTAGGAACCTTGACATTTCAGGCACTTTTCTAACCTTAGCCCAGCTGACAGCAGTCCTGGGGGTCAGGCAATCACTTCTGAGGATGGTAGGAATTGTGGCAGTTCTGTACAACATTAGGGCATGTCTTTTTAGGGGGAGAAACTTAATTTTTGCACATTTCTTCAGTGAGGGGGGGGTCTTAAAATATATTTTGGGGTGTGAGGAATTCAAATCTGCTATTCTTTCTGCGATTGGACAATGTTTAGCTTGGTAAATCTATCATTGCTTAAGAAGCACATATACTGCTCTTATAAAACCAAATTTTTAATGTTTACCTTCTGAAAACATCAGGTAATGCTAAATAATAATAATTAATAAGAATAGTAATAATATAAATGCAAAAACTTGGCAATCATTTTTAATGATTTCTATGAAATTTCACACACAGGTTACTTACCAAGCAAAACTAAATTGTATTAATTTAACCAAAATATATTTTGAATTTCCAAGTCATGCTATAACCCAGGCATGGGCAAACTCTGGCCCTCCAGATGTTTGGGACTACAATTCCCATCATCCCTAGCTAGCAGGACCAGTGGTCAGGGATGATGGGAATTGTAGTCCCAAATATCTGGAGGGACGGAGTTTGCCACACATTAGATTTCTTAAAGAGATAGTATATTTTGCATTATTGCACCCAACCTGAACACATTTTCTCTGAAATAAATCTGATTGATATTGTTGGAAGTGAATTTAGAATATATATATATATATATATATATATATATATATATATATATATATATATATATATATATACCATCCAGATTCGAATTACAATAAGGGGGGGAAAGGCTTTCAAACAAGCCAGACTCCACACACGCAAACATTTTCCTTGATGTACAAATTAGGCAGACAGAACGCGGATGCATCTTTAGAAAATGCAATTACTTCAGAACCAGCGCAGGCAGAACCAGGAATGCAAAGGGTTTTCAGAGAGAGGAGACTGAGATGAGGAGGCCCCTTGAATAGGCCAGTGTCTATCCAGCCTAATTCTGGGTCTGACTGATTGGAACATCAGACAATGAGAAGGAAGGGAGGAGTGTAAACTGAGGCAATGCACATATGCAGATGGCCTATAAAAGTTGAAACTGCTACTCTTGTGTGCAATTCTGCAAAGCGGTTAACTGGCAGCAAGGTCAAGAGAGAATGAAGAAAATCTCCATTTGGAGAATCTATTTTCTATTGCCAATGTAGCAATGCTACTTCACTGTTCATCAGTACATTTTAATTTGCTGCACACGCCAAGATGTTTTGGAGCCACCGCCGAATGTGAACTGTGTTCACTGAAAAAGAACTTTCAGTTCGTCAGGATTAAGCACTCCACTCATTCCAGCAATTATTAGTTGCCTCTCTCGTTCCTACCTCTTTAGAACATTTGGAAGCCGTCTGAGATGTGCTTCAAATCTATTCTTACCACTGCTGTCACATCTTGCAGATAACCTAGAGTTTTTCTGGCTTGAAAACACAAAAGCACTTGGGATGGGAGCTATTAGCCCTCACTCAAAGCATTGCAGTTATTTGTAAAAGGTCACTAATGGTGCAGTCAACAACAGGGAGGAACACAGATAAACTTTAAAGTCATGGGTAATACAACTTTTAAACTTAAACATGACTATTACGTCAACCACTGTGCAAATCTACCATACTGTAGAGCAGGCTTCCTCAAACTCGGCACTCCAGATGTTTTGAGACTACAATTCCCATCATCCCTGACCACTGGTACTGCCAGCTAGGGATCATGGGAGTTGCAGGCCAAAAACATCTGGAGGGCCGAGTTTGAGGAAGCCTGCTGTAGAACTTAAAACAATAATACAAAAAAACCCAAATAAAACAAATAAAAACCTGGGAGAGAGGTCAGTGTTTATGCTGGGATTTCTGCCACTCTAAGACTCTGGAGTGGGAAGCTAGCTAAGAGACCACGCTGTGAATCTGGAAGCTCCTGTTCTGAATCTCCCCTTTGCCATAGGTTCACTAGGGGCCTTCCAACAACCTCCACCTCTTTCTTTTTCTTTTTCTTTTTCTTTTTCTTTTTCTTTTTCTTTTTCTTTTTCTTTTTCTCTTCCTCAGCCCCTGCACTCAGCTGCTGCATTGTAACATGCCAGCAGTAATACTTGATCTACTTCACAGGGTGATTAGGAATAGCTTCAGGGCGCTTTAAATGACTTGCAGCATGATAATGTACATGATGCAGTATGAGCACCCACTGAAAACACTATAAGAATGTCACTGGATATCTCAGTTGGTTACAGTGTGGTGCTGATAACTCCATGGTTGCAGGTTCGATCCCCCTACAGGACAACTCCATATTCCTGCACTGCAGGGGTTTGTGCTAGATGATCCTCAGAGTCCCTTCCAACTCTACACTTCTATGATAAGAGCCTGCTGGATCAGGCCAATGGCCCATCTGTTCCAGCATCCTGTTCTTGCAGGGGCCAACCATCTTCCCCAACATAAAACAGCCTCTGTGAGGGCCCTACTGTGGGGTTGGGGGGGTGCTGTTTGAGGAGAGGCTGAAGGGCTGGCTGGGGAATAAGGCATTTTCAGTCATGGTGTCAAGTTTGTAAAATGCTCTCCCAAATAAGGAGGGACTGGCTCTGTACTTTTGACCCAGCCAGCCCTCATCAGTCCGGAACACACTTCCAAGGCAGGAAGCTCCAATGAGCACAGTGGGACTTTCTTCTGGGTAAACATGGATAGGATTCTGCTGTGTGTGCTTTAGCTTTCATTTGGCTGTCTTGTCTGGTTTTTAACATTTTCACCACATGGCCTCTTACTGCTTTATTGCCTTTGTATCGATTATGTTATATAAACTGTTTGGGGAGGCATTTTCTGAAAAAGCAGCGTATAAAAGATTTAAATAGGAAACTGCCTTATTCCGGGCCAGGCTATTTGCCCCTCTGGTCCACTATTCTCTACTCTCACCGTGGCCAACCTGGCTCTCTCCAGATGCTGTTGCACATGGGCGTTGTGGTATAAGAATATCTGGAGGGCACCAACTTGGTGACAGCCAGTCAGTCTGTACTCTGGCAGAGACTCTTGGGAAGAGAAAGCGCTTTCCCTTCACCTGCTGCCTGATTCTAATTAACTGGAGATGCTGAGGATCAACCCTAAGACTTTCTGCAGGTGATGCACCTCTGAATTTAAGCCTCTCTCATAAATTTAAGAAGCAGCCAGGTACCCACCCTGCTTTAGATAGCAAGGTATTGGGGGCTGGCCTCTTCCTTTTCCTTTTCCTTTTTGTCTTTGTAACCTTCCTATAGTCGGCTTATTTGACTCCCCACTGCAAATGGGGCTGCAATCCTCCAGGGAGGAGGGTTAGTGGGGTTGCGCCAATGGCTGGAAACGGTTAACAGGGTCAGCTCCCACCGCTTGGAGCAACAATTGATCATTGCACTTCAAAACGCTTTAAGGTGCCCATTAGGTCTTTGATCAGTGGGATTTCTGTTTTATTTCTTTTCTTATACCTTAATTCTAGGTCCATCCTCCCACTGTTGCTTTCTGGGGACTTTTTGTTTCTTGTTGTTGGTCTTTTTCTTTTTCTTTTTTAAAGAGGTTTGTGCAGCTTAAGCTTTATCAGACACACACAAAATCGATTGATTGTTTAGCTGTCTGTTTAAGGAATAAAAGCCCAGCTTAAAAAGAATCCTTTGAGCACCGTGCTCAAAAGAGATGGCTCCAGGCTGAGTGTGGAGCCGGCACGCCAATGCCTTTCTTCCGGCTAAGTGGATGTGTTCTCTTCCCCGCCTGATCAAATGGAGACGCAAGCTCTGCAGTGTCGACCAACTGCATGCATTGATAACGCATCCACATGGAGCAGAAGGAAGAATAAACAGCCATGGGGTCCATCGCATCCTCTATGTGATGGAGGCCAGCACAACTGGGGTACAGATGGATTCCCCACACAAGCATCTTCAATCTACCCAATCAAAATCAAAATAAATTGATGTGTTAATTATCCCTGGACATACCAGCCAGCAGGATGGGAACGTGTGGATTCTGTCTCAGTCTCAGAAAAATCTCCCCTTCCTTCCAGGGTTGTGGAAGCAGGATCTGTGCCCCACCTGTGCTTAAAATGTAAGACTTGGTGTTGGGTGGCCAGGGGAGGACGAAGGCAGTGGCATAGCGTGGAGGGCCAGAGGGGTGGCAGCTCCAGGTGTAAAATTCTGAGGGGGCGCAACCAGGTGCAGAGGCTAAAGAGGAGAGGGTGCAGCAAGAGCTAGAAATGAATCAGGCTGACAAAGAAGCCAAGGTGTCTCCCCTTCCTGCTGTGACCAGCTCCACTTCCCACCCACCCCCGGGTCTTCCAGAACCAGAAGAGGTATGAAGAGAGAGAAGCAAAGACAGGCAAGACTACATAGCCTCAGATTGTTTGGGAAGGACCTGGGGAGGAGGAGATTTGGGTATCTGTGAGAAGGCGAGGACCTTCAGTCCCCACAACTGCCTCATTGGGGCAAGATCTACTGGGAAGAGTTGCTGTGCTCACTACTAGACCAGGCCTCCTGAGCTGTCTTGTTTCTTTGAATAAAGAGTTAACTTCACTGACGCTGTGTGAGTTATTGCTGACCTGCTCCTGGCATCCGCCCCGGGCATCCACCAGGAACTTCTAACAATGTACAAATTCTATCATTATGTACATTTGCAAGCTGCCCATTTATGTCATAGGGACTGCATGAGAGGAGAACACCATGGATCCTGCCCCCATGTTTATTAATGGGATGGAGTACCCTCTAGGTTTTCTGCCAGTCAGCCAGTTAAGTGTTGGTGAAATGCAAAACATCTGAATCTGCACATATGAAGTCAAAAATTACAGCAGGGGAGTATTTTGTCTTCACACACAAATCTGCCATGCACTGTGGACTCCAGCTCTCTCAGGGCTTTCCTCCCTTCTGCTTCTCCTCCCTATTCCCTGCATCCTGCTCGCCTCAGCTGCACCACCTGACCCCGCTCCTTCGCCCATATATCTGCACTACAATTCAACACTCCTTTAGCTCAGAAATTGCTCGGCGATATTGGGAACAATGAGGCCTGACTGTGTTAGCTTGGAGCAAAATGACTTTTTTATAAAGGGGGCACCGAGTTCGAGGTGATGCATTGACTGAGCGGGCCGGAAGCTGACGGGGGGGGGGGGGTTGGAAAGGTGGCTGTTTCTCTGCCTGCTGCTCTCTGCCGTCTGTGTGCGCATTAATGCAACACCAATTTAACGGCACTAATCTAAGGTCTCTGGATGGAGACTGGCTTGGCGCAAACAAACAAACATGCCCGCACATCATCGTCCAATGTGGCTGCTAGTTCTTTCTCGCAATGTGGACCCTGGAAATAACTATTGGAACCCAATGAGGAAGGAACTTTATGCAAAGGAAGAGTGGGGGTTTTCCACTAATGTCTTTGTGTGGCACTTCCAGCATAAAAAATGAGCTTGTGAGTTGCTTTGGTGCTGAAGCAGCAAATATCCTCCCAGTTTCTGCCTATTTCACCTGGGGAAATGGTCTGGCATCAACAGCCAAGGACCAGAACATCAGAGGGACCTGGTGCTGCAGGTTGGCATCTCTGCCAGCTGACCTCTGAGTCCATCGGCAGCTCCTTCTGGCTCCCTCCTCCTCCTCCTCTTGATGGAAGCACCTGGATCCTGGACTGAATTGCCACTGCCCCCCCACACACACACACACGGGGACTTATCCCTTGTTCTAATGCATCTCTTTGTAGATTTGAACTGGGAGCCAATATTGGCTGAATAGAATAATAAAATCGTAGAGTTGGAAGGGACCCCAAGGGTCATCTAGTCCAACCCCCTGCAATGCAGGAATCTCGACTAAATCATCCATGTCAAATGACCATTGAACCTCTGCTTTAAAACCTCCAAGGAGGGAGGGGGGAGGAAGAGCAGAGTATAAAGATGCTGCTTAGTATGTTAGTTTAATTTTATTTTATATTTTATTTTATTTCATCTTGTGAACCACCCAGAGATCTTGTTTTGATGGGTGGAATATAAATCTAATAAATAAATAAATATACTCTCTGAGCCTGGAATTCAACAGGTATCTGAATGCAAAGTTTGTGTCTTCCTGTTGGATTCCTGCAATGTGGCTGGGAGTCTGCGGAGGTTTCTCGGGGCAAAGCTCTGTGTTACTGCATTTATACCTGACCCGGTTGTTGGGAACCTCAAGGCAGGCCCTGCAGTCATGGCATTTAATTGAAATTGTGCCTCTGCTCCTCATTCTCTCTCCCTCTGATATGTCCCCCTCATTTGCTAATTTTAGTCATGGTAAAGGTACAGGCTGTTTGGAGGCTGGGTATTAAAATCTATGCAGTAGGAAGAAAGCCGATTGGTGTTCATGAATATTCTGTAGGAAGAAACGGATTAGTGTCGTCGACGTATCAGAGGGGATTTGCAAGGGAATTATTTACGGTGGCAACACGTAAAGCGCTCGTTTAGCTGATATTCGACATTATCCAAACAAGGCGCCGGGAACTTGCACGTTAAAGCAGTAATGCTGCTCTAAATTAAATTCATCAGCGCCTTAATTAAGATCTATATTTAGCACTTAATTAAAAGCAGGAAGGAATGATGCTGCAAGAGGCATGATATCAGAGGGAGATAAATGTGGAAGGAAGGAGATGGCATCAAGTGGGTTCTGAAGCTGCCTCCCCAGACACCGCCCTGCAAAATAATCTCCCTTGCCCCTGTTTGTCTGCTCCGGCAAAGAGAGGTGAAGTAGCAGAGATTCCTCTCAGTGGCCTGCTTTTCCCAGAGATAACAGCATTTCTGATTGGCATGATGTGAGGAAGAAAACAGGAATCTAGAAGCTGCCTTATACTGCCCATCTACCTCAATATTGCCTACGGAGTCGCTCCCCAGGGTTTGAACCTGTGACCTTATGCATGCAAAACAGGTGCTTTGCCACTGAGCTATGGCCCTGGGGCCTTCAAGAAGCAGCCTGGATTCTCCTTGTTAGCCTAGGAGGCATTTTCTGATCGAAGCCACACGCTTCTGGAGGACCTTAAGGGGGTAATAATTATGGTGGTGGTGGTGGTGATGGTGATATCAGAGAACTGTACAGTTGGAAGCGACACCAAGCGACATCAAGTCCAATCACCTGCAATGCAAGAATCACAGCTAAATATTCCCTGGCAGATGGCCATCCAACCTGTTTAAAGGCCTCCATTGAAGGAGAGTCCACCACCTTCCAAGGTAGTCCATTCCACTGTTGGACAGCTCCTACCATCACAAAGTTCTTCCTAATGTTTGGTCAGAATCTCCTTCCTTGTCATTTGAATCCATTGGTTTGGGACCTACCTTCTGGAGCAGCAGAAAACAAGCATGCTCCATCTTCCATGTGACAGCCCTACAGCTATTTATAGATATCATCAAAAAGATAACTCGGTCAGTAGAGCTTGAGACTCAGGTGTTGTGAGCTCATGCCCCACATTGGGCAAAAATATTCCTGTGTTTCAGGGGGTTGGACTAGATGACCCTTGTGGTCCCTTCCAACTGCCTGGATAGCTCAGTTGGTTAAAGCATGGTGCTGATAATTCCAAGGTTGCAGGTTCGATCCCTGTATGGGACAGCTGCATATTCCTGTATTGCAGGGGGTTGGACTAGATGATCCTCAGGGTCCCTTCCAACTCTACAACTCTATGATTCTATGATTCTAACTCTACAGTTCTATGAGTCTATGATTCTCTCAGCCTCCTCTTCTCCTGGCTAAACATACCCAACTCCCTTTGCAGACCCTTTATCATCTTGGTCATCCTCTGCACACATTTCAGCTCGGTATTATATCCTTAAACAGTTGGGTCCAGAATTGGACCCAGCACTCTAAAGGAAACTAGCGATGCCAAATATTTGGTAACTCCTGTTTAAGTTGTTGTTTCCCAAAATTCAAAAAGTTCCCACATCAAACTAGCAGTGGAAGCCACGCTGTCTTTCAAACCCAGACGAGCGCACACCTTTTGTGCTTTGAAAGATAATTTCCAGTGAAGCCGGGGAGCGATGTGCAAAGGCAGCGAATTCCCAGCCCCTCCAAGACAGATGCTTCATTTTAACCCCCTCCTGGGCTGCGAGATGATTTAAGCATACAAAAAGCGCCAAAGCAGGGAACAAGCCGCATTAAAGGAAGAAAGCATGTCACACGCTCTCCTGCTGTAATTCTTCTGGGCTCCCTTCTGGGCCGACTCAGAGAGAGATTCCGTTCCAGTTATTGAGATATTGGCAGCCTGAAAGAGGCAGCCTCTGTCATCTCCCTCCTGGGACGGGACGAGGACGGGATAATTGGAATCTTCGCCACATCGCATTTGCTCACGTTTCCGTGCAAGTTGTTTTATGGGGAGAGGAAAGGCTGTTTGCTGATCACTTGCCAGTCTCCTGTCATTCCCCACCCCCCACCTCTGCTTATCCACCCTCATTATTAAGTTGCCAGTGTGCATTTTTGCAACCACCGCATCCGGTAGATTTTTGACAGAGCTGGAATCAAGGCTGAGAGGAGCTTTACCTCCCATGGTGCAAACACAGAGGATTTCCTTCCTCCCCCCCCTCCCCAAACCACCACCTCTGAGCAAATAGGTTCAGCAGGTTTTGAAATGACACAAAATACCTCTAGATTCCAGTAGGTAGCCGTGTTGGTCTGACGCAGTCGAAATAAATTTTAAAAATTAAAAAATTCTCCAGTAGCACCTTAGAGACCAACTAAGTTGCTGAATTACAACTTATTACTAAACTGAAAACTATGGAGAGACCTGGTCTGAATAGAGTTATTGGATTCTTGTCTCATTACATATGCTATAGCTATTTTTGGTCATCTGCATACTATCCCTTGCTTTTTCCTGTAGGACTAATTGCAGTTGTTAACAGTTATCAACAGGTGTACCATACCCATTGAGTCAATCACCCATCTCCTTCTACCCTTCTTAGAAAAACCCCACCCCACCCTCCCACTATATATAAGGGTCTGGTGACTTCTGTTTCAGTGTATCTGAACAAGCATGCATGAATACAAAAGCTTATACCCAGAACAAACTTTGTTGGTCTCTAAGGTGCTACTAAGCTATGGTTTTCCCAATAGTGATGTATGGAAGTGAGAGCTGGACCATAAAGAAGGCTGATCGCCGAAGAATTGATGCTTTTGAATTATGGTGCTGGAGGAGACTCTTGAGTGTCTCATGGACTGCAAGATGATCAAACCTATCCATTCTGAAGGAAATCAGCCCTTGGTGCTCACTGGAAGGACAGATCCTGAAGCTGAGGCTCCAATACTTTGTCCACCTCGTGAGAAGAGAAGACTCCCTGGAAAAGACCCTGAGGTTGGGAAAGATTGAGGGCACAAGGAGAAGGAGACAACAGAAGACGAGATGGTTGGGCAGTGTTCTCGAAGCTACCAACATGAGTCTGACCAAACTACGGGAGGCAGTGAAAGACAGGAGTGCCTGGCGTGCTCTGGTTCATGTGGTCACGAAGATTTGGACACTGCTAAACGACTAAACAACAAAGGTGCTACTGGACATTTTTTTATTTTTTCACAAAATACCTCTGAAACCTGTTTGCCAGAAGCAAGAGAGATGACTCTTAAAATTACTTGGAAGCCATTTGGGCATCTAAGCGGTATATAAATTAGTAATTGCTTGAAAATGATAATGAGAAATCACCTTCAGGTCTTGGGGTGGTAAGGGTTAAAGTCACATTGCCTCCAGCAGGTGGTGCTTTTACTGCCCTTTGGCACACCCTGCAGGAGGACAAGGTAACTCGGACAGGCAGACTCCATGGGTTCCTGTCCTTTACCCAGGGTTTGGTTTCCTTTGGCATAGAAGTCAGTGGAGATGGTGATATAGCTTTATTTTAAGGTTTCCATGTGTCCTCTTTTTCCAGGGCGCGTCCTCTTTTCCAAGGGTATGTAAAATGTGGGGTGTCACAGTAATCCATAGTTAAACATAGAAGTTGGCAAAAGTGTCCTCTTTTTTGCTCTTCAAAAATATGGGAACCCTACTTTATTTACACAAATTTACAACCTGAGCATAGGATGGAGGGGTTCACAGCATCAACACCCCCCAATGGATATTGCTTCCCCCTTTGGGTTTCCAGGGCAACCACAAAGTCCACCATAGAGCAAACATGTCTCTTTTTGTCCCCAGCTTTCAGCATCACTCCAGCACACACATGCAACCAACCAGGGGTGGCCCATCACGTTTTGCTACTTGAGGCAAAACAGGATCGTACTGCTCCCTTCCCCCACCGCCGTCCCACCCCACCCCACTTCTGCCATTGACAAAATGCCCCCCCTCTTCCTAAACTCACCAAGAACCTCAAAGTGTTGCCACACACTGGAACACATATTCCACAGTCGGGGGGAAGCTGTGAAGCAGGCAGGTAGCTGCCTCTTGTGCATGCAACATTCTCATACTCATTCCCCCTTCACCTGTTGTTCTTCATCCTAGGATGAGGTGTCACCCAGTCAGATGACTGGAGTGGAGAGAATGTGTACCTAGCTACCTGGAGACCACCTTCACTTAGCTGTAGCAACTGCAACCCAGCTCATTCTTTGAGATGCTGATAAAGAGCAGCTAAGTGGCCAGCTTAAGGCCATTGTATCATGAAGAAATCTGTGTGGTGGTTCAGCAGCCTCTTCTACTAGATTCTAACTCTCACAGGCCTGGAAGGGATCCAAGAAAATCTTCCAGGCTGACCCTCCGAAACCAATAACAAAAGATTGTCCAAGGTTATTTATTATTATATATCATCTAGGTATCATCTAGGGCCATTCTCAGGCAGGCCACTGGCGGAGGGAGAGGGGGTTGGGGGAGCGCACTGCCCCCAGTAGCGTGATCCCAGTGGGGTGCCATCGCAGCTGGCCCCCCTGCCCGCGCTCGGTGCCCCGCCCCCACAGGTGGCGCACCATGCCCCCCCCAGGACGCACACCACGCCCCTGCAGGCAGCACGCCATGCCCCCGGGACGCACGTCACATGAAGCTCCGCTACTGAGGCAGGTGCTGGTTCACAGTTCAGCCTCCTCACCATCAGGCTTCACCCGTTTTCAGCAGATAAAAGAGACATTCTGGGTCAACATTTTTCAGGGCTCAGCAGGTAAATTCAGATTTAGGGCTAAGATACTGGGGGTGATGAGTTATAGAGAACACCAGCACCCCACATGCCAGACAAGTTGATCAAATCCTCCCCATCTGCAAAGCCAAGAGGGGGAGCTGGCAGGAAGGAAGGAAGGGATGGCCAAGGGGAAGAGTTTGCAGGGTGCAACGATTGGGATATCAAAGCTGCGCAGCTGTTGCAAAAGCCTCATCGAGGCAACCGTCCCTCCTCGCTTCCCTTGCACCCGATTAATCAGTGGCTACAGCAGGAGGCTTTGATCCCAGAAATCAAGCCCCCCATCTGATGGGTGACTTGATGTTATGCTAATCCGGGCTGATTGAGCTGAGATAATTACACTTCGCGCGGGTTCCCTGGGAGTTTGGGATAAATATTGATGCACATCTGTCTCCCTTACTCAGGTGTCGCTGGGGGAGAAACAATGCCAGTGATGCCTCCCCTTTGGGCCTCTGGGAGGGCTGGTGGCCTCCTTGCTAGGCACAGCTTGACCTCTGCTCCAGGGACCCCGGCGCTGCCGCCCAAAGGGAAGCCAGCTTCCGAAGGCATGCTGGCCGCCGTCACGGGAGTCAGGAATGGAGGGCAAGGAAGGCAGCATGGGGATCCACTGAAGAGCAAGCAAAATGTCTGTGCTTAAATACAGTACTTTGCAGTTGAGGGAGGTCTAACAGAGGCAGCAGAGAAAACAGGGGGCCACCTGAGTGTGTGCATATATTTTCTTATGTGCTTCCCTCACTTAGACCTTGGGGTAAAGGTATCTCATCTTCCTGCAATTCAGTGCACCATGGCTTCTTGCACTCCGTGGCAGCCTCAGGAAGACGGTGGATAAGGAAGGGAGCCACTATTCCATGGGTAGGCAAACTAAGGCCCGGGGGCCAGATCCGGCCCAATCACCTTCTAAATCCAGCCCGTGGACGGTCCGGGAATCAGCATGTTTTTACATGAGTAGAATGTGTCCTTTTATTTAAAATGCATCTCCGGGTTATTTGTGGGGCCTGCCTGTTGTTTTTGCATGAGTACAATGTGTGCTTTTATTTTAAATGTATCTCTGGGTCATTTGTGGGGCATAGGAATTCGTTCATTTCCCCCCAAAAAAATATAGTCCGGCCCCCCACAAGGTCTGAGGGACAGTGGACCGGCCCCTTGCTGAAAAAGTTTGCTCACCTTTGCACTATTTCATCACTCTGCCTTCCAAGCCAGAAACTCCTTCTGCTGCTTCTCAGACACCATGTGCATGCAGGTTCATGCACATCCAAAACTGACAGCTCCAGAAGAATTATTTCTGAATGTTTTCACACTAATAAAGCCAGTTTGGGGGGGGGGGGCGTGTTTTCTTCTTGGAAGACAGTGTAAAAGATGAATCCCCTGGCAAGCCCCCCAGCGACATTCTGTTTGTTTGGCCAGGCCTTCGCCATCGTGCCAAGGCAGCAGCCCACCAAAGGCCAGGGGCATAGAAAGCTCTAGAGAAGGAAAAATAAGGTGAGGAACAGCAATTCCTAGAGTGAAAAAGATGCAGTTGAGCACCTGATTCTCCTAGCAAGTTCACCTGCTCTTGGTTTGCCCTGATTTGAGAGAAATTTCTGGGAAAGGATGCAGAATTTATTTTGTGTTTTCAAAATATAAATATATACTTCACCCTGTTTATTAGAAACACACATGGACAGCTTGCAAAAATATAAAAAGATCAATGTTTAACACAAATTAAAGCATCAAAAATGTCAAAGAAATAAACGACAACAAACAGCTGTTGGAATGAGAGAGAGAGAGAGAGAGAGAGAGAGAGAGAGAGAGAGAGAGAGAGAATCTCAGGGAACAGTGACACGCACAGAGACACCCAAAAAATCTTCACAATTAAAAACCTGGGCAAATAAAAGGGTATTAGCCTGGCCTGGTGTCTGGGATGTAGGTGGCGCTGTGGTGTAAACCACAGAGCCTAGGGCTTGCCGATCAGAAGGTCGGTGGTTCGAATCCCCGCGACGGGGTGAGCTCCCGTTGCTTGGTCCCTGCTCCTGCTAACCTAGCAGTTCGAAAGCACGTCAAAGTGCAAATAGATAAATAGGTACCACTCTGACGGGAAGGTAAACGGTGTTTCCGTGTGCTGCTCTGGTTCGCCAGAAGTGGCTTAGTCATGCTGGCCACATGACCCGGAAGCTGTACGCTGGCTCCCTCGGCCAGTAAAGCGAGATGAGAGCCGCAATCCCAGAGTGGTCTGCAACTGGACCTAACAGTCAGGGGTCCCTTTACCTTTACCTTTTAGCCTGGTGTCTAAAAGTTCCTTGTGAAGGGAGATTGATTTTTAAACCATTCTGAGAATCCTAGTGCTGTGAGGGGAATAGGGACCACCTAACAACTCTCAGCACCCTTAACAGACTACAAATCCCAGAATTCTTTGGGGGAAGCCATGACTGTTTGAAGTGGTATCCCAGTATAGCGCAATGTATAGCACAAATGTGGCCATTGGCTGCTCAAACCAATGCTGCAATGCAGTGTAGGGATGCGGGTGGCACTGTGGTCTAAACCACTGAGCCTCTTGGGCTTGCTGATCGGAAGGTTGGTAGTTCAAATTCCCGTGACAGGGTGAGCTCCCATTGCTCTGTCCCAGCTTCTGCCCACCTAGCAGTTCGAAAGCACACCAGTGCAAGTAGATAAATAAGTACTGCTGTGGTGGGAAGGTAAACGGCGTTTCCTTGCACTCTGGCTTACGTCACCGTGTTGCATTGCACCAGAAGCGGTTTAGTCATTCTGGCCACATGTCCCAGAAAGCTGTGGGCAAACACCAGCTCCCTCAGCCTGGAAAGCAAGATGAGAACTGCACCCCAGTCACCTTTGACTGGATTTAATCATCCGGGGTCCTTTACCTTTACCTTATCTGCAATGCATGGGGCGAGGGGCTGCCCGAGTGAGTGCCTGGGCTGTCTACATCTCTGCCCACTCTCTTTTCCAATGCTCTGGGACTTGGTGAGACAGACAGCCCACCTAGGTGACAGCAACATTGCCTTCACTGGCTCAAGATAACAGGGACAGCCACCTCTGCCTACCTGTCCTGCCCCCCCCCACCTGCCTCACTTTTGACGACTTGCAGGCATGTGGAGGAGGGCCTCTGATGGTGTCCCCCTTAACATACTCTAAAACATATAGGTACCTGGGAGAAGCAACATGTCGGATGGATGAATTTTAAATATTTGTCCCTGTTTCTTCTGACCTTTCCTCCCCATGCACTGCCCTAGCTAAGAAACCCACAGCCATCTCCATCAGGGACTAAAGGATGAATCTTTCTGGCTGAAAACAAAAAGACAAAACTGGCTCAGCCCAACTTTGGTAGCATCCCTTTTGATTATTGAAATCATCCTGACAAGAAGCTCAGAGTAGCAAGTATCGAATTACCCCACTTTTCCGTCACCACAACAGCCCTGTGAGGCAGCCTAAGCTGAGAGATATGGTTTGTACACGAGGTCAAGGGCTGTGCAGAGATTTGAGCCTGTCCTTAGGTGCCACTCGTCTCCCCACCCGATGCCTCTGCAGCTCCTCCAGTCCCCAGCACCTCCTGAGCAGCCTCCTCAGCAAACGGCTCCTTTTCGTCTCAGGAACCCAAATGGGTTTGCATCTGTGTGCCCCCACAGCCAGGACGGCTGGCACAGCGAGCAAATTCTGATGCAAATGAGGCAGATCCATCAATGTGACATGCTCCCTTCAGGTGGGATGGGGAGGCAGGAAGGTGCTATAAATCACTGCCTCTTCCATCTCTGGCTGGGGGTGGGAGGAGGGAGGAGAGCAAATGGAACGTTCCAGGCCAGCCTCACTTGCTAGCCGTAGCTCAGCCATGAAGGAGATGGATGGCCTAGCAAAACCTCCAGACCTTCCAAGTGCCCCTATTTTCCAGGGTGTCCCGGATTTACAGAAGCCATCCTGCTTTCTCATTTGATCATGGAATATCCTGCTCTTCCCTTGGTGTTTCCTCTTTTAATCGGAGAACTGTTGGGGGGTATGGTAGGATGTCCCTCTTTTCATCAGAGAAATGTTGGGGGGTATGGAGTTATCCAACCCCCCCAAGCCAAGGAGATACAACCTTTAGAAGACATCTGAAGGCAGCCCTGTATAGGGACTTTTTAAAAATTTAATGTTCTATAATGTTTTTATATATGTTGGAAGCTGCCCAGAGTGGCTGCAGAAACCCAGTCAGATGAGTGGGATATTATTATTATTATTATTATTATTATTATTATTATTATTATTATTAAATAGGATGTCCTTATTTTCATCAGCGAAATGTTGGAGGAAGAAGAGAAGAGGAAGCTTAAGGAAGGAGCACTCTAGGGCTGAGCTCCATCACACGTAATGCTGAAGGAGAGAGTGCTCTTGAGCATGTGCAGAGCGGTTTCCTTTCATCACTGAGTGACAGCACAACCAAGCTCCATGCTTGGGAAATGGGAAGTGCAGTCACAGCAAGGATTTCCAGGGAGCTGTGATTCTTCCAGCACCTCTTGTTTAAGGGGGGGGGGAGAATGGGAAAGGGAATCATCTGGAAGGCCCATCACAGAAGCTAAGCAGGTCCAGAACCTGGATGGGAGTCTGCCTCTGCTTAGAAACTCATTCTGTGCTGTTTGCAACAAAAGCAAAAAAAGAATACATATGAATGGTTCACAGAGAAAAGAAATGACTAACTGGTGTCCTTGAACTAACTCCCCCTTGGGTGAAGATGCCCAGACAAGGCACAGAACAGGGAGATTTAATTAAAGGTCAACCAAGGTCCAAAGCAGGACTTGAACCCAAGCCTTCTGAAAATGCCCAAGCACCTCTGAAGGATGCCCTGTGTTCAAAGGCCACTTGGGCTAATCCAGAGAATTAAAGAGGCCGGGGAGGGGGAGGGGGAAGAGGCTAATCAAATTAAACTTCAGCAAGGACTCTTTGGAAGCCAAGTGTGTTTTCTTCAATCTTAATTAGAAATCTGAGCAGCTCCCGGCAGTTCTGCATAAACCCATCGCTGGAGGTTTGGCTGACACAACGCACAAGCGCAGCCCTCCACCTGCAGCCTCAAGGAGGAATCAGGAGGCTCCGTCTTCTAGAAGAACTGGTGGGTGTGTGGGGAGCAGGGAAGGAAGTCGACTAGAGGAGCGGCGGCAGCGTAGGACTCAGTGAGAGACATCTTTCACTGGCAAGCTCTTGTACGTCTGCTTTGCCCCCCACCCTAATCTCTCTTCTATCACTCCAGCACAGACCTAACCTGTACACTTTCTTTGCACTTTGCATTGGGGGTGGGGAGGGGAGGAGGCAGTGGGTAAAGCCCCCCCCCTTCCTCACTCAGCATTGGGGGTCCCAATATCAATCAGGGGTCAAACAGCTGATTTTTTAAAAAGAAAATAAAGAGGCAGAATCTCCCATGTCTTCTCTAGCTTTCCTCTCCCCCACTCCCCGCAACCCAACTTATCTTTTGTTATGGCTCAGGGACCTCAGACCTAGGGGGTGGCGGGGCTGGAATTCATACCCTCCAAGTGTCCCAACTCTACATATGCCACTAAGCGAGGTGCTAGAATCCAAAGGGAAGCTGTACCACTTCAGTCTGCAGGTCACAGCTTTGAATCTTTGCATTAAAAAACAACAACAAAGCACTGCAAGCAGAAATCTAGCAAGAACATGGAGCAGATGGCACGAAATGTGATGAGTGGTAATTCTTACCTGCAAGGAGCATTTGCTTAGGTGTTGTTTTGACACAGAGAAGCATAAAAAATAGGAAATCTACCACCTGTCACTTGAAGTGATAACAGCTCATTAGGAACATAGGAACTGTCTTTTACCAAGTGAGGCCGCTAAGCTCAGGGTTCTCTCTCTCTCTCTCTCTCTTTCTCTCTCTCTCTCGCCACTCACTGAGGGCTCATCCACACTTCCTCACTGTCCCATGCCTAGAAAGCATGGATCCAAGTGGTTTTCCCCTTGCCCTGCTCCTTTCCCAGGGAAAAGCCGCTCTAAATCAGAGGCAATGTCAATCCGGGGGGGAAGCCTTAATTGTCCTTTGCTCCAATTGATCACTAAAGAGCAGTTTTCCAGTTCTGGGAAGCAGCAGGACAAGACGGACATGTGAATTTAGGCAGGTAACATTCTCAGCCTTTCCTGGAGATGCCTAGGTTCGAACCTGGGATCTTTTGCAAGCAAAGCAGATGCTCAACTGCTAATTTATGTCCCCTTTTCCTAAAAAAATAAAGTAAGATCCCAGTCCTCATGATATTGAACAAAGGGCTGATTAAATAGGAACCGAGGAAGCTGCCTTGTACCACATTGCACCATTGGTCCACCTAACTCAGTACTGTCTACACTGTGGTTCTCCAGGGGTTCAGGGACATTCTGAGCCCTATCGGGGACTGAACCCAGGACCTTTTGCATGCAAAGCAGATGCTCTAACCACTGAGCCACAACACTTGCCTGCCACTGCCCTTTCTGCCCCCCTTATTCTACGCTGCATACATAGACCAGGCCTGATGGGAACTTTTAAGAAGGGAAGGCACTACCTGGCCTGCAATCCCATAAAGCATGCAGAATCTCAATGACTGTTTGGTGATGCACCATCAGGCAGCTGGGAAGAATCTCAGAGCGTAAAAGAGGCTGGTCCCGGTGGCCAGAGGAAGGGGGGAATGAATTAGTTTGACATATTCCAGGGAAATGGGCAAGGGTACGGACGAGAGGACAGTCCTGCCATACTGATGGTGGCTGGAAGTGTGGTTGTAAATTGTCCAGGGTGTGCTGTAAATTGTCCAGGGAAACGGGAACAACGGGCATGCTCCCTGCTGGGCCAAACACCCCCGGCCGAACTGCCAGTCAAACTTCGAAGCCCTGGAAGCCCTTGGTTGATGATCTCCGGCGGGCTAGGGACAAAGGTGAGAGCTGTTTCCTGGTTCTGCTGGATCTCTCAGCGGCCTTTGACACCATCGACCATAACATCCTTCTGGACCGGCTAGAGGGGTTGGGAGCTGGGGGCACTGTTATACAGTGGTTCCGCTCTTTCCTCCTGGGCCATGTTCAGAAAGTGGTGGTGGGGGATGAGTGTTCAGACCCCTGGGCTCTCACTTGTGGGGTGCCTCAGGGTTCTGTCCTCTCCCCCATGCTTTTTAATATCTATATGAAGCCGCTGGGAGAGATCATCAGGGGGTTTGGGTTGGGTGTTCATCAATATGCAGATGACACCCAGCTCTACCTCTCTTTTAAATCAGAACCAGTGAAGGCGGTGAAGGTCCTGTGTGAGTGCCTGGAGGCTGTTGGAGGATGGATGGCGGCTAACAGATTGAGGTTGAATCCTGACAAGACAGAAGTACTGTTTTGGGGGGACAGGAGGCGGGCGGGTGTGGGGGACTCCCTGGTCCTGAATGGGGTAACTGTGCCCCTGAAGGACCAGGTGCGCAGCCTGGGAGTCATTTTGGACTCACAGCTGTCCATGGAAGCGCAGGTTAATTCTGTGTCCAGGGCGGCTGTCTACCAGCTCCATCTGGTACGCAGGCTGAGACCCTACCTGCCCGCAGACTGTCTTGTCAGAGTGGTGCATGCTCTGGTTATCTCCCGCTTGGACTACTGCAATGCGCTCTACGTGGGGCTACCTTTGAAGGTGACCCGGAAACTGCCATTAATCCAGAATGCGGCAGCTAGACTGGTGACTGGGAGTGGCCGCCGGGACCACATAACACCGGTCCTGAGAGATCTGCATTGGCTCCCAGTACGTTTCCGAGCACAATTCAAAGTGTTGGTGTTGACCTTTAAAGCCCTAAACGGCCTCGGTCCTGTATACCTGAAGGAGCGTCTCCACCCCCATCATTCAGCCCGGACACTGAGATCCAGCGCTGAGGGCCTTCTGGCGGTTCCCTCACTGCGAGAAGCAAAACTACAGGGAACCAGGCAGAGGGCCTTCTCGGTAGTGGCGCCCGCCCTGTGGAACGCCCTCCCGTCAGAAGTCAAGGAAATAAACAACTACCTGACATTCAGAAAACACCTAAAGGCAGCCCTGTTTAGGGAAGTTTTTAATTTGTGACTCTGTATTGTATTTTGGTATTTGTTGGAGGCCGCCCAGAGTGGCTGGGGAGACCCGGCCAGATGGGCGGGGTATAAATAATAAATTATTATTATTATTATTATTATGGAAAATCAGCAGAAACCAGAGACCTAGCTTCAGAAAGCCAGGCACTCTTTCTGTCCATTCAGCAGCAGCAGAAGATGCACCACAGAGGCTGGCATGAGCATTATAGTTAAGCATTTATTAGGCGAACATGAGGACAAAAGAAAGCACACGTGCAGTCACCTCCATGTTCGGAAAACGAAAAAGAAAGTACAGACTGAGGAACGGAAGTTCCCAGCAGCACACTGGAACACTATACAGACATGTGACAAGCTCCCATCCTCAGTCTGTTATTAAGGTGGAATGGGAATTACAACAGGGTCCACCTCCCTCAGCTGAGTTCAGAGACGGGCTGCAGTCTAGTTTCAATGGAGGAAGACCAAGACCAAGGATCCAGAGATGGGTGATGTGGTCAAAAGGCAGGCTGGTGGTCAGATTCTGGATCAAGGAGCATGAGGCAACTCAGTCAGACACCAGGTTTCTCAAACTGATGGGCTGGTTTCATATGGCCTGGTGGGTTCCAACTTGCATGCACTGCAACCTAGAGGCTACCGTTGTGTCAAAGAGCCTAAACTGCCGAGTCTGCAGCAATGGTGGGGAAGCAAATGTGGCCCCCATGCCTCTCTATCTGGCCCTCAGCATCCTCCCCAGGTCACACATCCTCACAGTGGCATAGCTACATGAGCAGTTCCCCAGGCACAAAATTGTTAGGGGCACGAAATTTCAGCACCCAGTGCTGCCTCAATACAGCTGTGTGTGCTTCCATCACTAGGCTCCATTGAAAACGGCTTCTCCATGCAAACTAGGAAGTGACCTCTCCAGACAACGGAACAACACTTCTTTTCTTATCACTGCGGCTTGCGATCTCCTGGGCAACATGGATGCCATTAGGCAGTTGAATGCACATGCATACTCCGTCCGTTTCCTTCCCTCGCACCATCCCCTCTGCACAGCCCCAGGCACTGGCAACCTACGCTACGCCACTGCACCCTCCTGAGCCACCAGCCCCACTTTGCACCCTTCTTGAATCTTTTTCCTTGGCTGTGTCCTTGAACTTGTATAATGCTTCTTCCTTTCCTGGATGGAGGCATATGTGTGTGTGTGAAACTACATTACAGTACAATGGTAAAAAAATTGCTCTGCCCACTTTTACCCCTCATTCCACCCACCACTGGCATGTGTCCCCCCCCCCCCCGAGGTTGCCCAGAATGTGGCCAGTGAAATGAAAAGCCAATGCCTTTTCTTGCTACCAAAAGCAGGCAGAACTTTCTGCTTCTTCCATTCACTTCATCACCCTCTAAGGGCCAAGGCAGAGCTGAGAGCAGCACAGGGGGGAAATCCGGGACTTCTTGGGAAACAGATCACCCGCCAGGAACCGCCTCAGTAAGGACAACACGCTGTATACAGTCCTTATGCAAACACCATCATCTCCTGCGTTATTAATGGGTAGCGTTCGCTGGCTCTTCATTAGCGTGGAATATAAACAGAAAACCATTTGCTTACCACTGATTCCAGCTTGAGCTGAGCAAATTTGGACAGAGGTAGTCAAACACAGAGTTTGTTGTTTGGCTAATTGCAGCCACCGTGTAAAGTTTAGATGAAGCGAGCACTGCGGCAGCTGGAAGGGGGAGGGGGAGGGGGAGGGGGGAACAAAGCAAAAGGCACCCACAGGATCTCATGAAAATCACTTGCTGCTTCGGAATGCAAAGCCAACGGTAAGGCAGGCAGCCCCAGGACAGCTCCTGTGCTGTGCGTTGTCCAAGAGATGGCATGAAGCCATGGGTGACATGCGGTGGCACAGAGGGTGCCGAAAGCCATCCAGGCATGCCCATAAACCGTGTCTGACAGAAGTCACTTGCCGTACCATGCCTGAGTGTTAGTTTACAAGCAAAGAAATTTGGGGCAAGGGCTGCACACATGTTAAAAAGTGGCTGACGAGTTTTGTTTCTCAAGTCTATTTTTGAGAAGCTATACTAAAAAAAAAAAAAAAAACCCCAACCCTTAGATCTCATTGATACATTTCAAAGTGACAACATTCTGAGTCCCAAAACTGGGGTGTGCATCTTCCTGTCTGTGTTCTGGTGCGAGTCATGTGACCCGCATTAAATCACAGAGCCCAAAATCGCGCATTTTGCAGCACTGGACAAGATTGCGGTCCTGAAAATGCCCTTTTGTTGGAGGGTGAGATCTCAGCGCAAGATCACAGTGGCCAAAAGGGTCACCATGCTCTCACAGGGGAAAATGGGATGTCCCGTTTTCCCCAGGACACGTGTGGGATATGTCACTGCCCTGGCTCATATCTCTTCTTTCATTGCCCCCCACACACACACACACACTTCCTTGCTCCTTCCCCCCCCCCCCATAGTGCTTGTTCCTCTACTATCTGCTCTTGTCTGATTCCACTTTTATGCACAAAACAATCACACATGGCACAGTGGCCTCCCTGACATGCAAGCAATGCCATACACATTACAGATCTCTGTTCTGTTCTGCACCTTCCAGCTTTTGTGGGATGGGCTTAAGAAAAGGGAGGGGGGGAGAATCTTTCCATTAACGGAAGCTACAAAATTGCATACAGCTATCCGGTGAAGACTTATTAGATCCCGCCGGCAGCAACCAACACTAACCTTTTAAATGCGAATTTACTTCACAGGCTGCTGGCCCCTCCCTGCTGAGAATGCTATATTTCTCACAAGCAGCCCGGCCTGTATTACACGTGCTGCGAAACTGGCACACTTTGTTAGGAATGTCAATAAACAGACCTCCGCGGCATTTCTCCTTCGACATTAGGTGGGTAGAGTATGTGAGCTGTTTGCACTGCTAGCAAGTTAAAGTCCGCCAGCCGTAAGGAGGCAAGAAATGTCGCTGCATGAAAGGGTCAGTTTGCCTGCAGCGAGACATCACATTTTAAACAGGCCTTTGAAATGCTGGGGGTTGACTTCCTAAGAGAAAACCAACGTGCCCCTCATTCATCCTGGGCAAATCACGCCCTCCCTTTTTTGTGACTTCTCCAGGTCTCCAAAAGTTGCACCTTGACTCTCCTGTGCATACATTTAGGCACCTGTGCATGCCACTGCACAGCTTCGCTATAAGACTCCCAACAACTGCCCACCCAGGCAGACCCATTCCCTGTTATACAGCAAGCATGCAGCAGAGCCTTTAAGAACAGACAGCCAAATGCATATTGGCAAGGGGAGGGGAGGGGGTAGGGTGAGAGAAAGAGACAGAGCTCAAGTACAAAGGGCCAGTGGTGCCGCATCGGGGGGTGGCACAGGGATGGTTGCCCCGGGTGCAAAATTGTTAGGGGCGCAAAATTTCAACCCCCAGTGCTGCTTCAATATAGCTGTGTGCTTCCATTGCTCAGCTCTGTTGTGAACCAGGAAGTGACCTCTCCAGATAATGGAACAACTCTTCTTTCCTTATCTCTGCAGCTGCAATCTCCTGGGGGATGTGGGCACCATTAGAAAGTTGAGTAGGCCCATGCATATTCTGTGCATTTCCCTCCCACCCCGTCCCACCCCTGGTGTGGCCCCGGGCTCTGGCAACCCATGTTACGCTGCTGCAAAGGGCAGTATGCAGTGGCAGATCTTGGTGTCTCAAATTTCAGTGGCCCCCTGCGTGATACCAAAATTCAGTACCGCACTGCCTCTCGCTCTCCATTGTAAATCATAGTTGCAGTATCCCCAGCGGCGCCCCTGAGGCTCCCTAGCCAGTGCAACCAAACCAGACGTGCTCCCCTAAAACTGTCTCTGCAACATGGACTCTTTTTAGGACATAAGGAAGCCCATCCCATTTAGCACCCTCTTCTCACATTGGCCAAACAGATGCCCCAAGGGAAGCCCACAAGCAGAACTTGAGTGCAACAGCAGTGCTCTCCTGAGCAGACCCATGAAATTTTCCAAAACTTCAAACCAACATGCACCCAACTGAGGCAGACAGAGTCCGTGGATGCTATAAACTGTGGGGGCCATACTAGAGATGTGATGTTAAATTTATCATATCATGCATACTTCTTTTAAAATGCAGATAATAGTCAAAGGGGGGGTCTGATCATTATTGGGACTGCAGCAGGCAGCAGGGAATGTTAACCCTTGCCTCCCCTCATCTAGTTAAGAGCCCTGACAGGAAGTCCCATGCCCGAAACATTGTCATTGCCCATAATCACAAGAGCACTCCTTAGCAGCACTTTAAGGCTAGAGCTCATCACCTATGGAAGGAAACTTAGATCCCATGTAGATTTCCCAACCCCGGCAGTCCTATAGATCTTCTTTTCATCTTTGTTTTAGAGAAACTCATCCCACAGGTGTCCAGATCCATTAGGGTTTTCTACGTTAAAGAGTCTAAACTCTCAGAAACTTCAGGTTGTTTCCTCCTTGCTTCCCACCTGCATTCCCATCCTTGTTGTTTTTATCCTTAGGTGAGCTGGGGCCCCAGGAGAGGTACACCTTCCTTCATCACAACAGGGGTTCCATGCAAAAAAAGGGGCCTGAAAGGATCCAACAAGAGCTCAGCCACCCTTGGCCTGTCATCACAGCCATCCTCTCTGGCTGTGAGCTGACAACAAGAGGCAGCTGTCCACCTGAGAGCTAGAATGTCTAGCCCCCTCCCTAAACAAAATAAGGCCAGGCATCACCTAAGTAATCCCCGAAGTCCAGGTGTCAGGGATGGCTTCCTGATTCACTGCAGCCCCCTGAAAAAGAGTTTCTCCCCACAATAGAAGAGGCTAATATTTGTACAGTACTTGGATCTCCTCCTTGCTTTTTCTCTCTTTGGCTTTCGAGAAACTGCAACAAAGCATCTATGCCTTCTCCTTTCCCTCTTCTGAGCTCTAAGGGCATCTTTCAGTGCACCCTCACTTCACCAAATTTGGCATTAGATTTTTTTCTGCTCCTCTGCTTCAGCTAAGGAGCTGCCAGTCCAGCTTGAAACTTGCTGCTTAATCAGTTTTCTTTTATTTCCATAACCACCTGCATATTAATGACTCGTCTTGTGTAATAAATTACACATTCTTTGGTGCCAAGCTCTGCTCTCTTGTCTGGATGTGAATTCCTCCTGACAGAAGTGTGTGACTCTGAGCTGAACAGATGAAACCACATGTTCCCCCCTGTACCTGTGAAAACTGGACACACAACAACACCATGAAAATCTCAATGTGCTTGCAGGCCAAGGTGGGTGGGCGCATGGGTATTTTCCTGGTCAACAAGCCAACCAAGCTTATTCTGGCCTCTTCAGCTTCCTATTTGTGTTCCTCTCATTTCTAGGGTTGCATTGTGGGACTTGGAAATCTAAACTGATGGAGAGTGTTGCAAATTGCCCTACAGAATCCCATTCTTGAAGTGCAGAGCCCTCTAACTACCCAGCCTCACTGCGAAAAGAGGAGCTCAAAGGTGGATTCCCTCTGGCTCCACAACCAAATTATCTGCTCTCTCTACCACGTGAGCGGCAGGCCCTTGACTGGCTCCTCGGTTTTAAATTTTCCTTTAAAGCCGAGAAGTAAACAAAGCCGTGGTAATGAACATGAGCACCACTGGGCCCAGCTGTACCAATGCAATTTGCAGTTGTTTAATAACCTCTTCATGGCTTTGAGCGCTGCAGCCAACAAGCGTTTCCTCTCTGGGTCTTGCGTCCTGCATCCGGCTGCAATGCATAATTGCTAATAAGCAACCAAAACAGGGGTTTAGCAATAATTAAAGGAACCTACAGAAGACTCCCCACGTTCCCGGCCCTCATGGTTTTTTTAGCAGCTTGTAGCAGTGCAGGAAAAATTGGGTGGGGTGGAAGGGAGATGCCTGCAGCCCCTCGTGCAGATGCAACTGCAGTGGGCAAGGGGGAGAGACTGAATATAAAATAGGTCACTGCCCATGTGCACATGTTAATTCATTTAGATTTGGAATTGTGCCAAGGCTAACATTGCCCTCATCACCTAAGCCTCAGCACATGTAACTGAAGTGAACCCTGATTACCCTGTGACCTTTTCCTCCTTCCAAGTCCAGTTTTAGATAGTAGGCTCCTCAAGGCAGGGACCTGCCTTCTCCTTAGTTCTCTGCCAGTGTGGTGTAGTGGTTAAGAGCGGCAGACTCGTAATCTGGGGAACCGGGTTCGCGTCTCCGCTCCTCCACATGCAGCTGCTGGGTAACCTTGGGCTAGTCACACTTCTCTGAAGTCTCTCAGCCCCACTCACCTCACAGAGTGTTTGTTGTTGGGGAGGAAGGGAAGGGAGAATGTTAGCCACTTTGAGACTCCTTCAGGTAGTGATAAAGCGGAATATCAAAGCCAAACTCTTCTTCTTCTTCTTCTTCTTCTTCTTCTTCTTCTTCTTCTTCTTCTGCCAACAACATGCATATTGTAATTTGAACTTGCAATCCCCAAAACCTAGTCCCAGAAGAACGTGCGAAAAGGAGATGGTGGGCATGTGAGGGGAGCCTTACCATTAAAACACAGCCTCCAAATAATGGGTGCTAGAAACCAGGACTGCCAGAGGACGATTAAGGCCTACTTGAGATTAAGCTTTAATGGACACAGCTGGGAGATGCCAAAGGTGACTGGCAGCCCTCAGATGACTTTAGCAGCCAGTTGGTGACAAGGCAGCCTGCCCATAAACGCCTGGATTGATCTTCTTCTTCTTCTCTCCATGCTGTAGCAGAGACAAAGAAGCAACCTGGAATGCCTCGCGGTGGGTCCTAGTAATATCCCAGTCATATTCAGGTGAATAAAATGGTCTGTTAGCCAGCCCTTCCTTGCTGAGTTTATGCTTCTGCCAGTCAAAATATGAGGCGGTGTCCCTTTATTTTCCTGTACATGCCTCTCTTGTCCCGCTGGGGGACCCCATGCCTGGGGTCCCGCTCCACGTCTGCCTACTAACTGAAGGGCAGCAGGAAGGCACATGAGGAGCAGGGCCTTATTGTGGTGGTGCCAGAGTCCTAGAACAGCCCACGCCAACCCCCAGAGATGGACCTGCCAGGCTAAGGGTTGCCTCTTGCAGTTGGATGAAGTCCTAGTCATTTGTCCTTCTGTGCTGTTCACTGCTTCGAGTTCTTCTTGTGGAAGAGACTTTTTAAAAAATAAAAAATAAACGCACAAAGAAAATAAACTGTGTGAGCATGATCAAGAATCTTCTCTATCTACAACTGGGAGAGCACAGTTGGTAGGGCATGAGACTCTTAATCTCAGGGTCATGGGTTCGAGCCCCGCATTGGGCAAAAGATTCCTGCATTGCAAGGGGTTGGACTACGGTTCTATGATATCTGAAGGGGGTTCCATCCCAGGAGCATGGGAAAGCCCGCCCACCCCAAAGCACACAGCCTGCAGAGAAGGGAGGGAGGTGAACAGCGCCCTTTCCTCTTGTGCAAACTGAGGGGAGGAGGGAGAGTCAAAACAAACCCCTGTGAACATGAGTAATGGGCTGGGAATGAGCAGCTCGAGATAAAACTGAATAATAACACGTCAAAAACTACATGTTGTGGATTTTTATTCCCCAGCGGAGTCTCCCTCACGTTAATCCATCACTGTAGAAGATGCAAGATTACAGCTTTCAGGGGGGGAAACTCCAGGAGATAAATGGGAGTAAATGAGGGTTTATTATATTAGTTGGGATGATATAATTTCAGGCCTCCCCTTATTGAATCGCTTACAATCGCTGCTGCAAGGCTGCTGTGTGGGGGTCAGCCTCACCGCCACTGGAGTCCACCCACCCCCCCCCCCACTCCCCTCACGAGAGAGGCCTGTGGTGGGTTGTGGAGCAGGCAGCCATAAAGTTGCTCAGGTATGTGGTAAGTTGAGCATCCTTTCAACGGAGGGGTGTGCAAAGGGACCAGGAGGTCTCCTGTCGACAGAGTTTAGGCCTACAAGCTAGGCTGAATTAAGCTTTCCGAGGACTTTGACACTTAAACAGAACCTCCTCATTGAGAGGCAGCTTGCCCTTATTTATTTAAACTATATAGCACCTCTCATTAAAAGACTACCAAGATTGCGTACAATAAGGCTGTTCAATACAAAGCAACAGTTAAAAAACAGGACAGTGTACAATTTTTTAAAATTCCAGTAAAATCAACATACAACTTCAGTAGCCAGGATCGTTCCACTAGTAGCAGAGGGTAGGGAAAGCCTGAGTAAGTGTATATGCTTTTAACAGCCAGCAAAAGCTCAGCATAGTAGGTACCTGTCGTTGCTGGATGAGTAGCTCATTCCACAGGCTGGGGTCAACTTGGAGAAGGCCCTCCAAGTTGCCCTAAGATGAACCTCTGCAGGCCATGACATAACTAAAAGGGTTCCTCCAAAGGTCTTAGGTCACATCCACACCAGAATTCTTCCCCCCAAAGAATTATGGGAACAGCAGTTTGTTAAGAGGCCTGGGAACTTTTGCACTCTGGGGAATTAACTACAGTTCCCAGGATCCTTTGGGGGAAGCCATGAGCTTTAAATGTATGGTGTGGATATGAGCCTTGTAAACAAACTATATTGCAGTGGGCATGCCCTTCCATATCTGATGCTGATGGGAGACAAAAACAGGATGGCTGCCTTCTAGAGCAGCCTTCAGCACCCTGATGTCCTCTAGATGTTTTGGACTACAACTCCCATCTGCCTTAGCCAGCACAGCCACGGTCCCATCAGCCCAGCATCATAAGGCAATGCTAGCTGGGGCTGATGGGAGATGCAGTCCAAAATATCCAGAAGAACATAAGAGCAGCCTTGCTGGATGAGGACATCTAGCTCAGCACCATGTTCTCTCAGTGGCCAATCAGAGGCCTCCTTTGGGCAGCTCACAAGCAGGACCTAAGCGCATGCACAGATTGCTTTGTGGAAATCCACACACAAACAGCTCAGAATGTGCCGTCTACTTCCTTATTACAAGGAATAAGATACATGTAATGGGCCAGAGATAGAGCAGCTGTGCCCTGTGGGTGTTACTGTCTGGGGATATAACCGGGAGTTGCTTCCAAGATCATGACTCTCTAGATCCGGGATAATCCTTATAGTGCCATTCAGCTACCTATGCTAATCTGGTTCAGTCTGTGGGGCTAACTTAGACCTATGCCCCTGAGAAAGGCCCCAACCCTCAAATCTGTTTTTCCAGTTGGGTTTTGGCCATAGACCATGGGTTCATCCACACTTACCTTTGCCTCATGCTTTCTAGGCAAGGCCAGTGCTTTAAAGCTCTGTGACCAAAGGCTTTCTTTCCTTTTTTATTTTATTTTCTTTGTTTGCTCCAGAGCTTTCTCCGCCAACACTCACTCTTTACTGACGAATCGGAGCAAACGGCAATCTGGAAAACCCAAGTTGCCCTTTGCTGCGCTTCAGCTTCTAAAAAGTGGGTTTTCGTGGGGGAAACTCCGGGGCAAGAAAAAGAGTATTTGGGCATGAGCTTTAAAGCGCAGGCCTGTGGGCTGTGTGTGGATAAGCCCCATATGATGTGCGATATTAACGAAGGCGCAGCAATTATTCTGGTATATTAATGCGATACGAATTGCATTTTTATCACCTGCTCAGAAGCCACAATCTGTTCCTTTCTGGCTTCCTCTGTGCATCTCCCACCCACCCCCAAATGGGTGTTAATTGCAAAGGGGCTGCCCTTCCCCCCTTCTGCCTCTCCCCACCATCTGCCAGGCCTGCCATCTCCAGCAGCGCCCCTGGCAAATGGGGCGTAAGAATTTGAGAGGACAGATCTATGCCAGGCCAAGTGTCACGCAGGGTTCCCCTCACCCTTCCTCCTACTTTGATAAATTCCTTTCTTGAGCTGACAGTCGTTCAATTAGATTGATTAGAGTGAAGTGTCTTCCCGGAAAGAAAAGGGCCCTTGAGCTCTGGGTGGTTGTAAAAGAGCCTGGCTGGAGTCGAGAGATGGGGAGGGCTGGGTGGGTCAGACTGGGATGTGAAATGGGGCAGCGAGGGCGGGGGGTGTAGTACAGCCAGCACTGGCATAAAATGTTTTAGTGAGGCAGAAAAATCCCAAACAAAGTCATGAGGACCTGCATCTTGGAGAGAAACAGTGGGAGCAAATGAGGGTCCATCGCCTAGCCTACAACCTCATGCACTGAGTAGGACTTGAGTCTGTGGTTCCCTTGTTTATTTAAAGTATTGTTACAAAAGTTGGTAGCAAGAGCCCATGGGGTTCCAGGCACTCATTCAGGGCCTGTGGTCCTTTGGATAATCGAGACAGGGCAGAGACAGCCGTATCTTTAAGAAATGTGGTTTATTCACCTATTTGCACCTTCAATCTGCATGGAGGGAGTCCAGGTCTTATAGCATGGTCATTTGAATTGGGGCTTGTTCCCCACAGCAGTGCAGCCATGGAGTCCAAAGCATCTCTCCAAACTAGCCTTCAGCCAGCCTGCCCAAGATGGATTCCACTCTTTCTTTCCCCCTTATTCTTCCCAGCAACCCTTGCTCAAGACTCCCTTTTCCTGTCACCTAGTCTCTGTTCACACCTCAGGTCAAGGCAGGAGGACAGTTCTCTTGCGTTTCCAATGGCTCTCAGTCGCCCCGCATTATTTCTTAATAGTCCTAGTTTGGCCGAGTCGCCTTGCATATTCTAGCTCAGAAATTCCTATGCAGCTTGTATTTCTCCCTTCACATCCCAAATAATCAAAATCCTACCATTTATTACTTTCTATGGTTCAGGGGGAGGATCCCCCCCCAAAAAAATCTATAACTATACCAGTCTTCAATAAAAATCGATTTCAGGTCAGTTCGCAATGTTACGTAACATACCCTCCAACATTTCCTCGATGAAATTAGGGATATCCTATTCCATTATTATTATTATTATTATTATACCCCGAAAATCTGACTGGGTTGCCAAATAAACAAATAAAAGCGGGACATTCCAGGATCAAGTCGGAAACCGGGACAGCTTCTGTAAATTCAGGACTGTCCCTGGGAAATAGGGATATACTTGGAGGGTCTGACATAGGATGAGATGCTCTCCCTACAACATTCCATGTGCAAAAGCCAACTGGACAGGCAGTCAAAACTTCCTTCAATCTGAGCAGTGGGATGGCTTTCCCTCCATCACACCTGAAGGCAACTAGCTTAGCAGACACAGGCTTGCCCCCCCCCCCAATACATTGCCACTGCGCCCTGCTTCACAGCAGCTGCTGCCTGGCAAGGCCTAAGGACCTCCCTCAATGGGGGAATCCAGCCCTTAACAAATAAACAAAACCCTACCTGGGAAAATGGTCTTTATTTGCTGGCTACATTGATTTCCCACCTGGGCGACCTGGCTGAAATGGCTGAATAAAGGGAGGAATTTTCTAACTGGAGTTGGCTGGAATTGGAGGTGCAGCCTGAGTTGGATGGGGTGGAGGAGAGAGAGAGAGAGAGAGAGTTACAATGATGCCTGTTTTTGCTTCCATTCATGCTTGTACATTTTGAAAATAAAGCAAATATTGGTGGGGCCTGCAACAAAGTGTTGCAGCATCTCTTTCCTCCTAGTGGAACTGCTCTGTCCTGCTGAGTTCTATAGCGCTGCTTTATCTTGTGGCCCTACTTGGAGCTCTAATCTGGGCTTGCTTTCCCCTTCTCTCAGCCTCACCCCAGCTTCCCCACCACAACCTTTGCCTGCTGGTGTGCTTTCCCCACTGGCTAGTCCTGAAGGCTTGCCTTGGCCTCCTCCCTCCAGAGCCATTAGCTTCAAGGAGCCCCTGAGCCAAGCTGACAGGGGAGGAGGATCACTCATTCCTTGCCCAGTCAGGAAGATGGAATGATGGTGTGTTTACCATGCAACCTGAGGCATGGGTGTGCAACATTAATCTTTTCCACCTCCAACCGCTCCTCCTCCTCCTCTCAATTCTGCTTTTTAATGAACTGCTGCTTGCCACACACAATAAAATCAGCACTTTTGCAGGGATCACATCGGCAAGGAGGAAAAGCAAAGTGCAGGAGGAAGAGAGGCTAGCCAGGGACACGTTTTCCGTGGCATGCGGGGACTACGACGATGTCAGACTAGCTGCAAATAAACACTTCTGACTTCCCTTGCAAAAGATCATTCCGACCATCTGAATTCCAGCCTGCAGCTTTGCACCAGTTTTCCCACCCTTACCACGGGTGCATCAGAAATAATATGTGAAGTTACCATTTCTCTCACTCTTCCCCCCCCCTCCCTCAGCCTTCCACCCTCCCAGCTCTATGGTGAGCTCTGGGGATTCCTGTTCCTTTCCATGACACCTCTCCACTTGATGCAAGCCACTACTAAACAGTGGGAGCCCCCGTGACAGCACAGCTGCTCTTTATTTATGGGCCCTGTTATCAGAATAAATATTTGCCCTGCTGGGTCAGGCTGAGGACCCGTTATCCTGTTTCCATCAGCAGCCAGCCAGGTTCCTCAGCAAGGCATGACCTTCGTATTGCAGTGCCAAAGAGCTTCAGTTGACCTTGGATGGCCAGGCCAGCCAGCCTGGTGCAGACAGCTGTCCATCTCAGCAGTTGAGCATTGCTGGAAGGGAACCAGCCCTCACCATAGCATGCTGCATGTTCATGGGGAACCTGGTGCTAAATCATCCGTAGGCTACAATTCGCAGATTCCTGCAGCGCGCAGCCAGCAGCGTGCAACCTTGATGGCCTTCCTCCATTTGACTCCTTCATGCGTTCCCAGGTATACTGCCTCTGAACATAGGGGTTCCATGCTCACATGTACAAGGAAAGAATGGCATACAGCTAGGGTGTGAATGCACTAACAGTCTGGCTCAATATAAAGGCAGCTTCCTATGTTCCTTTGTAGGACAAGTGGAGAAAGTGCAGAGCAGATGCAGCCCAGCGAGCAAAGGAATATTTCAGGGAGCCTAACCCAGTCCCTCCATCATTTGTGATGGAAAGCTTTGCCCTGAGCGTCAGAGCAGAAAGAAGGAGCACCGTTTTGTCTGCTGTTTGAATGGAGGGCAATTGCCAGCAAAGGAGCAAACGGAGGCAGCAGCAGCAGCCTGACTGGATGGCTGTCAGCTGATGAGAGGCTGACTGGACAAGGGCTGTAGTAGCAATTTGAGCAGAGGGAGAAAGGAGGCAGATTTGATCTCAGAGATGCTGCACAGGAAAAACAGGCCCAGAGAGCTGCACTGTTAGACATTCTAGTGGAAAGACTTACGGGCAAATTGAGGGATTTGTCTGCTGGAGAATGAGGAGCCTGCTGGTGGCGGGCTCAGAGAGCTGCTGAACACAAGCACAAGGAATTATCTAGGTTGCTGCATCTGGGCTGAAAGGCAAGGAGGTGGGAGGGCTCTCCTTTTCCACCTTTATTCTGTGATTCTCAAAGGAGCCTTTGAGAAGGGGAGCTGCCCAGTGCCCTGAGCATAG
Source organism: Lacerta agilis (assembly GCF_009819535.1). Lineage (NCBI taxonomy): Eukaryota > Metazoa > Chordata > Lepidosauria > Squamata > Lacertidae > Lacerta > Lacerta agilis. The sequence goes on along the minus strand of NC_046326.1, from coordinate 15,792,279 downwards.
GAAAGGGACGTCAGATTTCACATTGGTTAGAACACGGCAAAGTGTGACAGTTGAGAAGGGGGTGTGTTGCAAGAAAATATGTTTAAATATGGGACATGCTTCATATCCCAGAGCCAGCAGAGCCTTCTGGTACTAAACCAGATTCTGGAGAGTCTGGATCATTGTCAACAACTAACTGCCCAGGGCTTCTTTCGGTGACGCCCCACTTGCCTGGCTGGGGAGAGGTCTGTTCTGTCCCTTCTGTGGATTTATGTGGTGCCACCTTCATAAGCATGGAGTGTGGCTGTTGTGATTGTCACAGTTGAACATATCAGTGCTGGCTTGGACAAGATGCATTTGGTGCGGGCACCTTCTCCTGCATGGGCCCTCATCTATCCTCCTCATTGCCCTTGCTGCTGGCTGGATGCCAGTACCAGAGCTGGTGACTAAGCAGGTGTTACAGCTCCTGTGGGATGTAATTCATTGGAGCAGTCAAATACAACATTCCTTGTTTCCCTAGAGTGGGCAGAGGCAGGGGGATGTTATTCCAGTCAGTATAACTTCTTGTTCCACTAGTCTGGAGCGTCGTCCCCCCTGCATGTGACCAAGTAGATGGGCATGACACTGGCTGACTCCATAAAAGAGCCAAGTCACGCAACTCTCTCTCTCTCTTGATGCCATGCTGCTCTCCTGTAGCCATTTTGTTTTCTTGATGCTGTTCTCTTAATGTATTTTGCTGTCTGCTGGCTCTCAGCCAGCAGCACATGGGCTCAATCCCCATAAGGGATGAACTCACACTATGTTCTGTAACTGCAAGCTAAAGTCTGCCTTCGGAGATCGTACAGTGAACTGAATGTGAGTAAACCTCTTGTTACTTTTAAGGAAAGACTCTTGTGTCTTTATTCTTTTAAGAGGGATTAAAGGGGAATGATCTTAACTAAAGAGATTCAAACGAATCTGCAAACTAGCTTCCTGTTGTATTGAGGGGAATCTGCTCTGCTACATGACTGACTAGCGTGAGTGAAGGAAGAATAATATTTAATCGATATATCCTCTCCTACTATCCTTAACATTCCCACAGCTCCTTCTGCCGCTGCCTCCTCTCCTTTGCTGGTTTTGTTGCCCTCTTTCTCCTCAACTCTCTGGCCCACATAGTGTGAATGGGCACCTTGACAGGCATCAGCTAGGGACAAAAAGCAGAAGCAGCAGTGGCCTCTTGGGTGCTGGCAGGCCCCCTGCTGAGGTGCGATTCCCCTCTGAGTGTCCTGACACCCTTCTCTTGCTCAGCCAATGCAACTCATGTTCACGACAAGGCCAGGGTTAATGCAAACCCTGAGAAGAATGCAAAATGTTAAACACGGCAAGGACTGTAAAGGAAAGCATCTGTCAACTCTTCAATCTTCTGTCTTCCAGGCTTTTTATTTTTATTTTTTAAAGCTATGCCCACCAGAAGCACACAACTTCATTATAAAGAGCAGATACTGTATATGAGACCAGAGACTCACCCGGCACATCCAAATGAAATCCTGTCCCTTCCTGGCTTTGATTTGCATTTCTGCATCTCAGTTTCCTTCCCCCATTTTAGCCTCAGCAAGAGGAAATCTGATGAGGTCTGTGCGGTGCCAGCTGTTGAAACGTGCATGTTGGGGAAGATAAGGAGGTCTTTCACAGCCGGCTTGATGCTCTGCTCAGCCTCTGATGAGGAGTTGCTTGTGGTGGGGAGGGGGGATCATCTGCATGAATTGTGCGAGTGCATATCGTAGGGGTGGATCCTGAGAGCAGAGAGGAAACTTAATACCAAAATATATACAAGGTGGTTATTTAACTATCCATCCCTATATGTCATCGTGTTTATTTTATCATTGTCTGTTTATCTGGATTTTGAACCTGGCCCCTGCTAAAGACTTTATTTGTTTTCAATTAGCCCTGAAATAAACTCCCTTCTTACCCCTGTCACAAAGCAGTTCTCAGAACAATATGGTCTGCCATTGCTTTTTGCTCAGGTTTTCCTAAACCCCTGGAGAAGACAGCTCCACGATCACCACCTTCTGTACCCTCACCATCCCAACTTGCCACATGGCAGAAGTAAGTTGTAGAATAGCCTTCCTGCAGAAGTACATCTGTGTACAGCTTTCAGTAAATGCTGAGGACTCACCTTTTCACCCTGGCCTTTGACGTCCGAGATGTGTTTTCGGGACCCACCCTATTCCTGTGACTGTAATGTGTTTTAACTGTTTTTAATGCTGAATTTTACATTGTTGTAACCCACACCTTGTGGTAAAGGGTGAGGAAGAAGAAGGAGAACACAAATCCCTCTTTGGACTCAGCTATACAGCTGCAAACATAACATTTTAAGTGTATTAAAGTGTATTATACAAATCTGACACTAGATGGCCATAGTGAGCTTATGGCAAATTCAATATATTTTTCAAAACGCAAATTTAAAAAAGCATTTTCACAGCATTTTTTGGTAGACTGGAGAGAGTGCAGTGGGACATAGGGGACCCAGGATGCATTTAAGGGAGCAGGAAATGGCAGTATATAAATGGCAGGTTTTTTTTAAAAAAATGAAACAAACAAGTGAAGTTATTAGTCACATAGGGCATGGTCTCTGGTGCAGAGCAGCTGCATGTAGCACTGTCCAAGCACACCAAAAGTACAGTGGCACAGAGCTTCCCAGACATCAGGGGACAAGAAAGGGGGGGGGGAAGGAACCTCTCGCATCAGCCTAGGAGTCAGTGGCTCCTCTTGAAGTGAGTCATCTAAGAAATTTGCAATAGATGAGAGCAATTCCTTTTTTTTCTGTCCCCTGATGACAGTCTTAATTGCTCAAAAACATGTTGGGATTTATATTACTTGCATTAATAAGTTTGTCTCTGGCACCTGTTAGATTTCTGTTCATTACAGCCTGTCGTTTGGCAGCCAGATTTAGATGCCCATCATATTCTGTCACACCAAGTGGAGAAACGTAGACAGGGACAGAGGGAGCAGATGCAAGAGGTTGAAATGAGAAGCCACCCGTGCGACGATTGTGAGAGATCAGAGCTGAAATATTTCATATGACTGGGCATGGCTAGGAGACTCTGGGGGAGAAAAGGTTTGGACTGAGCTGCTGCAGGGGGGCGGGGGGGGGGAGGTTGTGGGGCTGAACTGCTCTTTCAGATGATCCATGTTAGCAATAACCTATCAAACTGTGCAGTTGTCAACAGAGAGATTCTGAGTAGCACCAGATCCACAATAAACACCTGCCTGGAAGTACCCTCTGACCAAGACAGGGTGCGTCTCCAACCCTCTTTCCTTCCAGGCACACTAACCCGGGGGGGGGGGGGGGAATTCCCCCCTCTACACGGATCAAGCATCCATTGCAAATACAGTGTCCAAAAGGTTAACACATCTGAATGTTTTGCCGTTTTAAAGTCCTCCCTGATCCAGCTGCCTGGTGGAAGTATGGATCCAATGACTATGCCCATATAAGCGCTGGAGTCATTTAGCATTAATTAAAGGGGGGGATATTCTTTGACTCTGATTGCGTGGTGTTTATTACTTTCCGCAATTAGCAGGCTGAATCTCTTTTATCGCTGTGCTTTCATTCCCAACTTGGTAATGGGGAGGAGGGAGGAGGAAGAAGAGAGAAAGTGGTGTTGTCCAGGCAGAGACAGCAGCCTCCAACAACCCAGCTCAGAATCACCTTTGTGTTCACACTGCTCTGCCTGACTGCAGGCTCAGGAAGGGGTGGGTGGGTGGCTGGCGAAATAAATGCCACTGGCTTGTGGTACTGAGTTGTATTGACTGGAAATATCTATACAGACTTTCTGCCTAGCAAGGGCCCTGGCTATATCAAAGATCAGCAGAGCACAACTTAAAAAAAAAAATTTTAACAAAATTTCAATCCATACAAATCAAACCATACCATCATATACATTTTTCCCCTTTCCCCCCCTCCCCCTCCCCTTCCCCTCACCCCTTCCCTCCCCCCCCCTCCCAGTGTGGTGTAGTGGTTAAGAGCGGTAGACTCATAATCTGGGGAACCGGGTTCGTGTCTCCGCTCCTCCACTTGCAGCTGCTGGGTGACCTTGGGCTAGTCACACTTCTCTGAAGTCTCTCAGCCCCACTCACCTCACAGAGTGTTTGTTGTGGGGGACGAAGGGAAAGGAGAATGTTAGCCACTTTGAGACTCCTTCGGGTAGTGATAAAGCGGGATATCAAATCCAAACTTCTCCTCCTCCTCTTCTTCTTCTTCTTCTTCTTCTTCTTCTTCTTCTTCTTCTTCTTCTTCTTCTTCTTCATCTTCTTCTTCTCCTCCTCCCCCCTCCAGGACTTCCCCCAGCTCCCTTAAATGCTTTTTTTAAAGTCAAATTCATATTGTTTCTGCATATTGTAAATATTACCTTTCTATTGTTCAAATTTATATTCTTCCAATAAAGTTTGTGTATGTTTATTCAAATCCTGCCAATGATTCTAAGTCTCTTTGTTGCTTTTTCAAATAATTCATAAAGAGTTCCCATTCTTCCTTAAAGTCCCAATTGTCCTTTTCTCGCAGCTTTGTTTGTTAACTTAGCCAACTCCACATAGTTCATCAGTTTTCCTTGCCATTGTTCCTTCATTGGAATTTCTTTTTTTCTTCCATCCCTGTGCCAACAAAACTCTTGCCACAGTCGTAGCATACATGAATAAGTTCCTTGTGTTCTTTAGTATATCTCGTCCTAAAGTTCCTAATAGAAAAGCTTCTGGCAGGCATGGAAATAGCCTCTCAAGCTGTAACTTGCCCACTCCTAAATTATATGCACTCCTATGGAGCTTGGCACAAAGTGCTGAAAGGTCTACCTCTTGCCAGTTGTGGTGAAGGTCAAGACCTCCTGACAGCTAGACTTTCTGCATCCCTAATAGGCCTACCTCTCTGGGTTTCCTCCAAAGAGCCCCTTGAATGTGCTGAGTTGTCTTCTTGAGTATTACTGTGTCTATTCAAGGCCTGAGCCCCCTCATTGGAAGGGCATCTCCAGGCAGGGGCAGCCTCCTGCCGTAACCATCCTCAGAAGCAACTCCATCCACCAGCCTGTACATGCTCTCTGGTGAGAAAAGGCCTTCTCCTTACCCCACATCTGGCTGTAGGTCTTTCTCAGCATCAGCTTCTGGACAGCCGTCCTATACCGGCTCAGGCATGGATTCAGAGCAGCATGGTCCTTCTTTTATGGTCATTGCCAGGGGTGTTGCACGTAAAAAAATAAATAAATGCCTGCTTCATTCAAAATCAGCATGATGATTCTAACTAGCTCTGGTCCTGTGTGAGGTCCCCCCCCCCCCGTCAGACTGACCTTTCATCTTTTGCACTGCTTGTGAACATTCTGTTGCTGCCACCTTGTCACTGAGCAGCCTGTAACCCAGACCCTCCAAGTGTCCCTATTTTCCAAGGATATCCCTGATTTAGAGAAGGCATCCCAGTTTCTGATTTGATCTTGGAATGTTCCGCTTTTCCTTAGGATATTCCTATTTTCAATGGAGAAATGTTGGAGGGTATAGAGTTATCTGACCCCAAGCCGTCTGAAGGCAATCCTGTATAGGGAGAAGTTTAAAAAAAACAGTTTAATGTTTTATTATGCTTTTATATATGTTGGAAGCTACCTAGAGTGGCTTGGGCAACCCAATAAGATCTGTGGGGTATAAATAATAAAATTATCATTATGGAATGGGACATCCCTATTTTCATCAGAGAAATGTTGGAGGGTATGGTAACCATTCAATGACTTCAGCCCTGTTTAGGGAAGTTTTTAATGTTTGATGTTTTATCATGTTTTTAACATTCTGTTGGGAGCCACCGAGAGTGGCTGGGGAAACCCAGCCAGATGGGTGAGGTATAAATAATATATTATTATTATTATTATTATTATTATTATTATTATTATTACTACTACTACTACTACTACTACTATTACTACTACTACTACTTCACAGCCATTTGGCTCACAAGCAGAAAACAGACACATGTTTCAACCCATATATAGAAAATAATATGGGATTCTGTTGCTCTTCAAATCGACACTACTGGAATATGTGTTCCCAGTGGAGGGCTCAGCTGCCTACGGGTTCAGCTCTCTTGCTTCCTACATTGATCTACCTTAAGGAATGTTGTAAAACTGCTTTCGGTGGCTGCAGCTGGACCCCCTTCTGCTGATGCAAACCCAACCAACCTGTTGTGCATCTTTTTCCATTCTGTTTGGGTTCTCACTTCCCTACCCACGCAGCAGATGAAAAACGAGGGAAAGAAAACCCACACAGAAAATTTCTCTCTCTCTCTCTCGCTAAGTTCACATCCCATCAGTCTGCTTCTAGAAATGCCAGCAAAAAATGGCAAAAGCAGTAGGAGAAAATGCTTTTGCCTTTGTGATGATCTTTCCTTGTGATCTATCCTGTGACTTGGGGCTGGGGAGAGGGGTGTGTTCGCTTGAGATAGGGAGAATCAGATTTATGAGGTGGAGAGGGGGATCCTGATTATTCCAAATCTTACCTTCTTCAGAAGGGTGGGAGAGGAGAAAGAGTCCTGGTGTTTGGGAGCCCCCGTTTGGGGGTACAGCAACTGAATCCCTTCTTCTGGGGTACCAACTAAGACAACCTTTTGCAACCTCACACCCTCCAGACAACTCCCACCCTCCCAGGCTTTGTCAAGGATGCGAGAACACAAAGCCTCCTCATTCCAGACTGGAGCATGTTTGCACATTTAAAGCTAATGCGCCAGCGCCAGCTGCACCCTTTCCTGGATCCAGTGGCATGTGCCTTAGTTACATCCCATTTGGATTACTGCAACATGTTCTAAGTTGGGCCACCTTTGGAAAGTATTCAGAAACTTCAGCAGGTCCAAGATGTTGCATCCAGATTGCTGACCAGAGCCAGTTACAAGGAGAACAGAACCTCCTTGTTGCAACAGCTCCACTGACTACCAGTTCAAATCGCTGGTTTTGACTTGCAAAGCCCAATATGGCTTGGGTCCAGGCTACGTGAAGGACCATATCTCCTTATATGTGCCTGCCCAGGCTTTGAGATATTCTGGGTAGGCCTTTCTCTCAGTCCTGCCACTTCCATGGGCACGTTTGGTGAAGACATGGGAGAGGCCACTCTTGGTGGTTGCTCCCAGACTGTGGAACTCCCTTCCACAGGAGCCTACACCAGCAATGATTCTTCAATATCAATTTCGTTGGACTGGTCATGTTGTCCAGATGCCTGATTATCGTCTTCCAAAGCAACTATTCTGAACTTTAAAATGGAAAGTGTAATGCTGGTGGTCAACAAAAGAGGTTTAAAGACTCTCTCAAGGCAAATCTTTAAAAAAAAAATGTAGTATAAACACTGGGAAACTGGGAAACACTGGCCTGTGAGCGCTCCATTTGGAAAACAGCCTTTACCAAAGGTGTCATGGGCTTTGAAGACTTTCAAAATCAGGACGAAACATGCTAAGAGGAAGGCACGCTTAGCAAACCCTCACCGTTATCAACTCCCGCCCGGAAACCTATGTCCCCTGTGGAAGGACGTGTGGATCCAGAATTGGCCTCCACAGTCACTTATGGACTCACTATTAAGACCGTGTTCATGGAAGACAATCTTATTCAGCTACGAGGGATTGCTGAAGAAGAAGACACTAGGCTGTCACACTCTCTGCTTTTATTTCACTAGCAGGCAAATACTTTTTTGTTCTGGCAGACCTTTGGTCACTAACTGGCTGTTGTGGCAGGTTCTCCTGGGGGTTGGTATTGTTATATTTCTTTTTTCCTCTTTAAAATGGTTTACACTGCTGTTTTTAAGAGGTTTATTAATTTATTGTTTTTTTAAATATTCATTGTGTGCATTTTAATTGCATCTGTCATCATTGTTGCTGTGAGCCACCTTGGGAGAAAGGTGGGATATACTGTATACATAATGCACATGAACATATTGGCCCATGTAAGTACTGGTAATCATGAGCTGACTGAACTGGGAACTGCTGCCTAGGCCTCCAGTCTGGACATGCTTAAATAATGGGTGAAGCAACTTACCCCAGCAAACACTGGTTCAGTGCTTGAGCTTCTTCTTTTCATATAGAAAGTCCCAGGTTTAAACCTCAGCATCTCGTGGAGGGAAGGTACTAAGTTTACTGCATGTAATGTTTTAAGAGAAAATATCATGAAAATGATTTACAGATGGTATTTAACTCCAGTAAAGTTAGCTAAGATGTATCATGGTTTGTGTAATAAATGCTGGAAGTGTAAGCAAGTAGAAGGTACCTTCTATCATATGTGGTGGACGTGCCCAAAGGTAAAGGACTTCTGGGAGAAGATTTATAATGAGCTTTAAAAAGTGTTGAAAAACACATTTACTAAGAAACCAGAGGCCTTTCTGCTGGGCATGACCAACTATGAAATTCCCAACAAGGATAGAACATTTTTTATGTATGCCACAACAGCTGCTAGGATTTTGATAGCTAAAAACTGGAAAACTGAAGAATTACCAACAGTGGGAGATTGGCAGATGAAGTTGATTGAATACATGGAACTCGCAGAACTGACCGCGAAACTCCGAGACCAGAGGGAAGAAACAGTGAAGGAGGATTGGAAGAAATTTAAAGATTATTTGAAACGACGTGAAAAGATAGACTTTTGAAATTGAAATCAGAAGGACATTTTAGGCTTCAGTATTGTCAGAAGTTAGTTTAAAATAGGATATAAGAAGTAGTTAGAATTATGTTATGTGGATTTTATTAGGAATATAATAGAGTTATATATGGATTAAGGCTTATATTGTTAAGATTAGGTGAGAAAGAAGATTCTATAATATTACAAAGTTACTAAAGAAGATTAGAAATGAACGCAGAAGAGAGGATGTGAGGAGGTCCCAATATAATGTGATGAATATGAAAAAGATAGTTAGATTTTTGTATTTTTGTGTAGTTTTGTATTTTTGTATTTTTTGTAGTTTTGTAGTTTTTTGTTTGTTGTTGTTTTATTGTATTTTGTATTATTTGTTTTATTGGAAAATCTAATAAATTCCTTATTAAAAAAAAAAACCCTCAGCATCTCCAGGTAGATTTGGTAGAGGCCCCTGCCTGGAACACTGGAAAGCCACTGCCAGTCAGTGTACTGTACTTAGCTAGATGGACCAGTGATCTGATTTGGCACGAGACAGAATCATAGAATTCTAGCATGTTCTTGCTTGATTCTCATTATGCAGGAGAGCCACCTATTGCCTTGGCTGCCAAAAACCCACTTCATGAAATCTTCCGGTTACTTTGTCCCTTTTCTGCTTCATGGGATACAGGTGTTGTTCCACCCAAGTGCACATTTTTTTGGGGGGGAGATCTTTGCAGCCAGCTGTTTCGGGGCATTCTGGGCCACTTCCTCAGGAAAACCATCTGCAGAAAGGAGTGTGCAGAAACCCAAGTGAGGGCTGGGCACTTAAAATGCAGCCTGGAACAGCGTCTCGTGTCCCCTGTCACTTAGGCTCTTACCAACAGGACAGTTAAAAACCAAACAACCATTATTATACTTAATAACTAGTTTCCAGATCATCAACTCATCGAAGTTTGACAGGCACAGTTAGTGTCAGCTCACACAGCCTAACAAGCCGGAGCAACAGGAGCGAAAGCAAAGCAGTGGCAGGGTATTATTCTGGTGTGCACCTGTCCATCCATCCATCTGCTGGAACAACACACAAGGGCAACTTGACACTGCAGGCTTCCGCTTCGTGAGCGCCAATCACCATGACAACCGGTTTTTCCCTGCATACCTGGGCAAGGCAAGAGACTATGCCATCACCCGCCTGAATATAACCAAACCCACCAAGTGGGTCCATGGAGCTTGGCTTAAGATCGTGTCTCATATGGAGGAGGCAAAGGGCACATGATATTTTCAGGTTGTGACAGATCCATTCAGGAGGGCAGCCTTCACTTCTGCTTTCCTCCCCCTACTCTTTATTTCACAGGGTACTCTTCCCACGTATGTTGATCCCACAGAGGAAACTGCCGCCTCCCTAACCCATTTGCAAGCAGGCTTAGTGGTACTTAGAGAAAATGTCATGCAATGGCCTTTTATAAAATTAAAAAAGCATGTACTAACTCACTTGCCTGTCCACAGAACAAATGTCTGCAAGGGGTTTGTCCCTCTCTGCAGTGATTCTGCTCAATTTAGGTGATTAGTGAAATCCAATGGGCTGGAAACAGTTTAAAAGGGATTGTGGCTTCTAAGTCCATGACAGTTAATGTGCAGGAAGCAGAAGCAGATTAGATAGATAGATAGATAGATAGATAGATAGATAGATAGATAGATAGGATAGATGATAGATAATTTGAGTGTCCATCACGAACATTCTGCTAGGACTCTGCAAGCCTTTATTAAATTAAATTAAGTTCCCACCCCACCCCCTAACAAGTATGTCAAAAACATAAATACCCATTTCATCTGATTTTATAATGATTGCAATATCATGGGAGAAACTGGCATGCAAAATCTAGAATAAATGAAAACAAAATTAAAAATTAAAAAATTCCTTCCAATAGCTCCTTAGAGACCAACTAAGTTTGTTCTTGGTATGAGCTTGGTATGTGGCCCTTCTGTCTTCCTGCAAGGATGAGTCCCCAGCAACAGCTCCTGCTCCTCTCCCCTTATCAAACACAGCAGTTATAGAATCAAGAAAGGGCCCTTTCTGTGATGGCCTGGGAGTCAGACTCTGATGCTGAACCTGAGGGATCCCAGCCTGCACAGGATTCCCCGCCTCCAGAACCAGCTGAGCCGGGGCCAGGGCTTGAGCCTGAAGGATCCCCACCTGTGCTGGATCCCCAGGTGCAGGCATCAGCAGAGTCTGCTCTGGCTCCTGATGGGAGGGAGGACTCATTGCCTGCAGGTGCTCCACTCCCAGCCGCTTCAGAGGAAGCTGAGGCATCCCCTGGGTCCAGTAACCCACCATCCTCTCCTGAGCTACAGAGGCTCAGGGCAGAGAGGCGAAGGGAGTTAAGTGTCTGCAGGAGGAGTGCTCGCCTCCAGGCCCGGAGGAGAGGCGAGTCTCCGGAGGATTGGGACCGCCCTAAGCATAGGGCCAGATAAAAGCCAGCCAGACCCAGCCCAAGTTGCGTGAGCAACTTAGTTGCAAGCGTGTGCTCAACCTGCAACCTTGTGCCTGAACTTGCCTTGGACCTTGACCTGCTCCCTGCCTCGCTCCCCGCCAGACTGACCTCCTTTGGACCCCTAGACCCAGGACTGGACTTGGACCTCGTTTCATGGACAAACCCTTGGGGCCAGCACACTTTCATAAGCACAGCCAGTTCCTCCTAGAAGCAGACCAGACAAGCAGACCAGGCCTTGAAGGCTCCAGCTCTCTGCTGAAGCAACACCAACTTTCTGCTGAGGCCAAATCCACCATGCTCACTGGGAGCTGGCCATGGTCTTGATGAGGCCTGCCCCCATCTCTACTTGATCTTACTTGGTGTGCCCTACAGTTTAGTGGGCCAAGGTATCCTTCCCTGTTGTTGATGGAATCAGTTCATCGAATTAGATCCATAGTCCAGGAGTGCTCTTGAAGCTGATACAGTGGACCAGTGGGCACCCAATCTGTCCAAGGGTGTCTTTTATCCACTGCAATGAATTCACAATATATGACCATTTCTGAGTCTTTGGGATTCAGCAAGTATCATTCATGCCTTTGTCACCTCTATGACTGACTGCTTCAATGTACTTTATATGGGGCACCCCTTGAAAATGAGTTAGTGGCCAAGGTAAAATATATCTACTTTAGGATATCCAGCTCTGGTGGCTGTAGCTGCTTGGCACCTGGGTACAGCTCAAAGTGCTAGTTTGTCCTTTAAAGCCCTGCAGCACTGTAGCTCAGGGAAGATCAGTTTACATGCAATAATAATAATAATAATAATAATTTTATTTATACCCCGCCCTTCCCAGCCAAAAAACCGGGCTCAGGGCGGCTAACATCAATTAAAATCACAGCAAAAAAAAACACATAAACACGATCAATTTAAAATAACAGATTAAAATACAAATTTAAAAATTCAATTAAAACTGCAGGTCTCAATTTCAAAAATAACCCACCAATAAAAGATAAAGCGTAAATATTAAACAGAAGCCAACCCAAAGGCCAGGTGGAACAGCTCCGTCTTGCAGGCCTTGCAGAAAGATGCCAAATCCCGCAGGGCCCTGGTCTCTTGTGATAGGCTGTTCCACCAAGTCGGGGCCAATATTGAGAAGGCCCTGGCCCTAGTTGAGGCCAACCTAGCATCTTTGTTGCTTGTTACCTCCAAAAGATTATTATTTGAGGACCTTAAGGTCCTACATGGGACATACCAGGAGAGGCGGTCCCTTAAGTAACAAGTTCTGGAGCAACCTTTGCCAACCTGATTTTCCTTTCAGCTGTTTTGAACTACAAATCCCAGCAGCCCCAGCCAGAGATAAGAATGGTGGGAGTCTAAAACAACTGGATGACATCTGTTTGGTGAAGGCCACTCTATCATTTTATGAATAATGTCTCCACACTGGGGGGGGGGGATGAGCCTTGATTTAAGCGAAAAGTCCTCAAAAGGGAATACTCTAAACTCCTGAACAATTTACCAGATTAGAAAAATAATGTCCTTTTGTTGTTGTTAGTCTAATAGACCTACAGAGTTGCTTTTTCCTGATCGAATTAGTTTGCCCTTTTCCTTTTCTTCCTGCATTATATCCTTTTTTTCAACCAGTGAGAGGAGAGCGAGAGAGAGAGAGAGCCAGGGATTGCAACTGCATATATGTTATTTTAAAGGTGGGTGCACCATACATTTCCATAATAGCATTTCTAAGGGTCCAGGCAGCAGAAGGAGAGTCATTTGCTGTCCTGTTTCTTTCCTCACAAGCCACATCCCGTTGTCACTCGCTGCCTGCCTTCCCCTGGCACTGAACTGGTGCTACACTGCCATCTTTTGACGGCCTGGAGAATATGACTTAGCAGAGAAGGGGGAAGGCAAACTGCAAGCCTTTTAACTGAAATGAAGAGGGTGCCTTGGACCTGTGTCTGCTCCTATGTACTGCTGAGATTTGCAGTCTCTGCCTGAGGAACCCTACTCAGATGCAGTGAGAAGCAAAGGGCATCTTTTAATATTTAATTGTCATCCCCTGTTTCAGCAACGCACTATGACCAAAATAGCTTTCGATTGGATGGTGGGTGGGGGAGTGCCTGTCCCTTGCAGCCCCATTTGTTAAAATTGGTCCACGCTAACAAATCAGCTAAAGCTTCAGCTGGCTGATCTCAATCAATGGATCAATATTTATTGGCTTAAACCAGGGGTGTGTAAACTCGCCCTTGTGACGACAGTTCGTTTCATTTCTATCCCTGCCCCACCTCCCAAGGGAATACGTGAGATTAATTTCAGCTACTGCAGACTGAGACTGTGGATGGGATTCCTGCAGGGGTTAGGCCAAACACGTCTTCTCTCGATCCTTGCCCACCTAACAGAGAGAGGCTGACTTGGTGGGCCCAAGGAATAGTTCGTACCTTGCTGCAGGAGAGATTGATGCCTGAAAGGGGTGGTGGGGTGGCCTCTCCCAAAGAGGGACCCCCACACACACACCTTGACCCTGAAGCATTAAACAACTATCACCCAGATGCAAATGCTCCCTTCCTAGACAGGGTGATCGAGAGAGTGGAGATCTTCTAGCAAGCCTGAATGAAGTGGTTGATCCGGACACATGTCAGCCCGGCTTTAGACCTGGATATCACAGGAAAACTGCATTGGTTGCATAGACTGATGGCGTTTATTAGGAGAGGAAGAGGGGGAGTGTGTGACCCGGCTTGTTCTCCTTGATCTCTCAGCACCATTGAACGTGCGGGCCTCCCGGAGAGATTTTAACGGGGTGGACATTGGAGAGACAGTGAGTGTTCTCCAGGGGGCCCTGGCCCTTCTTTCAGGGCTGCTACCAGAAAGAGGCATTGTCGGACTGCTTTTTGAGACGATGGCATTTGTGCCGCAGGGTCACAAGGGGGTCTGTTCTGTTCCACATGCTACTGAATATCCATCTGAATTGGGAGAGGCTGTGCCAATGTTTGGAAGCAGTGGCAGGCTAGATGGGAGCCAATAAACTGAAGCTGGTAAGACGGAGGTGCTGCGGGTAGACGGTTATCATGTCCAGGATTTAGGGAGGCAACCTGTTCTGGTTGGTGTTGCAATCCCCCTGAAGTAGCAGGTACGTAGCTTGGGTGTTCTCCATGGTTCAAAACGGTCACTTGAGGCTCATGTGGCTTAAGTGGCAAGGAGTACCTATGCCCAGCTCCTAGACTGAAATACACCAGCCATGGAAGTCTATGCTGTAGTAATTTCACAATTGGACTACTATAATGTTCTCTGCATGGGACTTCCCTTGAATATGACCTGGAAGTTGCAGCTGTTGCCACCAGACTGTTAAACAGGACATCAAGACAGGGCCATATTAGCATTTTCCCTTAATGCACTGCACTGGCTGCTTTTGGACTCATTTCAAAGTTTTGGTACTGATGTTCAAATATTCAAATGGCCCAGATCCAAAGTACTTACGTACAGGATCACCTCCTTCAGTACCTGCTAGGCCATGTTTTGAGACCAGTAGCCATCTTGGAGGCTGATCGCCGTAGAATTGATGCTTTTGAATTATGGTGCTGGAGGAGACTCTTGAGAGTCCCGTGGACTGCAAGAAGATCAAACCTATCCATTCTCAAAGAAATCAGCCCTGAGTACTCACTAGAAGGACAGATCCTGAAGTTGAGGCTCCAGTACTTTGGCCACCTCATGAGAAGAGAAGAATCCCTAGAAAAGACCCTGATGTTGGGAAAGATGGAGGGCACAAGGAGAAGGGGACGACAGAGGATGAGATGGTTGGACAGTGTTCTTGAAGCTACTAACATGAGTTTGGCCAAACTGCGAGAGGCAGTGAAGGATAGGCGTGCCTGGCGTACTCTGGTCCATGGGGTCACGAAGAGTCGGACACGACTGAACGACTGAACAACAACAACAACAGCCATCTTGGTCGGATGCCGCTCAGTGTGGCATGTGGGTCAGTGCCTTGCAACAGGGCCTTCTCTGTGGTGGCACCCTATTTGTGGCACTCTTTCCCTGGTGTGAAGCACTGGCCCCGTGTATTGTTGGCATTTTGACAAGACATATTTATTCACCTATGAGGCATGAACATTTGTCGAAATCTCGGCTGCTGGTTTTAGCCATATTTAGTTTTCAACACTGTATTTTAAATACATTTTTATTGTACAGATATTTTTTAAGATGCTCACCATCGTGGGCTCCCATGGGAGGATATTGGGATAACAATAACAACAAGAAGAAGAATCTCTGAGGTGCAATGGGTCAGTGTATGTGGCTCTTAACCAAAAGGTTGTTGGTTTGTGCCCACCCAGGGACGGCTGCAGGCAGGATTCCTGAGCTAGAGTCCATTTGGGGCAAAGGAGCCCTGTGCTAAGGCTGGGCTGGGAAATAGGCCTCCTGCTTACGTAACCTTGGAGACAGGGAGAAAAATCAAGTGCAAGAAATTGCAGCAGAAGGAGCCGGCCTGGCAGCAGGTAAAAACATTGACAGACAATGAGAAAAACAAATTGAGGAGCCACAAGGGAGAGAGGGGAGCCAAAACCCCTTGTAAGACAAAAAGGGAAAGAAATCCCACAAATATACGGAAAGCGGCAGAAGGGGGTTTGGGAGGAGAGAAAAGGGGGTTGGCAAAAGATCAAGAAGCGGAATCAGTAAGACACCAGGAATGACCCCAGAGTGGCTCTGAGGTGAGGCTATTTAGTAAAGTGAGAGTGGAGAAGAGATACGAAATGGAGAGAATGAGGAAGGGAGAGAAAGAGAGGGGGGGTGGTCTGTTGCAGAAAATTGACCAGATCAGGTGCAAAGAAGGGATTGAAAAGGTAAAGGGTGCTGATTTCCCTTGAGACCACCTATGGCTGCTCCAAGACATTTCAGCCAGAAAAAACAGAATTGCCTCCATCCCCAATTAGCATCAGCCGCAATCCAGTGGAAACGTCTCTTGCACAAGGTGTGCATGCTCATTTCAATCCAGCATGTGGAAGAGAACTCCCCGCTGCAATGCGCAGCCCTGGCACGAGCTGTATTTGCCCATCTACCCATCTGACACCTTTAATGGCACCAACCATTTGCCAATTCACCTCTCAGGGTGCAGCAACTTCTGATAACTCTGGGTCTCTTGCGATGAGAGCTTAACTTTGTATGCTCAGGCATGCTAAGTGGGCTATATCCAGTGGTAGTATTACTCAGAGTAGTTAATACAGTAGATATGACTAGCAGACTCATTAATTTCAATTGGACTACTCTGAGTAGACCTTACATGAAAACCACCCAGTGTCCCCAGAAGAAGCCAGTTTCAGCTGATCCTCAGAAACCAGCCATTGTCTCTCTATGTGTATTACTTTTCTCCCATCCTTCCAGCTCCTTTTATGTATTTTCTTTATACCATTAATGGTCCACCTTGCTGCTGCTTCAGCCTCTCAGCTGACAGCATTGAAACAATCAACAGTGACATCTGAAACCATCACAAAAATCAAGCAACAAAGCAAATCCTGTTTACCAGCAAACTGTGTCAGAGTCAGCAATAGGCACCCATGCACAGAGGCTGCGAATCCCCAGGAGAATAAACACAGCATATGGAAAAGAGTTAGCACCAAACAAATGTTTCCAGGGAGGGCATCCCATGGGTGGCCCCAAAGAGGAGACCTTGCTGCCATCCATCAAACACTTGAGAGCAGGGAGTCTCAGAGCAGGGCTTCAGAGGAATGAAGAAGGGGCCAGTTGGTATGGGAGCAGGGCAAGTAGCTTCCCTCATGTTTAGGAAGCTGCCTTACAGTGCAGTGGGTACAGCATGAGACTCTGACTTTCAGGGTCATGGGTTTGAGCCCCACGTTGGGCAAAAAGATTCCTGCATTACAAGAGCTTGGACTAGATGACCCTCAAGGTCTCTTCCAGCTCTATGATTCTTTGTTAGTTATATAGATATAGAATTTCTATACTGCTTCTTTGTTTGTTTGTTTTTTTTTTTAAAAAAAAAATGGAGCCATTTACAGCCACTGTGTATAAAGCCACACAACAAAAAGCCATATAAAAATGTTAAAATCAGAACTGCTACTAACTAGTGTGCAAAGAAGTGTTCTGAATTGCCTGCATAAGTCTGATGGTATAGGAGAGTTTTCAGCAGGTGTTTAGAAGCTGAAATGGAAGACACCTGCTGCATCTCTGTCGGTAGAGTATTTCACAAGTCGGGGCCAATGGCACTAAAGACTCTCCTTCCTTGGAAGCAGAGATTGGATGGGCCATCTGTCATGGATGCTTTAGTTGAGATTCCTGCATTGCAGGGGGTTGGACTAGATGACCCTCGGGGTCCCTTCCAACTCTACAATACTATGATTCTATTGTTTCTTGTTGTTGTTGTCAAACGAGCCTCACCAACTCAAGGGACGGCCACCAACATTCCTGCATAGGATCTCAGTGACTGAGCTGGGTTATAAGGTTTCAGGTGGTCCCTGAGGTATCCTGGACCCAAGTTGTTCAGGGCTTTATAAATTCCTGCAAGGACCTTGAGCCTGTTTGCCCATCTCAGCTCACTGCTGTCCTTTACCCTGGCTGGCAGCAGCTCTCTAGGGTTGCAACCAGGGAGCTGTGACTCTCCCCGGGGACCCTCACAAGTTCATCACAGTGCATGACCCCGAGGTGGCAACTCAATCTCACAGCCAGTTGTCAGAGGAAGCCTGCAACAGTGTGCCCTCCTTTGCTGGGAAAACCAACTTCCCTTTTGTGCCATTCACAATGTCTTCTAATTAAAAGCTGGATTGACTTTTTTTGGTACATATTTAATGCTTTATATTTTAATAAAGAGCTATTCACTTCTCCTTGCTCCTCTGTGTACATTTCCAAAAAGGTAAATATAAGGAGGTAAAATATGCTTTCCCCCCACCCACTCACCCATGATTCTTGCCCTAAGATTAAGGATCTCATCAACAGCAAAATTATTCTCGAAATGTTATAAAATTCAGCACAACCCAGTAGACATGGATATATGCTTTGTGTTAATTTGAAGAAGAGAAATGCCACAGCTTTAAATAACGGTCAGCCACAAAAGCCACCAAGTTTTGAATATACCTGTATTTTAATAGAGATACAACCTCCAGCATGCTGGAGACTGCAGAGCTGTCCATGGTCCTTAAAGGTAAAGGTAAAGGGACCCCTGACCGTTAGGTCCAGCCGTGTCTGACTCTGGGTTTGCGGCGCTCATCTCACTTTATTGGCCAAGGGAGCCAGTGTACAGCTTCCAGGTCATGTGGCCAGCATGACTAAGTTGCTTCTAGCGAACCAGAGCAGCGCACGGAAACGCCATTTACCTTCCCGCCGGAGCGGTACCTATTTATCTACTTGCACTTTGATGTGCTTCTGAACTGCTAGGTTGGCAGGAGCAGAGACCGAGCAATGGGAGCTCACCCTGTCACGGGGATTCGAACTGCCAACCTTCTGATTGGCAAGCCCTAGGCTCAGTGATTTAACCCACAGCACCACCTCCATCCGTTATGGTCCTTAAAGGCAGCCAGCAAATTCAGCAACAGATGCCTCAGCCAGCTTACCCATTACAGTTTTGCCCCATGGGAAGCATGGGCACTGTAGCTCCAACAGCATGCTGCGGCTTCTGTTACAGCGTCCTACCTCTAATCACTAAAAATCACAAGTTGGGAGAGTGCTATGGCACTCAAGTCCTGCTTGGGGGTTGATTGGGTGCGGGTGGTGCTGTGGTCTAAACCACTGAGCTTCTTGTGCTTGCCAGTCCAAAGGTTGGCAGTTCAAATCCCCATGACAGGTGAGCTCCTGTTGCTATGTCCCAGCTTCTGCCAACCTAGCAGTTTGAAAGCACGCCAGTGCAAGTAGATAAATAGGTACCACTGTGGCGGGAAGGTAAACAGCGTTTCTGTGCACCCTGACTTCTGTCATGGTGTTCTGTTGCACCAGAAGCAGTTTAGTTATGCTGGCCACATGACCCAGAAAGCTGTCTGTGGGCAGACACTGGCTCCCTTGGCCTGAAAGCAAGATGAGCGCTGCAATCCCATAGTCGCCTTTGTCTGGACCTAACTGTCCAAGGGTCCTTTACCTTTTACCATTTTACCATTTTGTTGGCCACTATGAAAACACAACAATGGACTAGATGGTCCCCCTTTGGCCTAATCCAGCTCCAGGGCTGTTCCTAATGGAGAACCATGACCTGCCAGACATTGCTGGACTTCTGCTCCTATCAGCCTCAGTCAGCATGAATAATGGTTGTAGATAATGGGAGCTGGAGTCCACAGCATCTAAAACAGGGTGGTCCAACACATGGCCTGACAGCTGCATGTAACCCCCAATGCCTTTTTCTCTCTTTTTTGCACCCCAGCCCTCACACTGCCTTCCCAAAGCCGGGGAAGCAATGTGCTGGGCTTTGGGAAGGAGGAGTGAGGGCTCTGACAAGGTTCTCCTACAGCCTTTCCAAAGCCTAGTTAGTGCTTTCCCAGCTTTGGGAATGTGGTGGGAGGGCTCTAGGAACCTGCCAGAGCATCAGGCCTCCTTCCCAAAGCCCAGTAACACACACTTTGGGAAGACAACATGAGGGCTGGCAGGGACATAAATTTTTGGCCTCTCTCTCTCTCTCTCTCTCTCTCTCTCTCTCTCTCACACACACACACACACACACACACACACCTGCCCATGCAAAAAGTCAGTGTGCAACCCTCAGGTTCCATATCAAGGTACTCTTGTGGCCCACTTGGTATGAAAAGTTGGACCACCCTGGTCTAGAGGTTCCCGGGTTCTCCTATCCCTCCCTTATGCATTCACTGAACTACAGTTTCCTGGATTAAAGCATCATCTTTCAGTATTCAAGTCCATGACCTGAACAGCAGGTTTACCTTTACAGCCTCTTCATTAATTAGCACAGGTGAAGCTGCCTTTGCCAACCTGGCACCCTCCAGATATTTTGGACTGCAAATCCCATTATGGCCAGGCTGGTGGAGGTTCCTTGTTTGGTTTGTTTGTTTGTTTGTTTGCTTGTTTGTTTGTTTGTTAAATTAATACCATGCCCTTGATCCCAAAGGATACCTTGGTGGCTCCAGGTTGATGAGTATTGCATTCTAAGTCATCTGGAGGGCACCAGATTGGGGAAGACTGTTACAATTAAAGCAGAACTTGGCTCCAGGGCAGCCCATCCCAGTGGCCTTCCTTTCTGTCCGAACCATCACCTCTGTCTGGGGACAGACAGAGAGGTTAACGCCAGGTACCAAGCAATCCACAATTAGCTCTTGCTCTTAATTACCCACATTACTGATGAGCTCAACAACTTAATCTAATTAGTCCACTGAAGCTCCATTGCCAATCCTTTTTCCTTAAAGAATGTGCTGTGTAAGACTATTATCGCTCCTGATTTAAAAAAGAGAGAGAGAGAAAAGAAAAAAAGAAAAGAAATTTGTCTTCCTGTTTACACAACTTGCCAAGGAAGCAGAGAGCCAGGCAGCCAGCACTGGTGAGGAGGGAGGGGCAGCAAGACAGGTGCTGGCAACCATCTGCAGTGGGTGCCCTTCTTTCCTTCTTTCCTTCTCAACAGCACAGCTGTTTTTTGTGCTAGTCTATCCCACCCACCAAGCTATTCTGTAACCTCATGAAAACCTATGTAGATATGTGACTTCCCTGCCTAGGGATGGAGGCATAAAGCTATCAATGGCTGCTGATCGTGATGACTATAGACTAGACTACCTCCAAGATCAGAGTTGGCATGCCTCTGAATTCCAGTTGCTGGGAATCACAAGCAGGAGAAGACTATTGTGCTCAAGCCCTGCTCTGTGAAAAGAGGATGCTGAACTAGATGGGTGTCTGCCTTGATCTTGCAGCTCTTTTTCCTATGTCCCTCAGCATCTCTTTGGAGAGCAAGGGCAAGTTAACATTCTCAAACATCTATGGAGCAGATCAAGTTCTCCTGCTGCTCATTTTAATAACATTCCCCTTCAAGAATAAGGATCCTGGCTTGGCTGCCCCATAGTCATCATTGCTCCAGTCCAGGGCATGCTTGGCCTGCCAAAAAGCAACAAACTGAAACATTTCCCCTTCCAGAAATAAAAGCCGAATATGTTTGCTCTCAAATCAAAGTGCAGACACAGAGAACAAGAAACAGGTTTTGCTAGCACAGAGCTTCACAGACCCTTTGCATGGAGGGCAGCAGGCTCCAGCTGTGTCCATTCCAGATGTGTGCCTGGCTCTGACTGCACATGTGAAGAGGCAAATCCTTCTGCTTCAAAGAACTCCCTGGGGCTCTCTACTACAAAGGATCCTGACCCACAAGGGAAGAGAACATGCAGAAATCTCCCATATGAGGAGAGGTGAGGAGAGCACAGCGCTCTTCTGTTCCTCTACTAACGCCTTGCATTGTTTGGGAAGAAAAGCAAACTTCTGAAATAACCATGAGATCCGTCCCTTGTAGCTTTGACTCTTGATTCCATGCTGGCCTGTGAAAGATGATCATTCTAGACTTCCGGCGGCGACGCCATCGCCGGGTGGTCGAAGGCTGCTTCGGGTCCGAAGCGCCTTGTCCATCCCGGGGGTTAGGAGCCGCGCTACCGCAGCGCGCGGCTCCGGTTGGGGTGCGGGAAGAGCGTCCCGCACCCTGGGCTCCCCGGCTGCGCCCGCGGAGGCTCCGAACCCTTCCCCTGCCCCCCTGTAAAGGGGGAGTGGGGGTGAAGGGACAACGGAGCCGGGCTTACGGGGATATGCCCCAACCGGGATGCAAATGCGGCGGCAAAGCCCGCGGTGAGCGTCTAAGTTCTACCTGTGAAGAATGGAGCTAAAGGAACCCGGTGGTCGTGAGTAAATAATCTTGGCAGAAATCGTGTTTTTGGAACGATCCGGGGGGAAGGAGAAAGGCAGCCTGCCTCCCTCCCTTCGAGCCTAAGAAATTAACCAATTTGAGGGATTGCTGCCACAGAACTGGTTATAAAGTATTTAAAATCGATACATGAGACTGGCAAACTTTTTTCTTGGGAAGTTAACTAGCGGAAAATATCTCTATTTAAAGTTGCGGTGTTTGCGCTCCAGCTTAGGAAAATGGCGACGAACAAAGAGACAGGAGAAGAAATATGATACCCACTTCCTCCTCCTCTGCCAGTATGCTGGGTTTCGTCCTTGAACTGGTATTGAACTCTGGACTAACAGATGAACAAAGGCTCACTGCCTTGAAGGTGGAACTACTTTACAGAAAAGTTAAAGTCTTGTGTGGGGGTCTGAAATGGAACCAACTGCCCACAGAGGAGGCTATCAAAACTTTTGACACTTTGGAAGAAAATCTTGTCAAAGAGCTGAGAGGATGGATGGAAAGATGGAAAGAAATGAGTGAGCTACTTCGGAGAAGAAATTCGCTTGTTGGGGGTGGCAGCCCCAAGGCGATGTCAAGATATGCTATATCCAGTCCCCGAGGTGTGAGCTCGGGGGCCAGGGACAGAGAATTAAGGTATTTACAAGAAGAAAAGGAATGCTACAAAGAACCGGAGAAGCTGAGAGAGGGAGAGTTGGACACCTCGGAGCTCGTGGCAAGGAGAGCTTTGGACTATGCCTGGATCTGTGGACGTTTGGAGAGGGAAGATGCATGGAAGCTCAGTGTTGATGCCATCAGGAGAAGAAGAATGGACAGAGGGGGTGTGGGGTGATGTATTAAGCAAAATCTAAAAGTAATCTGTTATGGTACTTTGAAATTGGAGGGTGAACACTGTCAACAATAGTTGGTTTTATTATCTGTTTGAACATGAAAAGAGATATTTTAAGTTTTTATGTTATTAGCAGCAGTTCAAAGGACAGAAGAGATAGATTTGATGAGGATGATCTGTGAGGATTTATGAGGATGTAGTATAAATAAAGTCGATTTAAGTGGTTTAAGTTTATAGATTAAGACGATTAAGATTAAGATGAAGATTAAGATGAATGTTTTTCTTTATATATATAATTAAGTTTAATTTTTTAAATGAAGAGGTTTAAAAGTAGATTATGGATATAAACTCGAAGGTGAAAAGGCAGGGGAAGTCAACTGTCAAGATTGGAAAATGAAATTTTTTTTGGAGATGTCTAATTAAGAAGGAAAATCATGGCAATTTTTGTATTAGATGTGTAATTGTTTTTGTTTAGTATGTGTATAAATGTAGGTGTGGTTAAGGTTGTATGTGGTTATAAGTAAAAATGTCAATAAATTCTTATAAAAAAAAAAAAGAAAGATGATCATTCTAGAAATGTGTGCCTGCTGCAAGTTTGGGGTGCTCATGAAGCAAATGCCCCTTCCAAACATTCAGGCACTGAGGCTCTTCTCAAGATTGGAAGCCAGACAGCAAGCTGCGCCCTCCTCCACCTCTTTGCTCTGCGAGGCTTCTCTTCGATGCAGACTCTAAGCACTCAGACTAGACACCCAAATGAATTGGGTCCTGGAGTCCTCAAGGCAAATGCACCAGTCACAGGAAAAATTGTGCTACCTGCTACAAATAAAAGAACACAAGAAGAGACCTCAGATCAAGTCAGTGGCCTATCTAGTCTAGCATCCTGTTCTCATAGTCACCTACCAGATGTCTGTGAGTTCAACAGCATTCAACTTTCCTGCAATTTCCAGCAACTGGTATTCAGAAGCCACTGGCATTGGAGGTAAAACAAAGCTATATATGTGTATATATAGAGTGAGAGAGAGAGTATTGTGCTCTCTTTCTCTCTTGCTGTGTGTGTGTGTGTGTGTGTGTGTGTAGAGGGGGGGAAACAATTTTATGGAACTCCTTTCAAGCTGAGGTCATACAGGAATAGGAGAAAGGCTGGGTTTCCTTAATAATGTAGGAATTTATCTAAAGGTTAACTTCAGAACAAGCCTCCCTATCTTCTGAAAGATAAAACCGGAAGGAGGTCCTTCAGGGGCCCTGTCTTTAGAAAGCACCAAGCAAGCGAGTGTATCAGTTCTGCAGCACCTTCTCTGTATATTAAGTCCTTAACTGGATACACTGTCTTTTCGCAGTTCCAGGAATGCCGTCTCTGTGTCTCTCTTTCTCTGTTTGCTGGAATCAATGCAATCCCCCTAAAAGCTCATAACTCGGAGGTAATTATAAGAAGCATCAATTACCCGACGATGTGGATTCCATGAATTCAATTAATTTGCATAGTGATCGATTCAGCCGGGTCCTCTCCAGGCTCCCTGGAGAAAGTTAGGACATTGTTCTGCACGCTATTGATTTTACAATGTAAAACCAAACCGCGCTATCCTCTTATTCAGTGCTGCTCATTCAGCCATATTAACTTTCAGATCATTTATTTTTGTATGTCTTTCAACTCTGTTTGTTGCTATCACACAAATGCAGAGTATTACATTGTAGAGAATAATTGAATCAATACACAGTCATGGTACTTTGGGTCTCCCAGACTGCTGGCAAGAGGTTGCAACGAAGCTAGGAGAGGCTTTTTTTCCAACCTTTCCAGTTATTAAAACGGTTGTCTGGCTTCATATTAACTTTCAGCGCTGTGCGATTGTTATTGTTTTGCTTGGCCTTGGAGTGGGAGAGGCAGGTGCTTTGATGAATAGGTGGAGAGGTTTTTCTCTCTATCCTCCATTGACAAGGCTGTTTTTGTAGCATCAACAGCCATTCCCCTCGGCGCATTGCAACAAACATCACTTCCCCTCCTCCAGCAACAGAGCAGCGAGAGTGAGTTCCTGGGCAGGCAAACAGAGCAAAAACATGTTCAGCTAAACAGAAAAGAGGGTCTGCTTCACTGGGCCTCAGCAGACACAGAAGGAGGGGGCAGAATTGCTAGGATGAAGGATGGATGGGAAATCTCTGGGATACGGTTATCCTCTTTGAACTTTCCAGAAAAATGACATGCACAGAGGAAATGCTCCTGGTTCACAAAGCGTAGGGGTTTTTCTTGTTTTCTTTCACTGCAATTCAAACCAGACGCTTGTTAAAATGTTTTCATCCCATGGCCATCCAAAAAGCAACCTGCCACAGCCAATGCTTTGATGATCTTGCTTCTCGTGAGATCTGCAATTCCCATCATGGAGTTCTGCAGCAAGATTCCCTGTCATAGAAACAGAAGAGGCTAGAGTGAGAGCTGGCCCTGAACTTGCTTCCTTTCTCAGTTTGGAAGCCAGCAGTGATCGAAGAGAAGGAGAGCAGCAGGAACAGGGCAGGAACACTGCTCTGAACTCATTCGTTTATTTGTTCATTCATTTTATTAGATTTCTCCCCCCACCCCTCACAGCTAGTGTGGTGTAGTGGTTAGTGTGTTGGACTGGGACCTGGGAAACCAGAGTTCAAATCCCCACTCAGCCATGAAGCTCACTGGGTGGCTTTAGGCCAGTCACTGCCTCTCGCCTGACCTACCTCACAGGGTTGTTGTGAAAAGTAAAGGAGGAGCAAGAACTATGCATGCCACCTTGAACTCCTTGGGAGAAAAAAAGTGGGGTGTAAATAAAATAAATTAGAAGGTCTGACACAGGAATGGCCCATTTTATGCTTGTGAAATGCTCACTTGTGAAATCCCCACTTGTGAAATGCTCTCCTCAGGAACACTCACCTGGCACCTTTGCTACACCAGGCAAAAACATTCCTTTTCTCCCAGACCTTTAGCTAAACAATCTGTGGCCTTTTAAACAGTAGGGGGGTATTGTTTTTGCTTGTTACTGTGTTGTGCATTTTTGTGTTTTTATATTGTAAACCACCCTGTGATCCTTGGATGAAGGGTGGTAGAGAAGCTTAATAAAGAAAATAAAGAAAATTGAACTAAAAACAGTTGCGTATAGAAAAACAGTTACATTTTGCTCCAGTGCAGATGCAGTGCAGGATAAAGATCTGAACTTCAAAGCGGAAGGACTTCAGTAGATGCCAGAGAAAAAAGGGAGACGGGGGCCTGTCTAATATGAAACTCATCTCTGCTTTGCCCCCTTCGCCTGGCACTGGTTCTGGTGTGCAAGGCAAACCATTTACCTCCTGTCCAGTTTTTAGAACTGGACCATCATTACTGTGCAGTTCTCCTTTCCCCCCGTCTCTGTGGTCCCTGGAAGCAACAGGTGTGTCCTCGCTTCAGAAACAAAAGGATGCAATTTGCTACGAAGCAAAATGTGTTGGAGAGCTGGAAGGAAGTAACACTCAGCCACAGACCTGAAAGAGGTGCTTGCCTCCTTGTTCAGAGCGTTGGCACTCAGCCTCTTTGTTCCCATATACAGTACACACAAGCACAGACACACACCAGGCAATGCTCACAGCCTCGTGCGTATTCAATCCACCTCACACTCACAAAACCTAACTGCAGAAACTTGGGTTCAAGTCCCAGCTCCTAAGCCATGAAGTGGTACATTGGATGGGTTTGGGCCAGTCTTTAGTCTCTGTCTCTCTGTGTGTGTGTGTGTGTCTCTCTCTCTCTCTCTTTCTCTCTCTCTCTCTCTCTCTCTCTTCATCTAAGCCAGTGGTTTTCAACCAATGTGCCATGGCACACTGAGGTGCCTTGAATGATGGGCAGGGGTGCTACAGGAGCCAGGGGCTGCTGCAGCAGCAGCTGCCCGGAGAACCTCCAAGGAGAGAGGAGAGGAGGCTGAGGGAAAACTCCACAAGGGAGGGTGTTCTAAAAAGGCCGAGGGGCTGCGGGCTCTGCAGGCAAGGGTAGACATAACTGAGCTTCTGAGGTTTGGAGCACGTTTCCTCACAGGGGAGCCGCAGAAAGAATGTAGTTGCTCATGGGAGAAATGGACTCAAAAAGGTTGAAAACCTCTGACCCAAGCTACCGCAGAGCAGGGCTGGGCGATATATCAGTATATTGTCCCAAACCAATTTGAAGTCCATATTGTGATATTGGTTTCATAATTTTCTGACCAAGCAATATATCGTGTATCATGTGTGCTTGTGTGCTATGCAAAAATCACAATATGTGAATAACCACAAAGCCAACCAATGCCTATTCATAGCGCCATCCTTATTTCAGACATTGTGATATACTGGTGTACCGTGATGTTTAGCTGGTGAAATATCACAATGTCGAAAATCATCTATTGCCCAGCCCTACTTCACAGTAGTGTTGTGAGGGAGAAGGGGTGGGGGGACACAAACCATGCATACTGCCTTCAGCTTCTTTGAGGAAAAGGCAGAATATGATTAATAGTACAGCTCTTGCATAATCACGAAGTCTCGCTGCCCCCATGCGCAGTCTCCGTGATGCATCTCAGAGGGGTTTCCCCCAAACACAAAGTCCTATGCCTCCTCTGACAGGGCAATCAGCCTTCTCAAGTTCACATGCAAAGGTCCTGCAGTGTTGGAGTGCTCCATTTTATTTTTTAGAAAATGGAAAAAAGGCCCTGCTAATTTTGCCTCTTGCTGGCTGCCAGCGGGACGCTCAGCTACACAGATTTGTTTGGCGTCAGAAAACGAAGAACACTTGTTGCTGATGGCTACATTTGCAGCTAAGCTGTGGTGAGGGGAGCAGCTGTGACTGAGAGACTGGCAGGCAGACAGGAGATTCAGGCGGCTTCCCCAGATCTCTTAGCATTAAGGAACAAAGGAAGAAGCTGCCTGAACCAGGTCAGGCTGTTTGCTGTCCATTGAGAAGCCCAATATGATCTCTTCTGATGGTCAGCGAACCCTACTGGGTCTTAGGAAGCAAGAGGCCTTTCCAAAGACTGGCCACCTGGCCATTTTGCAGTCAGAGGATTGAACCTGCAACTTTCAATATGCCAAATAGGTGCTCCACCACTCGACTGTAGCCTCCTCCTCTCCTTGATGGTGGTCACCCATTCAGAAGCCAATGGGGCTCATTTGCATTTAGAGTTAAGGATGCAGAACCTCAGCTCCTGGAGACAAATGTGGCCCTTGACACATCTCTATCTGGCCCCCAGGATTCTCCCCAGGCCATATCTTTTCACTCATGCTGCTCTGCCCCCTCTTCAAATGCTGGGATGGCTCAGTCAGTAGAGCATGATACTCTTAACCTCAGGGTTGTGGGTTCAAGTCCCATGTTGGGCAAAAGATTCTTGTATTGCAGTGGTTGGACTAAATTATTATTTGATTGATTGACTGACTGACTGACTGACTGACTGACTGTTTAATTGATATATCGCTCATCTGACTGGTTGTCCCAGCCACTCTGGGCAGCTTCCAACAAATTAAAACATGAAACACAGTAAAACATCAAACATTAAAAACTTCCATATGCAAGGCTGCCTTCAGATGTATTCTTAAAGTCAGATAGTTGTTTATTTCCATGACATCTGACAGAAGGGTGCTCCACAGGGCAGGCTCGGCTACTGAGAAGGCCCTCTGCCTGGTTCCCTGTAACTTCACTTCTTGTGGTGAGGGAACTGCCAGAAGGCCCTCAGTGCTGGATCTCAGTGCCTGGAGATGCTCCTTCAGGGCTGACCCTCGGGGTCCCTTCCAACTCTACACTTCTGTGGTTCTATGCTTTCCCCTGGCTGGAATGTGTCCTCACACTGCAACAATGCATCTGGCTTATCTGCGTGGAGAGTGGGGATCTGTGAGATTAGTGTGTGTGCATATTGTGTGTATTCCCAGTGCAAGGGAGGAGCCGCCCTTTGCCCAGCTCAACCTCCTTGTTTGGTGAGTCCAGTACTTTGCTTTTCATTCCATGCCAGGCCCGACAGTGCCCTGGGGTGCCCAGCAGAGGGCACAATGTCGAACCGCACCCCACCCCCTGGCACCCTCTGGGCCCCCCTCTATGCTGCAGAGCCAGCTGATCCTCTTTCCCCCTTTTCTTTCTGTTCCTCAGAACTTTGGACCACACACATAAAAGCCGTGGGTTTCAGAGAGGGAAAACCTCCTGGAGGAAAGTCCTAAAGAAAGAAAGAAAAAGAAGTGTGTGTGTGTGTGTGTGTGTGTGTGTGAGAGAGAGAGAGAGAGAGAGAGAGAGAGAGAGAGAGAGAAGCCCTCTCCTTCAGATTCAAATGGTTAAGAAAAGAGAGGCCATTTTTTAATTTGGTTTCCCCTCCTACCAGGATATTAGACAGCTAAATAGCAATGTGCCTGTTTCCTTCAGATAACCAGCTCCCAACGAGGACCCTAATTGTCCCCGGAGTCTCTCTGCTGCCGTACCGAGTAGGTCATTTACTGAAACGTACACACAACTAAATAAAAATCCATTTTCCAAGCGAAAATTCTATTCTTATCAGAGTTCTGCAAGAGGGTTGCAAGCGGGCCGTGTTAATTGAAGCTTTGATGTTTGTTGGAGGGGGCCTCTAATCAGCTTGACAAAAGGCGCTGAGACTCTGCAGCATTGTGTGTGCAGCACCCGGAGGCAGGAGGGGATGCTGCCCCAGGAGGCTGGTGGCAGGGGGCCAGCTGGAAGCCAACCAGGGCCTCACCTCCAGAGCAAGAGGGGCGAGGAAGATGAAGGGGGTGAGCAAGAGAAGATGGGAAGCAGTGCCCCGTCCTGTGGGTGGGGTGTTGTATTCTCCACCAGGAAGGGGTACCCCATGGGCATGGGAGGGCATCAGAGACAGTGGTCAGGAGACAACGAACAGTACCAGTCGTTCTTTGTTAGCATATAGAGTTTGTAAGCAACAGAAGAAGTTAACTTTATTTAAAGGAATCCTTGCTTGGAGCACAACATTAGTTGAAAGGTATTCCGTCTGAGACTTAGCATACCATAAGTATGCTTATGTTTATTAAGGGAAGTACACTCCTGATAGGAAAGAGTTTTATAGTCCTAGCTGGCCTCACTTGCCCCTTTGTTCTCAAAAGATACATCCAAGATGACTTCATGCCTCAAGGTCCAGAGAAAATGTGAAGAGGAGGAAGTTGTAAGCAGCATCTAACCTAAGGTGTATCAGTCTAAACTTCAAGGTTAGCATAGAGGGGTACAGGGCTAGTATGACAATCTGGAGACTCTATCTGTCTCAACCCCATGCAAATCCCTTTGCGCAACCTGAGTTGCACCCAAACTTCCAATACATTCTGTGTGCCCAAGGGAGCTGTAAAATTCTGTTTCTCCTCTATTAGTCCCACAGCATGGCACATCATGGCACACCCCATTTGAAACCCAGAGGAGAATTTCTCAGGGGAGTAGGGGAGACTCTCCTTCCCAATATATATGCTGTATGATCAGTGCATTTATTTATTTTTTAATCTTCAGTGGTTCAAGCCAGGGCAAACAAAAAGCAAAACAAAACAAAAAACCACACCTTGATACATTAACTGTTTTGTGAGCATCAGCATTTGGTTTTAGTTCCAGTTTTAAGGTATTATAATCCCCTGTTGTTTTAAACTTTTTCACGTGAGCTACTTTGACAGCACTGCTGCTGAAAAGGTGGCCCAGAAATCCTGCAGACAAGTACATATTTTAGCATCTAAATAAATGAAGCCTCTTCTTGGGGAATTAAATAAATAAACAGCCCAGAGCAATAAAAGAATCATTTAAAATATGCAGCAGTCGTTAAAAGAAATAAAAGTTGCAATACTGCAGGAGCAGCAAGATTTCCCAGTACTGAAAGTATTTCTAACATATCCACCTAAAGCCTCAAACTTTGTAAAAGGGGGAGCTGGTGGGCTTGAATGAATGGAAAAAACAAAATAAAATAAATAAAAATTCTTTCCAGTAGCACCTTAGAGACCAACTAAGTTTGTTCTTGGTATGAGCTTTCGTGTGCATGCACACTTCTTCAGATACACTGAAACGGAAGTCACCAGACCCTTAAATATAGTGAGGGAGTGGGGAGGGGTATTACTCAGAAGGGTGGTGGGAATGGGTGATCAGCTGATAGGTGTGGAAAACCTGTTGAGGACTGTTAACTGACTGCAATTTTTACAGGGTCTTACAGGGAAAGGCAACTTGAACGATTGGGTTCAAGAGTGGGGAGCCCTTAATGAAATCTGCAAGCTCCAACCGCATGGGCTCATTCTCCCCAAAGCATCCCCCCCCCCCGGTTGCCACCCACCTAAAG
Source organism: Lacerta agilis (assembly GCF_009819535.1). Lineage (NCBI taxonomy): Eukaryota > Metazoa > Chordata > Lepidosauria > Squamata > Lacertidae > Lacerta > Lacerta agilis. Next base: position 15,761,359 of record NC_046326.1, on the reverse strand, counting down.
CAGCAGTTAGAAAAGGTGGGAGGCCAGGACTCCTCTGAGTGGTACAGGGGTACCTTGGTTCTCAAATGCCCTGGTACTCAAACAACTTGGAACCCAACACTGCAAACACTGCAGAAGTAAGTGTTTCAGTTTGTGAACTTATTTCGGAAGCTGGGAATGCTCCACTTTGTTATGCTTCCGTTTTGAGTGTCACACTTCCGTTTTGAGTGTTACGCTGAGCTCTGTCTGGTTTTTTTTGTGGCTCTTTTATTTTTGTTTGTGTGACTGTGTGGAACCCAGTTCAGCTACTGATTGATTGGTTGTGTGACTGCAGTACATTGTTTATTGCTTTCCTTATATGGATCAATGGTCTCGTTAGATAGTAAAATTCATGTTGATTTGCTGTTTTAAGGGTTGTTTTTAAAAGTCTGGAACGGATTGATCCATTTTGCATTACTTTCTATGGGAAAGAGCACCTTGGTTTTGGAACACTTTGGTTTTGGAACATACTTCCAGAACAGATTAAGTTTGAGAACCAAAGTACCTCTGTATTGGGTATAAATCTGGTGTTTGTCCACAGAGGGCATAGACTTTGGGGGTGGATGGACACAGATACTTGTGTAATAACAAAAAAAAGTTCCAGCTGAAGGGCACACCCCATAGCTCAGAGAATAAACCCAAGTGGCTTGCTAAATTGCCACCCTTATACGGGTGCAGCATCACTGCCTTTACATGTCTGCATTAGCCCAATCAACACCACAATGCAGATTCCCATACGCAACAAAGTGTGCCTACAGTCAGCACAAGTCCCCCACACAACACTCACTTGCGCCGTCACATCAGTAGCTTTTTCAGATGATAACACGTTTCTCCTTTTTTTTTTACCCACTTTGGCACATCTTCAGCAATATCCTCCAGCAAATCAAGCGATTCCCTTCTTGGGATGTTTTCAATCTGTTTTATGTTGATTTTAATTAAAGAATTTGAAACCGAACAAACAGTTCGTAGCAGGTGGCTACACAAGTGTGAAATAAGCAAACTGTTTTATCTGCCACAAAAGTCCGCCAGTAAATTTCTTCAAATTAATCTGAGCCTTTGAAAAGCCGGTTGATTCCGACCAAAACGCTCGGTGATATGGTCTCCCCCCCCCCCCCCCGTTTCCTAAATATTTGTGTCTTCATCCCTATCTTTAAGGAGCTGCTTCATGAGAATATTGTGATGCTGTTGTGATAACAAGAATTGTGCTTACAGCTGTAACTGAGTGGTGTTGTTGTTTTCCTGGGAAAGGGGGAACTGACTCTGCTGCCGTTGCTTCCAACGTTGAGTGCTATTACCCTGCAACACATCTGCTGCAATAACATCACAGCCAAACTGGCATCCAAAATTTGGATTGTAAGCAGAACATTATTGATGTAGACATCTGTACACTGGAAGCCCAGAGACATAAAGGCATGCAGGTCTTGATGACCACACAATTTAAGTTACCGGTACCTTCCTTTGCCTTCATCTGCTTGCCTTTTTCTCACCATTGGCTACTTTCCAGTCCTCAGGTATGGATGCTGATCTGAGGGACAAGTCACACATTTCTGTTAGGAAATCAGCTATATTGCATTTGAGTTCTTTGAGAGCTCTTGGGTGGATGCTATCCAGAGCAGGCAATTTGTCAGTTTTTACTTCGTCTATCACCACCACTATTTGCCTCTGTTCACCAGACTCCCTTCCTGCGAACGTTAGTTCAGGCACAAGGATCTGCCCTGTATCTTCTGCTGTGACGACAGATGCAAATAATTCATTCATCTTTTATCCTCATTTAACACACCTTTGGTTCCCTTGTCATTCAAGTGTCCAGCCACCTCCATGGGGCAGTCTCTTTCTACTAATGTATTTAACAAACTTCTTGCCGTTGCTCTTTATGTTTCCAGAAATGTACTCCTCCAATTCCTTTTAAGCATCCTTTATTGTCTGCCTGCATTTCTTTTGCCAAAGTGTGCATTCCTTTTTTGTTCTCATCTGGACAAGGTATCTGCTTTTTGAAGGAAGCCTTTGCCACTCTTAATAGCTTTTTTGACTCTGTTCATTAGCCATGCTGGCGTTTTCTTGGCCCTGGTGGTAACTTTCCTGATCTGCAGTACACACTCTAGTTGAGCTTCTAATACTGTGCATTTCAAAAACTCCTAAGCATTTTGCAGTGATCTGTCCCTCTTGACTTTTCCTTTTAAATTCTCTTATATTAGTCCCTCCATTTGGGGGGTGTTTTCTCTTTTGAAGCCAAATGTTACCGTGTTTGATTTTTTGTGGCAATTGGCCATGTATATTAAATTTAATAGCACTTTGGTCATTGCTCCCAATTGGTTCAACAACACTTACATCTCCCACCAGGTCCTGGGCACCACTTAAGATTAATTCAGAGTAATATTATAATGAGGCTGTTATTGGAATGATATTGGAATAACATATATACAGTACTGTATATATGAATAAATTTAAGTTCAGACATACCATCCTTCTGGTCACTGCCATGGCGGATGGTTCTAGGGCACAGTCATTTAGGGTGTCTGGAAATTTTGAGTTACAGGTGGGTAGCCGTGTTGGTCTGCCATAGTCAAAACAAAATCGAAAATTCTTTCTAGTAGCACCTTAGAGACCAACTGAGCATGCACACGAAAGCTCATACCAGGAACAAACTCAGTTGGTCTCTAAGGTGCTACTAGAAAGAATTTTCGATTTTGTTTTGGAAATTTTGACAGGAACACATATGTAGCCAATCTATGTGAGGGTTGTTGAAGTCACCCAATGTCAGGGAATGGACTCAAGAGGGCGAGACAGAGAAGGAATGGTGGGAAAGCACACACCCCCTTCTCCTGACGCTGCAGGAGAAGAGGAATGCAGGATTGATTTACCAGCAGGGGTTTGAGGAAAGTCACAGCTCAGAGATAGATGAACAGAAGAGTTGGGAAGTGTTAAAAGAAGGCGGGGCAAGACAGAGGCGGGGCAGCCAGCTGACACGTTGTCACTGCAGAGTATTTCTGACCCCCCTTCTCCCAGAACTCATTGTTCATTAAGAGTACAGGAACGAAGGAATCAGAGACATTTGGCCACAAATGGCCACCGTAAGGAGAGATGCTGTTGCTAGGAAGGAAGGAGGAGGAGCCTAGTTGGAGCAACGCCATTGTCCGGCTTACTGCATCCTTTTGTCTCTCGTTATTATGACTGAATAAACTCATTAAAAAGGACTCTACCTTGTTTTTTTCTGCTCTTGCTGCAACCGGGGGAAGAATAGTTTTCCCAAAGCCGTGACACCCATTACTACATTTCCTCTTTTAGATGTTCCCTGGATTTTATTCTTCATCTCAAGATCTGGGGGACAACAGCACCTCCCTAGCAATGCATTGCTCTCGGGGCCTGGTATCACCACTCCTAGCGACTCCGTGGAGGAGTCTGTCCCTTTGGGGATTTCTAGCTTGCTGGAATCAATACCCTCTTCGACATATAGAAGCAACACCACCTCCACTACATCCTACCTTGTCCTTCCTATGGTCCGCCAACACACCGATACTGTGTGTACAGAAACATGCAAATCGCCCCAATGCATTCTGAGCTGCAACGGGAATTATGTTTTCCAAATGATAATGAACAATTAATATTCTAAAAAGGAAAATACAAGCTTTGCCTTAAAAAACCCATTAAGAGACAGCTGACTATTCCAGAAAGTCAACTATGTACACTATCAACAATACTAAACTCTTCTGAACAGACAACAAACAATGGCTTTTATGCTCAGTGCTCATGTGTGTGGAAATGAACATACCAAAAGCAAAAGAGAGATCTGTGCACATCTGCATCTTCTGCACACCTACCCCCCACTTCCTTGCTGAGGGCCCACCAGTGGAAGCCAGTGGCTATTCAGCCTCAGCTTGCTATTTTCTGGTGGCCACAGACAACAGCATCCCCTTCCACAGGTCGATCAGTACAGTTTCCACCAATGAACACGCTCTCTCCATCCTGCCTGCACAGCTAGACTGAGGAGGCGGCTGTGCTGCTTTCAGCCTTGGAATTCTGGCTGGCCTGGCTCAACCTGGCTTCCCCAGCCCCTCAGCGAAGAATTTCCAGCGGGGAGGGGGGCGGATGGCCAGCTTCCCAGCCTCCTCTTTGCTCAGTCCTGAAGACTTTGGCAAGGTGGCATTTCTCTGCAAACAAGAAGCCTCATTCTGCATTAACCTTGAGGATACAAAGACAGTAAAGACCCTTTTATCTTGGCAACAGGCTGTGCATACTGATCACCCCTTCCCCCCCCCTCCACCACAAGCAGAATGCAAGGCCCCCCATGCCCACAGGCGTTTCTTCTGGAAAGTCTGCATTGGAGAGGAGGGGGGGAGAGAACCGCTTGCTTCTCTCCAGCTCCCAGGCCTGCCCTCTTTAAAAATAAAAAATAAAACCACACACACACCTTATCAGTATCTCTCCACAGCCACATTTGATTATCCAGAAATATCAACAGCAAGGATAAAAATCGGAAGGCAACCCAATGGGAGCGGTGCGGGGGGGGGGGCAGTCACATCTCCTTGCCACTGAGCTCATTCCAGGTTTCCCTCAAGAGAGAGCTGGAGGTGGGGGCAATCTTCTCTCCCTGCCCCCACACCTCCCATGCAAAGACAGAAACGCCACTGCCTTTGAAAGCAGGAATAATTGCATTTTGTTTTTTGTTTTTTTCTTGTCTTCAAGACAGGCCCCTCTGCCAAACCTAGCTGGGTTTCCAGTCTTGCAGCATTCCTCCAAAACATCCAGAGACTACCTGCTAACTCTGCTACCTACATACCTGCCAGAATTTGAAAAACCAAAAGGGGGGGTGAGTAGAAATGTAAAAAAAAGAAAGCAATAATTCTGCTCTGGTTAGAAATTCTGAGCCTTCTGAGCATCTCCTGAATAGCCAGCAGACAAAACAAACAAGATCTACTGCCTTTATCCTATAAAGTTTTATGTAGCCAAAGGGCTAAGTAGCTGAAGGATGACCTCCCCTATGGTCAGCCATTTTGTGCCCTTAAGACAGGAGAGGCTCTGCTCATAATTACATTCTTACAAATACTGTAATAGGTTAAGATCTGATGAAGTACAATAACAACCTTGTAAAATATACAGTTTTGGCTCTCTCCCCCCCCCCCCCTGTTTTCCCTTCTGGACGGGTTCTGTTTCTCTTTCTCTCTTTCTCTTTTTTGTTTATGTCTCACCATGTTTGGTACACAAATAGTTATGTACTTTTTGAACTTTCAAGAAATATGTTACCAAAAGAAAAATATCCATTCAGAGCGCAACAATGTGAAACAGGGCCTTCTCCATTGTGGCACCCCAGATGTGAAACTCCCTTCCACATGGAGATCCAGCTATTCCCTACATCATCTGTTTTTAGGTTTCTCTTTTTATGTGTTAATGGCCCAGGCTTAGAGATTTGGCTGATGGTGTGAGAGGGATCTGCCACTAGATTGGCAGAACTTCTGATTTCGGGGGGGGGGGGAGACATCTGTTTTATATTGTTTGTTTTATGATTCTTTTAATGATATATAATATAATTGAATATATATTTTAATGTAACACCTTGGGAACCTTTGGGTTGGAGGAAATAATAATAGTACAGGAAGCCCACAACTTACACTAGGGTTGTGTTCTGGAGATCATGCCTGAAGCCAAAATCGCTTATATTCAAAACACACTGAGTTCAATGGTGGGTGGGATTACCAAGGTCTGTTTTCCTGGATGCCCACCTGCTTTCCGTCCCCTTTTTTATTGTCAGGAGTGAGCCAGCAGTGAATCGCACTGTGCAAGTTGAAGTTAACTTTTTATTAGCAAAAACATGATCTTTGCAGGAGTGTCAGGCCTAAGGAGAACAGCAACTCACCTCCAGTAGGTCTTGCCCCCATGAAGCAGTTTCTGAGAGTAAAGGTACCAACCTCCCCACAACTGCCTAAGTCTCCTCCTCTCCAAGTTTTTTTCCAAACAATCAGTGCATCGCTAAATTCTCCTCCACCATTTTCATGTCTCTTCTGGTCCTGAGAGACAAGGGGAGAGGGGAGCTTGTTGCAGCAGGAAGGGGAGACACAAATGACTCTCCACCAGCTTGGCTCATCTCTGCTTCTTGGCCTCCTTCCTCAGCTTCTGCCTCTGATTCTGTACTTCACTCTGCCACAGACTCTCCCTGCTCCCTAAGTCCTGTTACTTCTTCAGCTTCCAGCACCTCCTCCCAGTCTTCTCCCTCTTCCCCTTCTGATCACTCATCATCATCCCACCACCAATCCCCAGGTTCTGAGCCTTCTTCCCTTGGGGGTTCCCCAGATGGTTCCTCCCACCATTCCTCTGAGCCCAACCAGTCCATTACATTCATTCATTCATTCATGCCAAGCACGTAAAGCTGAATGCACACAAGTTAAATGTGCATAAGTTGCAGGCTTACTGTAACAGCAGCAGCAACCACAACCACAACCACAACAACAACAACAACAACAACAACAACAAATGATATCATAGAAAATTCTTTCCAGTAGCACCTTAGAGACCAACTGAGTTTGTTCTTGGTATGAGCTTTCGTGTGCGAAAGCTCATACCAAGAACAAACTCAGTTGGTCTCTAAGGTGCTACTGGAAAGAATTTTCTATTTTGTTTCGACTATGGCAGACCAACACGGCTACCCACCTGTAAATGATATCATGTAAATGAAAGATCAGGGCAAAAAGTACCAAAGGCACAGAGGAAAGGAGCAGTGCAGCAGCAGCCCCTTTACACCTTATAATGAATCACACACACAGAGCATACACTGCTCAAAGATGTACTGGCACCCCAGGCCAAAGGATCTCCTCCTAGGTTGAATCGTGCTCAAGATCAAACAGATGGAGCGAGCGGCTGCAGAATCTACCACTAAGTCCACTCCTGGCCCTGTGGCCTCTGAGATGCTGTGCGTGGCAACTGAAGACGGCATTTGAACAAATGTGGAGCAGACCAGTTGGCTGCTGAGAATCTGACCAAGCCCACACGTGTGGACAAATGGCTCTTTGAATCAGTGCTTGCAGCTGAAGGAGCAAAGCAGGAAAGCAAGCAGCTCCGTTGGAAGCTGCTGGATCATCTCCATGCTGCTAATGCTTCCCACTGAAAATTACCAACTCAGCCACTGTTTGCCAGTGGAGGAGGAACACCCCAAAGGCCATCCCCAGGAAGGCTCTGCCATGGGAACATCTGTGAGCAAACAAGTGCTTTTGCGTTGGTTACCTGATGAGTAATGTCAGCCTGCCCAAAATGCCAGTAAAGATACCACTGAAATGCACCTGCATGAAAGAACATAGGAAGTGGCCTTATTGGTCCATCCAGCTCAGTAGCATCTACAGCAGCATTCTCCAGCCTGGTGTCCTCCAGATGTTTCGGACCACCGTTTCCATATGCCCTGGCCATAGATTTGCAGTCCAAAATAACTGAAGGGCACCAGGCTGGGGACAGAAGTTTTTCCCAGCCCTGCCTTGAGAAAAGGTTGTAGCTTAGCAGCAGTGCAGATGCCTTGCATGTAGAAGGCACCAGCTTCCATCCCTGGCATCTTCAGGTAGGGCTAGGAATGTTGCCTGCCTGGCACTGCTGCCTGACAATACTGAGCTGAATGCAACCCCTGACTCGGTATAAGGCAGCTTCCCATGTTCTTCGATTCCAGCAAGTGAGCCTGCCACCAAGCCGCAACTCAAGAGAGAGGGGGGCTGTGGCTTCCTTTAATCCAGCCCTGCCTACAAGCTGGCCGGCTAGCAAGAGCCTGTGTCCAGTCCCCAGCAGGAGATTGTCCTTGGCTTGTCTGACTCCTCCAGGGTGTTGTCAACACAGTAGAAACACAGGGACTGATCTGACATCTGCCAGCCTCTCTGGCCAGACCAGGTGCAGAAGCCGAAGTGAACAGGCATTCTATAGGTGAGTAAGTCCTGAGGGTGCAGCTCCACCTGTTCTGCCCACCAGCAGAAGGCAGGCTGGAGGCTGTGAGTACATCACCTTTCACCAGCACAACATCCACACAACAAATTAAATTAGTTGAGAGCAAGAGGATTTATCGACCTCTAACCCAGCTCCATCCAGGGGGAAGGCTGTTGTCTGTCAGCTCTGTTTGTTGCACTAATGCTCAGCAAATTCAACACACACTCAACCACCTTGACCTCCCACAAGACATCAGGCTGGGAAATTAGCGGAGCAACTTGTGGCCAGCTTCAGTTGTGCCAGACGTGCTGGCGAAATCTTTTACGAGATGTGAAGTTGCCCTGGGATTGCTTCTCATTTCTCTCTCACTCTCTCTGTGTGTCTTTCTCTTGCTGCTACTCTCTCTCTCTCTCTCTCTCGCTTTTAAAAGGATAAATATGCAAACATTTAAGTATAGCGTTTGCTTACAGCCGCAGCTGGCCAAACAGACATTTGTCAAAACTCCAGAAGCCCCTTGTAATTCTAGGTATGAGCGAACTCTCTTTAACCTCTGCCTAACAGCCAGGTTGTAATAAAATTCTCAAGCTCCGTTTCACACATCCCCACATCAGATCTTTTCTACAAATCTAACCTGAATGCCACTTTAATGATTCTCCTCTCGTTCCTCAAACAAGAATCATACAGAACTACCAGGGATCTGCAGCCCCAATATTTGGCTGATTGGCTCAGATCAGCCCATTAAATTTGGTCCTTCTCCATCTCCCCACCCCCCTTTTTTTGCACCTCTCAGCCTCCCCCCCCCCCCGCATTTGCAACACCAAAGCCCACTTGCCTTCCTGCTGCCAACAATTCAGGCTCAGGTGCTGTTGTGCAAGGTAGACCCACCAGCACCTCCATGCACAGAGGCTGACAGGCTCAGAAGCACATTCATTGCACTTTCCAACACGCACACCCTTCTGCCCATCCAAATGCTGCCAATAAACCACGTTCAGAAGACTGTTTATCAGGCATTCATAGACATAGTTGCAGGAAGGGGAAAGCGGTTCCAAATGAAGAATTCTCAGCACATTCCCATAGCTGCAATCCCTACCATATACTACCATGGGGGAAACAATGGCATTTTAACCTGTTAGGTTCCAATCTGTAGGGAGAGTATAAAGCCTAGATAGTTGAACTGGTCAGGGCATGGTGCTGATAATGCCAAGGTTGCAGGTTCAATCCCCGCTTGGGACAGGTGCTTGTTCCTGCATCGCAGTGGGTTGGGCTAGATGATCCTCAGGGTCCCTTCCAAATCAACAATTCTATGATTTCTGGGTGACACTTATGCCACCTGGTCTTTTTACCCTTTTAAAAACTAGAAACATTTTGAAATATGTATGGCTGGAATCTGTACATAGCCTGAAATTATACCAGTCAAGCACAAACCCTGAGAGAGTTTGTTTTTTTTTACTTTCAGTTGTACCAAAGCTAAAATTTCACCAAGTGAGGCTTTTCTCCGCATCTGCAGCAATGAGAAGCAGCACCTGGAAGAATTCTCCCTTCTGTGCAACCAGATGAGTGCATAATGCAGACCAGGAGATGTGGCATTCCAGCACATTTGACTTCCACCCATTTCTGTTTTGACATACTGCATAAAACCAAACAAGCCAGACAACAGCTCTGTTAGCTGGGGCTTATGGGAGTGGCAGTCCAAAACAGTTGTGGGGGCACCAGGTTGGCAAAGGCTGCCATAAGCTCTTCCTGAGACCATCCTTTGAGGCAGAAAGAGAGAGCAATTCTTGCAGAAGCAGAACACACACAAACACAGCAATTGCTCCCCTGCCCAGTTGCTGAACTTCCAGTTTAAATGCACGTCAGGGGCACTGATGGAATTCTATATAGGATGAATTCAAAAATGTAGGCAAGCTGTCCGGGAACTTGGGGGAGCGCAAGTGGGGGGGGGGGAGAGAGATTAGATGGCTGGGCATACTGGTAAATTGTGGGCCAGGACTGAAAGCTGAACAGGAGGGGCTTCGAGGGTCACCTGACAGGATACAGGGGCTTCATCAGAGGAATAGCACAAGAGCCCAACTTGTTCAGTTTTGCCGTGATCTCCCCTGGAGTCTGAAGACTGCAGAATGAGGCGTTCCTGGTGCGAATCACGCAGGCTTGTCTGAAGTCCATGCAAGACTGGTCTCCCGCTGAGCTTCATTTCAGAATCTGGGGATGTCATTACATGGCGGGGGGAGGAGGGAGAAACAGAACTGTTTGCTCACTGATCTGTGCAACAATTTTCATCAAAACCTCCCCATCTCTTTGCCTTGGGAGACCTGCCCATGGGGACGATTAGACACCACACAGAACCTCATCTCCGGGCAGAGAGAAAGCCTGCCTCTGCATGTTTGACACAGAAGGGAGGAAACCCTAATTAAGGCAGTCTTTCTAGGAGACCCAGGCAGCCGCAGGCATGAGACAGCACAGTGAGGGGCTCAACAGACCCCTCTTCCTCGGCTCAGCTTTTGCTGCTGTCCCTATGTGGACCACAAGAGAGCGCTGCAGGTGGTAACATGCCGTAATAAACGTGTTCGTCTTTAAGGTGCCCCAAGATTCCTTTAAAGTCTTTTGCTGAGATCCCCTGAGTCAACTGGGATCAAGGACATTCCCTAACTAAATGGCCCAGATTAGCAATCTCTCCCCTGCAATAATAATAGACAAGTTGGTAAAACATGCAGGTAGAATCCCCAAGGGGGTGGGGGGGGGCATTGTCAGCTACCACTTCCCTCTTCACATTCAGAGTGACAGGTGAGGGGGTTTTCCCCTGACCAAATGCCACTTTTTTCCATCCATGCTTTTGGGTGGAATAGAACCTCTATCCCACATTGGTGACTCTTAAGTCCAGGTGCCATGCTTCCAGATTTAGCAAGTCTTTGTTTGCAGGATCCAGTCTGGGGAAGTGCAGGTGCAAGAGCCACACACGAACAAAATGGGCAAAACGAGCTCAGCAAGCGTTTCCCTTTTTCAAGCAGCCTCCCCACATATCCACGCCCGACCTTCAGAGCACGTGGCTTCCCCCAAGAATCCTGGGAGCTGTGGTTTTTATCCCTCGCAGAGCTACCATTATCAGTGTCCATGACAAACTACAATTACCATGATTATTGGGGGGGGGGAGCACCGTAACTTAAGCCAGAGCGCACGGAGACGCCGTTTACCTTCCTGCTGCAGGAGCACCTATTTATCTACTTGCAGTGGCATGCTTTCAAACTGCTAGGTTGGCAGGAGCTGGGGCAGAGCAATGGGAGCTCACCCCATCGCAGAGATTCGAACTGCCGACCTTCTGATCGGCAAGCCCAAGAAGCTCATTGGTTTAGACCACAGCGCCACCCGCACCCCACCTCCTATACGCCCCCTCCCATACTCCTGCCTTTCATTATTTCAAGATGTTTTAGTGCTTGTGAACAGCACCTCAGAACTCCTGGAATCAACTTCACGCACCATGGCTTGAGGAGGCAGAAGCTGCCATGCTGCTCCTTGTCTTGTTGGGGGAGGGGGAAACCATGGCAAGGAGGATCCACCATTGCTGGATGTGCCCCGTTCCGATAAGGGAGAATAATAACTTGTCAAAGATATATATGATGCGTGTTTTCTTTTGAGACAGGCTATATATTGGAATAATTCATCAACCTGCTTTGCAGTATTGTATTTGGGGAGTGGGGGGGATGTTCAGAGGAGAGAGGATGGATACAATAAAAGCAACAAATGCTAGAGAAAATTTCTCTTTGCAATTTGTGCCTCCCACCGCCCCCACCTGCATCATGTCTCTTTGCTCTGGCATGTCTTTATTAAAGGGTTCTTATCTAGCTTGATTGCTCATTAGGAGGAAGTGCAGATTGACACTGCTGGCCATCCAACAGCCTGCAAAGGGAGGGAGGCTGAATGCAGGGGGGTTAAGCAGAATTCTGGAGCTGGGGCAAAGGCAAAGGCAAATCAGACATGGAGAGCAGCTTACATAAGGTCACTCGGGCAAGTGAGTCAAGCTGCATATTTCTCACAGGGAGGCCAAAAAAAAAAACACCCAAGCCCAACTCCTCTGGATTGATAGCCAGAATGATATTGGGGCAGAGGAGGTTCAAACATTTCCTTGATTACAGACCCATCCCAAAAAGTAAATGAGGGAATACATGTCCTACAAAGGTGGTCAGAGATACATCCTGTGCTGTGAGCGACACCAGAGCAAAGCATCAAGCTGCATGCAGTGCTCGGGAGACCCAGAATAAGGGCAGCCCCCAGAGGTGCGGATGAATCATTTGAGACAAACCTGCAAAGGGTATCTGCCTCTGCCAACTGCCTTCAATTGCAATGAAATGAAATAAAATAAAGGCTATGTGGGAATGCAGGCCAGGCCGGGCCCACGCCTCCCCCTGCCCCATCCAAAAGACCCCATGATGACTGCGAGGCCAGCAATGACCGCAGTTCATGAGCTCAGCGTCCTTCTTGCCCAGAATAATACCGAGTGCCATTAGTTGGTGCTGTGCTGTGCCATTGCCACTGACTCCTTTGCCTTGGCATGTGAAGTTTTGGAAGAGCCCCGCCCGGGTCGGGCCAGGATGCTAGAAGCGGCCTGCACCAGGAGTGGGGCCGGTAGCAGCCAGGCCAGGCAGAGATGCTCTTCTTCTCCGGACTGGGGACTTTTCTGCTGTCATGAAATAAAAAGTTCCAGCTACTGGTAAATGCAATGCCCCCAGTTCCAGGAAGGGCGCTGATCCCCGCCAGTGCTTTCCCGAGTCTTTTCGAGGGCGACTCTTCCGTGCAAAGTGAAGATGCCTCCGCCTCCACCTTTTCTGCTACTCTCTGAGCTGGGATGGGGGGTTTTTTTGTTTTGTTTTGTTTTAAGTTGCACTGAAAATTTATTTTGCCTGTGCTGTGTGTTCATCTCATCCATTTCACTGGATCAGCCCATATGTAAGAGCGAGGAAGAAAACTCTCCCTAGCAGCTACTTTCTCTAGACCAGGGTTTCCCAAATTTGGGTCTCTGGCTGTTTTTGGACTACAACTCCCATCATCCCTTGCTAGCAGAATCAGTGATCAGGGATGATGGGAACTGTGGTCCAAAAACAGGCCTGGCCAGGGAGAAGGCCTTTTATATACCTGCTGGGATTGACAAGGCATCTGACCCTTACCTGAATCTCATAACTCTCCTGACAAGTGATTTGGTCTGCAGCCACAGTGTGGAAATAAAGGATGAGATTGCCCAACAGATACCAAGCACTCTACTATTCAAATTAGCCACCAGTGTTTTTGTTACAATCCCCTTCTCAATTAAGTAATCCACTTTAATCTAGAATTTAAATTCTCAAAACTTTCTTATTTGTTAATTCGAGCAAGTAAACTACTGCTCTCACTTCATTACAAGCAGTATTTCTATCTGCAACACACTTGAGCAAACCTCTTCCTTTCACAGATATTTTGTTACCATTTGAAACTGTAGCTGCCTCTGATTAGTTATCATTTAACTCTTTGGGTAAATAATTAGCATCACAAGTCATGTGCCTGGAAGTTGCCGAACCAATTAACCAACTAGAAGGATTATTGTTAATAGCACCAATTTTCCTATAACTTGATATTGCTGGATAGATTTGATGAACTGCAAAATCATTTTTAGTTTGCTTTCTATTGCCACCCTGGAACTTTTCTTTATTAGTGCCACTTTGTTTTGTACGATTCCTTGCAAATGAAAGAAAACAACTTTTCTGCTTGTATATGCTGATAATATAATTTTGGTTACTGAGAACAAACAAGATTGGGTGCAGGCCTGACCAGGACATAGGCATCCTGATTGTGACAAAGGTGACCTGTGTGTGTGTGTGCTTGCTTGCTTGCTTGCTTGCCTGATTAACAGCTGTTGGGAACTTCAAGGTCCCTGCTCTCCCTTCTTATGGTCTTTGTACTGGACCTGGAGACTCCAATAGAGAGCATTCCATGTCAAGAAGGAGGGCAAGTGGGCACCTATCAAATGACAGAGCAGAAGCTACACAGAGCAGGGCCTTTTCACTGGTGGTGCCCATTGTATGCCTCACTCTTCCCAGACCTCTCTTTTGGTCTGTATTTTGGAGCTTTATAATTTAGGAAGACTTTGGAAGAACTGGTTGACAAGTCTTATCAGTCACTAATGTATGAGCGGATTTTATTTGCTGCTAGTCTGGGCACCCAGGTTTACACTAGCGTAATAGAGTTGGCCAGGATGCCAGAAGGGATACAATTTACGAGCTTTCTCTATTATCTGCACAGCAGGGGGTGTTCAGTCAACAGTGCAAAGGCTGAGCTGAAGCATTCCCTGCTGGTTACCTGCTTTCAGCCATAGAGGTCGCTGTTTGGTAGTACCCAATTGGTTAGCTGTCAGATTCTAGAGTTCCCTATTGGTGGCTCTTAGGTAATTCACAAAATACAGAGTCCATTCATAAAACATAGTTTCATTCATAAAGCAGTAATATAAATCTCCATTGCTACATATTGGGTGTATATTTCAGCAGTTGAACGTACAGGTTTATGACCATGCTGTAGTGTAGTGCTTATGTGACTGTGAATAAAAGGTGGCTGGGCTCATTGTCTCAGAGTCTGGGGGGGAGAGGTGACAAAACTGATTTCCAATAAGTGCCCCCCTTATTTCCATAACAAGTCCTTGAGTCTGTACTCTGAATAGTGACACCGGGGACCTAGAAGGTGCAAGGCTTGTCAGTCCAACCCCCGCACAGTCTCCAGGGCTGACCTTAAGGCAATTGGAGCAATTTGGCCAAATTGGGCCCCGCATGCCGCTCCTAAGGGGGGCCCCGCACCAGGGCAATCTAGATGGATTTTATTTATATCTATAAGATTTTGAAGATTTTGGCTGTGAAATACAAAAAAAAAAAAAAAAATCAAGTTGTGTCCCACTGCTTCAAATTGGGCCCCACTGGCTAGCCCTGAGTCTCATAGTTGCTGGGCCTGAGTTGCCCTGCCCTTGCATTAAGTCTTGGGTTTACAATTTTGGGAGAGGGGAGACTGCGGCACTGGAGAGCGGGCAGGCTGGCGAGGCCCCCTAGATTTAGAGGACTGAGTTGTCCTGCCCTCACATGAAGTCTTGGGGAGCGGGAGGGCTGGCGAGGCCCCCTAGATTTAGAGGCCCTAGGCTTCAGCCTACTTAGCCTATACATAAATCTGGCACTGGCACAGGTGAGCAGGTCCAAAGTGAGACCTGCCTGCCTGCACCCTCCTGCATCCTTCTGGTGCAGCCCAGCACTGCTGCACTTACAAAAGAGCCAGGTTGTTGAACTGCCATCCCAGCTTCAGTTTCCTTGGCAACCGGAGGCTGCAGGACACAGCCTTAATAGCAGAAGCAGTTCATGTAAATAAGGTCCTTGGCAGTGGAGTTTCACTCTGAACACAGCACAGGCAGAAAGGCCTCTCCCCAAGGGACTCGCTCAGCTTAAAAAGGCATCAAACCACTGACCTGTGAAACAGACAAGAGTAAGATTTTGCCAGTGGGGTGTGTTTCTCTACTTCTTGCCTCTCAATCTTCTCCTCGGAAAGCTCCATAGTGTCTCACCAGCAAGAAGGCCCGGCCTTGCTTCCTGCCTTTCTGTTTACGGGAACATAGGGAGCTGCCTTATTCTGAGTTATTCTGGCCTAGCTCCATCTAGCTCAGTCTACACTGACTGGCAGCAGCTCTCTAGGTTTCCATGCCCAATCCCACCTGGAAATGCCAGGGATTGAACCAAGGACCTTCTGCATGCAGGGGGAAGCAGTATCCCACAACTGATGGGCACCTTCAGGCATTCATTTTGCCAGGGCCAGTTAGCATGTTAAAATATATTTGTACTTCACAGTCTGAACTCAAGAATGCTCAAGTACTTTGGGACCTGGGACCCACACCCTCTCCTGCCGCCACTATTGTGAGTCCTCATAGGCCACCACTACTGCCACCACCACGACAAGGCCTCACAGGCTGCTGCCGCTGCTGCCGCCACTGCCCACTGCCATGGCAAGGCTTTGCAGGCTGCTGATTTTTGTGCCGCCGCTGCTGCAGCTGCTCCCCCCCCCCCCCCGTGCGCGCCATTGTTGATTCTGCCACCAACAGGCTGCTGCCGTTTCTGCTACCTAGTAGGTCTGCTGGCAGTCCCAGATTATTTGTATTCACTATGGCTCATCACCATACTTTGGTTTGTTCTGAATACCACCATTTGGTAGCCAAGCCCAAAACCAAAAGTCTCATTTGGATGCATTTTGCCTTGCCTGCTGCTGAAAGTGACCATGAAGTGATTGATAATATCATTTATCAGTTTTAGACCCTTAAGTAGTAGCTCTTGCCAGGGCATTGTCCTGTTCGCCTCTGCTTAGTTCCTTTGTTATTTCAGATATCGTGATGTTTAGCCAGTGATATATTGCAATACTGGAAACAAGTTATCGCCCAGCCCTAGAGTCCAGCAGCATCTGAAGAACCAGAGCAGCTGCTGCTGCTGCTGCTGTTATGCCAACTATGTGCAAGGAGCTGTCCTGATACTGAAAATGGCATGTTCCCTGCACACAGAGGCTTTGCAACCTACCTTAAGCAGACAAGAAGCCTGGTACCTTATATAGCAGAAACCAGGGGTAGGAAAAGAGTCACAAGCTGGGGCAGGCAACTAGCAGTAGCAGAGCACATATGATGTGACTTGCAATAAATCCAGACAGATATGCACACTCTGGTGCCTCCCCTCCTCCTGCTGGAGATTAGTATCTCTCCCCTCCTCACTGCCTTTTCCAACACTCCCCATCCACCCAGCTCTGACTTCCCAGCAGGGGATGCGTCTCACTGCAGGAATCTTTTTTCCTAATGGTAGACCACATGTCTCCATCTCTCCACCCCTCCCTCCCTCCCTCCCTTTGCCTGGGAGTATCTGTGAGTTCCAGGAACATATGCAGCAAAATAGCAAACTGCCCACCACCAATTACCTGCTCCCAACACTGGACACCTGCTAATTATTTTCAAAGAGCCAGATGGTGCAGTCATAAAGCGCTTACCTCGCATGCACACATGCACACAAACACAGAGCCACGGAAAAAACGGCCAGATTTGCCTCGGAGGAGCTCAGGGACTGGAAATCAAGCTCCTCGCCAATTAATTAGCAATTACTTTTGTTTGAAAAATAAACATTCTGGTAAATAAAAGTTGTGGCAAGGAGCAGGCAATGCCATCAGCCTGTGTGGTTGGTGTCCCTGGCTTCTGTCAAGGTCCAGCTAAGAAGCAACACTTCACTTTAGGAGCAGAGTCAATTGCCTCTTGAGGGCAGTGGGGTCGAGTGGCTACATCCGTCAACCTGATGTAGCAAGATAAACCTATCCTGAGGCTTAACTAGTAGCTTGAGGTGACCTTGAGCAAATCATTCTCAAATCACTTCCAACTGTAAATTAATTGGATCGAGGAGTGTGTGTCTCTGGGGCTTGGCATAGTCCAAGAAGACTACACCATCAGCACATGCGAGACAAGACTTGCGGTTAGGAGCTGCCTTCTACGGAGTTGAGACAAAAGATCCATTCAGCCTTCTGCATTTAACCTACCTGGAAGCAGCTCTCTGGAATAAAAACGAAAAAGAGGAGCTCTCCTGAATCAGGGCAAAGTCCCATCTAGTCCAGCGTCCTCTTCTCACAGTGGCCAACCAGGTGCCCCATTGGGGAGCCCACAAGCAGGTCATGAGTGCAATAGCATTCTCGTCACTTGTGATTTAACTGGCACTCAGAGGCATATTGCCTCTGGCAGTGGAGGGAGAACACAGTCATCATGGCTTGTAGCCATTGGTAGCCTCCATGAATTTGCCTAATCCTCTTTAAGAGCCATGACAGCCTGGATAGCTCAGTTGGTTAGAGCTTGGTGCTGAGAACCCCAAGGTTGCAGGTTTGATCCCTGTATGGGACAGCTGCATATTTCCTGGATTACAGTGGGTTGGGCTGGATGGTCCTCAGGGTCCCTTCCAACTCTACAAGTCTATGATTCTAAGTTGGTGGCCATCAGTACATCTTATGGGAGCAAATCCCATAGCTTTACTATTTGCTGTGTGAAGAAGGTACTGTCTTTTGTCAGCCCTTAATCTTCCAACATTCAGCTGCATTGAGTGACCTCCAGTTCTAGTGTTATGGGAAGGGAAGCAAAACTTCTCTTGCGATTGGGTTGCTGAATAAAGAGCCTGGAGCATTTGGTTGAGTTGAACTAGGACAACTTTTATTGTTTGTGAGCCAACCAAACCAAACCAATACCTGCAGAGAGAAAACCCTTATAAGTTTGGGAAATAACTCAAAACACCAGGTGAAGCCAATGGGGTGACAAAACCCCTGCCTTGGGAAAAATGGGGGGGGGGTATGGCAGTACCACCCACTTACTTCCCCAGGCCACGCTATGACTGATGGCCATAGATAGGCCTCTTCTCTGTGTGTACTTCTAATCCTTTTTTGAAAACCCATTGACACCAGCGGCTGTCACAGCATCCTCGCTTCCTGCAAACAGAAGTATAGATGGAGTGTGCTTGCAAACAGCCACGGCCTGCCAAAAAGCAAACAGGTAAGTGGCCCCTGATTGGAAGGCTTATTATGGAGGACTCAGCTCAGGAAAGAACAAAGTGATAGAGGCGGAGAGAAATGAAGGGTGCCAAAAGAGAGCAAACACGCCAGGACCTCCTAACTGTGGCGCCGTGCTGTGTGATCTTTGTGGCTCAATATGAAATAGCTTATGAATGATTGAAATGGGGGGGGGGGAATGATACCAATGGCTTGTGTGGAATAAAGAACGGAAGCAGGGGGTGGGGTGGGCTGCTGGATGAAGACTTGTGCCCTGATGGAGGCCACGCAAAGCCAGCTTTATAACACGATTTGTCAACTGACAAGCAACTCTCTCGTACCAATTTGGGGCTCTGATTTGCCAGCAACTTTTTAATCCTTGAGTTGTTGTTGAATAGATTAAAGTGTCTGCTTTGATACAGGCTGCTGGATGGAAGCATAAATATATCCATCACTTATTCTTTCAGCACCACGGACAGAGATGTCGGTGCCCATCAGAGACATTTCCAGCAGGGAGTGAGAGCCCTGCATGCAAATGGACCGTCTGGCTATTCAAACTTTTCTTGAAAGCATGAGGAAGGGTTCATTGGGTTTGGGTGGGTCACTCCTCGCATCTGGGGGGGAAATTGACTCTTTGCTGGGGCTGCTTTCTTTTACCTGAGTGCAAGTCTTTTCCCATTCTCTGAATTAGATATATATAGAGAGAGTTTAAATATATTTTTATTAAAGATTTCTTATTTTATAATATACCAATATGTGCATTGTCTCTTTTTTCAAGTTGTGTTTTCTACAGATCAGTTTCATTTGTTGTGAGACATTAGTGTTGCATACAATGCTAGGCTAGGAAGAAAAGAGGGGGGGAGGGAGAGGGGGAGGGGAATGGTGAGTGGGCTGGGGTTGGGTGGCCATGCTTCTCTTCTTCTACTTAGTGTATGTGTGGGGTTTAAGGCTTAAAGAAAATGTGTTTTAAGGTAGAAGTGGGCAAGAGATAAGTTGGGGTCCACTGGTAGGTCTCTGGTGATTTGAAATAGATCAGCAAAGATTTCTGAATCCCAGTTATTTAGCAAGAGCTGCAACAATATCTCCCCCTTCTAAATTAATGCTGCTGAAATGAAAAATGCTTGGACTCAGGGAGGGGGTGTAGCCAGAAGTGGATTTTTGTGTGGATGGGCTATGAGCTCAAGTTCATTTCTGGAATGCAAACCAAATTCCTGGTTTCAGAATTCTCCCATTCTATGCATATGCATTTTGCACCTTAGGATTCACTTGGTGAATCTTGATATGTGGAACTGGCCACTTTCTACATTTGCAAGGAGTCATTCCTTTAGTGTGGTAGCACCTCTGCTCCAAAACTCCCTGCCTATTGACATTAGGCAGGTACCCTTACTATTTCACTTTAGGAACAGAAACTTTTCTGTTTGGGCAAGCCTATCTAGGCACATGATCTAGTTGCCTATTTTATTTTTAGAACTGTTGCTGGTTTTATCTCTCTTTTTATTTGGCAGAGGTTTGTTCTAATTGGTGCATGGATTTTAGCTGTTTTATGTAGAATAGTGTTTTTACACTGCTTAGAGAACTTTGGATCAAGCCATTTATATGATTCCTAAATAGATGCATTAAACAAAGAAATAAAACATAAGGTAAAAAGGTAAAGGGACCCCTGACCATTAGGTCTAGTTGTGTCCGACTCTGGGGTTGCGGCGCTCATCTCGCGTTAATGGCTGAGGGAGCCGGCGTACAGCTTCCGGGTCTTGTGGCGAGCATGACAAAGCTGCTTCTGGTGAACCAGAGCAGCACACGGAAACATCATTTACCTTCCTGCCAGAGTGGTACCTATTTATCTACTTGCACTTTGACGTGCTTTCGAACTGCTAGTGGGCAGGAGCTAGGACCAAGCAACAGGAGCTCACCCAATCATGGTAGACCCCCACAAGTCTGCCCTCCCCTGATTAAGATCAGGCTAACAGTCTATATGTGAGGCAAGAAAGAGACATTGGCCAGGTCAGGCAGATGTGTGACTGTGAAATGTCTCCTCCTTAAAGCTCGTGTTCATAAGCTGCATAGAATTCATATTTTGTTAAGCATATTCCAGTTAGTTTTGCAAGAACCTTCATTAGTGTTGTGGTGGTGCCATCAGCTTTGTCCTTATAGTCCTTCATCCAAATAATAGCAGCTCCTGGCCATTTTGCAGGTGACAGTCCCTGATTTAGCAAAGGGTAGAAGGTCTACAAATTTCTCCTAACTCAACGATGTTCAGTCCCATGTCTTAGGACAGCGGTGTTCAAAGTGTGCTATGATGAGAATCCCTGGTCAGAGGTTCTTCAGAGAGATCAGAAATAACACACAATGAGCTTCCCTAAAAAGGCAGCTTGCCCAGAACTATGGGCAATGGAAAGAGCCTTAGCACCATTATGGAGCCCCCTTTCATGCAAAGTAACCATGGGACCCAAGAGTCATGGGTGTTGCCACAGGGCAGATACTGAGCAGGTACCAGAATCCATTGCAAAGCATTGGGATTCCATGGCTATTTCTCAGGATTTCCTCCCCAGACATGTTGACCTGGAAAGTACCCCTTGAAAGTAGAATGTTTGAAAATTGCTGCCTTAGAATATAAGAAAGATGCTGAATCTAGCCATGTTGTCTTATTCCATTCAGTCACCAACAGTGTCCATTTGAGCAAAGCACAACTCTGCTCGTCAGTTCCTCTTGCTTGCCCTAAACATCCAGGACTGGGAGAAGTGAAAAGGGAAGCTGTGTTCAGTTGTCAGTTACTACTGGTAGAGTGGTCTTCCATGTCTAGTGCTGTTCCCACCAAGGTAAGGATTCTGCTGGCATTTCCCACAGCGGAAGTGTGTCCCCACTTGCAAAATCCCCAGACTAAAAGTGGAGGTCTCCCAACTGGAAGATGCACAGGAACACAAGCCAGAGGCTGGCTCCTGGAGGCTGGAGCTACACAAACAAGAGAGGGATTTGGGTTGTAATCCTGTCTCTTCTCGGTGCATGCTTGGTTGATTGTGTCATCGTTCATCAACTGCCAGGCACCTAGGAGTGGACTTACTGCCGTTCAGGCTGGCTGTCAGAGCAAATCCTTCTCACATTGAGCCGTCAAGCACAGTTACACGCTCATCACATGAAACTCCCTTTCACTCAGATGGATCCCGATATGCCCTTTCCCTTCCTTTCCCTTGTTCTCCTGATGTCTAGAGAGTCTGGCTGTGGTTGCTCAGATTAACAACACTCTGCCTTTGCCAAACCTGGAGGATTTCAAACATAGGGGCATTGCTATTGCAACAAGACTTGACACTGAATTGGCCAAGGAAGATGATTAGCCTCCAAAGAGAAAATCTAACCATGTGTCCATAGGGACCAGTTCCACATTTCAGATCTTGTTTTAGAACAAACTATAAAATGAAGCACTTCATGGATTGTTCATCTTTGTTGATTGTGAACTTCCCTCCACACTCCTCCTTCAGCTGGACACCAACCCCAGATGCCTCTATCTTGCCATCCAGTCTAGCATCCAGCCCAGACTAACATCCTATATCCTTTCAAATGTGGGGGGGGGGGTTTATTGGTTTGGTTTGTTCTCATTCTTGTTTTTATTCTGTACTTTGTGGTTTTTATCTTGTATTTTTATGCTGTGAATCACCCTGAGATCTGCAGGTGAAGGGTGCTATAATAAACAAACAAATGGGCAGTATTTTTTACCCCACTATTGATTCCTTTTTCCCATCTCCAAGGGGGACAACAAACAACTCAAAAATTGTTGTTGTTCAGTCGTTCAGTCGTGTCCGACTCTTCGTGACCCCATGGACCAGAGCACGCCAGGCACACCTATCCTTCACTGCTTCTCGTAGTTTGGCCAAACTCATGTTAGTAGCTTCGAGAATACTGTCCAACCATCTCATCCTCTGTCGTCCCCTTCTCCTTGTTCCCTCCATCTTTCCCAACATCAGGGTCTTTTCTAGGGAGTCTTCTCTTCTCATGAGGTGGCCAAAGTACTGGAGCCTCAACTTCAGGATCTGTCCTTCTAGTGAGCACTCAGGGCTGATTTCTTTGAGAATGGATAGGTTTGATCTTCTTGCAGTCCATGGGACTCTCAAGAGTCTCCTCCAGCACCATAATTCAAAAGCATCAATTCTTCAGCGATCAGCCTTCTTGATGGTCCAGCTCTCACTTCCGTACATTACTACTGGGAAAACCATAGCTTTAACTATATGGACCTTTGTCGGCAAGGTGATGTCTTTGCTTTTTAAGATGCTGTCTAGGTTTGTCATTGCTTTTCTCCCAAGAAGCAGGCGTCTTCTAATTTCGTGACTGCTGTCACCATCTGCAGTGATCATGGAGCCCAAGAAAGTGAAATCTCTCACTGCCTCCATTTCTTCCCCTTCTATTTGCCAGGAGATGATGGGACCAGTGGCCATGATCTTAGTTTTTTTGATGTTGAGCTTCAGACCATATTTTGCGCTCTCCTCTTTCACCCTCATTAAAAGGTTCTTTAATTCCTCCTCACTTTCTGCCATCAAGGTAGTATCATCAGCATATCTGAGGTTGTTGATATTTTTTCCGGCAATCTTAATTCCGGTTTGGGATTCATCCAGTCCAGCCTTTCGCATGATGAATTCTGCATATAAGTTAAACAAGCAGGGAGACAATATACAGCCTTGTCGTACTCCTTTCCCAATTTTGAACCAATCAGTTGTTCAAAAATAAAGAATAACTAATGTCCCTTCTGGCCATCACACACCTGGCAATAGCCCAAACACGGAAAGACTTTAAAAATGTTGTACACCAAATTTGAGTTATAATAATGTTTGGAAACTGGCAATAGCTGAGAAGATCACCCACAACATCACAATCTCCGGAGGAAAGGGGAAACCAGACACTTTCTTTGCGAAACGGTAGAGGTTTATTTCATACATCAGTGATCACAGGCTCACAGACAAGCTCTCACATGCTGCATTGCAAATCTGGATATCATGATAGACAAACGATATAGCCTCTGTCCAGCCCTGACTTGACTGTATTCTCAGACCACAGCTCCCATTCCTTGTCATCTGAAATCTAAATCTTGGACATGATTTGATCTTGGACTCTAGCAAATGCTGTATAAACATCTTCTGTAAAACTGCAGCTGTCAGAAAAAAAGAGGGAGTTGGGCGGGGGAAAGATTAGTCATTGCTATATTCGTGTTAATGTTTTATTTCTATGTTCTGCATACCCCCTTAAAATCAGGGGGGCAAGGATTAAATGTTCATTCTCGTTTTGCATCATCACATAGTGAGAAGTGATATTTGACCTCGGGGGGCGGGGGTATTAAAAACTAGAGTTCCCCCCAGTGTGGGAGCACCAAGTGCTGTCAAACAAAATATTGGCCATGCTGTAAAATCACTTTGTGGTGACTTTAGAAACATCGTCATGTGGAAAATGGGCTGTTGTCAGAGGGAAGGAGGTGGGGAGCCTTGAATGTACAGACTGCAAAACTGAAGTGGATGCAGAAAGAAGCAGAACACCCCTGGGGAAGGCTTAAGAAGGAGAGTGGTACAATCATAGTGTCATCTATGGAGGATTATTTCAATATTGGCTGAGTGCGAAGGCAACAAGAAACGAGGCTCACCAGCTGGGAGGATGCTGCACAGATGACCCCAGTTGCCCTCTCCTTGCACTCAGAGGCCATAATTCCCAAGCCCAGCTTTTCTATGGGATGTTGTAAACAGCAGGATAAAGATGCCCAGTGGCACCGAAGACAGCTAAGATTTGTGGAAAGGAGAGCAGCAAGACTCGTAATGCAATTAGTGTTTGAACAACAGCCGCAGAAATGTCAAAAGGTAGCAGGGTGATCCAGAGGAAAATTAATTCGACATTTTACTCAGCGACAGTGCGTGCTGCTGAGGTTATGCCTAGTTACCATGCAAAAGCCACGGGATGAAAACAGCCACTTGGAAGGGGCTGCTCCCATTGCGAAGGAGAGCTTGTTCCTGGCCATGATAATCTCAGGCAGCACCCAGCACAGCAGGTCTGGACCATGAGATGGGCTCTGCTCGGGCTCTTTTCAAGTATCAAGCTCATGGAATCCTGACTGGTGTTCAGGGAAACTCTGAGAAAGCACCCAGCCCAAGTGAAGGCACTGCCCCCCATGACACCCAAGCCCCACGTCCTGCAATTACTTTATCACCTCCTGCCCCAAGCCTTCAAGGTGAACAGTCATAGGATACAGAAAGGGCTCAAAACAAAGGATACTTTTATTCAGCCAAGGAACGCAGAACACGAGCAGGTGGCTGAGAGGGAAAGATTGACACATTCACAGAGGAAAGAGATCACAGGTTTTAAATAGAGGAAGAAATGAACTGCTGGGACAACCTGAAAATGTGGCGGGGGTGGTGGGAGGGGGCAGGAACACCAATCAGAAATCAACCTAATTATCAATGCACTCTGAGTTGATGGATTGCATTACTAAAATTTGCCAGCTCTTGATTTTGCTCAGCTGATTGTGGGTTATCCCCTGTTTGTGTGCACTTGTCTTTATCCAGTGCAATATGTCCCATGCAGCTCTGGGAAACCCATCAAATGCAAACCCATACAAAACATCTTTCCTTGCTAGCACATTTTGGCTGCACCTGCCGATGCGCAGAGAAACGTTCCCACAGCACACCTCCTCCACGAGGCTGCAAGACAAACTTCCCGTAACATCCCAGCTCCGTTCATCCTTCCTGTGTCATTAATCTTTTAATCAGCGCTGCCAATTAATTAGCAGGCTGCATGAAGAACCCTGCTCAGTCCACTCATCTTTGCTCTTGTCTGGCAAAGAAAATGAGGATTTATTTTATTTTTTTTGCCAGAGTGGGTGCAGGCATTATGGCAGCCCTTAAACTTGCAGCAACGTGTAATTGGACTCTCCAAGGATACCACAGTCTTGGAAGCATTTGCCCTCCGCACTCCCGAGATCCCTTTCTTCCACCTTTCCATCTCAAATCACTGTGCTGTGCAGAAACAGATGTCTTGTTTCAGGCACCAGCACACCAGTCAGGCTCCCTTCACTGGCCATTGGGTGTCAGTCTTGCTTCACAGGAAGAGTGGGAGACATCACCAGGACAGGAATGCCCTGCCTTAGCCATGACCGGCATGAGGGACCTGTTGGGGTCAGGTTTTATTCCCCTCCTGCAACTTAAGATGCTGCAGTAACACTGCTCTTAGGGTGCAATGAGGGAGCTTGATAGATACTGTGTGATTTACACACCTGGATGTGGAAGGCATGTTTGCCATACATGAATAGCTAAGGGGAAGTTTTCCTGTCCCTTGTACCACTTGACCGTGGGTGACAACAGCAAAGTGGAGCCTCGGGGGGGGGGGGCTGAGTGCCACTGGCTGGCAAAGAGGCAGCTGGAGAGACCCTTTGTCACCTTCACATACTGCCTGTGAGCTTCACGAGAGCAACTGATGGTGACACATGAGGTGACACTCTAGATAGATGCATGGCCAGGTTCTCACAAAATTCGGGAAACTATCCAAAATAGTTCTGAGGTTCTGGATCTATGTTCTTGAGGTGTTGGCTCCAGCCTTATTTGATCTCCCCCCACCCCCCCCCGGGTGACCACATCCACCAGAATCAGTTATAAACAAGAACAGGGAAGTCAAAGGCAGGAGCGTAGGAAGGGGCGGTGGGGGTGTGGTCCACCCTGGGTGTCACCCCTGAGAGGGTGACAAAATCGCACCTCATGGGGGATGTCACTTACCGCGGGGGACGTCACTTACCGCAGGGCCTGGCCTGCAGTGTGCCCGGGCCCCACGTCTCTCCTGGGAATGATGCAATGGCTCGGGGGCCCCCGCTGCCCGAAACGGCAGCGTGGGGCTTGCATCCGCCAGGTGGACTCTGTGGGCAGCTCGCCATGGCACACACACCCCCGGCAGATCAGCACGGCGTGGCTTGCTCCGCCCCCACCATTCTGGGTGCCGGAGCAGCTAGCTACGCCCCTGGTCAAAGGTTGTGAGAAGATGTAGCTTTCCTTTCCTGACTCCTGTATGCAACAGAAATGGGTCTAGTGATGGTCGGCACACCAACCAAGGAAGCCCCTTGTGGGGGGAGGGGGGCTGTGAGGCAAGTCCTGCCTGACTTGGCGGGGGGGGGGTCCCCTCCCTCCTACAACCAGAGCCAAGATTGCTAAGGGGAGAGGAGCGATGCCTGCAGCTGACAAGGGATTAATTGAAACCTACTGTCAAAATGTCACTGAGGAAAATGATTAAGTTAAGGTAAGCCTCTTCTCCACATGACAAGGCGAGGCAGTCAGTCTCGACCAGGTCCCCTTAGGAAAGTGCGGGGAGTAATTAATCAAAAAGCTAATGAGAAATGTGTTTTCTTTCCTGGCCTAACCCCACATCATATTCTTATTAGCTGAGGTTATTACAGTCATAATCAGGCATGCTCGGAGTTCAAATTGGGTTTTCTTGCTCCAGTGCCACCAATTTAGAAAGCCATTAATAGAAAAGATAAACCCTGATAACACAAATCAAGAGCCTTTGTGTTTATTCACCTGTCATGTGATTAGCAGCGGGTGTCACCTGTGGCTGACTGACATCGATTGCCTCTTGATTTATGCTAGGCTTTCCTGACCGGCAGCCATCTTCCCATAATGCACCTGGATACGGCTGCCATGGAGGCTTATCAACTCCCATGGGATGGCGCATCCCCCAGAGCAGAAAAGGTGCCCAGAGTTCAGGCTTCTGGACTGAGGGAAGAGGAAACCATCTGAGTCTAATATTCAGCAGTAAATTATTCAGCCCTTGTATAGAGGCTGACAAGGGGGGAAAGAATGGGTCTGTCGGGCAGCTTAAAGATTTTCGATGCTATGTCAAAATGTGCTGCCCTGATTAGCTCTTGACTGTGAGGGTGCTGAACAGAGGTAGATCAGAAGAGGAATAGGAGCCATTTGGAGAGACCAGGAAGCCAAGGGTGAAGGGACAGGTCATGCAAGGACACCTCATCATTCAGTTTGGTCTCAGAAATTCAGACTCTCAAAGCAATTCTGTGAAATACATCCCCCAATAACTTAGGCCCCGAAATATCTGAATGGCCACCTCCAGTCATACAGAGCCTCCCAGGTGTTAAGATCGGGGTGAGGGGACACTCTTGATAGTTTCATCACCCTCAGAAGTTCAGGGAGTGGTGACCCAACAGAGGGACAGCTCCTAAATTGTGGAATTCCCTACATAAATGCTTCTGGCACCTTCATTCTGTAATTTTCACCATATAGTGAAGATACACCCCATTACCTTGTCCTTTGACACATGAGATAGATAGATAGATAGATAGATAGATAGATAGATAGATAGATAGATAGATAGATAGATAGATAGAGATATATTGGGGCTCACCCTCTTCTCTTGACTGTAACTTGTTTTAACTGTTTTCAATACTGCATTTAAAAAAACTGTCATAAGCTGCCCTGGGCCTCATGATGAAATGTGGCTAAGAAATCCTAACAACAAAAACACCAAAGCAGCATCTCTTAAACAGCTTCCTGCTGTCAATGTTTCAGGTGCCTGAATTTGAAAGAGCTTTCAGGGTGATTGTAGGGCAGAAATGGCTTGGCTTTGTGGCAGATCAGTTAAGGGGGAGAAGGGCTGCAACACTTCTGAGCTACTGCATGCTCTTCACATGGCAATTGGCCTCTGTGCACCAGCAGATTAAAGGAAAGGTCCCTCTCTTTTTTTTTGTCTGTAGTAATTTGGATGCTTGGTGTCACAGAGTGAGAAAAGGGGGCACATCTAAAATAGGGCTGGGCGATATATTGATATACAGTGGAACCCAGGGTTACGCACACCCCGGGTTGCGGACATTCGAGTTAAGAACGGCCACAACCCGGAAGCGTTTCCAGAGTGTGCGCAACCCGCGTGAACCCCGGATGCACAGAACACTTCTGCGCACTTCGCGCATGCACAGAAGCACTCGAATCACACTACTTCTGGTTTTTCGGGGGCTTTTTTCATATGTTCGGGATACGCACGGCGACCTGGAACGGATAGCGTGCGTAACCCGGGGTTCCACTGTATCTTCCAAAACCGGTTTGTAGTTCACATCGTGATAATTGTTTCATAATATTTGAGCTGGCAATATATCACAAATCACAATGTGTGTAAGGGCTAGGCGATATTAGGTTTTCTACATTGCGATAACTAACTCACCATCTAAACACTGCAATGTTATCAGCAGCTAAACCTCACAATATCACCAGCTAAACATTGACAATCTACCACAATGTCTGAAATAAGGATGGAACTATACAGTGCCGAACAGGACAATGTCCTGGCTAGTACTCAGGGGACTAAAACGGATAAATGACAATATTATCAATCATCACACACTCAGGCCAAAATGCATCCCAACAGGGCTTTTGGTTTTGGGCTTGGCTACCAAATGGTGGTATTCAGGACAATC
Organism: Lacerta agilis; assembly: GCF_009819535.1. Classification (NCBI taxonomy): domain Eukaryota; kingdom Metazoa; phylum Chordata; class Lepidosauria; order Squamata; family Lacertidae; genus Lacerta; species Lacerta agilis. The sequence goes on along the minus strand of NC_046326.1, from coordinate 15,732,480 downwards.
CGAAGTACAGTGATGAGTCATATTGAAAACAAATAATCTGGGACTGGACTGTCAAACTGCCAGCAGGCCTGCTAGGAGGCAGAAGCAGCAGTGGCAAAAACAGCTTGCCATGACCATGGTATGTGTCGGCAGTAGCGGCGACAACCTGCAAGGCTTTCCAGTGGTGGCACAACCTGCAGGGCCTTGCAACGGTGATAGAGAGGGATAGCAGTAGCAGCAGCGGCCTGTGAGGACTCATGGCAGCGCTGAGAGATGGTGGCGGCAGCAGCAGCAGCAGCCTGCGAAGCCTCATGGCAACAATGGAAAGTGGTGGCGGTAATGACGGTGGCCTGCAAGGCCTCGTGGCGGTGATGGTAGGTCACGGCAGTAGTGGTAGCCTGCAAGGCCTCATGACAGGAGATGGTGGCAGTAGCAGTGGCAGTAGCAGTGGCACAAACAGTGGCAGCCTGTGAAGCCTTGTGGCAGTGATAGGAAGAGGACTCACAGCAGTGACGGGAGGTGGCAGCTGTAGCAGTGGCCTGTAAGGCCTCGTGGTGGTGACTGAAAGTGGTAGCAGTAATGACAGTAGCCTACAAGGCCTCATGACCTGAATACCACCATTTGGTAGCCAAGCCCAAAACCAAAGGCTCATTTGGATGCATTTTGGCTTGCCTGCTGCTGAAAGTGACCACGAGGTGATTGATAATATCATCATTTATCAGTTTTAGACCCTTAAGTAGTAGCAGTTGCCAAGACATTGTCCTGTTCGCCTCTGTTTAGTTCCTTCCTTATTTCAGATATCCTGGTATATTGTCGTGTTTAGATGGTGATATATTGCGATATTGAAAACCAGTTATTGGCCAGCCCTAATGTAAAGATCTGCATGAAGATAAGTATCAGATGTTGCTGGCAGTGCCCATACTTAAAGCTCAACTTGCTCACACTTCTTGCATTTTCCCAGGTCACCAACAACTGGACCCCTCTTTCAATTTCTTATGTATTCGGACCCTCTCTGCTCAGTCACAGATTCCCAGAGATTCTGGGTAAGTTGCTCCAGGCCCAAACAGGGGGGGGGGTCATATGGGCCTCTTGGCCTGGGCCTCCGATTCCAAAGGGGGCCTCGGTCAGCATGTTCACAATCGCTCACCATTATTTAAATGTAAATACTTAAAATAACCCTTTCCCCTATGTATTTTTAAAAAGCACTATTATGTATCTATATTTTCCATTTTGTCTTTATATGCGGATATGGTTCAAGCCTTGAAATAAAATTTTAAAAAGGGCCACATTATCTACCTGGCCCGGCCTCTGCCTGGCTCTGCAAGGGCCTGAGTTGCTCTGTTGGTTTCCTGAACATCTTCTGAAGCATCAATGTGCATGGATGTGCCCTAGCCCCAGCTTCAGGAGATATAGTCAAGGCTCAGAGACAGAAACCAGAGAAGGGGGGAAAGGGTGGAGGAGAGAGACAGAGACAGAGACAGAAAGACAGAGGGAGATGCTTGCTTGGGATTACCCAATTAAGAAGCCACACTCCTCAGGTGGGGCTGGAGGTGGCACCTACCGGTAGGAACACTAATCTGGACTGGAGTTACAAATCTTCAATCTATTTTGAAGCTTTTTGTTGTTGCTGTTTTTAACATACATCATCTTTATTTTCAGATCATAAATAGTTTTCTAGAGATCAGTTATATTCGATGTGAGACAATAATTGTTGAATACAACATAAGGTTGGCAGAGAAGAGAGTCACAGCAAATTGTGCTTTTGGAGCTGTCTGTGGTCCTGAAATGCAGGCTGCCTTCCCCCAGGACGGGGGTCGGGAAGGCGCGGCTCCGGAGCCGCATGTGGCTCTTTTAGAGCTTTGCCGCGGCTCCGGGGCGGGGAAATGGTGGGGGCGCTGCGCCTGTGGCCCGCCTGCGCCCCCCTGCCTGGCTTTTGGGATCGGCAGCAGGGCGCGGAGTGGTGGAGAAAGCAGCATCCCGGCTGCTTTCTCCACTCTGCGCCCTCCCGCCGATCTCAAAAGCAGGCTTTTGGGATCGGCAGCAGGGCGCGGGGTGGAGAAAGCAGCCGGGATGCAGCTCTCTCCACCCCTCGCCCTGTGTGCCGATCCCAAAATGGGATCCGCGGCTGGGCGCAGGGTGGAGAGAGCTGCATCCCGGCTGCTTTCTCCACTCTGCGCCCTCCCGCCGATCTCAAAAGCAGGCTTTTGGGATCGGCAGCAGGGCGCGGGGTGGAGAAAGCAGCCGGGATGCAGCTCTCTCCACCCCTCGCCCTGTGTGCCGATCCCAAAATGGGATCCGCGGCTGGGCGCAGGGTGGAGAGAGTTGCATCCCGGCTGCTTTCTCCACCCCGCGCCCTCCCGCCGATCTCAAAAGCAGGCTTTTGGGATCGGCAGCAGAGCGCAGGGTGGAGAAAGCAGTGGGGATGCAGCTCTCTCCACCCCTCGCCCTGTGTGCCGATCCCAAAATGGGATCCGCGGCTGGGCGCAGGGTGGAGAGAGCTGCATCCCGGCTGCTTTCTCCACTCTGCACCCTCCCGCCGATCTCAAAAGCAGGCTTTTGGGATCGGCAGCAGGGCGCGGGGTGGAGAAAGCAGTGGGGACGCACCTTTCTCCACCCCTCGCCCTGTGTGCCGATCCCAAAATGGGATCCGCGGCTGGGCGCAGGGTGGAGAGAGCTGCATCCCGGCTGCTTTCTCCACTCTGCGCCCTCCCGCCGATCTCAAAAGCAGGCTTTTGGGATCGGCGGCTGGGCGCGGGGTGGTGGAGAAAGCAGCCGGGATGCTGCTTTCTCCACCACCCCACGCCCTGTGCTCATCCCGCTTGCTTTGAAGGGAGCTGGGGACAGGGGTGAAAGCTCACCCCTCCTCCCCAGCTCCATTCAAAGCAAGCGGGGATGAGCCGTTGTGAAGGGGTGCATGGTGCCCCTTCAGAGCGGCTTATCCCCGTTTTTTTAAAGGGAGCCTGGGAGAACACCCATACACCCCCGTACACACACGCACACACCTTGACTTGACTCAACACACATACACACCCCCTGAGTTTATTCAACACCCCCTTTATTTGATTCAAAACAAACACACACACACACACACACCCCTACATGCACACCTTGACTTCATTCAACACCCAGGAGAGCAAGCCCAAGCTTGCTCAGAATACGAGAGGGTTTTGTATTTGGGGCATCAAAAGCAGCAAAGCATACATGCATTTGGGACCATATGGGGTGCATCTCTCTCCCCTCATTAGAGAATAATAACTGGGACTAGCCATCAAAAGTCACAGATCAGACATGCTCATATTTTTCATTGATATAGCAGCTATAGCAGCTGACTGCACGATCCTGTATATATAGCATTAAGATAAGAAACAATATATGCAGTGTTATATTTGTTTTAAATGTCGCAATGGTTTTGCGGCTCCCAGGTTTTTTTTTCCCTTTGGAAATGGGTCCAAGTGGCTCTTTTTGTCTTAAAGGTTGCAGACCCCTGCCCCAGGAGATCCTGCACCAGATAGGATACTTCCTCTTGGCACAGCAGGGGCTGTAGAGGTGAATGTGGGTGTATAACTTCCTTTCTTCCTGTGCAGAAAATAGGAATGTTATCCTGCAGAATGTATATCAGCCTATTCTGCAACTTACACATACACTTAATTTTGGGTAGTCCATGAAACCATTTCAACAAACGACTTCATCTGGTAAAATGCCAGGCCCCTTGTTTCATAATGGACATATTTGGGACGCATGAGCCTACAGAGCACACTGACCACCGTCAACTGTGTCTTAGGTGGTGGTTGGATGAATCCTCTAAGAGGCATCATCAAAACCAGCCTATATAATGGCTCGGCCACAAAATGTGGCTCCTCTTTATGCAGAATGTAAGTTTCCTTTGTGGAAACTTTATGCTCTACAAATGCACCCAAAAGACTCTTCGGCTCCCCAAAATATATTCCTTTCCCTTCTGTGGGGTGCCCTGTACCAAGAGCCAGACCCAGCTGCTGCCACAACTTTGCCAAACTACTACAGTACCTGCAAAAGGGACTTTGATGTGTACATTAACAATACTTGACACCACTTAGTGAACCCTCCAAATGCTCACCTGCTGAGCCTCCTAGGGTGAGACTGGAGACCTTCAGAGGCCAGTGAGCCAGTTTCACTCCCAACAAGCACACAAATGGCTGCTCCCATATTGTGGAATTCCCTCCCAAGAGAGGTTAGATTGGCTCCTACTTTGTTACCCTCCTGCTGGCAGGCTGAGCGCTTCTTCTTCTGACAGGCTTTTGAAAAATAAGGTGCAGATGATGCTGAACACTGGGCTGATGTGAGGCCAAACTGTTCTTTGATGCTGTTTTTAAATTATTTTAATGTATTTTAACCAGTGTGTTTTTATTACTTTTTATTTTATAATGATGTTTTTAAAATGTTGTAGGCCACCTTGAGCCCCAATTTCAGAGAAAGCCAGAATATAAATACATTAAATTATTATGATCATTATGATCACTATTATTACTTTTATTACCAGAGCTGATCCTGTTAATGTGGTGTCTGGGAATCCATGCCCCTCCTTCCTCAGGAGATAAGTCCATTATCCTGCATTATTAATTAACTAATTAATTAAATTTGTATATCACCCTTTGATCTGAAGATCTCAGGGCAGTTCATAGCATAAAAACACAAAATGCATAATAAAACAGGAACAAAACAAACCAATAACGACTCCCACACATTTAAAAGAGAGCCAGTGTGGTGCAGTGGTTAAGAGTGGTAGACTCGTAATCTGGGGAACCGGGTTCGTGTCTCCGCTCCTCCACATGCAGCTGCTGGGTGACCTTGGGCTAGTCACACTTCTTTGAAGTCTCTCAGCCCCACTCACCTCACAGAGTATCTGTTGTGGGGGAGGAAGGGAAAGGAGAATGTTAGCCGCTTTGAGACTCCCTTCGGGTAGTGAAAAGCGGGATATCAAATCCAAACTCTTCTTCTTCTTCTTCTTAAAAGGACATAGAACATTAATCAGCCAAAGGCCTAGCTGAAGAGGAACATTTTTGCTTGGTGCCTAAAGATGTATAATGAAGGTGCCAGGCATGTCTCACTGGGGAGAGCACTCCACAAATGGGAAGCCACTGAAGAAAAGACCCATTCTCATGTTGCCACCCTCCAAACCTCTCACGGAGGGGGCACACAAGGAAGGACCTCACATGATGATTACAGTGTCTGGGTTGGTTAAAATGGGGAGAGGTTGTCCTTGAGGTATCGCAGTCCTGAGCCATTTAAGGCTTCATCAATCAAAAGCAGCACTTCGAATTGGGCTCAGAAACTAATTGGTAGCCCGTGCAGTTGGGCCAGGATTGATGCAGTATGCGCAAACTGCCTTGCAGCCTGGCCATTGAATTCTGCACTAGCTGAAGTTTCCAAACTGTCCTCAGAAGCAGCCCCGGGTATAATGCGTTGTAGTAATCTAACCTAGAGGTTACTAGAGCATAGATGGCAGACGTTTGGCTATCCCTGTCCAGATAGGGACGCAGCTGGGCCACCAGGCAAAAGCTGATGGAATAGAGACCCAGAGAGGTTGGGGCAAACATATGGACTGTGCAAGAGGTTGTTACATGGGCATAGCCAGGATTTTTGTTAGCTGGGGCAGGCCTTTTGTTACGGGGGGGGGGGGGGGCAGAAGCTCAGTTAGCTATATATTTTTATTGTTTTTTGTTGATTTAGGGGGCAGCTGCCCCTCCCTGCCCGCCCTTGCCTATGCCCATGGGCTGTTATAAGCCCTGGACACTGGAAGTCTCAGGCTGGCTCCCAGCTACCTGCTGGCTGGTCCTCCCTTCTGTCCCTGAGGGTGCCTTTTGCCATTGGTTCTGCTCCTGCCACGTCTCAAGCTTCCACAGCTCAGAGAAGCTGTTTCACCTTCTGTTCCTTGCAGATGTTCTGACAAGAGGTGACTTTTCCCTCCAGTGGGAGAAAGGGATCTCTTTTTCATTGCTGTTATTGCTTTCGCATCACTTCCTACCTACAGTTTTTGGGATGGCAGTCTTGGATCTTGAGTGTCTCGGCAAACCCAGCTTGGCTGATCATTGTGACGCCTTAGGTTACCGAAAATGAATATGGATGCACATCTGCCTCCACTTAACAAATTATTGGAGATTGTGTTAAATTGCCCTGAAATTGTCCCGTATGGCAATGGCTACCACCATTCTCTCTCTCTCTCTCTCTCTCTCTCTCTCTCTCTCTCTCTCTCACACACACACACACACACACACACACACACACAAAAGTTGGGACTTGCCACCAAACAGTGCATCCCTGGGGAGTTTAAAAACTCACTCCTGATATTGAATATTTTATCCTTCCTACGCAGGTGACTTATCCTCTTGCCATCCCCAAGCCAGAGTAGTTGTATGTCGGTATCAAAAACATGGTGAAGAAGCAATGGGAACTTATGTGAGAGTTAAATCCCTCCCAACCTGGGGTGGATCGACACACAGGGGTGGGGGTGAAAGTTATAAATAACTCAGAAATTAAATCATTATAACAAAAGGAAAAAGCCCTATGTAAAATCGCATAGAAAAGTTTTGTACTCTACAGTGCCATCTGGTGTTGCATGTTTATAATGCATTTAAAATGTGGTTTGTTTTTTTACTAATGTAGTTGAGTCCCTGCTCTGGCTGGCCGGCTTGCCCAGTAGTAGGATGACAAAAAATCTACAGCCTTCTGTTCCACTCAGCATAATCCTGGCCATGTTTATACCTGGTGCTTCAGATTAACCAATGCATTTTCACACCTCTCGGTTCCTGAGTTGTGGAGCACTATGAGTATAAAGGATGCCAGACATTGGTACTGTCAGGCCTTTAAAGAGAAGGATGTTCCTCCGCTAGTGAGCTGCTTGTCATGTGATGGGGCTAAGCCAGGCTGGGCCAGATCTTCTGCCTCCCAGGGTACCTCTGCTCACTGCTGAGAGTGCTATGGTTCTCTTCTTACACTTTTTAACTAATCAGAGCCAAGAAGAATTCTTAGCGAATTCAACATGGCTTTTTTTAGAAATCACCCTTGGAATGACTCCTCTTTGGGAGTGAATGACGTGGCAGCCTTATCCTGAAGAACCTCTAAGGGTCTCATACTGCTTCCTTTCATCTGCTTCAACATGGCAAATAAGTTGAAGGCTAACTTGGCCCTAGGACCGTAGCTCCGTGGTAGAGCATCTGCCTTGCTGCATGCAGGAGATCCCAGGTTCAATCCCTGGTGTCTCCAGGTAGTGCTAGGGAAAACACTGCCTCTAGCCTTTCAAGGATGCTGCCAGTCTGTGTGGACAATACTTAGCTAGGTGGACCAATGCTCTGACTCAGTATAAGACAGCTTCCTGTGTTCTCTTTGTTGCTGAAACACAGCCAAGCCACTTGCCTGCACAACACCAACTTCACAGCACTGGCACGCTGGTGCTGAACTGGTCTGGGTGCAAACAGATACCACAGCTCTCTTGGTGTCTGCACTGACTTACTCTGTGCCATTTCATTTCTGCTTTTAAAGATCCATCACATTTTGCCTTTCTGCTTCCTCTTGACCTGGCCCAGGACCATACCTTGTTGCTGCAGATGAAACTTCTGCTCTGGAAGAGGCTGCTGTGTGGCTACTTGAGAGGGTTCTAGTTAATGTGGAGGGAAACATCTTGGAATGCTCCAGTCCTCAGATTTAGTCACCTCAAAACATTTATTGCCAAGGAATCATCCTAGCTTCCAGTAGAGAGGTTGATCCTGTTGTCTTCAAAGCCACGTATCTCAAAGCACATGAAGCAATCTACATTGGGGTGACGGGACGGGACTCCACACCAGAGGAAGAAGCAAAGGAAACTACATACCTCATAGGCTGCCAATTCCTTTCCTGTCCAGTGTCTAGCCTTTCCATTTTCTCTTCTGCATTTTCCTTGACAATTAAGACCTCTGCACTTTCCTGATCATGCCCCCCTCCTCTGTCCTATAGATTTCATCCACAAAAGGTGGCGGGTTAAAGGATTCTCTCTTGCATTCATCTCTTTCCTCCTCAACCCACCCCGTCTTCATTTTTATTTTATTTTATTTTTTGCTTCCTCTAGCACTCAAACACCAAGGCACCTGTTTCCTATTGGCAGCCAGGAAAGGCAGCAATAAAGAGATTGCGGGAGGGAGAACTGAGTCACAAAACTCAGCCAAGGACATCCAAGCAGCTACAGAATTTGTATTATTATTATTATTATTACTGCTGCTACTCCGTTCGTCCCACTTAATAGCCCAAAGAGGCTCTCAACACCACTTACAAAGATTTGCACAATGCAATTGCATTCAAAAAAGATTTGCACCTTTAACCAAAAATAACATAGTGCTAGGTTTATTCAACATTTTTTGCCCCCATTCTTTGATTTGCCTGGTGCCACCAGGCAGGCGGATTCCACTGGGGATCTCTGAGGAAAGGAACTCGCTGCTTTTTGCGGCTGAGGATGCTCAAGCACAGAAGACACTAGGCGGGGGGAAAGTACACCCCTTCTCCAAAAATGGCCACGTTAGCAGATCTGCAAGCGAGGCAAAGGGGAACAACAGGAACTCCTCTCCCTTTGTTATAAAAATTCTGTAAATGGGTCCGTCTCCAGAAGGGAGTCCATAACCCCGGGAAGAGTGCTGTAATTTAAGAGCCCCTTCTCGAAAATGCAGCACAAAGACAAAGACAATACTGAGTCTCCCAAAGCAAGGCCTTGTTTATTAGAAACTGCTGCAGCAGGGTGTTTTGCAAGCAAAAGACCTCAAACCAAGGCGCGCAAGCTCCTATATAGACTTTTGAAATTGCCCCCCTCCAGCTCAAGACCACCCACCCATACATCATACATACATCACAAATTGGGAGGGTCTGTTAGCAGTGATCTGAGCATCCTGGACCCTGCCCCCATGTCTCCTCTTGCCCTCCACCCAAAACCCATCAAGTGAAACAAAATATATTTACATTTCCCTATTTCCCAGCCAAGTTTTCACACCCTTTTGTCTGGCACTCAGGTATCAGGATGCCAGAGATTATCAGTCGGGCAGGGGGCTGCTGAGTAGCTGGAGGGGCAACCCCCCCCCTCCCTTTTGTTCCTGAGACAAAGAAATACTTGGTCAGTTGGAAGTCAAAAATGGAGTGAGGCCTGTCTTCCTGTGCTGTTTTTCAGACATGTGGCCTTATTTGTTTTGGTACATTAATAACAATTATTATATATAAATAAAATACCTTAAAATTCTTACAACACCTTCCAGACTGGCACATCAGCCTTGCAGAACTGGAGCACCACACGCCCCACTTAGGTGAGGGGAAATATATTTTGTACGCGCTCAGGAGCATTCTGTTCTTTACCACTTTGCACTGAAAAACAGGCTCCGTGGTAGGAGCTCTGGAGTCATAGCAGGAGTTGTCTCTGACGGGAAACGTATTAATTTAACAAAATCTGGCCTCACCCATGTGGATCCAAGGGTTCATCACTAAGGCAGCGCTCCACTGGCCAGCTCCACCTGGTCCGTCCCTCCCTTTTCTCTCCTCCTCCTCCTCCTCTTCCAGCCCAGTTTTGTTCACCTTGATGAGTTCTTCAGAGGGAGACAGGGGGCATCCTCCGGTCCCCCACCCTCTCCAGCGCCGTCTGCCACGTCCAGCCGCTATCAGCTCCTCCATTGTAAATGCATTGTGTGCTGGCTTTGAAGCAATTATCTGGCTGTGGCAGAGCCTTGGAGGAGCTTTGTGCGCGAGAGACAGCAGCATCTCAGGCGCTCATCTTATCAGCCTGGTGTTAGGTTAATGAGTTTTATTGAATTCCATTCCCTGTGCATATGAATGGGCCTCTAGCAAGAGGGAGCGACAGCCGGCCAACCGGAGCAAAGGTCGGGGGGGGCCTCTTGGCATCCACCTCAGTGCACAGGACTGCACAGGGGGTGCAAGGGGAGCTGGGCGAGTCCCTTCACTGCAGCAGAGCAGGGAAGATGGTGAGACCAGAGCTGTCTTAAGAAGACTGCCCTTCTCCCCACTGTGACTATTATTGTCTCCCTCGTCAGAAACTATACTCCAATGATGAGAAACAACTTGTTTCTGGTGTTCTGGGTGGCCTTTAAGGAAAGTTTTGTCAGCCTGGTGCTCTCCAGGAGTTTGGAACTACAAGTCCCATTAGCCCCAGTTAGCATGACCATACAGTTGTTTTCTCTAGTGCACATGGGAGTTGTTGTTGTTGTTCAGTCGTTCAGTTGTGTCCAACTCTTCGTGACCCCATGGACCAGAGCACGCCAGGCACACCTATCTTTCACTGCCTCCCACAGTTTGGCCAAACTCATGCCAGTCGCTTCGAGAACACTGCCCAACCATCTCATCCTCTGTCGTCCCCTTCTCCTTGTGCCCTCCATCTTTCCCAACATCAGGGTCTTTTCTAGGGAATCTTCACTTCTCATGAGGTGGGAGTTGTAGTCCAAGGCATCTAGAAGGCACCAAACTGATGATGGCTGGTTTGGAATACACACCAGCAGGGGCAGAGGAGGGGGGTGCAGTGGGGGCGGGCCACCCCAGGTGTCACCACTGAGGGGGGTGGCAAAATGCCAGGCAGTACTCACCACGGGTCCTGCAGCGCGCCTGAGCCACGTGTCTCTCCTGGGAGTGACGGCATGGCTTGGGCGCCCGCATGGTCCATACTGCCTCAAACAGTCCACCCGCCGCTTCCCCCTCAGCTGTAGGGCAGCTGAGTGAGAGGAGGCAGGCAGACTCCTCGGAGGTCCCACGGAGTGTCCTGCCCTGGCTCACCCCGTCCTATGGGAGACTGGCCCTGCCCCTGGGCTCAGGGCACACATGCCGCCCCAGGCACCTAATTGGCTTGCTCTGCTGCTGCACACCAGTCAGGTGATTAGGCCAGAGTATTTATTGCCTCCCTCCCGTGAAGAATTATCCACAAACTATCCACATAATTGGTTTGACAAAATTCTGCAAATTCTTTCTCTTCTGCAAACCCACCTCTTATCCTCACTATCAAAATGAAGCTTAAGTATGAGTAATTCCATTTGCACATTGTTCATTTCTTGTCCCCTTGAAAATTTAGATTGGCCGGGTCAGTTAGGTGGAGATGTCTCTGCAAAGTGTTTTATACACCAATAAAACTCACCGATAGGGGAGAGAAAAGACAGGCAGGGAGACATGCAGACAGGCAGACAGAGAAGCTTCCTGTGTTAACATGGCAAGAAAACTCAGCCTCAGGGCAGAACTGAAATTATTGAAATCATCTGTTGTGTGGTGGTTGCAGACATCACATTATCCATGTATAGCCCAATTAACAGGAGACCCAGAATGCTGGTGTCCTTTTCTGATTCTGGAATCTAATTATGGAGTCACTTTCTACAAACTGAATTGTGGACCCTAAAACTACATCTATGCATGCTGGGAAATAAGAGGAGCAGAAGAGGTTGCCTTGGTTCATCTCATCTAACCCAGTATTGTCTACACCAGGTTTCCCAAACTTAGGTCTCCAGCTGTTTTTGGACAACAACTTCCATCTTCTTCTTTGGCAATCACTTGTAGCCAAGTAAGATTATCTTCCATGAACACAGTCTTAACAGTGAGTCCGTAAGTGACTGTGGAGGCTAATTCTGGATCCAAACATCCTTCCACAGTGGGGACATAGGTTTCTGGGTGGGAGTTGATCACGGTGAGGGTTTCCCAAGCTTGACTTCCTCTTAGCACGTTTCTCCCTTTCGTCCCGAATTCGAGCATCTTCAAAGTCTATGACACCGTTGGTAAAGGCTGTTCTCCAATTGGAGTGCTTGCAGGCCAGTGTTTCCCAATTGTCAGGGTTTATGCTGCTTTTTTAAGATTTGCCTTGAGAGAGTTTTTAAACCTCTTTTGTTGACCACCAGCATTACACTTTCCATTTTTAAGTTCGGAATAGAGCAGTTGCTTTGGAAAACAATAATCAGGCATCTGAACAACATGACCAGTCCAACGAAGTTGATGTTGAAGAATCATTGCTTCAGCACTGGTGATCTTTGCTTCTTCCAGTACACTGGTATTAGTTCACCTGTCTTCCCAAGTGATGTGTAAAAAATTTCGGAGACACCATTGATGGAATATTTCAAGAAGCAGGGCCAGTGGTCAGAGATGGTGGGAATTGTAGTCCAAAAACAGCTAGAGACCCAAGTTTTGTGGGAATGCTTGGGAGTGTGGATGATGATATATTATTTTATATATCTCATTCCAGCTTGTGTTAACAAGCTCCAAACTTAGCAGAGTTCCATTCCCTTTCTAAAACACAGCAGAGACGGTTGCATGGGCTTGCTAAAGCCTCTATAAGAAATATATATTCCTGGTATATTCCCCTTCTTCCCTCTTAAAAGTAAAGACACAACACAGTGCTTTATAAAAGATATAGAAAGAGTTTACTTACAGCCATCCTGAGTTACAGTACAGTCTCAGAAGGCAGTCTAGTTTAGATAAAAGTATTTACATGTAGTGAAGCTGGTTCCATAGGGGAACAGGATTCACCTGTGCTCCTCTCGGCTGCAAGCCAAGAGAGCATCATGCTCCTTGAAGAGACGAGTCCAAAAAAGAAAGATGGAGACTGCCCCCTGTGCTTTTGTGTAAACCTGCCCAGGTGAAACCACGCCCATCTCCAGTTACATAGAGGAAGTTGCCTCAGTCCAGGTAAACAGGAAGTTACAGCTGGAGGACTGAGACACCTTCATGTCCACTCTAGCAATGGTATGTTTTGACTGCTCTGTGTTTATATCCCACAAGTTTGGGAAACCCTGGTCTACACTGACTAGCAGCAGCCTGCTGGGTTTCAGATGGGGAATACTCTGTCCAGTTCTGGGTGCCGCAATTTAGGAAGAATATTGATACACTGGAATGTGTGCAATAGAGGGTGACCAAGATGATCAAGGGTCTGGAAACCAAGCAATATGAGAAATATGAAAGAGCGGGGTATCTTTAGCCTAGAAAAGAGGAGACTGAGAGGAGATTTGATAGCCATCTTCAAATATCTCAAGGGCTGTGACATGGAAGAGGGAACAAGCTTGTTTTCTCCTGCTCTGGAGGGTAGGACTCGAACCAATGGCTTCAAGTTACAAGAAGGGAGATTCCAACTAAACATCAGAAAAAACTTTCTGACAGTAAGAGCTGTTCGTCAGTGGAATGGCCTCCCTCTGGAGCTGGTGGTCTCCCTTGGAGGTTTTAAAGCAGAGGTTGGGTCGCTATATGTCATGGATGCTTCAGCTGAGATTCCTGCATTGCAGGGGGTTGGACTAGATGACCCTTGGGGGTCCCTCCCAACTCTATGATTCTGTGATTCTATGATTGCATCTGAATCTGTGGTTCTGCCTTTGTGGAGGGAGTTGAAGGATGCTCCCTAACAGAAACAGGGAGAAGCTCCCTGCAGCAGCTGCCACTAGCCTGCTTCTTCTGAGCAGTTTCAGAGTGGAAAGTCAATAGCCACAAAAGGAAATGGGCTCAACAGAGGAGCAATCTTTAGAAACTTCTCATCCCTCGGAAGCCCAGGGAGCAACGTGACTTGCTAAAGGTGACCCCCAGAATCCGTGTTCCTCCCTTCCCTGCTCTGCCACCACTGCCGGAGGATCCTTCCCTCCCAAACGTGTTTGTTTCCACCCAGGCTGCTTTGTAATTTCATTATTTATCTCCCGTTTAGCCTTTGACAGATCAAAGCCTCAGCCGAGGCAAAGCAAGTTGCGGCATGCATGCAAACAAGCCTGATACATAATTAATTACCATAGAACAGTTTCATTAGGAGATGGTGTTACACGGCTGTTTGTCTTAAAAATTTGAGCTGTGTAAAGAGAACAAGGAAAAGTATGTCTTTGCCGTTCAGCCTGTGGTTGTATGACAGCTCTGGGGCAGGCAGGGAGAGGAGGGGGAGTTTCAGGGGCGGGAGATGGAGAAGCAGGCCATACACAACCCAGCTGCTTTATGGAGGTGAGCTCCAACCAAGCTGCCCTGCAGGCGAGCTACCTGCCGGGAAGAGGAGGCCTCTTGGGAGATGCTCAAGGTACCTCCTGCCCCATTCGCTCCAGGTTGCAGCTCAAATTCACTCAGTACACTCATCACCTCTTCTTTCTTTCTTTTTTTGCTACCCATGGCCCCCATTTTCGTACTGGCATCCATGGCACCTTTATCAAGCACATTTGTATTTATTTATTTTAACCACAACAAATATATAGAGATATATATAGATTCCAACAAAACATCATGAAGAACTTTCTGACAATAAGAGCTGTTCAACAGTGTCCCTCGGGAAGTGGTGGGCTCTCCTTCCTTCCTTGGAGGTTTTCTAAGCAGACCTTGGCTGGCCAACTGTCATGTATGAACTAACTGAGATTCCTGCATGACAGGGGGTTGGACTAGATGACCCTCAGAAGTCCTTCCAACTCTACTTTGATTCTGTAGTGATAGATAGATATGAGAGGGGGGGAGGGAGAGAGAGAGAGAGGGAGAGGGAGGGAGGGAGGGAGGGAGGGAGGGAGCGGGAGGGAGGGAGAGTTGGAATGGGCAGAGGAGAAATGGTGAAAACCGCCTCCCCAGCCTGAACCTTCCAGAGAAGGAGAAGGAGACAGTTCAGAATTACAACAGGGGTTTGAGGGAGATCACAGCTCAGAGACAGAAGAGGGGTAAAGCTGGGAAATAATGGAAGAGAAGAAGAAGCAGCAGCGGGGGGGGGGACCTGACGGACACAGTGTCTTTAGAAAGCATTCCAGGCTCCCCCGCCACCGCTCCTAGAACCCGGCAAGCATTGAAAGTAGGAGAGCAAAGAGCTCAGAGGCAAAGGGCACTTTTCAGCACCCATAGTGATGACGCATGAAGGGAAAGAGGGAGGCAGTGGAGACTCACTTCAGGCAATGCCATTAGTCCAAGAGGCTGCATTTCCAAGCGTCTCTCTGTGAATATTGAATAAAAAGCAGTTGGTAGGAACTTTTCCTTGTCTTATCTGTTCCTGGCAACCTGCCATGGGGGTTGGATCCTCTGCTGCCAGATAGATAGATAGATAGATAGATAGATAGATAGATAGATAGACAGACAGACAGACAGACAGACAGACACAACATATATGCATATATACAGAGAGGTATCTGGATGTCCTTCAATAAATGATTTTTTATCATCTATTTATTGACATCTCACCTTTTCCTCCAAGGAGCTTGAGGTGGTATGCAAAGTTTCACCCTTCCACATTTAATTCCCACAAGGACCCTGTGAGGAATGTTAGACTGTGAGGCAGTAACTGGCCCAAAGTCAGCCACTGAGCTACATGGCTGAGTGGGCATTTGAACCCTGGTCTCCCACATCCTAGTTGGACACTCTAACCACTTTACTGCACTGGCTCTCTCATAACAGTGTCCCGTGTCCTGAATATATCCAGTTAAGACTTATTCGTCAGCAAGATCGAAGGTGTCAAGGACTGGACTGAGGAGGAATGGTGGAAACTGCCCCCCTCCCACATCCTCCTGCACTTACCAGAGGAGAGAGAGAGAGAGAGAGAGAGAGAGAGAGAGAGTACAGTATAGATTTAGAACAGTGGTTTGCAGAAGGTCACAGTTCAGAGGCTGCAGTGGGGAGATGCTGGGAAATATTGGGAGAGGAGCAGCAGGAAGAAGAAGCACCAGGGGAGAAACAGCTGACATACTCAGTTTCTTTGGAAAGCATGCCAGACCACCCCCCTCTCCAGGTTCCAGCAGGCATTGAGGTTAGGAGAACAGAAAGCTCAGAGGCAGAAAGAACAGATCAGTCAGTGTGGGGGTGACATATAATAGGAGAGACAGAGGGGGTGGGATTTTACTCGGAGCAATGCCATTACTGCAAGGGAGGCACTTTTCAAAACCTCTCTCTTTGAATATTGGATAAATGACTTGGTAAGAACTCTTCTTGTTTATCTGCTTCTTGGCTGCCCACCGTGGGAGGGATCGGATTCCCTGAAGGCTGACAGAAGGTGGCTGTATGGTGGTACTTCAGGGACATTTATTTTAATAGAAACCACCCACAAAAGTACAAAGATCAAATGTGATTTCAAGCTCGCTGGTTCTTCTTCAGTCTGGGCCAGGAGAATTAATACTCTCATGGCTACAGGCCGCATCTCAAGTCCACGCACTGCATCAAAATACTTACCCACATTCAGACATGACTTGAACCCGTGCCTTCGCCAGCAAATTGCAAAGGCTCATTTGGGAACTTTCAGCCTCAGCCTCGGCAACAAGACTGATGCTCCAAGTCTGGTTCCAGAAGATGACAAGATCAGGCAGTTGCCAGGGTCCCAAGACCAACAGAGGGGGCCCTGCCCTAAGAGCTCTCCTGCATCCACTGGGCAGCCAGGGAAATGAGGTGCAACAACTTAAAAGAAATTGTAGTCTGCATGCCCTGCCTCTTCTAGATTTTTTATTTTTTTGCAGGGGGGCATCAGTTAGGGGCTTCCAATATCCTGGAGCCAGCACTGTGATGCATCACAACCCAGGTGTACTGAAGTATTTGATTTTTTTTAATGACCCAATTTTCTTGATATATCACAATTATTTATATCCCAGCTGAGTGGGAAGAGGCAGGCAGACTCCTCAGAGGTCCCACAGAGTGTCCTGCCCTGGCTCACCCCACCCTATGGGAGTCTGGCCCTACCCCCGGGCGCAATTATTTATATCCCACCTTTTCTAAAAATCCTTTAAATCAAAGAGACTGAAACCAGATCCAGGCACTCTTGGAGGAAACTGATAATCTAGAGGCATTTCAATCAGGGTTTCAGCCTGGTTTCGGCATAGAAAGTGTTTTTGTCACCCTGTGTGATGATAACCTCTGTCAGAAGAGAGACAAGGGAAAGGTGTACCTGTTAATTCTCCTCGACCTCTCAGTGACTTTCGATAGCACCAAGCACAGATATCCTTCTGGAGTGGCTGGCACCACTTTGTGGTAGTTCCGGTTCTGGTTCTGTTTGGAAGTTCGTTTGCAGAGGGTGATGCTTGGGGAGTGCTATTTGCTATTTGCTCCTGTGGGGTTCCTCAAGGTTTGATTTTAGCTCCCACACTGTTTTACATCTACAGGTGAAACTCGAAAAATTAGAATATTGTGGAAAGGTTCATTTTTTTCAGTAATTCAACTTAAAAGGTGAAACTAATATATGAGATAGACTCATGACATGCAAAGCGAGATATGTCAAGCCTTTCTTTGTTATAATTGTGATGGTTATGGCGTACAGCTTATGAGAACCCCAAATTAACAATTTCAACTTTGGGGTTTTCATCAGCTGTACGCCATAATCATCACAATTATAACAAACAAAGGCTTGACATATCTCGCTTTGCATGTCATGAGTCTACCTCATATATTAAACTCCAGTAGCTAATGAAAACAATTGCTTACATAAATGGACTTTTCCACGATATTCTAAATTTTCCGAGTTTCACCTGCATGTGAAACCAGTGAGTGGTGTTATCCGGAGGTTTGGAGTACGTTGCGTTAGCAATATGCTAAAGACACACGGCTCTGCTTCTCCTTTACATCTGCAGGTGTTGCGGTGGATGTGCTGGACCGCTATCTTGCCTTGGTAACAAGAGCCAACAATCTGAAGCCCAATCCAGATAGGACCAGAGCCGTCTCATCCATAGAGGCCGGTGGCGCGGCGCTCCAGGGCGCAGGGCACCCCAGGGGCGCCCCCGTGAGCCCGCCGGCATACCGGGCTCCCCCTCCCCAACCCGTCCCCGCCCCCATGGGCAGGCAGGCACTCGCGCGCCGGCGGGCGGGCGGGCTGTAAGCCGCCCGCCCTCGCCTCCCGGAGCCCCAGCTGGAGTGCTGAAGCGGCGCGGGGCTTTGCGCGACCTTCCAGCACTCCACCTGGGGCTCTGGGAGGCGAGGGCGACCGGCTTGCAGTCCGCCCCCCGCCGGCTTGCAGCCTGCCCTCCCGCCGGTGCGCGAGCGCCCGTCCGCCCGCCCCTCATCCTCCGCCCGCCGGAGCGCGGGCGCCCGCTCCAACGCCACGCCTCTCATCCCCCGCACCAGGGCGGCAGATCCCTCTAAGACGGGCCTGGATAGGACACTGCTAGCGGGTGGTTCCCTAGACCTGATGGATGATGGGTGGGTGCCTACACTTGATTGGGTCACACTCCCTTTGAAGCAGCAGGCAAGTAGATTGGGAGTGTCTTCCATCAGCTTCAGATAGTGGCCCAGCAGCAAAGGTAATGTAAAGGAGCCGTGAATGGTTAAGTCTAGTCAAAGGTGACTATGGGGCTGCAGTGCTCGTCTCACTTTCAGGCCAAGGGAGACAGGTTCCACAGACAGGTTCCCAGGTCATGTGGCCAGCATGGCTAAACCGTTTCTGCTCTCCCTAGAGAGGTTCACCTGGTACCTTCATTCCATATCTTCAGGCACCACGCAAAAACACTCTTCTTCCCCCCAGGCTAATAGTCTATGTCCTTTAAAACTGTGGTGGGGTTCTTGTTTTCGTTTGTTATTATGGTATGAATTTTTGTGTTTTAAGTTGTAAACCCCTCTGTGTTCGTTGGACTGAGCTGGCTCCTTGCACACAGAGGCCCTGTAAGGATCACCCCATGGATACCTTTGTAAAGGTCTCTATCTGTTTAATCTCTGCACTCTTCAGCCCGAGCTACAATGAAAGCTCAAGTCCATTAAGCTGCCTTTGGTCGCCTCCTCTCCTAGCTTTCTCCTCTCTCGGTTCACTCCCTGCTGTCAGCCTGACATGGCAATTTTCTTGGGGCAATGATCCACCTCTCTGGTTTCTTTTATAACCTGGTTTCATCTATTTATTTATTTCATAGAATTTATACACTGCTTGCTTGTAAAATAAAAAATTAAAAAAATACGTCAAAGCAGCTTACAAAGAGATGAAAACAATACAATTATCAGTAAAAACAACTATTTGAAATGTTCAGAAAAGAAAAGAAAACCAGCAATAAGCTTAAAACAGATTAAAGTACGCATCAAGATAGGCAAAATGTTTTTAGCAGGTGCCAAAAAGAGTACTTATTGCCAAATACACTGTAATGAATCCAAATAAGAACTCTGGCCAAAGTTTTAACAAAAAAAATGCGTTTACTCATAAGTAATTTCAAACGTATTATCAATTCTGTAAAGAATTACAGTCTTAAACAACAAATAGTTTCATATGAAAATTTTCTTTAAAGTCTTTTAGAGATGGCTGTCAGGGCTTCTCCAATGCGTGTCAGGTGTAAACCAGGGAGACCAGGACAGGGCCCCGTTTCGGCATGGATGCCTTCTTCAGCTGGCAATATCAAATAGTATTAAATAGCACAGAGTACATCAAGTTTCAAAATTGAACATTTTAAACAACATCAAACGAGTTATGTAAGGTTTTAAACAGAATTATAAAGTATCATTCACTAAAGGTGATAATTCAACTACATCAAATAAATTATTATTACAGGAAGTTTTAAAGTCTCGTGCTTATATATGTGCCCAAGTGGCTTTTCAAAGTATTTGGTTCCTTACCTTATTTTTTATGGTAGAAGTATGTGAAAAATAAAAATGGTGTGTTTCTTTGATTCCTAAGAGGATATAGCGTCTGTAAACCATAGAAAAAACGACTGTTACAATTCTTCCATTAAATTGTGTACATGTGAAGTACAAGATTATGTGTGGTCTCACCTTAGAAGTTTTGCTGTATTTTTCTCTGTTTTTTTCTGGCGTTTCCTACTCATAGGTGAGTTTGTGGCCTTATATCTGAAAGGGGAGGAGATAACCCCCTGTTCTTCTTAAAGGTGTAATACAATCTAAACTCCTCAAAAACAAAAGGCACTGTGGTGATATTTTAAAGAAAGGAAATGTATTCCTGATGTTCATTCAGACCCTTGGGAGACATGGTTTCAAACAGATGAATGTATCTGGCTTCCTGTTGTAATAGAAGTTTTTCAATATTTCTTCGGTTATATAAGTCTATTTTGGGTTTCCAGATAATAAAGAAGACAAAATCATCCTCCGTGTGTTTTTGTCGTATATAATGTTCCACTAAAGGGGCTTCTAGTACCTTGTTTCGGATCCGTGATCGATGTTCATTTATGCGTAATTTTATCGGTCTAGTGCTCTTGCCTATGTATATCTTTTTGCAGGGGCACATCCATGCATACACGCTGTTTTTTGTGTTGCAATTGCTGAAGTGTTCTATTTGAAATTTAAAGCCAGACTGTACATCAACAAACTCTTTCACTTGTAGTGCATATTTGCATACGCCACAGCTGCCACATTTGTAATGGCCCTTCGTGGTTTCCTCCGGGTATGTAAGCAAGTCCGATTTAACCAGATAATTTCTAAGTGATTTGGTTTTATTTAACCCAAACATAGGTGGATTCTGACATCCCGGTATGTTCGATAACAGGTGCCAATGTTTATATACCAGTTTCTTAATATCTCGGTTCACTCCCTGCTGTCAGCCTGACATGGCAATTTTCTTGGGGCAATGATCCGCCTCTCTGGTTTCTTTTATAACCTGGTTTCATCTATTTATTTATTTCATAGAATTTATACACTGCGTGCTTGTAAAATAAAAAATTAAAAAAATACGTCAAAGCAGCTTACAAAGAGATGAAAACAATACAATTATCAGTAAAAACAACTATTTGAAATGTTCAGAAAAGAAAAGAAAACCAGCAATAAGCTTAAAACAGATTAAAGTACGCATCAAGATAGGCAAAATGTTTTTAGCAGGTGCCAAAAAGAGTACAGCAAAGTCACCTGCCTGGTTTCAATAGGCAGGGAGTTCCAGAGAAGATGCTGCCACACTAAAATATTGATTCTTAACAACGGTGAAACAGGTATTATTCGGCACCATGCATTCTGTTGAGATGGTATACAATTTTTTTCAAAAGCACCAGGTCCAACACAAAAGTTGGGGGGGCAGGCAACCCAGCAGCACCCCTTTCACCTCCTTTCTGATCTCTTTCATGGCTGCACCAATCTTGCCCATCGTTGCTTATTATCTGGGTGTGGGGTTTTTGTTTTTTTTAAATCTATTAAGAGATGGCCAGGAGAAAGAACATCCATTTCGGATTAACAAGGTTATTAGCACTTAATTATGTGAGGTGTCTGTAATTGAAAAGGGAACAGGCGGCACTCCATCAATATCCCCAGACTCTCTAAACTCCTTGGGGCTAAATCTGTAGGTTTCTCTTTTTCTTCTTTTTTTTAAAAAAAATATTATTCACGGGGATATGAAACTATAAATATTAAAACATCTTGCAAAAAAAAAAAAACGAAAAGAAAAAGGAATTACAAAGAGACGGTTGCCCTTCCCCTCTGGATATTCCAGTGCGTGGGAGGCTCTCGCGTTTACAAATATTCATTAAGGAGGATCTGCTAAGTACCACCATAGCTCACAGAAAGCGGGAGGGGTGTTAATTAGCCGGGGGAGGGGGATTCAGAGTAAATATTTTTGTAAATTTTCCCTGTGAACATCTCCACGCATATAATCCACCCCAAGCAGAAACAGGCACGTCCAGCCGCTTGCTCCAGGGGGGGCAGATGGAGAGGGCGAAATTAAGATGCTGCCGCAGACTTTCATATGAAGGTAGGTGGAGGGAGGGAGGTTTCAGGGGCCGAGATTTGCCTGGCGGAAACGTACCCCCCAGGTATGGAAACTTTTCAAGAGCGAGGGCCCCTGGAAGGGGGAGGCAAGGACGTAGTCGGTGGGGGACAGGAAGGAGGGGGCCTAGTTCAAGTAAATAAATAAAAATACTTAACCAAAAAGTAGAAGCTGTCGATTTTGACCGATTGTTATGAGCATTTGGGGTCAAAAGGAAGTAATTTAAAACAACTGTTGTTGAGACATTTCAATCTGAAGTTGCTAGACAGAGCCAAACAAACAAGTGGGTGTCCTGCCCCCTCCCCAACATAAATCCTGGCTACGTCCATTGGGGGGTGGCCTTCCTGGGACAGGGAGGGACGGGGCGGGACGCTGCCGTTTGGCTTCCCAGCTGCAGGAATACAGAGACTTTTGCCCCTTCGCCTCTGCTGGGGGAAACCCGGGGGGGGGAGGGATACCGAAACTCTCTTCCTTTGAAGCTGCATCCAGCTAAAACGCAGCCTCCCTGCCCCGCCACTCCCCTCTATCTCTTCAGGCACCCCTGCCCGCCCCCCCACCACCACCCGCAAAAAAAAAAAAATCCCCGCAGCTGCAGCATCCATCCATCCAACCTCCTTCGCTTTGAATCAAACGCGCATCTGGCGCACTGCAGCCCCGGCCACGCACGAGCCAGGCGAAGGCCGCCCAGGCAGGTGGGCTCCCGCACCTGGATTGGCGTTTGCTGCCATCTGCTGGCTGCGCGGCAGGTTGCAGTGGCTTGCAAGAGGGCGACCGCAGAACTACCTGGGCAGCGGTCCGTTCCAAAGGGTCAGGTTGCACCCACGCAGTTCCCTGCAGCTTTTCGTTATGCAAATAGCAGCCCCAAGCAAAGCCGGAGCAACCTCCCGCCCAGTGCAGCAGAACTGCCCTAAATCCACCTCTGCAACCAAACCGCCAGTGTCCAGGGCAAACTGCAAAATGGGTGGGGCGCCACGGTTCTCCTGTAGCCCCAGGAAGCTCCACCAGTCTGGCCCAGGAACCGGCACACTGCCAGCCAAGGCTCGCATAGCCACCTCTACATCTACGCTGGGCAGTGCTGTCAAGTATCCCGTTTCCCCCGGGATTCTCCCTTATTTGAAGCAGTTTCCCGCTGCTCTCCCTTATTTTTTATTTCCCTTAAATTTCCCGTTTTTAATGGAAGCAGCTCCTCCCCTGCTGGCCAGGGACTGGGTGGGAAGACCTCGCCTACTTGGAGAGAAAAGCCTCAGCCCTCAAAGCAAGTGGGAGCCGTTTCCCGTGCTTACAGGGGGGTGTATTCCTCCCCCTGCATCAGCCCCTATCCGTTGCCGCTGAGCCCCTCAGCGGGCCAATAGGGTTAGCTGGCGGGCAGAGCCCGGCTGCCTTTGAGCAGCTGCTGCTTCCTGTCCTGTTTTGTTGGGATCAGACAAGAAGACGATGGGGCTCCATCGCGCGGAGCACATGGCTGCCCTCCTCTTTGCTGGCTGCCCTCCTCTTTGCTCCGCTCCGAGCCCGAGGCCGCTTGGAGTTTACATTGCTGCTCCCCCCACTTTTGCTTCTGGCTCCGCCCACCACTGACATGTGACTGTCCCCAGGATAGGTGAGACTGCTGATCCCTTATTTTCAAATCCGAAACTTGACAGCTATGACGCTGGGTACTGGCGAAATCCTGCCATGCCTAGGGCTGCCTGATCCCACAGGGGACCTTGGCTAGGGGTTCTGGGGCAGAAGGGAGCCGAGGGGGCTGCCCAGTGCAGCAGCGAACCAGCGTGCATGGCAGCAGAGCCAGCCAGGGTGCAAGAAGCATGTGACAAGCTGTCCCAAGGCTAGAAAAGGGAGCCACCAGTGGTCTCCTAGCCAACATGACACCTTTGGGACTGCTGCAGACCAACTGTGCCCTTCTGAATGTGTGCCTGGGGCAATGGCCCCCAATACCCCTGCCAGCATCCTACACCACTGATACGAAGCCCCCTGGAGGGAAAACAGCACCTGCACACCATAGCAACTTTCCCCACTTGCAATTCCCTCCCACAGGTATTCAGAGGCACCCTGCCTCCTCCTCCAGGGAAGGTAGGTGTTATGTACTGAGTTGAATAGGATCCAAACTGCAGCAGTCTGATTGGTCCTAGAACAATAGGATTGAGATTGCAGCAGTCTGACTGGTCCCAGAACAATAGGATTGAGATTGCAGCAGTCTGATTGGTCCCAGAACAATAGGATTGAGATTGCAGCAGTTTGATTGGTCTGCAGGAGCCAACCAATCCAGCTCCAGGTGGAAGTGAATCCACACTCTGATTGGCATACAGGAGTATCCCAGAATTAGCCAATCACGTGGGGCCCATTGTGTAAATAGTGTATATAAAGCAAACGTTTTGGGGGAACTACATTCCTCACTACTATGAGCTGAATAAAGAGCATGAAAATCACACTGGACTCCGAGTATCTTTCAGTAGGGTAGTCATAGCCACTGATAACTTTATCCTCCATGGATTTGTCCAAGCCCCTTTTAAAGCCATCTATTTTGATGTCCGTTACTTCTTGAGGTAGCTTACGTGCTGGGTGAAGAGGTCCTTCCAATTGTTTCTCCTGAATCGTCCACCATTCGGCTTCATTGGATGACCATGTTGGGTTTCTCGCCCTTTTCCTAAACTAAAGAGCACAAAACATTGTAACTATTCCTTGGTCCACCCCTAGGAGAAACTTAGCTGCCTTTTCCACCTTTGCAGTATCCTTTCTGAGGTGGGTTATCCAAAAACTGTATGCCGTAGCCCAAGTGTGCTCCTTACCACAGATTTATATAACGGTTTTAATCTCGGAGGCGGAATTTGCCTTTTCACGCGCGGCAAACATCTTCATCCGCCACAACTCCTCTAAGTTCTCCTTCCTGCTCAGTCACTGCCAGTTCAGACCCCATGGGTTTATATGTGAAATTATGATGGATTTGCCTCCATGCGCATCACCTTACGCTTGCCAACACTGAATGGCATTTGCCCTTTTTCCACCCGTACCATTCTTTTAGAGCTCTTCACAATCCTTTTCCATTTTAAGCACACTGAACGATTTGGTATCATTATCAAACTTGGCTACTTCACCCCTAAGTGTAGATATTTATTTATTTATTTATTTTTAACAAGTTATAAAGCACAGGCCCTGATCCTTAGGTAAAGGTAAAGGAACCCCTGACCATTAAGTCCAGTCGTGGACAACTCTGGGTTTGCGGCGCTCATCTCACTTTACAGGCCAAGGGAGCCAGTGTTTGTCCGCAGACAGCTTCTGGGTCATGTGGCCAGCATGACTAAGCTGCTTCTGGAAACGCCGCTTACCTTCCTGCCAGAGTGGTACCTATTCATCTACTTGCACTTTGACATGCTTTAGAACTGCTAGGTTGGCAGGAGCTGGGACCGAGCAACGGGAGCTCACCCTGTCGTGGGGATTTGAACTGCCAACCTTCTGATCAGCTCTGTGGTTTAGACCACAGCACCACCCGCTTCCTTAGGAGACCCGATTTCTTCCCTTCCTCCATTGAGAGAACTGTCCATTTATTCTTTTTCTTTAATCATCAGTCATAAAAGGACCAATCACCATCATTACATGTCTTTAGGCACCAGGCAAAAACATTCCTCTTTACCCAGGCCTTCAGCCATTAAATAATTTATGGTCTGTTAAAGTTGGAGCGGGTGGGGGGGGGGAGTGACTGATATTGTGCTTATTTTTTTTTATTATACTGCCTGTTATAATGCTTTTTATTATGTTTTTATTAATGATGCTCCATAAAATGTGTTCTTAATGCTATACACCACCCTGGGATCTTTTGATAAAGGAAGGTATATAAATTGAAATAAAATAATAATAATAATAATAATAATAATAATAATAATAATAATAATAATATCTGCTGTTTTCATTTCAAGGGCAGCTCCCATTTGCAAACAGCAGCTTCAGGGGGGCTGCTTTTATGATGACTGTGACAGGAAGAAAAAGAGTTAAAACTTCCCTTAGGAAGGGCCATGGCTCAGAAATAGAGCACCTAGTTCATATGCAGAAAGGCCCAAATTCAATCCATGTCATCTCCGGGTAGGGCTGGGAGGGACTCCCATCTGCAGCAGAGAGAAGTCCAGAAGCAGAGGTGAGGAGGACAGCCAAGAGGCACAGATGGGTCAAGCTGGGGGAAAGCCACATGTCACTCCAACTCCTGCTGTGACAAGCGTCCCTTCCCCTGGTCTCCCAGAACCAGGAGACGCATGAAAAGGGCAGAGGAGAAGGTGGCTTCACACAGGTGCAGTCTCAGATTGCTTGGGGAAAACCCTGGAGAGGTAGGGACTGCAAGGAGGCAAGACCAACCGGAGCTGCTGTGCTCATTAGGACTGACACTTCTGTGCAGATCCTGTTTTTGCTAATAACTTGCCTGGTGTGGTTTACTGCTGGCTCACTCCTGTCAGGCTAATGTGAGGGGATGTGGCTGAGGAGGTGTGGCCCGTGTAGACCCCTGAGGGGCCAGTTGAGAGGTCTGAGCAGCCACATTTGGTACCAACTGCCTCTTCCAGTTCCTCACCGCTCTTCCAGACCTGCAACAGCTTTCCAAAGAGGTCCTGCACCCCCTAAAAGATCTGGGAGGCCCTCCCACACACAACATCCATCTTCCTCCTAGAGCATCCCTTATTTCTTCACAGGCTCATTTGATATGTTGATGACAACCTGGAGCATTCCGCCCCCTAACATGGCTGTAATTGCAGAGCATCTGTTTCCAACAGTGACTGATGAGCCACCGACTCTGACATCAGCAAGAGCTATTAGAGAGGGCGGCAGCGGCAACAGCAACTGAGAGCCAAAGGCAAAGGGGTAGCCGATCCAGAGTTGCTGTTTTCCAACTCCAGCATGAAAGGAAGTGTGCCGAGGCCCCGGAGCTCTCCAATATGGATAGGTGAATTAATGTATAAACCTCTGCCACTGAAAAAGGATGGGTGGCAGGCCAATGAACCTTGGCCAAGGCTTCCCTGTGCTTATTCTATATGCCTGGCTATTAAGCCGATGGAAATACCTTAAAAAATATTAATCGGCTAAAGGCAGGAGGGGCAAGGCAGCCAGAACCAACCACCACACCAAAGCAAATCCATTTTTTTAAAAGAAAAATTTATTAAATTCTAACAATAAAACACACACAAAATACAAAATACAGCAAAAAAAATACAAACCTACAAAAAATACAAAAATCTTAACAAACAAACACTTATTTAACTATCCGTGTCTTATTCCTAACATTGTTTTGGGACCTCCTCACATCCTCTCTTCTGCGTTCATTTCTAATCTTCTTTAGTAACTTTATAACATTGTAAAATCTTCCTTCTCATCTAATCTGAATCTTTATAAACAATAATCATCATTTAACTCTAATAGTCCTAATAAAGATAAACATAACATATGTCTAACTACTTCTTATATCCTATCTTAATCTAACTTCTGGCATTACTGTAGCCTTATATATCCTCTGGTTTTAATTTCAAATGTCTATCTTTTCACGTCGTTTCAAATAGTCTTTGAATTTCTTCCAATCCTCCTGCACCGTTTCTTCCCTCTGGTCTCAGAGTTTCGCGGTCAGTTCTGCGAGTTCCATATATTCAATCAACTTCATCTGCCAAAGCAAATCCATCTCTGCCGAACTCCGCCAACACATGATCCCCTTCCCAAGGGGACCACCAGGGCGAGACCAGAAGTCTGGGTGACAACGTCATAGACAATATAGCAGAAACAGCAGCTACTCCGTCTCCCAAGGCAATTCCAAATCAAAGACCGTTCTCCCATGTTGCCATAGAGAGTTCCCAATACAGTTTGGAGGTTCAATTGCAATTGAAACATTGAAATTCGGAGTCACCCCAGACAATTCCAGTTGGAAGGCCTGGTTGGGACTAGGGATAGGAGATATGTATCATTCAAAACTGAAGTCCATGTTGTGATATCGGTTTCATAGTTTTTGACCTGGCAATATATCGCGAATCGTGATGTTTGTTGGGGCTGGGCACTATATCACCCAAAACCAGTTTTAAGTCCATATTGTGATATTGGATTCATAATTTTTGATCCAGCAGTAATCATGGTGTGTGGGTGGGGTGTGTGTGGGTGTGGGTGTGTGGGTGTGATGCAAAAATCACAACGTGGGAAAAACCATTATGCCAACCAATGCCTCTACATAGCTCCATCCTTATTTCAGACACTGTGGTATATCGGTATACCGTGGTGTTTAGCTGGTGATCTATCGTGATGATGAAAACCAGATATTGCCCAGCCCTAGTTGAGACCTAGGAAAGATGTAGGCCCAGCTGTCACAGCTAAGCTGCACATCTGGGCTGGGGCTCTCACCCCCCCAAAGTGTCTTCTCCTAGCTGAGGCACAGGGAACATCTGTGGTCTTCCAGGTGGTTCTGGGCTCTACAACACCCAGCAGCCGACCTGACTCAAGATCCAGACATGATGGGAGTTTTAGTTCAACAGTATCTTGGAGGACCTCCTCTGTCCCCTAGCCCTGAGCTAGCTGGCAAGTGGCCCTTCCCACTGTGCCCTCCCACACCCCTCAGGCATGTTTCTATGGAGGTGGTTCGGAGAAGGAAGGTGGTGGTGGTTGGGGGGGAACTCTGGGCGATGTTGTGCACTGAGGACTAAGCCCTTAATCTTAACTAAACACATTACTGATGAGCTCATCAACAAAAATCTAATTATTATGTGTGAGGCCAAGCTTAATTGCTTGTCCTTGACATGCATAATGTACCACATAAGCCTATTACCCAGTGTAAGCCTATTATTATTATCATCCGGCTTCCTGTCAAAAGTATAAAAGTAAAACAGTTAAACATTAGGGGGCGGGGGCGGGGAATAATGGTGCACAATTAGCAGCCAAGCCGTCATACAAGAGATCTCAATTCTCAATAGCGTCTGGATTTTACCCTCGCATCCCCTCAGGTGCATCGGACAAAATGAGCAACCAACAGGGACACCCTGGAGCCTCTGTTATTTACCACACACACACACACCAAAAAATACAGAGGGGCCAAGGAGGTGCACTTCAGCTCACATACCCCTCTAGAGCAGCAGAGTGATAAATACAGGATGACATACCATCTCCTAAGTTCTGTACTAAGGCAGGGTACATGCATAACTCTCTTCCTGATCGGATTACCTGGTTCTCAAGTGTACAGAAGTGTAGGCAAGGTGTATTGAGTAGCACCTAATCCACAACATGTGAGATGGAGCATGCACCTTAAGAAGCTGTTGGCTGATTTTCAGTCCCATCGAGTTTCCAGACAGGTCTTGATAACGGCACAGCGCAAGGAGGCTTGGGAAGAGGGAGGAGTTTGGGGAAGTGATGTCACAATGGAGAAACAAGACCATCTTTGGTGGGGTGCCTCTTCTAGGAGAGAGGGTGGTTGTTTTGAGGTTGGGGAGCAAGTTGGGTGGAAAGTCAACCCTTGGCTTCCTCTCCTTCAGCACTTCCTGAGATAAGCTCTTCCCTTTGTTTTAATAAAATTTATTTGGTTTTTCCAAATTAAAATTTTACAGAGATATATCAAACATAAATAATAAAAACAAGATTCCAAGGAATCTCCTGGACTTCCATCCTCCCCTTTGTGGGTCCTATTATCCATCCTTTCCTCCCGCATCTTTTATGATCAACCGAATCCTTTATCTCTTCCATTATGTCCAGAATTCAACCTTAAACTACAAGTGATATTCCAGTCCTACAAATGATTTTAACTGTTTACAATGGTCTTTAAGGGAAGTTATAAATTTTCCTAATTCCTTATTAAACTTTTGGTCTTCCTGATTTCTAACTTTTCCGGTCGTTTTAGCCATTTCAGCATAGTCCATTAACATAATCCGCCATTCTTCTCTGGTGGTGATAACCTCTTCCATCCAGGACCGCAAATCTTACAATTTGCAAATGTGGACATTATTATACATACATAGATTGTAGGCTCAGTGGACAGAGGCTGCATTGTCTCCATGTTGAGTACAGCATCGAGCGCAAAATTAAGAACCGTCACGTGAAGGCTCTGCCACCTTCAACCTTCGAATCCCTCTTGCTAAATAAAACCCAAGCTTGCCACACCCTTTCCCTCCCATCAGCTCAGTCACAGACACCCCTCCTTGACCCGCCACCCTCGCCAACCCCGCCGCTGTGCCCACCATCCCTCTCACGCTGCTTGGCTCCTGCTCATCACTCCCTAATTAAAGCGTGCTAATGAGACAATCAGGATGCCAGTGCCGGCTGCACCGCGCCCCCACCCGTGTGCCAGTGCCGTGCAGACTTATCACCACTCGCAGGATGTTTACAATAATTTTTAATTTGTACAATTATTAATCATTTTTCTATCTGCCTCATTTGCATAATGATTAGCCTGCTCAGTGTTTGCTATGACTGTGAATGACAGCATTTTAAATTAAATTAAGATTTTAATATCCTTTCCCCCACTCTCCTTCCTATGGCTAAGGCTAATCAAAGTCGACCGGCGACGCCGGTTTTGAAGGCAGCAGCTGCCTTTCCAAAAATAACACTCAAAGGGACATGGGTGGCAACTGGGCTAGCGGCTGGCGCACGGAAAGCGCTATGCCACCCCAGAGCCAAGGACTGGCAACATCTCTGTGGCCAGCCCAGGGGCGGAGGAAAGGGGTGCGGATCGCCCCAGGTGTCACCACTGAGGGGGTGACAAAATGCTGGGTGGCACTCACCGCAGGGCCTGCAGCGCACTCAAGCCATGCATCTCTCCTGGGAGAGACGTGGTGGCTTGGGCGCACGCAAGCTTTGCGCTGCCCAAACGGTCCACCCAATGCCTCCCCCCAAGCTGCAGGGCGGCTTAGTGGGAGGAGGCAGGCAGAGTCCGGAGGCCCCGCGGTACCCGCCGCTGGGTACGCCACCCCAGGCACCCGAGCAGCTTCCTCCACTGCTGGGCCAGCCACTCTGCACAGGAAAAAATTTTCCCCAGGGAGGATGGGGCACCACGAGGCACAGAGCAAGCTGTCAAAAGTCACGCTACAGAACCAAGGGCCTCGTAAGGGCCTCTTCCTTCCTTCCTTTCAAATCATTTTTATTTGTTTTTACCAACACAAAGTTGTAAAAATTCAAATATATATCTATATACAGAGATCTCTCCGAATCTCAGGACCCCCCACCCCACCCCTCCATGGAGTCCCATTTTAAACAATCAAAACTGCATCTTCTTCCAAACTCTAACTTTTATTTCAATCCATATTGTCCATGGTCATTGTTACGCTACAAGTGAAATCAAAATCCCACCAATGTTTCCATCGGCTTACAGTGATAACTTATAAATTTTTCCCCATTCTTTTGTAAAGTTTTTGTTCTCTTGGTTCCTGAGTTTTCCATTCAGCTTTGCCATTTCGGCATAGTGCATCAGCTTGGTTTGCCATTCCTCTCTGGTAGGAGGGACCTTGTCTTCTTTCCATCTCTGGGCTAGTAGCATCCGGGCGGCTGTTGTTCCGTACATAGAAAGTCCTTTCTGGTCCTTTAGAATGTCGGTACCTGTAATTCCTAATAAGAAAGCTTCTGGGTTTTTCTTAGCAAAAGTTGTTTTAAACAAAAGGGCCTCTTTGGATCCATACAGCATTTAGCACCAGGTAAGTGTCCATCAGTAGTAAGTATGTTAAGGTCCCTGGAGGCAAGAAAGGATCCAGCCAAAAATGCATTCCAGATGAAGATCCAGCCCTGCCATTGGGGAGTGGGGCAATGGCCTCAGGCGGTAGATCTTGGGGCAGTGGTGGCAAACCCCTCCTGCAGCTTTACTTCCTAATCCCCAATGATTGAGCCCTAAAAGAGGAAGGGGAGACTGTGCCGTGCGTTCAGCCGTCTTGTCCTTTGTGGTTAAACCTCTCTCTTCAGCAGCAGTTCTGGCCAGGAGAGTCAAGCGGTCCGCCCATGAAACTGAAACTGTGGGGGGGGGGGGGTTGGCAGAAGTGCAGCCCTAAAGTTAGGGGTGAAGTCTGTGGCATCATCATACTTCAAGACACCATGCAAACCTGTGCTCATCCCCTTTTCCCTCTACCTTCCATCACTTATTTGGTGAAAGCGAAGCTGTAAGTTGTTAAAATTTAAAAAAAAAAAACCAAATAAATTAAGCAATAGTAATAATGATGATTGATTGCACTTAGTTCAGCCGAGGCTGCCATCTGCCACCTCCCTCCCACATACAGAGTATACAAAGCAAACTCAGCAGAGAAACAGAACGGCGGAGAGAGGAATTCCAAGGTGAGCTGATAGAAAGGAAAAGAAACACATATTTGTTCATCTGCCAAGTATTTAGGGGCCTGACGTTGGGAGGAAAAGGTCTTGGAATACTCCCTGAAAACATATGCTCCCAGATGTTCCTGTTTGGGGGGGATTTAACCCTGGTAAATTCACACACGTTTAACATTTGACACCTGTAAGCATGCTACAACTGTTGTTCCCTAGGGTCTCTAGCAGTTTCTTCCAGGCAAAAATGCATCTTTGGTTTCCAGAGCATATGCATGCACTCCTTTGAACACGGAGGTATGATGCAGTTCACCACCGGCTCTTTTACACACAGCAGGCAAATTTTAACACTGTTGGTAACAGATTCATAGGACAGTTGGACTCACAAACATATGGAATCTAGGAGGGCAATGCCAAGTGTCAGCCGAAGACATTCTGCTGTCCAATGTAGAGCTCAAACGGCACCGCTCCCCCAGTTCACAACGCCTGAAGGAGGCCACTTCACCCCATGCTGCATAGCAGGGCCGGCCCTCTGCAGGAGTAGCAGGTGCCTACCAGAATGTGTGGTTTGATTAAGGGAAGGGGGCTGTCAGGAAGCGATCCTTGGCACAGGGACTGGGGTGTAGCAATCAGGACTTTGCAATTTGTTGTTGTTGTTGTTGTTGTTGTTATAATTATCATTATCATTATTTTATTATTTATATCTTGCTCATCTGGCTGGGTTTCCCCAGCCATTCTGGGTGGCTTCCAGCAAGATGTAAAAACATAATAAAACATCAAACATTACAAACTTCCCAATACAGAGCTACCTTCAGGCGTCTTCTAAAAGTTGTGTAGTTCTTTATCCCCTTAACAGCTGAAAGGAGGGCATTCCACAGGGAGGGTGCCACCACCGAGAAGGCCTTCTGCCTGGTTCCCTGTAACTTCACTTCTCGCAGTGAGGGAACTGCCAGAAGGCCCTTGGAGGTGGATCTCAGTACGACATATCAGAGGAAATCCAAACATGGCAGAGCATGCAGCAGCAAGAGAGCCAGTTGCATACCAGCTCCCAACAACCACACAGGCCCTGCCTGCTTTGTGCTCCAGCTGTGCCAGGCACTGGGGCGCTGAGAAATTCCACACCTCATCTGGCAAATACAGAAGGCCTCTTGGGGGGGGGAGCAGCTTTCATATTCAAATCACCCTTGGCAAAGAGGAGGGGGGAGAACAAAAGGAGGGATTTGTGGGCCTTAGCAACCAGCACAAACCCCTTGAGCTGAGTTCTGGCCAAAAGCAAAGGACAAGCCTCTCCGCACAGGAATCCGAGCAGTTTCAGTCCTCTCTACAGAGCTCTGCAACGGTGAAGATCTCTCACACACAACATGGAGAGCCCTCCCTTTAAAGAGTGCCTCTGCGAACTCTGCGACTGTGGGTAAGTGCAGTTCCTCTAGGTTTTGCAGGTTAAATGGTAGCCGGTGACAAGGAGCAGCTGGCCATGCGTAGACCTTTACCCAGGCCCCGCATTCCGCCTTCCTCACTTCCAGGGGCGGGTCCACTCAACCCACACCACTTGGACCAGGTGTGGCGTCGAACCTGGAGCCGGTGAAAAATGTTGTTGGACTCTGCCTCCCATCTGTTCTGACAGCCTGAGTGGCCAATTGTCAGGAATCGTGCAGGTTGTGGTCCGCCAGCACTTGGGAGGGGTACAGCTTCTCCACCCCTGACTCAGAGCTTCCGTAGCTGGAAATAGATCTGGTTTGGCTTAAGCAAGCGAGCCCATCTACATACAGAAGGAGGAAGGGGAAAAAACAGGCAGCAAGCAAGCCCAGCTGCATTGCAGCACATTGCAGAGAGGATGGTCTGGGGGCCTGGATTTTTAAGGGATGCTCCGATCCCAGAGCCTTCACAGTGGTACAAAGCCTGGTGCATCCTGCCCACTGCTCTTTCCGTTTTCCAAACCAGGCCTTTATCTATCAAGGCAGGTAGAGAACGTCTGTTACAGAGCAGCCTATAAAGCAGTATATGTACAAATAACAAAAAAGTATCCCTTTTCTCCTTGGCACACAGAGCTGGTGCCAGAGAGACAAGCCCCCTTGATGCCACCTAGTTTTCAAATGCTTGCTTGCTTCCCATGCAGCCGCCACAAGCGCCACAGGAACTGCCGAAAGCAACGGGTGCTGCTGGCGCAGCCAAAGACTGGGAAGGGCTGGCTCTCTCACTACAAGGCAACTTACACTTGCCCACCAGGTAAGGGGAAGGGGGGGCCCAGCTGGCCTGGGAAAAGGCTGGGTCAGTCCCTTCGTTTCCCTGATCTCAACCATATCCCAGCACTTAACTGCTGTTCTTTCCCCTCTGCTCCAAACAGCTGTGCACCCGCGCAGCAGCAAGAGGCCCCCCTGCACCCCTCCACACCCAAATCCTCCTCCCATGGACCTCCAGACCACGCAGAGGGCAGAGTTTGTCATCTGGGATCCAGGCAAGAGAACCGAGCATCCTGTGAAGGTAAAGACAAGGGGAGGTCTCCTGTAACCTGGGGTGAGGGCGAGCTCCCAGTTCTGCACACAAATACCTACTTAATTTGCCCTCTTGCTTTTAGCACATCTCAGGGAGAAACAGCTTCAAATACCTTGAAGGGAAGAAAGGGGGGGCTTTTGGTTGGAATTATTTCTGTTAAGGAAAGCTGAAGGAAACAAAGTTTTCTCCCCCGCATCTCTATGCAATACCCTGCGCAGACCAAACCTTGGTTCAGGGTTGCTTGTACATTTGATAAAGCACCCTGCTCCTAAACGTAACGTCATCACAGCACTTCACAGTTTTATGAACACACAGGTGGAAAGTTAGAGGCGTGCAGGTGAGATTTACTGAGCGAGGTGTGGGGCCATCTGCTTTGCAGGAGAGGAGAGGCCAGCCCCCACAGGGACCCTTCCAGAGCCAGGCTCTCTGCCGCCTCCCCTTCCCACCACGAGCATCTGCCATCTCGCAACATCCAAGCAAGCTCCAGCCCTGCAGCCCTGCACTCAAGAACAGCTCCAGAAGCAAGGGGAGCTCCCAGGGATTCAAGAGGGAGCTTCCAGACCAGCCAGGTAAAGCTAAACATGAAGAAAGCAGCAGCACCAAAACTAAGCTTGATAAGGGGACATTCAACTAACCTCAAATATAGTATTGGTTCTACCAGATCAGAGCCACGCTGGGGCAGGAATGGGAGCCTGGCTACATTTCTAAGTTGGAGGCTGCCTCAGGTGTTTGAGCTAAAACAAGCAACTAAAATGTTTCCTCTCTTCCTGTATCTGTCCCAACCTGAACACAGTCCAGGTGAGTTTTTCCTAGGATTAAAAGCAGCCTTCCATGCCATGAGGGGGAGTTGCAAGGCTGAGGATCTGAACTCTTCACACCAAAATAGAAGGGTATCATTCACCATTTTCTGCTCTGCAGGAGTAAATGTCATCACCACCCCCAGCCACCCCT
This sequence comes from Lacerta agilis, assembly GCF_009819535.1. Classification (NCBI taxonomy): domain Eukaryota; kingdom Metazoa; phylum Chordata; class Lepidosauria; order Squamata; family Lacertidae; genus Lacerta; species Lacerta agilis. The sequence goes on along the minus strand of NC_046326.1, from coordinate 15,697,277 downwards.
TGCCCTTGGAGAAGGGGGCATTCCTTGGAGAGAAGAGGGCCATCAAAAAATCCTCAGAACCGGCAGCAGCTGAATATGTGACCAAGTACCAAAGCGATTTCCCAGAACAAAGGTCCTTTCTTGGCCAGGCTGCTCCTGCCCTGCCGCCTCTGGACAACCTGGCAATTAACCCAGCTTTCAGGTGAGCATCACAGGTGCTGGGGAACGATTCTGGGGAGGTTTGGGGCTGAGGAGAGACAGGAGCAGGGACTTCACATGTTAGTCTGATACCGTCAAAACAAAACAAAAACACGAAGAGGCCAACCGCACCTTAAAGACAAAGCCATTGATTATGGCGTAAGATGTTCTACATTGGGCAAATGCGCCAGCACCAATGGGAAAAAATAAATGCACAGAAATAGGATTTCAGAAAGGAGAACATTTCGACCTACCAGACCACTCTGCTGTTGATCTTGGGGAGGCAGCGGGCCATCCACAGAGAAAGGAACTTCAGTGTGAATCTGCTGAATTGCGACTCATCAGTAAGTTCAGTAACATTCATTTGAGTCTGAATAGAGACCATGGCTTCCTGTCCAAGTATAGGTGTTAACATAATTATCTTTGCAGTGCTGAGTAAATGGTGACCAATTTGCTGTGTCAAGGGTTCCTGTGCCTATTTAACATACCCCCTAAGCTCTAACTGAATTATCACTGATGGTACTTTTTGCATCTCAGGACTGTTCAACTCCCACCTTGCATTTATCTCCTCCTGCATCTACACCCGTCAACTGAGATATCACTTCATGCATCTGAAGACACGTGTTTTGGTCCATGGAAAGTTATGCCATAAATCAATAAATCTGTTAGCCTTTAAGGTGCCGCAGGGCTGATTTTTCTTTGGCAAGTGGTTTAAAGTCCCAAGAAAGGTTCCCTTTCATCCCCTTCTCAGGACCTCTCTTCTCGTGAGAAAGTGTAGCTTCTTCTTCTTGGGTATTGTTACATTAGCACAGGTGTACCCAGGGGAATTTTCATTGGCCAACCATGAAAAGGTCAGTGAGGTAAGACCAGTCTCCTTTGAGACTCTAAAATCAATTCCCAAGAGGATCGAATGAATCACTATTCCTTCACAATGAGAGAACAAATACTGCTGCATGGTGCAACTGGCTCAAAGGCCTTTCAGTAACCCGAGACTTAACGGGGGGGCCATTCACTGCAGATTCTCACATGCCATCACTTCTGCACAGAACCAACTTCCAGACTGTCCACAGAGAGAGCTACCGTAGCTGGAACGCCTCTGCATACTCTCGTGCCAAGCTCATCACGCTGAAAAAGAACCGGGGGGCAGAGGAAGCTGGGAAATTTGAAGGAGACAACGTCACCAAGGGTTCATCCCAGCAGCAAAGGAAGTTGGTAAGAGAATGAGGGTAGTACTTTCCTGATTGGAATTTCTCTCCCCTCACCCCTAAGGCTTAGGGAGGGAAACAGTGGAGCCCATTGAATTTCAAAATATGAGGGTCCCACTTCCTATTGGCATCATGCCCAAGACCTTCAGGCTTCACTGATAGGGTAGCTTCAAGTCCTCATTGCTCCCTTGGCTCCACTGGAATGAAGCCTAGGCACATCCCAACCCAGTGTTCCACCTCCAACGTGGGTCAGCTAGCTGGGCAAGCAGACAATTCCCTCCCCTGCCTCCTTCACTTCTGTAGCTACTTATATCCTTTTTGAAGGGACGCAGTGGTCTAAACCACTGGGCCTCTTGGGCTTTCCGATCGAATCCACTTGATGGTGGTGAGCTCCTGTTGCTCTGTCCCGGCTTCTGCCCACGTAGCAGTTTGAAAGCACACCAGTGCAAGTAGATATATAGGTACTGCTGCAGCAGAAAGGTAAACGGCATTTCCGTGTGCTCTGGCTTCCGTTGCAGTGTTCCATTGCACCAGAAGCGGTTTAGTCCTGCTTGCCACATGATCCAGAAAGCTGTCTGTGGACAAACACAGACTCCCTCAGCCTGAAGTGAGATGAGCACTGCACCCCATAGTCACCTTTGACTGGAGTTAACCATCCAGAGGTCCTTTACCTTTACCTGTATCCTTTTTGCATTCCTCTCCTCTTGCAGCTTCCTTATCACCTTCCTGTCGTCCTCAACCACGCGGAGCCCATTAAACATCCAGGCACAGCCCTGAAATCTCTGGCTGCCCAGTTTGACAACTCCACAGCACACAGGTTCTTCTTCAAGGACTGGGGAGCTCAGCCTCGTATTCGATATGGAGACCCCCGGGAAGGAAACTGCACCCACTCCTTGGTAAGGGACCCATTGAGCAGTGTGCTTTGGGGCAAAGCCGTAGCTCGGGGGCAAAGCCATCACTGCACCCTGGAATCCTGCCTAGTCACATCCTTGAATACTTTTAAGGCTCCAGGTCCAGTCTCTGGCATTTCCGGTCTAAAGGTAATGAGAAATGCATCCTGCCTCAGCCCTGTCAGTCACAGCAGACAATACTAGGCTCAATGGAGAAGTGGTTTGATTTGCTGCAAGGACATTAGAGAGGTGGGAAGGCTGTCTTTTTCATGGGTCAGGGAAGAAGAACTTGCCCCAAATGTATCGCTTCTGTTAAGCAGAATCACCAAAAAGGGACACGTCGCAGGCAGGAGCCTGGAGGCATCAATAGCAAACCCCAATCTGAACCAAGGTGAAAAAAGCAGCTTCGCCCCCCCCCCAAGAGCCAAAAATGCCTGTTCCCAATCTCTCAGGGCACTGCAGATTTCCCAAGGGAAATGTACCTATTGTTCAAGCCCAAGGAAGTAGGAGTTGAAATTGGATCAGCTCTTCATTAGGAAGAGTGAACAAGATGCACGCACACTGCCTAGCATCATTTTCAAATTTCCTCAACGATCTACTCCACTCTCAATCCTTCCCATTTCTAGTTAAACTACCTCTTCTGCAAGTACAGTCATACCTCGGGTTGCGTTCGCTGCGGGTTGTGTTCGCTATGGGATACGAACGCGCTGAACCCAGAAGTACCGGAACGGGTTATATCCAGGTTCGGCGCATCGCGCATGCGCAGAACCGGCGAATCGCATGCACAGACGCGGCACTGCGGGTTCCGGATGCTGTGGGTTGCGAATGCGCCTCCCACACGAATCGCATTCACAACCCGAGCGTCCACTGTATATATGAAGCAGATGTGGACGTGGTGGATTGGGCTGCTCTCTCACAGGACAGCCCTTTGTCGGCTCCTCTCATGGCTGTGACTTAAAGTGTCTGGTCATGCTCAGACAAAGGACATTTTAATACTGTATCCCATCTCTGCCAACCAACACTGAAAGCATCTGCTGCTTGTTTCTGTTTTGTTTCAAAAGGGCCATTTTGGCAGCCAAACCACAACATGCAGCACTTACCTGCTGAAGAGAGCGGAGAAGGCCAAGAGCTACAAGTCAGAACTGAAACCCATCCAGACTGAGGGAGGGCAAGATTTTGCCACCATCCACCGAGAGGCTTACAGGTATCCAGCCAAATAGTGGCCAAGAAAAGCCCCAGGGAGGCATCCAAAAGTTTGGCTGGGCTATTGCAGGGTAGAGATTGGAAGAACAGCAGCTTAAGCAAGCTCTGCATTCTCTTTTGCAGGCATATTCCACTCCCTGTCTGTCGACTGCAAATGTACCTAGCCCAGCAACAGAAGTCTAGAAAAGAAGCAGACAACTAAAGTGTTACTGTGCCATAAGGGTCAGACCTCAGGGACTAATGGGTGAATATCGTGGATTTTAAAGGGAGCTGGAATCTATGCTCCTTCACAAATTCTAAAATTGTATTCTCAAGTTCTGTTCATGTTTGGATATTGCCATAGCAAAAACATACTTGTGTTCAATAAAGAGGAGTAATATAAACTTGAAACAGCTCAAGCCCAAATCTTTCTTGTTCCCTGGTACAAACATGGTGGTAACAGAAACTTTACAAAATGCACACAACTAAATCAGAAAAGGAAGTTGTTATTTACAAACTGTACATCAAAAATACAAAGGGCTGTAGAAATTTTAGCTGCAAAGAATCCCATTTCCTATGAAAAAGTCTTTGCATTTAGCTTCCCTGTGTTCTGCAGGAACAGAAGGGACTCCTTCGGTGACATCAGCAGATGTTTCAGGGGAAATGCAAAAGGGTTTCAAAATCTGCACGTTGACTTCCCAACTAGCTCCTTGAGCTGCTGTTGGAGGTGAGTTGATTCTCAAATACAACAGTGCAGATTTCCAGCTGGTCCTTTTAGGGAAAGGTTATGGGAAAGCATTCTCTCTGCCCAGGCAAAAACTGCACAGTCCAGAAGTGTATGCACCCAACAGTGCAAGACAGAAAACGCAGGAAGATGCTGTGCTTATGTACACCAGGATGTTCAGAGTCACAAACCAGCCAGTGGTTTCAACCATGGCCAGCAGCTGCAAGAAAACACAGTCAAACCCTTCCAAGGAGCAGAAGGAATGTTATTCAATGAAGGGAGTCCTCCTTAACCTTGTCTCTTGCTGCCCCTTACCCAGAAAAAGCACCTGAGATTTCAAATTCAGCTTACGATCAACTGCAGCAACCTCAACTGCTCCATGAGGTTAATATGGAAGAGACCAGTTTCTTCCAGCAGTGGATTTCCAGAGGTTTCCATTCGAAAAGGACTTTGGGCTTCTGCACCATAGGTGGCTCTCTCTCACTCCTCCTTGTCCAGTCTATATATACTGCAGGAATTCCATCAGTCTCGCCTTCTGCCTGGAAAGAGCAAGCTGCCTCCAAGCCCTTCCAAAACCACCTGGAACAGTCTTGATAGGTGGACCCCTTTAACCCTGTTGCAGAGGAGATCCTTCCATCTCCAGCACTGTGAGGAGGTTCCATCGCATCTCGGGATGGAAAATCACATGTCCTCAACACTCCACTTGTATGCCAGCTCCTGAACTGCCTTCTTACTTGAGATCCTGGCAAAGCGCTTCTGCTCAAAGCCATTGGACCTACAGGAACAGAAACAATGTCAATAAGGTGACCTAACAAAAAACTGTGGTAGGCAGATTTCTTGGGGGAGCTGGGTGGCCTTCAGGGTGCAACCAAGTCTTTCCAATTTCCCAGCCCCAAATCTAGGTCATGAGAAAGTTGCCAACAACAGCTGAATGGAGATATCCCACCCACCTGCAAACTTCACAAAGAAACCCCACTAGGGATGCTGCTTCAGAGTCATGATCAGGGATAGAGGATGGATGCAAAACCAGAATGTGTTTCAGCAATAAGTCAATATTGCATGTAGGAACTGCCACATGCGTACATCACATAGTTCTTTCTAACTGGAGACCATCAATTACCATTACTAGCAGAAATACAGACTTACCTGTCCACTCCATCCCAGCGATACCCAGGCCAGATGTTGAACCTATTAAGTGGGGGTGCTGGTCCATTGTATCTTGGCTTTTCTGAAGGAGGAGAAGGGAAATAAGCAAACAGCTTCAACAATTTTTTTTTCCAGTAAAGCCAGGGAGTTATGCTAGCACTGACCCAAAACACATAGAGGAAGTCAACAGTGGTCCTCAAAGATGGTTTGATTTACGGGGAAGACAGTGTGCAAAGCACAGCGTTCACAGGAAAAGAGAGGCAAGGCAAGAATGCAGAATGCCTGATCTGCCATCCATCACAAAATGCCTTCCTAGAGGAAGCAGCCCTGAACATCTCCCCCCCCCCTCCATCCCAAAAAGCAATTTTTGTTGAGGGGAGCTTAGAAGTAGAATGTGAGGACTGGGTGTAACAGAAAAGGAAGACGGGGGTGTTTCCTGGCCAGTTCTCTTCACCACAAAACTTTAGTCACTCCTCTGACTCCTGATACCCCGTCCTTTTCAAAAGGCATTGTTGAAAAATCCATTTAGGTGCATCTCTTAGGATCAAAGTTATTTCCAAGCTGAACATTCTTAGCTGTAACAGATCAGAATTGACCTTTGGGAAGTACAAGAATTAGCACAGTGCCTCTTCCTGTCAACCACAGCCACCCTCCCCACCGCCACAAACCTTTCCACCAGTAACACCTGGAGACTGCAAGTGCTAACCTTTTGTATCTTTCTTCTCCTTGGCCTTCTTCTTCTTAAGGAAATCAGCCATGGGGTCCCCTTCACGCTCCTGCTCCCGCAGCATCTTGTCCAAGTCCTGGTCGTCAATGTACCGGGCCAGTGGCTTCTGCATTTCTTTCACCGCATCTTCCACATTCTGCTGCTGCTGCCGGCTCTGTGTGAGGCTGCAGGGAGAGGCACAAACCAAAGCAGGGCATAAGCAGATGGACTCAACTTTTTTTTCTTGCCGTTTTTGCACAAGATGCTACAGGAGGTTTGGAAAGAGAGAAGGGTCACCTGCTGTTGCCCAAGTCAGCAACACACCAAGGAAGGCTTGACGCAGCGGCTCTTCTCTTAGGGGGACGGTTGTGGCTCAATGCTACAGCCCCTGCTTTGCAGGCAGGTGTCAGGTTCAATCTTCTGAGCTGGTGTTAGGACACCTTCCTTTCTCGTTGTTAAGTGAGTTTCCCATCCCCATTTTTCAGTGGCCTGATAAGGAAGTGGGGCTTCTGCCCTGAACACAGGAACCATCCAGCTTACCCCTTTCCCCATTTGGCATATTGCTCATCTCGCTCAGATTTCTCCTCTGCTTTCTTGCGCTGTTCCAGCAACTCCTGCTTCAGGTCTCTCTTGCGGCCCGACTTGTCCCGGAAAACCGTTTCAGCATGTCGCGATTCAGCTGGGGGAGGGAAGGAGGCGAGAAGGAGTCAGGCATTCAAGCTAACCACAACAGGGGACTGAAAAATGTCACACCCTCGAATCTATCTGTTTGGTGGACTCAGCACACCCAGTAAACTTTTGGTTATTTCTGTAGAGAAGCAAAGCTGTAAATGATAAACTGAACTGGTATTTTTCCGCTTGCAGGAAGCGCGGGTCTCTGGGCTGCAGAACTTTGCTTTTAGACTTGCAATGAGCCAAGGATGAGGCAAATCGTATGACTCACCACCACTACTGCTAGCAGCTCTTGAGTTTCACAGGTCTACTGTGAAAGGTCTATCTGTATTTCCTTTCAATCTGCTGGGTGTGAACAATTAGACCCCAAATATCTGTAGGCTTGCACATTTTTCAATCATAGCCCATCACATCCATATGAAAGGATGGTGGTTCGCTTTAGAGAATGCAGCAGCTGCAACTACCCATTCCTGCAACTAGCAGTCCCAGCTTATCACCACTGCATTTGCAGGAGGACCCGCCCAAAACACTGGTGGGCCCTGCTCCACTATGGAGGGTCACAGCTGAACATTTCCTTCTGAAAGCCGCTTTCATTCCTGCTATAGTAACCCAGTCTTGGCGGGGATGGCATGTCCCGATGGGTTTTAAACAGAGGTGCCCATACAACCCAGGGGGTGAGGGCTGGATTCATGTCCTACTTGTGCCATGAAGTCACTGTGCGACCCTGAGAAAGTCACCTTCTCCACCTCTGCCTCCCACCCCACAGCTCACCTTCCAAATGTTTGCTGCTGCTTTGCTGTTTCCTGAGCTCATGCTGCTCCTTCCTCAGCAGCTCAGCTGACACTAAGCCAGCTTTGCCCCCCGAAAGCATCTGAGGGCCCTGCAAGCCAAAAGCAGAACAACAGCAGTGTCAAAAATAAAAATGCTACCCTTGTGCCAGTTCCACAAAAGTACTAAACCCCATACAATTCCAGTGTAGCTGCCTCTAATGGAAGTCATTCCCCATAGCACTTGGGGAAAGCATACAGGTAACCATTACAGGGTTCCACAGCTCCTTACTTATTTATTTAAAGCATTTGTACTCTGCTCTTCAGCCCAAAAGGCTCCCAGAGTAGTTTAGATATAATCAATTAAAACAAGACCTCCCTGCCTGCAGATTTACCATCTTAAAACACACACACACACACACACAAAACACACAAAGAGAAAAGGGGCAGGGATAGAAGAAGCAAAAGCAAAGTCTGGCACCAATTCTGAAACCGCATTTCTTATCGTGGTTCTCATACTTACAAAACAGAACCAGCACATTTACTGCTGAATAACAAAGTCCTCACCTTTTGGATGCCATCCTTCCCTTTGGTGTCCTTGGCCCGTCGAGGTGGTGAGAGGTCAAGGGGGCTCTTGGATCTGTGGTCCTTCCTCCTGCCTTCTTGACTTCTTCGGGGAGGGGACAAATCAGAGTCTGAAGAATTGCACCGTGTTCTTCTGGGAGGAGAGAGGTCGGAAGGAGAGCTCGGGCGCTGTGAGTGTGTACTGCGAGAGGCCCGTGGTGGGGAAAGGTCCGAATCTGAGGAGGATTTGGCACTCCTCCTGGGTGGAGGAGAATTGGAGTCAGATTCAGAATCATGTCTCTGGCGCTTCCTTGGTGAAGGTGCTGATGAATGGGACCGTTTATTGGCTTCTGAGTCTGTAAAGTGGCATACAAGCATCAAAACAAATTACTAAATGTGACTGGATGTTTACCAGGACTTCCAATAAGAATAACTCACACTCCCCAAACATACTCCTCTCTGGAGAAAGGCTTCCAAAAATCTACTAACCTCTGGCGTTGCTTTGCTTTCCTAGACCCCCAGCGGGCAACTGCCGTTTCTGAGACAGCAACGGGCCGGCATCAGAATCACGCGTCTTCTTCTGGGGTGGTGACAGGTCAGCGTAGCGTTCCTGTCGGCCTCCATGCGAGCTTCTGGTATTATTTTTGCCTGTGTCAGAATGATGCCTTTTAGGTGATTCATCTGGTGAGCCACGGCGGCCCCTCCTGGGTGGGGACTGATCTGGTGAGTCACAGAGGACCCTCCTGGGCGGTGATTGGTCTAGCGAGTCATGACGTCTCCTCGGCGGTGACTGGTCTGGCGAATGCCTTGCTCTTTTTTGTTTTGTGGCTTCTGAACTGGAAGGGAAAAGAACAAGGAAAACCAAAATGCACATTAGTCAAAGCTTCAAACAGGAAAGTCACTCTCAGTAAAATTTTGCTGCCGTATATGGTTTTGACACAGCAGGCTGGCAGCAATCGGGGAGTAGCAATCCTGACCAGAGAACACCCCGTGGGCTGACTCAGCCTCCTGGTGTTGGCACTTGAAACTCTGCCACTGCCAGTTTCTTTGCCAATACCACCACAGCCAGAATGCCAACAGTCCACCATGTGTGCTCTTTATTTGGAATCATGCGACAATCAATTATTTATCTTGACACTCCTCTTATACCGCACTACAGCCAGCCCAGTTCTAACTATGTTCATAAAGATGCTGGAAGGCTTACTGCGCCCTTTTCAACTTTGCAGAGCCTACACAGTCTGTTTTCAATGAGCCTGCAACAAGCTTTGTGCCTTAGCTTCTAAGATTTCATAGAGCTGGTGTGCTACAAACATGAAGTGCTAGTCATTCCTTCCACTCACAAACTATATTAAACAGCTGCTCCAATCCATAAGGTTAAAGCCACTGTCACAGCAGCTGTTAAAATCATCTTGAAGGAGCTTTTCTTCTTCTTCCTCCTCCTCCTCCTCCTCCTCCTTTGGTGATCCCTTGTAGACTAGTTTGATTGTCTTCCATGAACATTGTCTTAACATTGAGTCAGTAAGTGACTGTTGAGGCCAATTCTGGATCCAGACGTCCTTCCACAGTGGGAACATAGTTTTCCAGGCGGGAGTTGATCATGGTGAGTGTTGTTAAATGTTCAACTAAATACCCTCCTTACCTCTTTGTTGACTTTGCAGTCACAGAATGATCAGATTCTTGTGACTCTTTCTTCTGATCTGAAAAAAGAACGCAATTCCAGCCATGTTTATGTAGATCTCTGAATTGTCTACATAAAAATCTACATTATGAGGTGCAGGTTTTGTGGCCTTTGCAATTGTCATGCAAAGGACAGCAATGTCTAGAAAACTAACCCAGGAGCGGTGATGTGGAGTGGAACACGTTCCAGTGCTTTATCTTTCTGCAGAATGCATTCCATCTCATATGGTAATTAGTAACAATGAACATCAATTGAAAATACAGTGTTAGGCAAGTCAGACAGATTCAACCTTTCTAAGTGTTGTTTACTAAATATAAGTAAAATAAACACACTAGATTAGATCACCTGCTAGAGCATCAGAAGTTTTCCAATGCAAATTACCCAATTCAATTTTTTTCTGGAAAATTCACATCACTGTCCAGGAGGAGAGCACATATATTTCCATGCAAAAGATCCCAAGGATAATACCTGGTGTCTCAAGGTGGGAGAGACTCCTGCTAGTCAGTATCTATAACACTGAGTTGGATGGATCAAAGTCCGACTTGGCATAAGGCAACTCCCTGTATTCCTATGCTCACCCCGCTCCCTGAGCAAAAGTAAACCCCCGACAGGCTTTTTTGGCAACCCACAAACTTCTTTTTCAAACTCCACTTCCCACAGACTGTTTCACCCTGCAAATACTGCTGGACTACAACTCCCGCCATCCCCGAGCATTAGCTATGCTGGCTGGGGGATGATGTGAGTTGGGATGTCATTGAAGGGTCACTGTTGACCCACTTCTGTAGCAGTCATGAAAAACGGATTACACTTGACATGTCATAGCAAAAATGTTCACACTAGCTGAATTCTACATGAGATTTCATTACTGACACAGTTTGCATTCTTATGACTCATAATGTCTTATTTTGTTAAGACACCAATGAACCTCTACATTGCCTAAACACTAATAAGTAAAGTGCATTTATTTTCCTTCTTCATTCTTTTTTGTGCAGTGAACATGATCTCTTGGTTACGCTTCCATAACATTTACTAAGCTATTTCTCTCTTCACCTAACCTCACTCTTCTGCCACACCTACAGAGAGACATAACTACACAAAAGAACCCCCGCACTCCCCCCAAAAAAATTGTGCCCGTCTTGGCTGTGTGCCTACATGCAGAGCTAACCTGATGAAAGTATCTCACAGAGCACAAAATCACCATCCCATTAGAAGAACTACAGAACACTAACCTCCCAACAGCTTCCACTTGTTACTGGTTCGGAATTCTTCCATCCATTTAACTTCATCTGGCCGCTCATCAATAAACTCAGCCACCTGGAAGGAAAAACAGAAGATCTGGGCAATCCCAAGAGGCATGTCGCACTGCAAAGCCAAAATCTCCCCAGCTGAGCAACACTTTTCACAGTGTGTACTCAATGCATCTGTGCTTGTCTGAACCCTCCAGTTCCAATGAGTAAAATGGAAATTATACTGACCTCCACTACACACAACTGAGAAGAAAAGACAAGAGTTAAACAGTTCTAAATAAGTGATGGTACAGCTAAGCACTCTGTTTCCAACTGCCTCTAAATACTCACCACAGGCAAGTCTCCATCATCCCCCTCCTCATCCTCTTTTTCCTGCTCAATAGGGATATTTTTCCAGCTCGTGTCATCATCATCCACTATGCGAATTCTGGATATCAAACAAATAACACAACATGATCAAAGATCAGCATATTGTCTAAATGTATTGTCTGAAAAAGAGCAGCTCTCTAGAATAAGAAATCGCATCAGTATCACAGTGTAGCATCTTACGAACACTTCAATTTATTAAGCCATCATACTCATGAATAAATCTTCTAGATAACTGCTAGGCTGTTAGAATGTAGTTTTGCTTATCATCTTGCTGCCATGACGAGTCTGTTACAGCCCAATTTCATGCATGTATTCAATGGAGCAACCTTAGCCCCTAGAGCAGAGCTTTCCAATTTTTTCATGTTGGTGACACACTTTTTAGACAAGCATCATTTTGCGACACAGTAATTGTTTTACCAGCAAATTGGAGGTTAAACCCCTTTCCAACCCCAGGAGGCGCACGGGAAGTGTTTGTGCGACACACCTACACACTAACATTGTGACACAGTTTGGAAAGTTCTGCCTTAGAGCAAGGGTGGGAAACTGCTGCACTCTGCCTAATTTCATGTAGGTGGTGGAGAGGGAAAGATGCCATGCCCCAGACAGATTAACCCCTCCCCTAAATGTGGCTCTGAACAGGAAAAGGCTCCAAGGTACCATAAGGGGAGAACAATTGCATAAATCTACCTAGATATTGAGGGGCATGGGTGGCGCTGTGGTCTAAACCACAGAGCCTAGGGCTTGTCAATCAGAAAGTCGGAGGTTCGAATCCCCGCAATGGGGTGAGCTCCTGTTGCTCGGTCCCTGCTGCTGCCAACCTAGCAGTTTGAAAGCACGTCAAAGTGCAAGTAGATAAACAGGTACTGCTCCAGCGGGAAGGTACAGTAAATGGCGTTTCCGTGCACTGCTCTGGTTCGCCAGAAGCGGTTTAGTCATGCTGGCCACATGACCCAGAAGCTGTTCGCCGGCTCCCTCAGCCAGTAAAGCGAGATGAGCGCCGCAACCCCAGAGTCGTCCGCGACTGGACCTAACCGTCATGGATACCTTTACCTTTACCTAGTTATTAGGTTTCCCACATCCAAGCCCAACATTCTGACTACTCTGTTAGAAGCTCAGAATGCACAAGTGGCCTGCACCCTCATTTTTCTTATTATGTGGTATCCACTGCTTTAAGAGCTGAGTGGCATGCTAAAGGCTTCTATGGGCAGCACCATCAACGTACTTGCATTTTGCAGGATTCTCACACAAGGACCACAAACTCCTGCCTTCTAGTACATTACAATCTGAAAGCTATAGTAAACTCCTAGAAAAGACGGGGAGGGAATAGGATGAATGACAGCCAATGCTACAGAATGATAATGAGGCTTGGTTACACAGCTTGAGAGAAAGAGGGAAAATGGAAGATTGGTGGAGACATAAAAAAGACTTGCATTCCACCACTAATCTGGTAGGAATAGGAAACCAGAAATTGCACAGACAAGGTCATGAAATGCCACACAGGTGATGTGAGCAAGTGGGCTGCCTGGAACGCTCTGTTGGGTGGTCCGGTGGGAAAGAGATACAGTAATTGGACTTGTTCACCTTTGTCGTATAGAAGGAGGAATTTCACAGGAGGAATAATCCCAGCATGAAATGCAAGCAGGCTGCTAGAGAAGGAAGAGTCTCCTCCACACACACACACACACACCCCAGCCATGCAATGCTCCAGCCCTCCTCTGCCGCATTTCAACAAGCAAGTAAAAAATGCTGCAGACCAGTATATTTGGGCATATTTGCAAGGCTATTAAAAAACATAAATGGGCGTTATGGCTTGAGAAGCAAGGCGGGCAGTCTGACCAACCAAGGCTGCCCTGCAGTGAACTTCGGCATTCGACCGTCATTTATTCATTTATATCCCTTTCTTTTTGCCCCAAGAAGCAAGACGGTGGCACACATGGTTCTCCCTTCCATTCTCACTTAACACCCCCGCACACAACAACCCTGCGAGGTAGGCGAGGCTGAGAGGCCGTGCGAGGGGATTTGAAGCGCAGAGAGATTTCTATGCGTTCACACCCCTCAAAAGGAGGGGGAAAGCAGAGCGGGGAAGGGGAGGAGAGTCTCCTCGTCATCAGCAGGGAGGAGCAGGCGGCGGCGACAGAGCTAACATCCACCCCCGGCCCTCCATCCTTATTCCCTTCCTCCTTCTCTATCCCACCTTCCCGGCGGCAGCTCCTTCGCCGCTTTCTTCTTCTTGCGCCGCTTCTTGACCTCCGAATCCGCCTCCGGCCCGTCGGCCTCCAGGTAGCGCCGCCGCAGGTATTCGGCCTTGGACAGGCCCGAGGCTGAAGCCGAGGCCGCCGCCATCTTCCTCAGGCGGGAGGAAGCGGAAGCCAGGTCGGCGTCGGAGTCAGAACCATAGAAAACGAGGCTCTTTCCCCCCTTCTCTATGGTTGGAGCTGCTGGGGCTGTGAAGAGCGAGGGGGACCTGGAGCGCCCTCTAGCGGCAGCATCTCTGCGCGAGGGATGGGAGGCAATAATCCCGCGCCCACCAGGCGGCCGGGCAAGGGTCGGGGAGGGGGGGGAGCAGAGCAGCGACCCTTGTTTATTATTGCAAGCCTCTCCGCACCTTTTCCTTCAGGGTGCTCAAGTGAATGGCTTGATAACAATTGTAGTTTAATGGTGAATTTTGGATATAATGAAGATGTTAAAAAAATGGATTATTATAAAAGATGCAGGAGGAAATGACTAACTATAGGACCCATGAAGGGGATGAGGGAAGTCCAGGCGATTCTATGGAATCTTGTATTTCTGTTGTGTGTTGGATATGTGATGGTAAAACTGTAATTTGAAAAACCAAATAAATAATGTTACTTTCTTTTTAAAGTTGAATGGCCTGGTTCTCTTCCTCCCCACCACAATACTGCAAGGTAGGCTAGGAACTGGCCCAAGGTGTGCTTCACGGCCAAGTGAGTGGGAGGGGGAGAGAGAATGATAGAATTGTAAAGTTAGAAAGGATTCCAAGGGTCATTTAATCCAACCCCTGCAAGCAGGAATCAGTTTAAGCATCTCCGACAGATGGCCACCCAGCTTCTGCTTAGAAACCTCCAATAAAAAAGTGTGCCACCTTCCAAGTGAGTCTGTTGCACTATCAAACAGCTCTTAGTGCCTGAAAGTTCTTCCTAATGTTTAGTTGGAATCTCCCTTCTATTTTAATCCACTGCTTTGGGATAGTCCCAAGAGACTGAAGTAGTAACACAGTAAAGAGAGAGGAGTGGAGAGAGCAGACCTACCACCTATTTCTCATAGGGAGGCATAAGAGCCAACTCCTATATTTGAGGGGGCCAGGGGGCCCCAAAGTTGATGGGCATTGCTGCTCAAATGATGTGTGTGTGCCACGTCTTATGACCTAATTATGCGGGCCTAATTATGCGGGGCAGAGCTTACCTGGCCCCCCCAATATTTTATTCAAGTTTGCACCCCTCGAGGGAGGCCCTTGCCTCTCAGGCCAGCTCTATACTATTGCCAGGCTGAGAGGCTTCCACATCCCAAGAACAGAGCAATATGAGCGATCACCTGCTGCTGCCCTCACCTCCTCCCGACTGTGGATTTCCCAGAGGCACTGGGGGGGAGGAAGCACCATTAGTGTGGGAAACAGGACAGCAGGATATGTATGGTCTGATCCAGTAACACATTCCTGGTTGGTATTCTCTACCCACTGCAGCACAGGCCAGAGAGCCAAGTACAATTCCATGCACACCTTTAGTCAGGTAGAAAATACGACCACAGACACAGATCTTTAGAAGCCCCGTAATTTACAGGAGCCTTTGTCCACCTGGCACCCTCAAGATGTTTTGAGCAGTCACTCCCATCAGCTGCCCTTTCCACCCACCAGGATGATCATCCAAAACAGATGGAGAGCTTCAGCCTGACAAAGGCCAATTTAAGCCAAGACACCTAGGTGGAGAGGATTACCTTATACAAACCCTATTTACGAGTGTGCAACTGACAGATCTCAGCCGTGACAAGTTTTTAGACAAAATTGCCCAGCCTTAGCTAACACATGAAGAGGTGTGCATGCACACGAAAGCTCATACCAAGAACAAACTTAGTTGGTCTCTAAGGTGCTACTGGAAAGAATTTTTATTTTATTTTGTTTTGACATGAAGAGGAAAGCAGGCTACACTTCAAAGCCCCTACGCTTGCGAAGCAGAGATAATCAGCACTGCTTGTGTGAAGAAAATGATTCTTTCAAGGTCGGGTCCCAGCTTTTAGTTTAAGAGGGAGCTAAGGTTGATTACATCCCTACTGTTCTTCAGCACTTGAATATCCCTCATTTTTCTCCTAAGAGCAGAGTGACCCTAGCAGAGGGCAAGCAGGAGTTGTCTTTTCACACACCTCACTTTTATTGCTCTGGATAAAAACAAATGCAAAAAAAAACCAAACACCCGCAAGGGAACAGGGGAGAAGAGAAGACTGACAATGTTGCCTCCCTTACTGAAAATGCAAGACTACTCATGCAGGGGGCAGCCCTCAATACAGAACCAAGTGCTGAAGATCCTGGGCAATGATATACCTGGGCATCTAACTTCGATGGGCTACTTGGGGGAGTAAAACAAACGGAGGATGGCCTGTGCCATTTGCGCCAACGGAATCCCAGGCCATAACAGAATGAGCCTCAAGCCAGAAGCAATGCTTTCGCTTTTTATGAGAAGCCCTGCTAGCAGCTTTCCGTGGGTCAAATTCAATCCAGAGTCACAAGCAGACCCTTCCTTCGCCAGGCAGGCGGAACTGTTCATCTTTTTCTGCACAACACTGTCCTGGCCTCTGTGTGGCGCTGCTACCGCTGGGAAGAGCAGTCTGCTTCGTAGCCCTCTGTTTTCATGTCGTTGAGGCCCAGCTCTTCGTTCTGCTCAAACCGCCGCTCGTAGTGCTCCACTCGCATCTCTGGGTCTTCCTCAGGAGCGTAAACATTCTGCGGGCAAGAGGGGGTTGTGTTATGCGGGGATACGACACAGAAACCCACCCTGCACAGCCCACAAGGAATGAATCACCAGCTTTGGGGAGTCTGGGGGGTAGAAGGACACCATGGCCCGCTCCCTGTTTAGCTCATTTTAGGAAAGGGATCACATGGCTTACGCAAGGGCCAAATCTAGAGCAGGTGTATATTAAGTTACATGGAACAAGCATATGGATGAGAGCTATCAGCCAGCGCAGCAGGTGGTCTGGGATGTTGGGAATTGAGTCCAACGTTCATCTGGAGAACACCAGGTACCCCATCCCTGACTTGTATACACCTCTCTCTCTCGAATACTTTTCAAGGCATGCAAAGCTGGGCCTGAGTGCAAGCATGCTTGGATTCTTCGGCAATATGTTTGGAGGCACCTGGATATCTGATGTTTTTCCCAATCTCAAAACTCCCCACTTATCCTCAAAATCCAAGACGCTAAGCCAAGAAGATTGCAACTTGGCTCAAGCCATTTTCAACGGTGGGTGTGTTAGCCAAGGACTCCCCGGCATCAAGCCCCCAATGCACTACGCAGGCCCCTCAAACCCCAAAGTTAGGCACTTGCTCTGTTCCTCATCCTGTGTCCTGTTCCTGACATGGATAAGGAAGGTACAGACTCCACTGTGGCCCTATAAACATCCCTGTTGTAACCTCCACTCCTTCAGCATTACCATCCTCCGCTGTCAAGAGGTCTCCAGCTCTGTCAAATGACTGCCCTTTCTTCCCTTGCTGTCCTGGGTGTTGAGCTGGGTAACATAACACCTGGGTTGGTGCCATCTTAGCCTGTTCTCAGCAATGTCAATATCTTAGGCCTCTCGTCATCACCGTAATTTTGTGCTCCTTCTCCCCAAACACTCTGAAACTCAACAGCCAGGCACATGCATACACCACAGCTTGTCTTTTTTAAATGGGCCATTCTCAGAACATTACATTTCCTGTTCTCAGGAACCAACATGGCCAGCACTTGCTACAGAAATATCTGCTAAACAACCCCTTGTTTCTTCTGTCCCAAGTTCACTGTACCTGGAGGTAACTGTTCCCTGCAGGGTCATCCAGGATAAAATGTATCCTCAACTGCCCATCCACTACCTGGAGAGAAACAGAAAAGGCATGCCCATCAGAGATGGCTTCATAGCCTCTTATCCCAGCCAGAAAATTAGCCCATGTACAGGAGGAGCATCAAGCCAAAGAGCCCAAATGCCCTTCTCATCATTTATTTAGCTTATTCAATTCAATAACCTTTATTAGGCATAACAGACAAGATGATTTCAGAACAAACATTGTGTATAACATATATAAGATATAAAATCAACAAATTAAGGCTTGTATTAATTAAATCTTTAGCACTAAAATTCACTACTAATCCATAAAAAAATAATTTCAAACTTCTCATAACAAACCTTAGTTAAAACATCAGTTGGTATAAATGGTATAACAATATATCAATTCCGCATTACTATTTAATTAAGATCCCCTAATCCTCTTTGTGGTGGCTTAATCTTTCTGCATGGACTGAGCTTAAAAATTCGGCCACTATTGAAGTGATTTTATCATTACTATCCGATAATAGTATTTGAATAGTTGGAAACGTAGAGGTAGGCATGTCCATTTGTAAAGCATTTAATAACCAACTTCTAGCATTAGTGCCAAAATCACAAGAGAAGAAGATATGATCCAATGTATCAAGTTCATTCTTACTGCATTTACAGAAACGTTCAGATTTTGGGAGAGCTAAGTACCTTCCTCTTACTATCAAGGAGGGAAACATGTTAAATCTAGCTAACATAAACAATCAACAGGATTCGCGCTTCTTAAGATTTGTAATATATCCCTTTTGGAAATCTCTGCACAAAGGGAAATTTTAAAAAGGGGGGGGAGCAAGTGCTGTACTTAGCGACATCAAAAATATAGCTTATATACCACTCAATATTAGCAGTCTCAGAGAGAGACCTCGGAGATTATAGTGGGTGAATACTGGGTTGACAATGAAGGTGTCAACCCAGTATGCAGTAGCTGTGAAAGGGGCAAATTCCATGCTAGGAATCATTAGGAAAGGAACTGAAAATAAAACCGCCATTATACAAATTTATGGTGTGACCACATTTGGAATACTGTGCAGTTCTCCACCTCAAAAAAAACATACAGTTGTACCTTGGTTCTTGAACGTAATCGGTTCTGGAAGTCTGTTCGACTCCTGAAACCGTTCAAAAACCAAGGCATGGCTTCCGATTGGCTGCAGGAGCTTCGGACGTTCGGCTTCCGAAAAACATTCGCAAACCGGAACACTTACTTCTGGGTTTTCAGCGTTCAGGAGCCAAAACGTACAAGTACCAAGGCATTTGAGAAGCAAGATAGAACTGTATTGTAGAGTTGGAAAAGGGTAAAAAAGGGGGGGCAACCAAAATCATCAAAAAGAGGTGGAGAAACTCCCCTATGGGGAAAGGTTACAGAATTTAAGGTGAATAAGAGGAGACATTATAGAAATGTATAAAATTACTCATGGCATGAAGAAAGTGGACAGAGTATAAAAATTCCTTCTCCCATAACGACAGAACTTCTGGACATCCAATGAAACTAAAGAATATAACTCACACAGTAAACAGCTCACAAATATGAAACATAACTAAAAACTAGTAGGTAAAAAAGGTAAAGGATCCCTGGATGGTTAAGTTCAGTCAAAGGCAACTATGGGGTTGCGGCGCTCATTTGCTTTCAAGCCGAGGGAGTCGGCGTTTGTCCACAGACAGCTTTTCGGGTCATGTGGCGAGCATGACTAAACCACTTCTGGCGCACAGGACACTGTGACGGAAACCAGAGCAGTACCTATGTATCTACTTGCACTGGCGTGCTTTCGAACTGCTAGGTTGGCAGGAGCTGGGACAGAGCAATGGGAGCTCACCCCATCGCGGGGATTCGAACCACCGACCTTCTGATCAGCAAGCCCAAGAGGCTCAGTGGTTTAGACTACAGCGCCACCCGCATCCCTTTTACTGAAAATCAGTAAGCCTATATCAATAACATCATAAAATCCAGCAAAATTAAAATTTATGAACTACAGTAAAAAAAAAGTACAATAAAACAGAATAGCATAAGATGCTGAGTTAAAGGCATAAAGAGGCACCAAACCTGCTGCAGCTTCCTGCCAAATGCACAGAGTTTTTCTGCTCTGTCTGATGTTGAGCTGTCCCCCAGAGTGAATGGGTTCTTCGCCACCTGCAAGGGACAACTCAGAATTTAGTCCCTGTTCAAAAGGAGGTCACCCTCCCTAAGCCAGCCAGTGACTCTGCTCACATCCAGCAGTTTCAGTCTTCCCATTCTGTAACATTATTCCTGTCTCCCGTCCCTCCAGAGACCAACACCTGTTGGCACCTGCTGGCAAGATGCACACCTGTCTAGAGGAAGGACTTTTCTCCAGCTGAAGTGCAGCCAACAAGCCAACTCAAATTTGTTTTGAGTTCCTACTGGTTTAAGGAGTTCCCCCCCCCTCCTAATTTAACAGCTTCCTTCCAATATGTTTTTTCATTAAGTGCAATTCACTTTGTGAGGGCTTTACCTCCAAAGGTGGGATATACATTTGTTTTATTACAAAACTCACCAGAGTCTGGATATCCTTTAGCAATCCTTCCAGAGTGGTGAATTTCCCACCCAGGGCTCCCATTCCTAGCTCAAATTCAAGTTCTGGAATCTCCACTCTGCAGGTTTCGGACTATGGAAGAAGGAGGACATTTCACTTAAGTTTCTGGAGGCAGGAATTTGCAAGAAACGGACAATGACGGAGGAAACAGCACCACACCTTGAGGATGTCCCTCGTCATGTCTGATGAGTCAGTCACATGAAGGGTTATTTTGGTCCCCAAAGGCTCTATGGCTCCTCCAGATTTAACCTGTGGACAAGTAGGAAAACTGTAAAACGGACAGAGTTCATTCAAGGAAACATCAACACTGCCAGACCAAAAGCCTCTCACCTCATTTGTTCTGTGCCCACAAGAATCACAGTTCGTAGCCATGATGATGACTTCTTTGAAATGAGGAATCTCTGGAGAAGGAGAAGTCAAGGAAGCCAACAGACTCAAACAGCCAAACTGTTTTGCTGATAGATACAAGACCCACTTCTTTGCTTTGTCAGAATCCCAAGCCACCACCTCCAGCCTCAGAAAATCACTACAAACCACCCTTGACACAGTTGCTCCACCACTAAAAAAGGAATGTTTGGTTGAACTGCACTCTTTGGCCAAGAGCGATGCATCTCCACGCACACACTTTATTGGCCCCACATGACCAGATTGGAATGTGACATTTCACAGATTCAAAAGGATACGCACC
The DNA here is from genome assembly GCF_009819535.1 of Lacerta agilis. Taxonomy (NCBI): domain Eukaryota; kingdom Metazoa; phylum Chordata; class Lepidosauria; order Squamata; family Lacertidae; genus Lacerta; species Lacerta agilis. The sequence continues at coordinate 15,676,644 of NC_046326.1, read as the reverse complement.
ATCTTCATGTTTGTACTGGCCGGAGCATTACATTCGGGACAGTTGGTGCCAAACTGCAGCACCTGGAATACAGGAGAGGGGCACAGTGGATAGCTCAGTCAGTGGAGCATAAGACTCTGGATCTCAGATTCCTGCATTGCAAGGGGTTGGATGAGATGACCCTTGTGGTCCTTTCCAACTCTACAATCCTATGATTCTAAGTCCCTTTCTGTAGGATGACCCCTGCTGGGAACAGGAACCCTCCAGAGGGCGCAAGCCAGACCTAAGCAGGCCACTGAGTACTCCAGAAGACTCTGCCTAAACCTCAAGGTCAGTTTACTCACTTCATTCCGTAGGTCGTCCACAGAGTCAGTCACATCCTCCTTGGATTCCTCAACCTAAGAAAGAACAGAGATGTTGGAAATTGTCTTAGGACCTGCAGCACGGCTCAAAGGTCAAGAGATCGACAACAGTGGCACATGAACTAGAACGCCATTGCCTAAATACAGTGGTACCTCCGGTTGCGGACGGGATCCGTTCCGGAGCTCCGGTTGGATCCCGAGGTTTCCGCAACCGGAGGGACTGCTTCTGTGCATGTGCGTGCGGTGGCAGACTGCTTCTGCGCAGGTGCGCAGTGCAGTAGAGCACTTCTGCGCATGCGCACACGGCGAAACATCTCCAGGTTTGTCGCTTTCGCAGCCCGAAGTTTACGTTACCCAAGTGTAATATAAGCCGAGGTGCTACTGTACTAAGTTATGGAGCCTTCATGAATCCACCAAGCCCAGACACCCTCTAACTCACGCTACCTCAATTCCAAGCAGAGCAGCCTGCTGGGCGGTTCTCCTGTAGTGGGTCACCACCAGGGCTTCGTCCCTCTGTGGGGCATGAGGGTTTTCCACAAAACTGTTGCCAGAGGGGTCGTCTAGGATCTGGCAGAGAGAAAGGAAGGGAAGAGCCATTAATAGCCTCTGTTTGCTTCTGCAGGGAACAATTGGGTGCATGCCAGGATAGGCCAGAGGTCCTCACCCCACCTGGTGGTACTTACGAAAGTGAAAGCTGAATCCACATCTTTCAAGCGCTTCAGCTTACAGATGAATTCCTCAATCTTCTCTGCAATGTCTGGGTGGGTTTCCTGCGTCCAGAAAGCAGAAGCAGTTGCTTTTAGCCTCTATTATCCAGACCAGCTCGGAAGAGGAACTTGGGAGTCCAACAACACAAACTTAAAATCCAACACCACAGGCCACAACTCAGCAAGGCCAATGATCAGGGAGGATGAGAGCTGAAGTCCAACAACAACAACCGGAGAACCAAACATTCCCCTTCCCTGCTTTATAGCAAAGAGTATCAAACAAGCACAGAGAAAGCTGCCTTATATCCTCTGCTTTAGGACCAAGCTCTCTGTTATTTGTCCAGCATCACTTGCTGCATGTTATTGCCAGACATAGCTAACAAGTGAGTCTTTGTTTACCAAAAGGGGGGGCAGGTAAGGTGTTAGCCACCCATATTCGGGACTTCTGGGGCCTTTAACAATACTGCTAGAAATATTTAGGACCAGCTTTACTAGCCCACAGGACTGCGATAGAGCTGTCCAAACCAAATAAAGGGTGTTCAGTGCTTCTAGGCAGTTCTCAAGTTCTGCTTCCCGAAGGGTGACTTCTAAACCTAAAGAAGCCCAAAATTCGTTTAATATACTGGCCATGCGATGAGCACTGCCACAGCAACTGCCAGTGCCAGGTATCTTGTTCAATAAGGAAGAAATCATTCAGCAGCTGATGTCCCCAACACATGCATCTTTCCCCCTGCCAGCTGACCGAAATGCCCCATGAAATGACAGGTCAGACCCATACAGACAAGAAAGTCCTCCCCCCTGTGGAGCCCTTACAAGCAGCTTACCCTGCGGAATGACTGGTCCTGTTTCAATCCTTCTATGGCTCTCTCAATTAACCCTTCAATGGTGGTAAGAGCTAATGAGAGGGAGGGAGAGAGAAAGGGCAGACACATCACTACCCAGCAGTCCAGACCCCACCAGTTATATTCTTCCACACTGGCACACAAAAGTGACTTACAGGTGAAACTCGAAAAATTAGAATATCGTGGAAAGGTTCATTTCTTTCAGTAAGGTGAAACTAATATATGAGATAGACTCATGACATGCAAAATGAGATATGTCAAGCCTTTGTTTTAATTGTGATGATTATGGCGTACAGCTGATGAGAACCCCAACTTAACAATTTCAACTTTGGGGTTTTCATCAGCTGTACGCCATAATCATCACAATTATAACAAGCAAAGGCTTGACATATCTCGCTTTGCATGTCATGAGTATCACATATATTATACACCAGTAGCTAATGGACTTTTCCACGATGTTCTAATTTTTCAAGTTTCACCTGTATTACTGGAAATAACGAGGTTGGCTCCTTTGCTGGCTCTCATAGACTGTTATCAGTCCATCCTGCCAGCAACCAGATCCTCTGCAGTGAGCCAAAGACTGGGTAGAACAGGGAAGGGAGGCCCCAACTTCTGCTTTTCAAAAGGCAGCCTGGCAACACAATTCCTTCTCTGCCTCGTACCCCCATCAATTCCACTGCTCTCCCCACAGCTGCCCTTAGAAAATAGAGCAGATGGAACTAGCACACTGATAGCCACTGCAGGTGCACAGAACACAGGGTGAGCTGGCGTCCCCATGATTTAACCTAGGAGCACCACTACTTTGGGAAGCAGTCAGCAGCCACCAACTTGGATGGCTTTAGAAGAGGGGTAGACAAATTAAAGGTGGACTCTCAGTGGCTACCTGCCACAGTGGCTATGTTCTCTCTCCACTGTCGGTGGCAGTAAGCCTCTGCATGCCAGTTGCTGTTGCTGTTGCACTCGAGTCCTGCTTATGCGCTTCCCATACGCATCTGTTTGGCTGCTCTGAGAACAGGATGCTGAATGAGATGGGTCTCTGGCCTGATGCAGCAACCCAACAGTTAATTCTCATGTTAATCTGATCAGGAGAAACACGAGAGCAGACTCTCAGAAAGCAGGAAGCTATTTAGTGGAGATCTGGACCTCTTGTTCAAGCCAGTACAACAAATGCCTCTTCCACACACCCTTTAAAAGCCCCACAGTGGAAAATGTTCCTTTTCACGCCCTCAAACAGCAGCTCCTCCACCGGAACAGGTCGTCAGGAATGTGCTAGTAGCTCCTTGCATCCCAAAGACCAGCTGCCCCAAGACATAGTGAAACGACCATATACCCACCTCCCTTCTGTGAAAAAGCAGGGATTTCAAAGTCTAGCTCGGGGACTCTAGCTGTGGCACAGTCAGTCTTCACCACTTCCCTATTCATATCCTGGGGAGAATGATTTACAGGAGAGGTTATACCAGTCTAGAAACCCAGCAGCCCACCTGATTGGGTGAGGACAAGGACATGCCTAAAGCACACATGAACTAAAGGGAAACACAAGCTGAGTGATAACACCTCCCCAACTAACCCAAACCAGAGCAGGGGTAGGGAAAGAGGCCTTTTGAGTCAGCTCCAGCCCACCCCATTCCTTCTGCCTCTTCCTGGAAGCTTGTGCCCATGTTACCATTTATCCCTAGTAACCAGAGATAAAAGGGTGACCAAAGCCAACCCTTAAATTTGCAACGGGGATAGGTGGCAGTTAGATACCCCACAGGAAATGGTACGAAAACCCAAATGCCTATGGATGCCTATGTCACAGGTGTTTTTGAACTCTGCACTGGAGGAGGGGTGTAAAAGGCATCTCTTTTGAAATGGCAGAGTAAGTTTCTGGCACTGATTGAGTGGTTTTCTATATGTAATCTGGGTTATGGCTTCTACACTGCCTTGAATCTTGGAAAGGTGGCTATTAAATCTTTATATAACATAAGGACCTCAAATCTTGATTTCTTTAGTCTGATTTCTGCAACATGACATCAGCAGCCCAGCCCACCTGCAACCACGCACTGTGCTGCCTTTGTGTTGTAAGAAAGTAAGCTTAATTGATTGAAAGCTTACTTCTCTGCCAATTGTGGTTTCTCAAGCCAGATCAGCTTTACAGCGAATCAGTTCTGTGACGCAGTGGATCCAAATGGGCAGGGACTGTGCCAAAACCAATCTTCAAAGTTGCCAAATTTGCTTCTAAAGCAAAATCAAGGTCCTTAAGCTACCACAGGGGAATGGGAAGCAGACAAACCCGCTCACCTGCTTGCTCTTCACAGTCAGCACATAGCATACACCTTGATCCTGGATCCGGCCAGCCGACTGGATCTCTGAGTTGGTCGAGCCACATGTGTTGCAGGCAAAGGAACTGACAATGATCTCTTTGAAGAAGGGAATCCTAGTCAGCAACAACCGAGTCACCCCCTAGGTAAGGAAAAAGAAGAATAAAGCCAAACTGCAAGGGCTCAGCATCCCAAACACCTGAGCTGCTGCACAGTCACACTTTGCACCTTTCCCCGTTATACAAAGACACTACAACTTCCCCCTGTGCACCAAAACTCTGTAACAGACATGCCTTATCCCTAACAAACACTACCTGCTCCTATAACCCCAACGCTGAAAGAGGGTTGTATACGATAGTCCAACTTGGAGTAGACCCACTGAAGTCAATGGGCATTACTAAATTAGGGGCGCTATTTCCAATGGGCTTACTCCAAACCAAACGAAGAACAGTCACCTATCCTCCCCTCCCCAACCTAAATTCAATAATGATGTTTAGAAACTATATGGCAAGAAAGCAAGGCCTGAGATGGGGTCGCCCAGCACAAAGAAGGGATTTCTCTCCAGGGGCAGGTCCTAGAAGAGGAGGAATAGGGAAGGAAGCAATGGAGGCTGCGGGGCGGGGTTCCCATCTTGGCAGAGGCTGCTACCATTATAAGAAAAACCTGCGTCTTAGCAACCCCACAAGAGAACCCTCTCGTCCCCCTCTTAAGAAGCTGCCGGGGGGGGGGGGAGGAAGTGTCCCGCGCCACCCCCGCAGGACGGTGAGGCCCCACAGCCAGGGGCGGAGAGAGAGAGAAGGGACCAGCAGAGTGAGGACTAGCATCTTGGGGAGGCTCACGTTGGAGTGACAGGCCATGCAGAGGGACTCGATCTCGGCCGGCAGCTGCTCCTCGTCCTCGGCGCTAAGCGGGCGGAACAGCGCCGGGGCCGCTTCTACGCCGCCCCGGACAGGGTCCAGAGCCCCGATGGCCGACATGCTTCCCGCAGCAGCAGCAGCAGCAGCAGCGACCCAGGCACGCTTCCGGCAACCCGGAACTTCCACTCAACGCATGCGCATTCTCACGCATACCGTTAGGCCGCGGGGGAAAAGGGCACCGGCTTCGGGTGACGTCACAGGCGTCGTGTGACCGAATCAGTGCGCGGTACTCCCACGCGGGCCTCGCGGGCTTTTCCCAGGCCTCGGCGGACTCAATAAGAGGGCCAGCGGGCAGACTGAAGTTCAACAGAGGAAGAAATAAGAGGACCAGCGGGCAGACTGAAATTCAACAGGGGGAGAAATAAGAGGACCAGCGGGCGGGCAGAAGTTCAACAGGGGGAGAAATAAGAGGACCAGCGGGCGGGCAGAAGTTCAACAGGGGGTGAGGGGAGAAACCCTGGGGTGGAATTTCTGTCCACGTGGCCATACTGGAAAGCCAGGTTGCTAGATCCTCTGCATAATCCCTAGCCCGCTGGCGGTTAGACCTCAGAAAGGGAGGCATTCCCCTCCCAGTCCGGTGGCAAAGGCACCACCAGGAACCACTTGGCCGGGTGGGTAGACAAGTCGAGCCCTTGCCAAGGTGAGCCTGGCCAGGCTGCAAGCCGCTGGGAAACGAGAGGCCTCAATAGAACCTCCAGAGCCTGGAGAAGTCTACCTCTGAATACCAGTTGCTGGGGAGGAGCTGCTTGCAGGCACCCTAAAGGGTTGTGCATGTCCATTGTGGGTGGGAACCTGAGTGCTTGGCTAGACAGGTCCACCTTGGCCTTATCCAGGAACCAAGCTCTTCCAGTTGGAGGTGTGTGTGTATGTGTGCACATGAATGGGGTGGGTCTCTGCTTAAAATTTAATACCTGGACCAGAGAGTTCAGCCCCCCCCCCCCTTTGCACTGTGGTAGACCACTGCAGATTCAGACAAAACAAGAGGCAGGACCAGTGGAAATGTTACTTTATTACAGACAGTCAAAAAGCCATTTACAGTGCAGAACAAGGAAGCCAATGTTGATGCAGAAAGTGTAGCAGCAATGCTTTGTTCACAGATTCATACTGATCAGACACACAGAGAGAGAGGGGGGGGAGAGGGATTGGTAAATATGTGGTGCAAAACCACTTTGTGGCAACGAAAGCAGAGCTTAGTAAATATTTTGTGCTTAGTTTTGCAACTATTGGAAGGCAATTGAAACCTGGAAGTTCAGCTGTTCTGCAATTTTCTCCATTTTTTCATTTAAAAGAATAATTACATTTCTATACCACCTTTCATCCAAGGATCACAAAAATACATATCATAAGTAACAAGGAACAATAACACTTGTTCAGTTAGCCAAAGGCCTTGGAGAAGAGGAATGTTTTTGCCTGGCACCTAAATATATGTATGAAGGCACCAGGCGAGCCTCCATGGAGAGAACATTCCACAAATAGGGAGCCACCAAAGAAAAGGCCCATTCTCGTGTTGCTGCTCTCTCGACCTCTCATGGAGGGGACGCATGAAGAAGGGCTTCAGATGATGGATGCAGTGTGCATATGGGGAGAGGTGGTCCTGGATGTATTGCGGTCCTGAGCCATTTAAGGTTTTATATGTCAAAACCAGCACTTCAGATTGGCTCAGAAATGGATTGGAGCCAGTGCACTTGGGCCAAGATTGGCATTATATGCTCAGGTAAGCAACCTGGCCACTGAAATTTTGCATTAGACCACAGTCATAAACTGGATATACAAACTGGAGCTGATGATTCCACAGCCATTTATGCATTACCTATTCCATAGGTATAGTGGTTCAGCTAACATCTAAGACAAGAAACAGGGCATCAGAAGTGGCAAATGGTAGTAGTTTCATTCATTGTTATCTATCCATCTATCTGGCTCCTACTGAACATAGCAGCTTAAAGGTGGGTGTCATGGGAGCTGGTTGAACCTTGTTTTAAGCATGGCAAAAAAAGGTTTGAGCAAAGTCACCACCATGTGCTCACATGATGAACATAAGCCTTTGGAGGTTTCAGTTTTCAGTGCTTCTCTTGATGTGGCAATTTCTCTACCCAGAGGTGCATTTAGAGTGAATGCAGAAGTGAGTAAAATTTACACTGAGGAGGCACAGTGAACACGAGTCTGGCCTCTCATGAATAGGGTGCAGTTTATTTATATACCACCTTTTTTTAGCCAGAGGCCCCCAAAAAGGTGAACAACATGAATGCATATTATTACAAAATATATTTACAGAATTACTGCAGTATATATCATAGCTGTCAACTTTCCCTTTTTTGTGAGAAATTCCCTTATTCCAGCACCGTTTCCCATTGCAAAAAAGGGAAAGGTATATTGTATATACCTACAATAAAGGTAAAGGGACCCCTGACCATTAAGTCCAGTCGTGTCCGACTCTGGGGTTGCGGCACTCATCTCGCATTACTGGCTGGGGGAGCTGGCGTACAGCTTCCGGGTCATGTGGCCAGCATGATAAAGCTGCTTCTGGCGAACCAGAGCAGCGCACGGAAACACCGTTTACTTTCCCGCCAGAGCAGTACCTATTTATCTATTTGCACTTTGACGTGCTTTCGAACTGCAGGAGCTGGGACCGAGCAACAGGAGCTCACCCCGTCACGGGGATTCGAACCGCCAACCTTCTGATCAGCAAGCCCTACAATACATCAAATAGAAAACAGTGGCAGGATTTTTAATCAACATTGCCGGGACGGGAGGAATATAATGTGTCGCTAAGAGGAGATCCAAGGAGATACTCCATATCAGAAGCAGCCTCTTAACACTCTTAAAACATGAGTAAAATTAAGATGGGAGCCAGGTCTTAATCATTCTAACAGAGGGAGGTCCAATTTTTCATACCAAGTGGAACACACGTGTACTTTGACACAGAAGCCATGGGATGCACACTGTCTTGCCACACAGGAGAGAGGAAGGCCAACATTTGATATCCCCCCTCTCGTGCCCCCCCTTCCCATGCTGCCTTCCCAAAGCTGGCTAAGAGATGCACTTTGAGAAGGAGACACAAGAGCTCTGGCAGAATCCTAGAGCCCTCTCGCCTTCCCAAAGCTGGGGAAGCATTAACTAGGCTTTGGGAAGGAGACAGGAAGACTGTCAGAGCCCTCACATCTCCTTCCCAGAGCCCAGCACCTTGCTTACCTGGCTTTGGGAAGGCTGAGTCACGGGTGTCAAATGTTGCCAAGGTCCACACATTGGAACACCCTGTCCTAGCATGTTGTTGTTTAGTCGTATCCGACTCTTCGTGACCCCATGGACCAGAGCACGCCAGGCACTCCTGTCTTCCACTGCCTGCCACAGTTATGTCCTACAATAATGTTCAGCAATCTCAACTGCATGGGTGAGGAACTAGAGCTGACCCACTGGCCGGATTCAAAGCTCGCTCACCTGCTATGTGTCACCTTTGATAGATGGGTAAGCCTCAGCCCCCTGGCATCCAGTGATTCAACTTCGAAGGAAGAATCGAGTACTTTCTCTCCCGGTTCTTCCTTTCAAGTTGCAATTCAGTACATTGTGCCTTTTTCTGTCACCGCAAGGTACCAAGTTCAAAAAAAGTGCTGAATTGCAACCAGCGTCTGGAAAGGCAGAACTGCTGCTGGCATCATATGTTGTCAGGTGATGGACAGGTGGACATGGTTTGGACCCAAAAACGCCATGGACCTAATTGGGATGTGTGTGATTATCCCTGCAAGAAGGTTCCACACCGCTGCTCTCATGGCTGTAGCCTTCTATTTAAATGTTTATCGCCTACCAAATAATAAAGAAAAGGAGAAGGGAGAAAATGTTGTTTGCCACAAGAGATGATGTATTGAGCTTAGCTGTATCCAATAATTCTAAGGACCTGTCCAGTTTGGTGTAGTGGTTAGGAGCGGCAGACTCGTAATCTGGGGAACCGGGTTCGTGTCTGCACTCCTCCACATGCAGCTGCTGGGTGACCTTGGGCTAGTCACACTTCTCTGAAGTCTCTCAGCCCCACTCACCTCACAGAGTGTTTGTTGTGGGGGAGGAAGGGAAAGGAGAATGTTAGCCGCTTTGAGACTCCTTCGGGTAGTGAAAAGCGGGATATCAAATCCAAACTCTTCTTCTTCTTCTTCTGTCATTTTGAAAAGGAGAATAAAAGAGCCACAGGAGGAGCAACGTGCCCAAAATAGGTCCCAACCATTAAAGTCTGATGTGGCAGTCTAGGGAAACCACTACTGCTCGGAAGGGTTTGATCTCCCCCACCCCAAAAGTAGGTTATTTTAAAGAGGCCTCCACTGCCTAATTTGCCTGGGCACAAAACTTCAGTATAAGCTGGTGCTTGGCTCATTGAGACTCTGGAAAATGTCCTTCCACAGGGAGTCTAGTCTGGCATGCAAGTCTTCCAGTGGCATGGAGTTTTCCTGGAACTCTTCCAGGTATGAGGGTGTGGGAGAGAGCTTGGACTTCATTTCTTCCATCTCCCTGTCAGTGGTCCTTGTGAAGTTGTCTATCTGAAGGATTGTACCTCTCCTGAACTCCTCAATTCTCTCCTGAACCTCCTGAGCCATATTTTCCAGGTAGGAGTCCACAGACAGCTGGTGATTTTCTTGGCTTCTGTGGGAAGGATGTGCAACCCAGGTGCTGGGGTGAAGGCTCAGCTGCACCTTGAGTTGCTCCAGGTTCCTTTCAATTTGGAGATGGAGAACCCTCGCATTGCGGGTCAGCTTGCCAGTGAATTCTTGTAGATATTGACTGAGTCTCTGGCCCTTAACAGCAGTGTGAGGTGTTGTGTTTTTGTGGAGTTCTTCCATGGTACGGTGGATCTCAGTTACCAACCTGTCAGCATATGGGTGGAAAATCTCCTTCACCTGGTCAATAAAGGTAGCTGCCTTTTCAGCATAAGAGGCTGTAAACATCTGGACCGCACCGGGAGTTTCCACCAATGGAGCCTCTGCGTTGAGGTTGGGTATGAAATGCTGGTGCAATTCTCTTGTGCATAGCGAGACCTGTTCCATCAGCTGCTCTGTGAGGGGAGTCAAGCGGAGACGGAGAACTTCTAGGTTCTGGCTGATTTTTTGGTGTGCCTCGTCCATATAAGGAGAAAGTTTCCTCCGGAGGCTTTCGACCTCCCTCTGGATGATCTGCCGAAGTCCATCGGCATCTTGGTAGAACTGGGGTTGGAATCCCCTGTGGCCTGGGGTCAACTTCTCAAGGACATTTCCCACGTAGTTGGCTCCATCTTGGAGATTTTCCTTCACATTTCTGAACAAAAGAGAGAATGCACACATTTGCAGAGGGGACACAGACCTGAAAACACAGTCTTGAGTCTGAGAGTCCATTATTAGGATTGTACCAATACCGCCCCCTGTAACTGTCCCTTATGGCTTCGGTTTGACGACTGATCCACACTCAGCTGGCATCTCTTCACCACTCTCAGCCTCTTCTCAGTTGTCATCGCAAATCCCCCAAGACTGGTGCTCATTAAACAGACAAACAGGAATGCAAGTACAGTGGTACCTCGGTTCTCAAACGTAATCTGTTCCGGAAGACCATTCGAATTGAGAAACACACAGTGGAAGCCATTCGACTTCTGAGGCATATTTAAAAATGGAAGCATTTACTTCTGGGTTTTCAGCGTTTGAGTTCCGAAACGTTTGTCAACGGAGATGTTCGAGAACTGAGGTACCACTGTAAATGTTCCACACAACACTGATATTCCATTTCATTTATTAAATTTGTATATTGCCCTTCACCCACAGATCCCAGGACAGTTCATAAAAATTCAGGATTAAAAGACAAAATATATAATAAAAACAAAACAATAAAACACTGCATTGAAATCCCCTCTTGCCAAGTCACTGTCTAGCCGCTTCTGTTCCAAATATGTCCTCCTTTGCATTTCCACCAGGCCACCCACCAGGGGTGCCAACTTGAATAAAATATTTTGGGGGCCCAGGTATGCCCCACCCTGCATAATTGAATGGGAATGCCCATCAACTTTGTGGGGACCTGGACCCCTTAAATATTTTATTATGGGGTCCGAAGACCCCACAGCCCCTAGGAATTGGCTCCTAGGCCAACCACATCAGCAATGATGGTGCCTCCAGCATCTCCACGTATTGAGGCTGCAAGATACCTTCCCATCCAGGCCTCCTAGTGCCCATTATCTATTCCTGCATCCTTCCTAGCCATTATATGATAGGCATCTTCAACTTCACTTAGCAAGGATGGAATGAAGGGATGGTGGACTCTCCTTTACTTCTTTTACTCCTTTACTTCTGCTGCTCAGAATCCAGGCAAGCAGTTAAATTAATGATTAAATAAATACATTGCTATGTTTTCGTCTTGTTTTAAACCTATTTGTTGCTTTTGTGTTTTAAGCTGTTTTTAATTATCTTGACATGGTGGTTTAGAAGGTGATTAATCAATCAATCATCACCGTCATCCCCTGCATGTTGGTGCACTGGGAGCCCAAACAACAGTGGAAGCCTCTACCAGTGGTCAATAGGGAAGCCTCATTCCCCTCGCTAGTTAATCTTAACGGCTGGTGAACCCCTTCACATCCCTCTTACCCCGAGAACCATTTCTAGCTGTGGGTTGCAGATGTGCAGTTCCTTCTGCCACTTGAGAGGATGTTACAGTGGAAAGGCGGGATACAATCTTTCAGAATAAAAACTTTAGAAGATCCTGGGCTGCTGGGTCAGGCCAATGGAAGGCTATTTAGCCTAGAATCCTTCTCTCACAGTGACAGGCCAGAGGCCCCATTGGAAAACCCACAAGCAGGACCCCATTTCAATCAATTTTCCCAGCACAGTTTCCTTAGGCCTGACCAGGGGCTAATCCTGTTGGCTGAACTTGCTTTCTTCTGCCAATATGTCAGATGATCTCTCCCCACAATGGTTCCCACCCCTTCCCCTACAAATAAGGGAATTGAGGGGTGGATAGGAAAACCTACAAATTGTGTCCTTTGTTCGGTGAGAGCCAGTGTGGTGTAATGGTTAGAGTGTCAGGCTCTAGGACTTAGGAAGCCAGGGTTCAAATCCCCATTCAGCCATGAAACTCACTGGGTGTCCCTGGGCCAGTCATTGTCTCAGCCTAACCTACCTCACAGGGTTGTTGTGAGGATAAAAAAAAATAGGAAAAGGGAGAACCTCCTTAGAGGAAAAGGAGGACAATAAATGTCAGAAATGAAAAAGTACACAATCGTACTGATAAGCTTAGAGCAAATCAGACTCACTTCACCCCCTGCCCTCCTTTCAGCTGCTGGGCTTGCTCTGTGCTGCCCTTGTCATGAGTCAGTTGGCTGAAGTAGTCCCAGACATGGCTCTGCTGAAGACTGGCTGGAGAAGCTGTGCAGATAAGGCAAAGAGGAAAGGACAAAATGAAGACAGTCTATGGAAAAACCAACCCACTTCCAACCAACAGAATTCTCTCACATTGCTGGATTCTCATACTGAGAATGTTGCACAACAGTGCAGGCAACCAGGGAGGTCACCTCTGCAGCTCAGGGTCATTCCTGCTCTTTAATGTAGCTGCTAGAGGGGTCTCCGGGGGGGGGGGGAACACCTCTGTGCCCAGGTGTCCAGAAGCTGAATCTGTTTGGCACCCTGTTGGCAGCTCTGATTGGGACTTGTGACTACAAGCAGAGCATTGTAAGCACCGTGTTAAGGCTGTAGCCCACAAACACATGCTCAGAGGTCTCCGAGCTGTCCCTAACACAACCCAGAACCTCCCCACTCTCCAAATGCATCTGTATTATTATTATTATTATTATTATTAGAAAGAGCCTAACCTGAAAGGGTGGCCAGCAGCACTGCTAGGAGGGCAGCTTTGATGCACATGATGAAGCGAGGGTTCTGCAACAAGGTATTAAAGGGGCAAGTTAGTTGTGCAACCGCAGCAAGCAAGGATCGCTGCTGCCATCAGACTCGGCTGAGTATGGATGATGCTCCTTCCAGGCTGTAAGATTAAGTCCATCTGCATGATTACCCCTCATGTCAGTTTCAAAACTGATAAATTGGTTGAACAGAAAGGTGTACTTTGTCTGCCTAGAACCCAAAGTTCACGTGCCAGATTGTAACCACTTTTGCCTTACCTTCTTCCTTCAGGTATTTTGCTCAGCTGCTACCAGATGGTGGGATTGTTTCCCCCTCTGTCCTCCTACCTGTATGCTGAGCACTGGTCTCCTCGTGGTTGGCTCCTGTAGATGCCCTGCTGCCGCACCTTTTATATATGCCAGGCAGGATTCACCGCCTTGCACACGGCTGCAGAGCCAGCCAGCCTGGCCCTCGTTCCGTGTAAACACAACGCAAAGGTTGAAAGACATTGACAAAGAGATGACGTCTGCATCTGTCGTGAGCAGGGGGCAGAGGGCTTACTTTGACCGTGTATGTGTGTGTGTGTGTGGTGGTTTCTGAGATAAGGGGGGGTCCTCTTTTGATCGACCCAGCTCTCTATACTTGGGGCGCAAGCAGGAATCTCCTGTGGCCTTTGCCTCCCCATCCCAGTTATTCAGTCTTCTGCAACTCCTGGCCCAAGCACAGGGGAAAGCATCAAGGGACAATTAGTCCAAACTAGGTAAGAGTTCAAGGAAAGGAAAACAGAGAGAGTGAACCCTGTGGGGGAGGCTAACTGCATTCCAGGCAATGCCACCCTGGCCAAGAGAGCGTGGAGACGCAGGAAGGTAAAGAAGCTGGAGCGGCTTTTTTTGTTTGTGTTGCTCTGCCTCATTCAAATCTTTTGTTTCTTCATTTCATGTAAAACTATCCCACCAATGAGGCTCGGTGATCTGCAGTCCAACTAGGCAGGAAATGGCTTTGAAGGAGCAAGCTGAACTCTTTCCAAAGGAGGGTCTCAGCATTGCAAAGGGGTGAGCAGCATGGCCTCTAGCAAGAGATGCATGCAAACCAACAAGAGATTTCTTACAAAACATGAAGCAGGGCATAAATCAAATAATAAATACCCTGAGCAGGATGGGCAGAGTTACTGCAGGTTAAGGTGATGCTGAAAAGGGATGCAGGTGGCGCTGCTGTCTAAACCACAGAGCCTAGGGCTTGCTGATCAGAAGGTCGGCAGTTCGAATCCCCGTGACGGGGTGAGCTCCCATTGTTCAGTCCCAGCTCCTGCCCACTTAGCAGTTCGGAAGCACGTCAAAGTGCAAGTAGATAAATAGGTACCACTCCAGCAGGAAGGTAAACAACATTTCTGTGCACTGCTCTGGTTCACCAGAAGCTGCTTAGTCATGGTGGCCACATGACCTGGAAGCTGTCTGCGGTCCAACGCCGGCTCCCCAAGCCTATAGAGCGAGATGAGCACCGCAACCCCAGATTCGTCCACGAGTGGACCTAACAGTCACGGGTACTTTTACCTTTACCTTTAAGGTGATGCTGAGAACCAAAGCTTGACACTCTCTCCCCACTGACCACCACAAAAATGCATCTTTCAGGCCATTCTCTCCCAACTTTACTTTGAGTAAATGACTTTTCTACACTACAGTTTTATGCCATTTTTGGACTGCCATGGCTTCTTCCCTGAGAACATTGCCGTAGATCTCCTCCTGCAGTTCCCCCCCCCCCAGGGTTCTCTAGGAAGAGGGAACATTGCTTAAGCCAGTTTAAACCTGTAATGTGTTCATGCAGGCATGGAAAGAAGCCTCAGAGCCAGATCTCCATCTTGCACCAATGGCTGGGCTAAAGTAGCAGCACCAAAAAAAGGCTCAAGCAGGCGGAGGAAGAAAGGGCTTATCTACGCTTTCTCCTGCAGGCGCGCCAGGTTCCGCCCAACATCGTGGGCGCCCAGCATGCATGTGTGATGTCACGCATGCTGTATATGACATCACACGCTGGGACAAGCCCTGGCGTGCCCTCCAAAAGGCCCAGTGGGGCCTGCTGTGGCTGCAATGGAAGGTGCCAACGGAGACCACCTGGCTATAGAATATTGAGGGGGCCCAGCCCCCTCACTGAAAATTTTGTGGGTACCTGAGCACCCATGGCCCTGCCGAGATGGCGCCAGTGTCCTTGGGGACAAAGGTAAAGTGCTCTTTAGCACTCAGTCAAAAAGCACAGAATTGCTGTTTGTTCCCACTGAAAACTAAAGAACAGGTTTTCCCTGGAAAGATGAGTAGGACAATGGAGAAACCACTCTGACCTGAACTTTCTGGGCATGAGACAAATGGATGATGCGGATGAGCCCCAATTCAATGTTCACATGAGTTGCCCTGGCACCAAATTTGTAAATTGACAGGCATGTGGGGAGAAAGAACTGCTTTGAGAGAAAACAATCCGATGACAGCAACCCTCCCCCACCTCTTCCATGTCTGTAGTGAGTTTGGGGGGTGCGCACCCCCAATCTTCAGCCATTCAGAACACATCCCTGGCCATGTCGCTCAATGACCACAGAGCTATTCCCAGCAAAAAACCTCTGTGCGACTATTCAGAAGAGGTCAGAGTGCGCAGAGCCAGCCAAGACCAGCTTGTGGCCAGGGGAAGTTCCAAGCAGTCATTGCTCCCAAGCTGGTATCAAAGGGCACCTCAGCCAGCCCCCGATTCTCCCCAAAGGAGAGGCCTCTCCATATGCAAATCACCCCCCACCAGCAATCTCTAGCCCATGTCTTCCTGGGCAGAAATGCACTCCCTGGTTCTGGAGGGGAGATATATTTTCTTCCCTGAAGATGACCTCTGACCTTTCCAAAAGTGGTTTCAACCAATAGATTCAACTTACAAGAAAAAAAGATTGCAAACTAAACATTAGGAAGAACTTTCTGGTGGTAAGAGCCGTTTGACCATGGAACAAACTACCTGAGAAGGTGGTAGACTCTCATTCATTGGAGGTTTTTAAGCAGAAGTTGGATGACCATCTGTCTCAGGGATGTTTTAGTTGAGATTCCTGCATTGCAGGGGGTTGGACTAGATGACCCTTGGTCTCACTAGCAACTGTACAATTATATGAATCTATAGTGCTCTGCATGGTCCAGCTCCTTTCACTAAAGCAACCTTCCACAATTTGGTGCCCTCCCTAATTTTTAGACTCCGTGTTGGCTTGGGGGTGAGGGAGTGTTGATAGGAACTGCAGTCCAAAACATCTGGATGTCATCAACTTGCAAGAGGTCACACTAAAGACTGAAGCACCCCAAAGCTCCTCGTGCTTTGAAACTTCATCTCCCCACTTTGTCCTTCCCATGGTCTGTAATTAGCAAATTGCAATCTTGCTAGATCAAAGCTATTTGCCTTGCCAGGTTCCTCAAAGCTTTCCATGCTGCTAGATCAAAGCTTTGCTCTCATCTCCTGTCAAGTCAGCTCAGATAATCTTTGCTAAAATGGAGTCGTTAAGGCCTCATGTCTAACTGTGGACACACAAACCCAGTGATAATTTTGCCTTTTCTACTAGCAAGCCAAAATTCTTATTTGAAAACAGAGAGGAGTCTTAAACCTGCTGCTCAAATGCACATCACAGCAAGAGGAGCTACTTGAAAGATGTTGCTTGTAGCATGGGACATTTTAATACTTTTGCCCATCCATCCACCCATTTCTTTAAAAACTCTTGGACAGATGCCATCTGGACCCAGTTCCTGGTCCCCAGTTCCCCCACCCTCCCAGCATTGCTGGTGGGAGCACCATCCCCACCCCAGTTTCTGCTGAAAGCACATAGACTCTCCCTCTCTAAGTCCCATGTAAGCTTTTGAATTTCATTTCAGCTGAAAGAACCTGCACTGTGTCAGACATTGCTATAGTGGCTGATACCTTTCCCTCTAACAACTGAATGCTTGTGAACATTCCTTGGCATCACACTCAATCAATGGTGCTGCAGTGGGGAGGCATTCCCAGAGGGGCAGGTGACTATCAGGTTGCAGCCTATTTGTGCAACAGATTCCCCCCCCCCAAAAAAAAAACCACACACCTGTGAAATTATCCTTTTTGCCTTTTTTGCAATAAAAGTCTCCCTGGGTGAGGGGGATGCTCAGCTCTGTCCCCACCATTCAGCCAAGGGCATTTCCATTTTCTTCTTCCAAAACACTTTCATTTGGGGTTAGATTCCTCCATCCCACCCACCCCTTCCCTTCCCAGGTGGACCAGGCATTAAGGGACAAAAGAGCAACCTGCAGGTATTGCTGAGGTGTTCGTTTATTTCAGCAGAGAGAGTGTGTGTCTGATCACACAACAGTGCATGGAGATTGTTAGCAGCAATGGACAGAGAGGGTAATAGAAATGTGGCCGCCAGCACTGCCCCAAACATTCAGGGGCATTGGGGGCTCCAGTGGGTCACAGCTAGTTCCTCACCCATTTATTCTGGGCTGCAGCATCCTGAATCTTGCAAGGAATCTTGTTTTTGGTGGTGTTTCGGTGGTGGCTTCAAGCAGAAGACACGCTGGGGCTGTGGTGTCAGAAATATAGGGTGCTTTCTACTATTCCTCCAAAGAGGGGAGGAGGGCCTTTTCATTGGCCATCTGCTTGAGGCTGTCAAAGAAGGAATTGAACCTGTCCCTCACGTCTTTCTCCAGGAAGCTCAAGTGATCCTCCGTCTCACCAGCGTAAGGCTCCAGCTTCTTCTTCATCTCCTCCACCTTCTGCACCAGGAGCCTGTTGAAATTCTCTCCATAGGGCCCCACCACCTGGCGGAACTCCTCGATTTGCAGGTCAATCTTTTTGTTCAAGCCTTCCATGTAGGGCGCCAGAGATTCACGCAGGTCAGCCGTGTCCCCCTGCAGCTTCTCCTTCAGCTCCTGGGCGAGAGGGCTCAGCTTGAGCCGCAGATCCTCGGTCCTCTCCAAGAGCTGGGCCCGCAGATCCTCAATGCTCTTCTTCATCTGGAAAGACAGTCCCTCCAGCTGGCGATTCAGCTGCTCTTGGGCATCCTGGGTGTAGGGAGACAGGCTGTTCCGCAGCTCTGCCATGGTTTGGTCCACCTTGGCCTTCAGCTCATCAGCATAGGGAGTCAGGCTCCCTTTGATGTCCTCCACCTTCTGGTTGACCTGCTGCTGCAGCTCGTCGGCGTAGGGAGACAGGGAGGTCTGGAGGTTGCCCATGTTCTCCTGCAGCTTGGCCTGCACCTCCTGGGCCAGGGGCTCCAGCTTCCTGCGCATCTCTCCAGCATTCTGGTTCACCTGGGTCTTCAGCTCCTCTGCATAAGGGGCCAGCTTGGCCTGCAGCTCCTGAATGTTCCTGCTGATTGCTGCTTGGACGTCATCAGCATGAGGGGCCAACCGGGCTCGGAGCTGCTGCAGCTCCTGCTGGATTTGCTGCTTCAGCTTCTTGGAATCTTCTACCAGGTCTGTGGCAAAGGGAACCAGCTTGTTCTGCAGCTCCCCGGCATAGGTGTTGAGGGCCTGGAAGTTGTCTTGGAAGAGGGTGCTGCGGAGGAGCAGGAGGAGAGAGGTGAGCAGACAGACAAGCACTGCTTGGCTCCCCAAACGCTTGGGAGTTTCAGCATTCCTGCTGCCGTGGATTTCCCTCTGGCGCCCGGTGGCCACAGTTGCCCATCCAACTCCACTGCTGCACCACACAGCACAGCAGCCGTGGCACTTTCCCACCAGGATAACCCCCTGCGCTTGTGTCCCAGCCCTGAGGTTTGCTCCCAGGCTGATCCTGTCCCTTCTAAGCCAGTTCTGGGAGGACAGCAGTTCAGGGCTTGCACCCTACACCAAAGGTGAGGAGCCTCAGGCCCGGAAGCTCAATACATGCCCCCCCCCCCGGCCTGTACACCTCGCCCTCAAGAGCCAGTGTTCAAAATTAGCTGGGCACCAGGTAATTTTTGAGAGGAAGTGGAGATGTTTAGTTTCCAGGTTTGGCACCTAACATCTCCATCTGGCTGGCTGGCGTGGCTGCGATGCTGCACCAGTCAGCTGATCTGTGGGGCAGCACAGCACCAGTCAGCTGATCTGTGGGGCAGCACAGCACCAGTCAGCTGATCTGTGGGGCAGCACAGCACCCAAAGAGGCATGTCTTTTGGTGCTGCATGAGACAATGATTCATGCAGCAGACATGTTTTATATTTCAGTTTCTAACACTGCACAGGTCTCTCCCCAGGCTGCATCCCTCACTGGTCCTGTGCTAGTGATTTTGACTGGCTGGAAGGTCTGAACCCTGACAATACCTCTTGTTTCCTGAACAGAGGTTAGAGAGTGGTGGGCATATTGTAACGCTGCTGTGAGACTCCCCCCTCCTAAGGTTGCCAAGAAGGGAAAGTGGGCCTTGGGCTGACAGAGACTCCCCACCCCTGCCCTACAACAAGGGCAAGCCACGTGTAGTACAAGGTCTGCATGCAGCACTTCACCCAATCCAGCAGATTATCGTCTCCCGGGGAATGCCCTCCCCCGGCCAAATAACCACAGAAATGCGACCCCCACCCCTGCCTTATAATCTGTTCATTCTTGGTGTGTTTGCTGGTATAGGTATTGCACAGGCTCTGAAGTGACCTCAAAAGTCACCCAGTTTTTAATTTTTAAAAATCACTTTTTAAATTAAAAACAACTTTCCAAACAGTAGTAAGGGACATTAAAACAAGAAGATCTTTAAAAAGCAGCTGTGTGTGTGTGTGTGTGTGTGTGTGTGTGCAGAAGCAAAAAAAAATCCTCACTTGATAAAACAGCATTTTATCCATTTCGCAGCAAATACCTTATAGTCTATCTAAAATGCCTCTGAGTGAATTTTGAAAGCCTTCCCATGACACCTGAAGCTTAAAAGTGACAGATGATCTAGCAAAGATTTTAATTTTAAGAAAAAATGAAGTGGCAACAACAGGAAGAGATGGACATGTGTTTGCAACGGGAGTGGGAAACCTGGGGGTGTGCGATTTTAAAAAAAAATGTATTAAATTAAAATAATTTGGTTTAATTTGAAATAATTTGGAAAATCAATAAAATAATAAAAAAAATTAAAAGTGACAGGAGAATGGGGAGGGGTTATCTCACAAGTAGGGCACCCCATCAAAAAGACCCTTCCCTCCTTCCAAGGCACATGGAGAAGCTTGGAAAGGGACAAGGGAGTGAGCGGACAAGGGGTATGTGTGTGTCCCTAACCCCAGTCGCCATCATGAGCACTCCCCACCTCCACCAGCCCCAGAGGAAACAGCTACTCACTTGAGCCGCTTGCTGATCTCTGACTGCTGGGCTTGATCCACCGTCTCCTTGGCATTGTTGCCCATATCAGTGAAGTACTTCCAGATCACGTCAGCCACCTGGTCGGCGCTGATCTCAGCCTGGGCCCCTGCAAGGATGAGGAGGGAGCAGGTTGGTGCTGTGTGTGACGCAGCTCAGAGCCTCCCACCCCAACTCCTCTGCCACTTGCCAATGTCCCACGTGTCTGCAGAGCCACAGCTGAACTCACATAATTTCTGGGAATACTGGGAGAACCACACAGACCCTTCCGTTTAAGAATGCATGCACATAACCATCAAGTCTGGGCAGGACCAGGACTTCTTCAAACAGATGAGAGCTCTCAGTAAGGCTGCCAAGTTTAATGTATGCAGCCAGCCCAGCACAGAAAGGCTAGCCACATGCTTCTTTCTATGGTGCCCAGATTTGCCAGTTCTCCTTTCCATTTCAAGCAGGGGCCCTGTTTCAGCCTGATCTGCCTCGTACTCTGAAATCCAGTCTCTCAGTTTGCTTTTCTCCTGGCCAGTTCATTGAGGTTTCTCAAACAATGTTATTGCCAGGCAGAAGACCTTCTCAGCAGTGGTGCCCTCCCTTTGGAACGCCTTCCCATCAAATGCCAAGGAGATCTTTAACTACACAATTTTTTAGAAGACATCTGTAGGCAACTCTGTATCGGGAAGTTTTTAATGTTTGACGTTTTGTTATGTTTTTATGTGTTGGAAGCCACCCAGATGGGTGGGGAATAATAATAATAATAATAATAATAATAATAATAATAATAATAGTAGTAGTAGTAGTAGTAAAAACCAGGCAAAGGGCTTTAGTAAAGGATCAATCTGCTGTGCACGACTCACAAGATTTTAGCTTAATCACACTGATTTGCTAAACCTGAACTGCAAGACAAGCATCGCTCAGTACATTGTGAGATCTGAGCTATGCAGCATTTCTCCACCTATGCCTTGGCCGGCCAGCGCAACAAGAAATGGGTCAGTGAGAATTTACAAAGACCAAACAATATTTAGAATTCAACAGTTGTAAATAGGACCAGAATGAGTGCAGGTAACAGGGTCAGCAGATCTCTTCTGGGTTACCTGTGATAGCCAAGAGGCTGAGGATCAAGGCTGCTGCCTTCAGAGTCATCTTTTGAGGCTGGGGGGTTGCAGACACCGTAGTTTAAGGAACAGATCTGCCACGAAGAAGAAGAAGAAGGGTCAAAACTAAGTCAGTGGCATTCCCATAAACACAGCCTCCTGATCTCACTCTCAGCCTTTCTGCAGCATCCCCTCCAAATTCCTGCCTCAGCCCTGTCCCCCTTCCCCATCCCCATCCCCATCTCTCATGGCTCTTAAGACATATTTTCTACATCACTTAGACCAGCCTTAGCACCAACCTGGGGCCCTCCAGATGTTGCTGGACTACAGCTCCCATTAGACCTTGCCAGGGCTGCATTGACTGATGGGAGATGTGGTCCAATAATTTGGTAGGCAAAGGCAGAATTAGGCAGCTGAAGCTTCGCTGCTTAGCCCTGAATCTGAGCTGGGGGGGGGGAGAGGAGAGGGGAGAACCACAGAGGTGCCCCCCCTGAAAAAACCTGAAAGGTCAGGCCAGATTAAAATTGGCCAGAAGTTTCCCCTTCTAACTATAGGTTAGAATAGGAATAAGGGGGTCACAAAGGCAGTGCCCCCCCTCTTCAAGTTCCCAGTAAGCAAAGCAGCACAAAACCTCCCCCTGCTGCATTGTCCTGAACCAAACAGGGCTCCTAGCCCAGCATCAGCACCATCCAGGTCAATAGAGGAGCAATGCTCAAGCCTAGACCCTGCAGGCAGCTCAGCTCAGTTCACCTCTTCTCCTTGCGCTGTCTCCTCAAGGTGGCTCAGCCTGCTTTGCCCATCCAAATTTATACCCCTCCGAGCAGCTTCTTCCTGCTTCCACGCAGGCTGCTGACACATCCTCGAGCTTTTGGACTTTAGCAGGAGCGCAAACGTGGACGAGAGCTGCATGGCAGCAAGGGAGGCCCCCCCCCCCGCCCACGTCTTATCTGCTGGGCAAGCAGAGCTCTTAGTAGAAACAGCCACGCCAACCTCTGACAGAAAGGCAAAACAACGCTTATGGGGGGTGGGCAGCGCGGGAGTGCATGCTCTCACAAAAGAATTCATGAGGACTAGTAACTGCAATTGTGCACACCGAAGAGGTCAGGAGGAATGGAGTGCAACTACATAGGGCAGATAAATGGTAGGAAGCTCGGTGGATTTTGGATTTTGGGGTGTGGCATGACTGAAAACCAGGCGTGGGCATACTCCATCAAAATGTGGTTTGAAGGCCCAGGAGAGTGGGGTGTTTATTGGGGTAAAATGATGGGTGGCTGAGTGGGCGGCTTCCCCGTCCAGTGTCTGGCTTCCCTCAAAGCATCATCTCAGTCTGGTCTGCGCCTGGTTAGAAAACAGCCCCATCGACCTGCTCTCCCACCTCCAACCCACAGAGTTTCTTTTTTAAAGGAAGAGAGGGAGCAAAGTGTCTAGTCTAACTACAGCCCTTACCAAGCATGGCTCCAGAGGCAGAGAAAAAGCTCTGTTTAGCTTCCAAGGAAATTCACTTTTTGTACCCCACCCCCAACCCACCCCACCCCCCAAAAAAACCCCGAGGGGAAAGGTATAACT
The DNA here is from genome assembly GCF_009819535.1 of Lacerta agilis. Taxonomy (NCBI): domain Eukaryota; kingdom Metazoa; phylum Chordata; class Lepidosauria; order Squamata; family Lacertidae; genus Lacerta; species Lacerta agilis. Next base: position 15,653,783 of record NC_046326.1, on the reverse strand, counting down.
TTGTTTTCTGAAAAATCCTAATGTTGGGGGAAGGAGCAGCAAAGAGTTCCCACGTTTGGAAGCCACTACCGAAGAGGCCCTGTTGCATGCTGCCATTCTCTGTTTAACAACAAAATTGTTTATCCCCAGAGTAAGAAAATGGCCAGTTCCCCCCCCCCACTCTGGACCCCCATGAATGTTAAACAAAGTTTCTTTCTTTAAAAAAAAAAACAACTTTATTTATTTATTTATTTATTTAAATTAATACAAAGAAAAAAGAAGATAAAAGCCATATAATCACTAAATCGCAATATACATTTACCAAACCTATTCCCCCTCATCCATGCATGATCACATTAATTCGATATCTAACTTTCTCACCTTTTTGCTGTGTTACACATTACAATATTATTGTCTTCTTTTGTATATCCTTTTTTATTTACCCCCACCCGTTTCACTCCATATGTATCAGAATATCAATTCCGGAGCACTGTTATCATCATATAATCCTTCACTCCTTGCCAATCTTTTATTACTTCTTGGTTTGTACGACCTCTAACACAGGTGAAACTCGAAAAATTAGAATATCGTGGAAAGGTTCATTTCTTCCAGTAATTCAACTTAAAAGGTTAAACTAATATACGAGATAGACTCATGACATGCAAAGCGAGATATGTCAAGCCTTTATTTGTTATAATTGTGATGATTATCACGTACAGCTGATGAGAACCCCAAATCAACAATTTCAACTTTGGGGTTTGGGCTATTATCTGGCTGCCGCTGTGGCGTATAGAAATACATTTATATTATTTTGGGGGATCTCATCAAAGTTTCTTGGGGACATAATGTCTTATGTGCTTGATAAGAACTGCTAATCCAAACACTTTTATTTGGTCTTGATTGTTATTGGAAGCTCCTGGAGTTTCCCCTCTCTCCCACTCACCCTCAGCCCTCACTTGAGTTCTGCTTTCCCACTTTGGTGGTTGGTTTTCTGGAGAGTAAACAAAATGAAGGAGGGGAGTGGCATGGAGATGAAAAAACTGGGAGGATGAAAAGCCCAAAGATGTGGAGTTTGTAAGAGTCTTAAGATGGAATGTAACAGGTGACAGGGAAGGTCAGTGAGCTATGTTTTCCGGGTACAAACTGATAGCACCAAGGACTTCTGGGACAAAGAAGCAACAACAACTTGCCAGTTTCTCTCTCTCTCTCTCTCTCTCTCTCTCTCTCTCTCTCTCTCTCTCTCTCTCTCTCTCTCATGTTAGCATGAATTCCCCCTAAATTAGACATGTTTTTGTAAGAATTTTCCCCTGATGCAATGCACCTTTGTCTGCTATCTGCATAAACCTATGCATTTTTATGCACACTTCCTTCCAGTATGCATTTTTGTACCCATTACTTAAATTCAAAGGAACGTGAATTTCAAAGGAAGGTTATGCTGTGGTTTGCTGATAGTTTGGGACGGCACAAATTAGGTAATTCATCTTTAAACATGGACTGAACCAAATTTCTTCCCCGTCCCCGCCCCGCCCCCCCCCCACATTTAAAAATACACGTGTATTGCAGTAGTTACTTTGATTTCTCTCCAGATCTCTGGTCTTTCGGTCTACCTTTTTTTGTTGATACATAAGCTGCAGCAGGAAGCAAAAATGCTGCTCGCACATCAGCCACAGCAGCACAAAAAAACAGAAGGCTGGGCTCACATTTACTAAGAAATCACACTCTCAAGACAGCTGGTCACCATATATTAAAAACACCATGATATCACTTTAAACAGTTGTGGCTTCTCCCAAAGCATTATGGGAGCTGTAGTTTGTTAAGGGTGCTGAGAGCTGTGAGAGGACCTCTTTTTCCCTCCCACGACTACCATTCCCAGCTAATCTCTCTTCCTAGGGAACTCTAGGAATTGTAGTTCTGGGAAGGAAAGAGGTCTCCTTACAACTCTCAGTACCCTCAACAAACTACAGCTCCCATAATTCTTTGGAGGAAGCCATGGCTTTTTAAACTGGTATCATGGCGCTTTAAATGCATGGTCTGGATGTGGCCATTGTCATCCCACATTTGACACCCCCAGAGCTTGAGAGGTCCTGGAACCTGTCCCTTTCCATCTCAGCAACCCCCTTGGGTTTGGACTCCTTCTTGAGTGTCTGCTTGCAAGGCAAGGCAGAGGCCAAACTCCCTTGCACTGCATTTGTGCCGTGTAACCCGTGGCCATTTCCCGGCTTAGCAAAGTCTCTCCCTTGCACATCACACATCAGTCAGTTCAGCTCCTTGCTGACAGATGCCAAGCTCTCTCTTCACTCCCCCTCGCCAAGGGAGTCATTAGGGCACCATCTCTGTTGGAGACAGGATGCAGAGCTCAGCAATATGAGACTGGGCTGTGCTTCTGAGCATGTGCAGAGTGCCTCTTCCTCCCCACCACGCGAAAACAGCCAACCCGCAGCTGGCAGGATAAGGGTTTCGGGCTTCCAGGCATCTCTCTTGGTTTAGAAGAAACCACTTTATGGCACTGTTCTCTGGCCTGTCTGCAATGTGTTATCTTGGGGTCACAGTCCAAGGTGATGCAGATTTGATGTGCAGGATGGAGGGGCAGAGCTCAACCAGGGATGGCAACAGGTAGGAGGTGCAAAGATGAGCTCATTCATTCCTTAAGGCTGTTCCGTTGTGTAATGCAAGATGGTTCAAGGTTTCCCGGATGCCCATTCTTACCAATGGTCATCACTCATTCCAGTGCATCCCTCATACGCAGAGTACTATGGAGGCCTCTAACAGAATTTTAGGAAGGAGCAAAAAGCTGGCCAGCTCAGCTCATCCCCCTGCTGGTGAGCTCAGGCAACCACCCACCACCCTCCATAATCCAGAACACAGCAAATCATAAGGAGGCACGAACTGCCTGCAGGACAAAGAGGCGGCTCTGGCAAGTGAGCCAAGCCACAGGCTCCAGGAAAAGACAATGCACCCAAAGCAGCAACAAGAGTCCATTTAACCTGCAAGAAAACCATCTATACTGATTCAAGTCTTCCTGCGCTTCTATTCTTAGCCAAAATTGCACCATGCAGTCACAAGAGACAGAAGGACTGGTAGACTCAGGTTAAGTCCGGGGTAAGCAGTAGTACAAAAAAATCAGCAGATAAATTTGGAGGTGGAGGAATGGCCCCAAAAGTCCAAAGGCATGGAAAATTGGGAGACTGAAACCCTCTTCGGGCATTATGGAGGAGGGACAATAAACTATTGGATGGGTTTGAGCTCTTTCCCATTCTGAAGGCTCCCTTGTTCAGACAGTTACCTTCCAGGAGCTGGAAGGTGATGGGGCAGGAACAGGGGGTCAGAGATAGAGAGATGAAAGAACCACCTCATTGCCTGGATAGGTCACTTAGGAACATAGGAAGCTGCCATTTAGCTCACCACTGTCTACAATAGGCACACAGTGGGCAAGTATCTCAGATCCAGGCCAACAGACAGTCCAGACTCAAGCGGGAAGCTGGCAAAGCTGTCACTCATGAGCTCCATTGTGCAGTGCAAGTTCCCCCAGGCAGGAATTGGATCCAAAGACCCAATTTCACTTTATTTCTTCAAATGTTTCTAGCCTTCTGCTCCAAAGCTCATGGCAGTTCACGACGACTGATAGAAAGTATTGTTAACAATTTTTTTAAAAAAACAAGCATATAGAAGGAGAAGCCTTACTGATGCAGAGCCAGCATGGCTTCCGCAAGGACAAGTCGTGTCTCATGAATCTGTTAGAGTTCTTAGAAAGTGCCAAGAAGTATATACAGTAAGTAGAGGTGATTTGGCTGACACAGTCCAGATGACAAAGCTGGTTGACAAATGATCTACAGTTAGGGGTGAGTAATGAGGTGGCCAAGTTTGCTGATGATGCTAAATTGTTCAGGGTTGTTGAAGAAAAAAGAGACTGTGAAGAGCTCCTAAAGGATCTCTCCAAACTGATTGAAATGACAAATGCAATTCATTGTAAACAAGTGTAAAGTGATGCATGTTGCAGCAAAAAATATATATCTTAATTTCACATATATGTTTGTGGGGCAAATGCACATATATGCACTAGTGGTGAATGGCTAGGAACAAGATCTTGGCGGGTTATAGTAGATGGCTTGATGAAATGTTGACCCTGTGTGTGGTAGCTGTAAATAAAATAAAAAAAACACAAATTCAATGCTAGGGATCATTAGGAAAAATTGAACATAAAATTGCTGATATAATGCAGCTATACAAATCTATGGGTGCCCACATTTGGGATGTTGTGTGCAGTTCTGGTTGCCTCACCTCAAAAATAATATTTTAGAGTAGGAAAGGGTTTGGAAAAGGGGAGAGCAAAATGATCCAGGGGGTGGAGCGACTGCCCAATGAGGAATGGTTGCAGCATTTCAGATTCTTTAGTTTAGAAAAAAAGGGGAGTAAGATGCGACATAGGAGAAAGTAGAGAAAGTGGAAGAAGAAAAGTTCTTCTCCGCCTCTCACAACAACACTAGAACTCATGGACATCCGCCATAGCTGAATGTTGGAAGATTCAGGACAGAGAAAAGGGATTGCTTCATGCAGAACTGTGGAACACTCTGCCACAGGATGCAATGATGTCCACCAACTTGGGTGGCATTAAAAGAGGTTTAGACAAATTCATAGAGGAGAAGGTTATCAATTGCTACAAGCCACAATGGTTATGTTTTACCTCCGCAGACGGAGACAGCAGTACTTCTGAATACCAGTTGCTGGAAACTGCAGAAAAGGAAAGTGCTTTTCTGGTTGAATCCTGCTTTGTGAGTTTCCCACAGGCATCTGGTTGGCCCTACTAGACGAGCCGTTGGCCTGATCCAGCAACAGGTTCTTCTTATGCTCTAGTCTAAACATATGTTAAGACAAAAGATTTGTAGTACACCTGCAGAGCAAGCTGAAGCCAGGGTGTTTTTGCCTCCTGCAATCTTGTCGACAATGCAGTATTCTGAAATGCAAACACTGCCGGTGTTGAGAGGCAGCTTGAAATGAGCTTTGCACGTGCCCCAAATAGGCAAGGATATGTACAAACATTGCTTAGAGCGAGAGAGGCATCAATTCCTGCTCCCCAAAACAATACGCAGGGTGGTGGTTGTGGTGCACAGGAGAGACATTTTATTCAGGGTCAACGATAAGTCAATGCAACGTGAAAGCTTTTGAGTTGCACTGAACTCTTCCTCAAGAAGAATACTGACAAAAAAGCAAGAAAAGAAACTCACCAGTGCCAGACTCAGCAGCACAGAGCGCCAACCTGGGCACACAGTTTCTTCCTGACTCTGGACTGGCGCGCCCTTACACAACCAAGATGAGGGGAGCATCTTTCTCCAGCAAAGGGGAAGAGTACCTGCCATCCATGGGCAATGGGTTAATGCTAGAGTGTTATCCCTGGGAAGAAGAGCCATCTGCTAGCACAGTGTTTTTCAACCACTGTTCCGCGGCACACTAGTGTGCCGCGAGATGTTGCCTGATGTGCCGTGGGAAAAATGGAAAAATTACTTTATATATAGTCAATATAGGCACAGAGTTAAATTTTTAAACATTTTTTAACATTTTCTAATGGTGGTGTGCCTCGTGATTTTTTTCATGAAACAAGTGTGCCTTTGCCCAAAAAAGGTTGAAAAACACTGTGCTAGCACATAAGGAAGACCAGTGCTAAGGCCAGATAGGGCCAGGCAGGGGCTGCCCACAAAGCAATGCAGGAACCTTGGTAGCAGAGAGAGGGGATTTCTCCACCTCCAGCACAGGCTTCAGCTGAGCAAACATGGAGACAGGAGGGGGGGGGTCAGCAAGAGATGGTCTCCCTCCCCTCAGGTCTGCTGGTTGACCTTTGGTCCAATAGCCCCTACAGCCTGGGGGTTTATAAATGAGAAGCTGCCCAGGCAGGCGCCAGACAGCACCTCCTGGGAAGAAGAAGGAGCAGGTAAGAGTGGGGGAGACTTGCTGAGTGGAACAAAGTGGGCGGGAGGGGAGCCTGTTCGGTCACAAACTGCTTTGGAGCACCTGACTTCTTCCAGGCCTATTTGTGCATTTAAAAAGGCATATTCCCCGAAGGAAGAACTGCCCACCCCTACCTTTTGCCAACAGGGGAGCCAGGGCTTAATCTTGTTATAAGAATTCTAAGGTCTCAAATCTGCATGAAATCTACAAATACATGCACACATATCTAAATATATAAACCATGTGTCTGAAATAGTACAGGAGAGCAACCCTGAAGCCATTTTGACTCTCCCAATGACCTCAAATATTCATCTGCAGTAAGCCTTTCCATTTTCTTTTCACTTACAAATCCTGTCTTAATGGCATATTTGTGTATGAATAGGGTGAGCCCCGTGACCTGGATTCAAGAACTATAGTATTAACCATTACAGAAGAATGGCCAGGCTGCCCAGGTAATGCAATCAGTGACCATTATCAGGTATCCTGGCAGACAGAATTTCTGTTGTAGACCGCCTCCTATGGTGTATTGTATGATGCTTTTAGGGTAGTCTTTGGCTAAGGAGTTGGGCGATGTCAAAAGTCTTTAAAGGTTCCTGCACACTTTTGTTCAGGGTCTCTCTCCCTGCTTGGAAGGAAGGGAGAGAACTCTGTTGCAAAAGAAAAAAATAAATATCTGCCTTGCTTTCCACTGGATCCTGCCTCCATCCATTCTTCTCTGACCAATCATGGACTTAGGGGACTCAGAGTCCCATGGGGAGTTGGGCAGCAAAAGCCAAACCCCAATTTTTACATCAGTCTAAACCAGTCTGAGCCTAGAATTATTCCCAGGATGAAATAGGAAGTGTGCCTCTAGGGATGTGCAGAGGGCTTTCCCCTCCCCAGTAGGGGTGGATCTACTATGAAACTAATGAAGCTTAAGTCTTAGATTCCTTGATCCCAAAGGGGCCCCAGAAGCAACTTTAGTATAAAGGTAAAAAGGTAAAGGACCCCTGACAGTTAAGTCCGGTCGCGAATGACTCTGGGGTCATCTTGCTTTACTGGCCGAGTGAGCCGGCGTTTGTCCGCAGACAGTTTTTCTGGGTCATGTGGCCAGCATGACTAAGCCATTTCTAGCGAACCAGAGGAGTGCATAGAAACGCCATTTACCTTCCTGCTGGGTGGTACCTATTTATCTACCTGCACTCTGACGTGCTTTCAAACTGCTAGGTTGGCAGGAGCTGGGACCGAACAATGGGAGCTCACCCCATTGTGGGGATTCGAACCGCCAACCTTCTGATTGGCAGGCCCAAGGTTCAGTGGTTTACACCACCGCGCCACCCGCATCCCAACTTTAGTATAAAGGTACACCTGACCGTTAGATCCAGTCGTGGACGACTCTGGAGTTGCAGCACTCATTTCGCTCTATAGGCCGAGGGAGCAGGCATTTGTCCACAGACAGCTTCCGGGTCATGTGGCCAGCATGACTAAGCCGCTTCTGGCGAACCAGAGCAGCACACAGAAACGCTGTTTACCTTCCTGCCGGAGTGGTACCTATTTATCTACTTGCATTTTGATGTGCTTTCGAACTGCTAGATGGGCAGGAGCTGGGACCGAACAATGGGAGCTCACCCCATCGCAGGGATTCGAACCGCCGACCTTCTGATCAGCAAGTCCTAGGCTCAGTGGTTTAAACCACAGCGCCACCCGCATCCCTTTAGTATACGGTACATTGCTTTTTTAAAAAATGGGTCTAGTAGACTCAGTTTCAGTTGCATTGAACTAAGTCAAATTGATTCTTTTTTTGTTGTATATATTTCAATGATCCCAAAGTTTGAAAGTCAGTAGCACAAATGCTGTAAAGGTGTGGTGGAACAACCCCACTGAAAAAGGCAACAGTGGTTACCTAGACTTTGTTGCTGGTTGCGAAGGAACCCCCCCCCCCCTCCCATGACAATTCAAGTTTCAGGGCCCCCAAAATGTAGGTCTGCCACTGCTCCCCACAAACAGCCTCATCACATCTAGGAAGAGGGGCAGAGAGAAGGGGCAAGGGAGATAGTCTAGGATCCTTTTGTTATTTTTAAAGATAGCTGGTGGAAATTTCAAGGAGCAACTGCTCCAATCTATGGATCAGCAGATCCCATGGAAGCCAAGTCAGCTGAGTTGGCCACACCCTGCCCAATCTGGTCTGGAATTGAGCCAGGTCCAAGGTACCGGCTTGGATCACCTAATGGGCACAACAGGGCACTTTATCCTGAAGCAGATATATGGCATATTTGGCCCCAGCCTTGCCAAATCTGACTGGCAGGCACTGTCCCGGGTCAGGTAAAGCCAAGTCCCTTTCCAAGCCCAGCCACCAGAGACCTTCTGGATGCTGCTGAGTGGGGGTGGAACTTGGGACCCCCTGCATGCACAGCAGGTGGGAGCTCTGCCACTGAGCGCGGATGCCCACCCTCCTAGTAGCAGAGTTGGGTGTGGGATTGAACTCTACGGGGGCTTGCCAAAACCTAGGAACACAGGAAGCTAGCTGTCTTATACAAAGTCTGTCCACCTGCCTCAGTTTCTTTGTGGATTCTCCTTCCTTGGAGGTTTTTTAAGTTGGGTGGCCATCTGTCATGGCTGCTTTAGTTGAGATTACTGCATTGCAGGGGGTTGGACTAGATGACCCTCGGGGTCCCCTCCAACTTTACGATTCTATGATCCGCACGGCTTGTCAGTAAGAAGTTCTCTAGTGTCTTGTCAGGCGGGGTCTCTCCCAAAGCTACATAGAGTTGCTGGAAAGCGGGGACCGAACCTGCGACCTTCAGCATGCAAAGCTGATACAAAACTGCATCAGAACCGATGTTCTACCCCTGGGCTACAGCAGCCCTTCCTTCTCAACACCCTGTTCTGCACAGCCTAATGACTACTCCAGCACTAGTCTAGCACAGCCTCGCCTCATCCCCAGACTACTGGGGATGGTGCCTTCTGGGCTTTCAGTGGCCAATGGTGATCTGACCTGCCTTTCCTTCCCCATCACAGGTCCAGCCAAGCGACAGAATGAGAAGCCCCCTTCCGCTGCTCTTTGTCCTTCTGGCGCTGCTTGCTGTGTTTGCACGTAAGAAACGCCCCCCCCCCCCCCAATGCCAGAACTGTATTGCTCTCACACATGCCTGCCTGTGTGGAAGAGGGTGCAAGGGGCACAACTGAAATCCAGCCAGCTACTTGGCTCCTGGTGGGAAGAGGAAGGGGGAAGGGGGATCCCTCCCCTTGGGGCCACCAACTGAGTGCCCGTACCCTGCAACAATCCTCCAATGAAAATAGAGATATCCTACCATCCCATCCAACATTTCTCCGATGAAGATACGGACGTCCTAGGGAAAAGCAGGACATTCCAGGATCAAATCAGAAACCAGGGCAGCTTCTGTTAAATCCAGGACTTGTCCCTGGAAAATAGGGACACTTGGGGGGTCTGGGTGCCACGGGCTCCCTAGCTTACATGAGCATCACTCCTTGGCTGAAGCAAGAGGCAAAGGCACACCTGGTGGGGATAGGAAGCACCTGGAAGAACAGATCATTCACACACCCATGTGGTTCCCCTACCCCTATTTCTTCGGCATGGGGAATCACCCAACAAGGCAGCTGAGATTCTGTCCTCCTCTCCCCAAAAATAGAGGGGGAAGTGTATGTGTAGGAAGGGGAGTGGGAGAGTGCTTGTTTGCTCCATATTTCTTTTTTGTCTTGCAGGAGCTCAAGATGCCCCAAAGGAGAACCTGGTGGCCAAAGTGCAAGTCTTTACCCAGCAAGCCATCCAAAAGACCCAGGAGCGCTTTACCACCCTCCGAGAGTCGGAGGCAGCCCAGCAGGCCAGGTGGGGGAGGCCTTGCAAGCTCAAGGAAGGGGAAAGTTGGGACAGAGCAGCAGGGAGGGAGGGAATGGTGTGTGTGTGTGTGTGTGCGCGCGCGCATGCCATAGGAGTCAACTCCAGGGGTCCATGGGTGCTTAAGCACCCACAATAATATAATGAGCAGAGCCACAAAGTCAATGAGCAAAGTCAGAGAGAGCCAACCAGCCAGCCTCTGCCTCCAAGAGAGAAGCAGTTCAGCTCCGCCCTTTGCAGCCAGCGAGTCACCCATTTCCGAGGTTGGGGCTCGGACTCGGAGGCAGATCTGCTGGCCGCTATAATGTGGACATGCGATGTCACATGCACACACCTGCACATAGTGTGATGTCACACGCACGATGCACAATGTTGCATTGTGGTTTTGGAGGAGCCCCGCCCCCCAAAATCCAACATGTGACATCACACAAACGACATGCAGCCATGTGCGTGTGACACTGCACATCCGTGTTATGGCGGTGGGCACCCACAATCCTGAGGGTGAGATGGCACCCTTGATGCATGCCGTGTGGGGCTGCACATATCAGCAAACAGGATTATCTCCTGAACCTGCCCCCTTCCTAGAACCACCTCCACCCCCTCCTTGGCACAAGGAAAGATTTGAGTGCCCCTTATTCACTTCCACCCACTGTCTCCCCTGGGGCAGTAGCCCCTTGCTGAGACCCAAAAGGTGCTGTTGGCACCTGTCGCAACACGTGGGGCAGAGGTGGCTACTTCTGGGCCCACAGACGTGGAAGGTTCTTGCAACACACAGTCGGCGTAGCAGAACTCTGGCAATAGCCAGGCTTTCATGGGGCTTGGAAAACCCTACTTTCCCAAAGGGGTTGGGGTGGGAGAATTTCTGAAACCAAGAAAAGCTCTCACTTGCCACACTGCACTAAGTGACCCTTTACAGAGGGATCCACAGCAATTAAATGCACCTTTTCCTTCAATCTCTCACCCACCCCCACTGCCTTTTAGGGAATGGATCACTAATGGCTGGGCAAATGCAGTTCAATACTTGGGCCGTGTAAAGGAGAAGATTACCACCTTTTTGAAGACGCCGGCGCCTGCAGCATGATGGAATTTTGATTCCACACAATTCCAGGAGATCTCTCGCCCTTTCCAGTACAGCAGCAGGGTGCTAAAGTTGTCCTCAGTGATGGGCAAGGATTTCAACATTTGCCACTGTTTCTCCTTTTCCCTGCCCTGCCTAGTCACTCCTTCATTCCCTCCTTCCCTCAGACATCTCAATGTTCATTAAGCATGGCGCTTCCCCCCATTAAATCTTGCAAACCCTTTGCATGGCTGAGTTTCTTGCTGTGAACCAACAAGGCAAACTGGGCAGAGGTCGTGGTGGAGCAAGAGAGACACTTTCAAAAAGACTTTTTGGGAGGCTTTCAGTGGTTTCCCACCAGAACCACCCAAGAGCAAAACAATCACATTTCCAGATGTGGGTGGGATCCCCTTCCTTGAGCAACTATGTACCGTTAAATGGGCAGGGGGAGGCATCCTGGGAAAAGGCCCTTTCCAGTTAAAATTCACTCTCCAGAATCAAGACTTTGCCCTATCCAGGCACCTGCTTAATCCCTTCCCTCCTGCTGCCAGTTGGGATGAATTTGGCCTGAATCTGGGGAAGGGGGCGGGGAGAGAGAGAATCTTGATTTGTTCATGGTGACCTAGATTTGGTGGGTTTGGTGGTGACAAGCAGGCAGGCAAGCAGGCAAGCAAGCAAGCAAGCAAGCAAGCAAGCAGGGAGAGGCATCTTCACCTAGCCAGGGGGTCTCCTGCAGCTCCTCCTGGCTCCATCTGCCAGCACAACCCACAGGAGAGTTGAGAAAAGTTCTGCCCTGTGCTACCCAAGGACAAAGATCAGTTGGCATAGCAGCCACTGCCACCAGGAGGCCAAATGGCCAAGACAATAATTGGCTAGGGACTTGTTCATTTTCAGGTTTAGCTGCCCTGTTTTGTTTTTTAAACAAACTGCTGAGTTGAGTGTACATTTTTGTGGTGGGCTACACACACACACACACACACAGAGAGAGAGAGAGAGAGAGAGAGAGAGAGAGAGAGAGAGAGAGAGAGAAGTAAGGCCAACCTCTTTGCCCTCAAACGGCAGGGATTTCTTCCCTGGCTCTGCCCCCCTCCCAAACCTCCCTCTGGTTCTTCCCAGTCCCAATATATTTTTGATTCCAAGAACTGGGAATAAACAGCAGCAACTCTGAAGACCCACAAATCTGTCTCACACAGTGGCGGCAGCCCTTCTTCCACTTCCTGAGCGCAGGGTGCAGGGGCACTGGGCACTGGGCAGCTGTGCTCTTGCATGGGGGCATTACTGCCCCCCTAGCAAGTTCATCCAGGGGTCTGTATGGCCTGAACCTCTTTGAGGCAGCTGTCCTTGCCTGCAGACAACTCCCTCTCCTATTTAATCCCAAAACTTCTGGCACCTGAAGCAGTCTCCTCTCCCTCCAAGTCTCCCCCTTCAGGACCCACCCTCCCATAGTCCAGGCCTCCCTCCCCCACTAAGGCGTTGGGAAGGGTGGGGAGGCACCCACAGAACTAGCCAGGAGGAAACGGGATCTTTGGACTGGCAAAACCTGCAAAAGGAATCCCCACCCTCACCCCAAATGCCAACGCTTCAATTCCTACCCACCTCTCACTGCCCTCCCCCTTCTGACCCCCCCCAGTCGTGCCCCACAGCCCCCTTCATGGCAGCAGACATCCATCACACAATAGCCATATCTCTTAAAGTTGCTTTTTATTTGGCAAAAGAGAAGGAGAGAGGCACTGGACTGAGCAGGTGGGAATGGTGGTGGGGAGAAGAGGGGAAGAGAAGCTAGGTTTTCTTCCACTCCAGCCTGAGGTCTTCCAGCTGGGGTCTTAAGGGCGTGGGGAGGAGTTGCAACCCCTCCTTTCCCTGCCCACCTGCCATAACCCACCCAGGGTGGTGGTGCCAAAATGTGGGGTGGGAAAGGTCAGCGATAAATACCAAACTGGGGAGGCAGTGCTTATTCAGGGGAACCCTGATCAGAGGAAAGAGGGAGGCCCAAAGGTCCAGGCAGGATCCTGGAAGGAGGGGGGCCCACCATGCTTCTCTCTAGGCGGCCTGCTGTTCCTGCCCCTTCTTCACCTCGTCCTCTATGGCCTTTTGCACAGTGGAGATGAGGCCCTCCACGTAGGTCTTGAAGCTTTCCACGCTAGCGGGCAGCTGCTCACGCACTTTCTCCACCATGGGTCCGATTTTCTCTCGGAGGGCAGTGAAGTGCTTCTGGGCCTCGGTCTGAAACTCTCTCAACTTGGGGGCACCCTGCTCCCGGATCTCCTGCAGCTTCTGGCTCAGCCTCTGGCGCATCTCTTCGGCATGGGGGGCCACCTTCGCACGTAGCTCGTCCACGTGGTCCCGCAGCTTGTCCCGCGCTTCCTCGGCCACTGGCCTCACCTTCTCCTGAATTGTCTCCAGGTTCTGGCGGGCAATCTCCCGCACCTCCTGCCCGATGGGCTCTGCCTTGGCCCGGATAGCCTCTACTTCCTGCTGGAGCTTCTTGGTGAATTCATCAAAGTAGGGTTGGATATTGGCATTCACGCTTTCCAAGTGCTTCTTCAGCTCCTCGACTCCCTTTTCCCAGGCCTCTTTCAGCTCTTGCTTTAGTTCTTCCATCTCGGGGGCTACTTCTTTGTGCAACTCAGCTAAAAGCTGGTGTGCCTTGTCCAATTTCGGAACCAGGCTTAGCCTACAGAGAGAGGTTGGGGAGACCAAATTAGTGGGTGAGGAGAGGACAGAGTTGATGCTTAGCCCTCTTGCTCCAGCCCAGAAGAAGGAGGGAGCACCTCTCTCCTCGAGAAGCACCAGCCAGTTTTGACCTCCTGTTCTACTAAGGAAGGTCAGTGTCTCTGTTACCCCCTTTTACAATGTGGAGCAGAAGCGAGGAAGCCACCCTTTGCTCAGCCTTTATAAAAGGATTCCCCCCCCCCCGTCACATATACACCTCAGTTGTCTAATTTCATTTTTTTTAAAAAATCTGTTTATAGGGTTCATAAAAGGCATGTCTATTCAGCAGTTGCCTTAAAAAGTATATTTGATGCTCCTCTTTCAGCTATGAATTTGTGATGCTGTTCATTAGCACAGCCAGGGTGGGGTGGGGTGAGGCGGGTCAGGCAATCCAGCCCCTCTAGATTTTGCGAAGCTGTCCCTCCCAGGGAAGGCCCTTGAGATCAGAACAGCTGTAAGCCCCCCAATATCTGTTTTTTAGCCGGGGGGGGGGGAGGTGGATGGTGCTACACCACAGTTCCATGAGGGTGAACGGAGATCTGGGGCACTGGGTTTGGAAAGGCCTCCACAGATATCCACAAAGCCAGCCAGCCAGCCACTCCTCCCTGCCCCCCCCCTCACTGCGCAGATGGAAAGCCCTCCTGAGGCAGAAGCATCATCTCCTGAGGAGGTAAAGGGGAAGGAGCTTTGGCCACCCCAAAAGCCTACAGCCTACCAGTCCATTCCCTGCTTGCCCCATAATTGCTACTCACTCCATTTCCTTGCCCAAAGCAGAGTTATCCAGCTGAGTGACGGCTTCGCGGAGACCAGTCTTGATGGTTTCTATGTAAACAGTGAGAGCATCGTGCACGCGCTCCAAGGGGGTTTGTTGGGGCTCATCTTGCTGCCAGAAGTGGCGGGCCTGGGTTCCTGCAGAAGCAATGCAATAATGGTTAGAGCCTAAGGGCAGAGCGCTTAGAAAGGGGCAGTTAGAAGCGAGCCAGGTCTCCCCAGTTCGGCCCTGCAAAGGCAGAGCCCACTCCTCTAGGGCTGCTCCTCCCTCCACCCGCAAGCAGAGATTAGCGGAGATCGGAGCATGTCCTTCAGAGCTCGTCCCCCCAAGGTTCTTGGGCAGGAGTTGGGCTGCCTCAGGGAGAGCTGCCATTCCGTGCCGTGAGCACAGGGTTGGGGTGACTCACCTGTGAGGAACACCAGGGCCAGGGTCACCGTGATGGCTCTCATCTTGCAATGCGTTCCAACCTGGAGACTGCAAAAGGGGATCACGTCAGGCCAGAATAATCCTCAAAGATGTAAACAACAACAACAACAACAAAAGGATTTCTTGAGCTTTTCTCTCCCAAGACCAAGAAAGAGAGAAATTGGAAGTGAGGAGAAAAAGAGGCCTGCTAAAGATGAGCTATTAGCCAGAAGAGCCAATGGGAAGCCCCACATCCAGAGGCATTGGATCTAGGAAGCAACACAGGAGGACTAGTTACCGTAAAGTCTTGCTTGTGGGCTTCCCAGGAGGCACCTGACTGGTCATTTTGAGAAGCAGCCAGATTTGAGGTAAGGTGGGCTCCCCTTGGCATGACCCCACAGGGCAGCTCTTTCTGCCCTTAAGCAAGAATTGCTGCGCACAAGAGCTGCTATGTCCACCTAAACCAGCAGCAGCAAGATGCCCAGAGATGCTTCCCAAGCTGGGGCACCTGCTCATTGGAAGAGTCCAATGAGCTTCCCTTCCAAAGGCATACACCCCAAGGTATCCATTGATATATCCAAGAGGAAGCCCCAGGCAGAACAACCAAGTCTGCCTTTGCCAACCTGGCGGTGCCCTCCTGGTGTGCTCTGGCTGCTGTGCTAGCTGGTGCTGATGGGATCTGTGGTCCAAAGCACTGGGTGGGCACCGGGGAGTTGGCAAAGGCTGATCAAGAAAGAAATGGAGATGCAACTTCTCCACAGGGGAAGCAAAGTCTTTTCACAGAGCTTTGAGAGAAGGAGAGAGGGGGGGAGAGGGAGAGGGAGAGGGAGAGGGAGAGGGAGAGGGGGAGAGGGAGAGAAAGAGAGAGGGAGAGGGGGAGAGAGAGAGAGAGAGAGAGAGAGAGAGAGAGAGAGAGAGAGAGAGAGAGAAGCAAGCCCCGGCATAGTACCAGGAGAGGACCAGATTCTTACCAGTCCTTTCAGCGTCTGCTGCTTCGTGTGGCCGATCCTCCTCGGCGGTGGCTATTTATACCAGAGGTGGTTGTTTATTGCCGAAGATAAGTCAAAGCTGTAAATGGGGAATTCACTCCCAAGTCGTGACTATGTGGCGCTTAGAGTTCAAGGATCAAACACACATCCCCAGGGGGAACGCGCACGATCAAGGAGCAACAGGGGCCTGGCAAGGGACTCCGGAACAAACACAGAAGCTGGGCCCAGGGCCAGCTCTCTGACCCAGATTTGCACTTGTGGCCAGAACAGGAACCCCACGGACCCCTCTGCTCAGCTGGGCAGCCGCCAAGGAAGGAGATTTGCAAGGCTCCTGTTGTTGTTCCCAAGTGGTTTGAGGACTCTGTCCTTGGTGCATTTAGTAATAACTTCAGGAGAACAACTCTGTGACCTGAAGCTTCCCAGCATGGACCAGGCAAGCCTTTAACAACAGGCCAATAATTGAGGTTGTTCTCCTTTGCTGGGGGGCCAGCGTGCGAGGAAAGTTGTACCTACCATAAGCTGCTTTCTATCCTAGCCCCCCACTTCCCCAGGCGAAACCTCACCTCTCTTGACAAAGGCAAACATCAGAGAAAGTGGCTGACTTGGGCCTGGCTGCAAGCGATGGTGAGGGTTCACATGCTGGAACGCTTCCCCATACACAAGAGGAAGAAAAAGGTCTTTGCACACAGTAAATGGGCAGTTATCAGGGAGAAGGGATCTTGCATCAAGCAGCTGCCCGATTATTTTTCTTTGGAGTGCAAAACATCTGGACAGAGCCAGGCTAGGGAAAACAGCTCTATGGGAAGAACTACCACAGCTGTTCCAAAGATGTCTGGGGCTCTATCTACACCAAGAAGAACCTCCTGACTCCACTAAGAGATTAACTGCAAACTGAACACATTGTGCGAACTCAAGCATTTGGATGCATTTGCTTATTCTGCCTACTTCATTCTTGGATTGCTAGCCCCAGGGAGATAATGTGGATCACCTCTGCCCCACCCTCTGACCTGCAAAGTTTCCTTAACACAGGAAACTGCCTTATACCAGATGAGACTTTGTCTTGGCATGATACGGTCTACTCCAGCCTTTCCCAACCTGACGTGTTCCAGAAGTTGTTAAACTACAACTCCCATCAGCCCCAGCCAGGAAGGTCAAGGGTGATGATGGGAGTCGCTGTCCAAAACAATGAGGACGCTGGTGTCCTCTGATAAGGGCTTTCTAGGATCTTGGGCAGGCAAGGGTCTTTCTGAACATTTTTCAAACTTGATGATACCAGGGATTGACCTACTGTGGGCAGAGCAAGTGACCTGCCAGAGTTATGGACCCATCCCACGACTTCTGAGATTCCATCTCATTGTTCAAAGTTGGAAAGGCCCGCAAAGTGCCTTCTCAATGGAATGCTCTCCCCCAAGGGAGGCCCACCTGGTGCCAACCTTGCCATCCTTTTGTTTTCTAGGGCATTTAGGCAGCACCAATGATACCGTATTGTACTGTTTTAAATATGCTGACGTGATTTTATCACTGTTGTGTTTTACTTAGTGGCAAATCACTTCAGGACTTTATTCAGTGTGAAGCAATACATACATCCAATGAACCTCAACCTCTCCCTGAGAGTGCTGGATTTTACATCAGATAGGAAGGTTGGTGACTGTGTGGTGCAACCGAATGCATGAAATTCTGGGCATGGCTTTCTCTGCCATGGGGGGGGGGAGAGAGAGAGAGAGAGAGAGCCTGATTACATGAAACCTCCACAAAAGTGGGGCTGCCACTCATCTTAGAATTCACAGTGCCAGGAAACCTGTCTCCAGAGGGATGGGGAGTTACTCTCCAGAAGACGAGAAACACATCCTGACTCTGTTTCCAGATACGTATTAGTCTGTTGAAGCAAAAGCCAAGTCTAAAGGCACCATAAAGACTAATAATCCCTATCAGCTAGCACCATTTTGCATGTGTCCCTTTACTGCCATTCAATCAAGAGTTTTGCTATCTATGGCGCCTTTGAGGCTGGGGACACAGGAGAGAACAGCAAGAGAAACTCTGCCAGCCTTTTAGCTGAAACTCATACACATCAGAGCAGCCTTATTGAGGACTGCACCTGTAGTTCCATCATCTGCAGAGCATAGGAAGCTGCCTTCTACTAAGTCAGCCCCTTAAGGTCCAGCCAGCTCCATATAGTCAGCACTGGCTGGCAGTAGCTCTACAATGTCTCAGACAAGAAACAAGAAGCATACAAGGAATCCCCAATCTGGACTTTCTGGAAGAGAAATCCAAGTAAACCCATTTGGGCACCGTGCTCCATTCTTAGCCTCCCACCCTGGAAATGAATCAGCAGGACTCGCTGGAGTAGAAGAAGGAAGCAGTGGTGACACCAACCCATTCTCTTGCAATCCCATCACCCAAAGAAATGTGACTGAGGTTGTGGAGGCTCTGCTTGGAATCCTAGCCCAAGGCTATCAAAATGACAAAAATGCTGCTCTTGTATCAGCCAGCTTGGCTTTAAAGGACAACCAACGTTTCTGGTGGAAGCAAAGATCTCAGGGAGTACAAATTGCCACTGGATGCCACCAGTCTAAAACTCTCAACAGGACCCGACCTTAGCTAATCACTCCTTGGCATGCCATTTTCAGACAAAAATGCTCACGTTATGGTACCCCCACAAAGGGAGATGCTAAGCAGATACACACCAAGGAGCATTCTAGCCCCAATAATGCCCACTTCCTCTAGGTCATGAGCAGCGTGCAGCAGGAGGGCCTTTTGATACTAACCCTGGTGATGGGATGCAATGGAGGAGGCAGGTGGGGCCCTGCGATGAAACAGGTTTGGGAAACCCTGTGCTAGACAATTCAACCTGGGAGCTTTTGCTTGCGAAACAGATACTCTGTCACTGAGTTATGGCCCCTTCCCTCCCGCCCGAAGCTCTACTGATCCTGAAGTATACAAGGACCCAAACATGGGCTTGCGCTGCTACCAATGCAGCACATGGTCAGAACGCAAGGGTCCTCTGCCTAAGGAGGGTCTCCAGAGCCATCACTGCCACTTGTTCAGGGACAATCCCAGCTTAAGGCGCCACTACTCCCCAACCTGGACACAACAGCAAGAGAAAAGGCAGACCAGAACTACTGAGAGCCAATCATAATCATGGGTTTATTTGTCATGATCCCACGTCCAACTAAGTTACTAGTTGCAAAATGACCCACCGAAAACGAACAAACAAACGGGGGGGGGGAACTGAACTAAGATTTTGCTGAAAATCTGGGGAGTTTGTTTGTGTGGGTTCTTGTTTTTAGTCCAACATAAATGAGAAAAATACTTTGGACATTTCCCCCCAAAACAGAAATAATAGCAAAGTATATGATACATTCAACATATACTGCGAGTATTGATTACTACAATACAAAGCAATGATTAAAAACAAAAGAACACCCCCCCCCCCGCAAAAAAACAAAAACAAAAACAAAAAGTGTGATACTGCAAAACAGCATAGCCAGGCCAGTCCCTGCATGGCGGTTTGCTTGGAGGGTGGCTGATGCTGCTGTCATCTCTCAGGATCATGTAAACAGAAGGGAAAACCAAAGCAAGAGTCCAAAGCCAGGCTGGAGGGGGCTTTTGGTGCCTTTTGGCCCCTCCCTCCCAGTGGCAGGAGGGAGCAGTGAGCAGCCCTCAAATTCCCCCTGCCCCTCCATGGCCCACTCTTCTTCCTTGGTAAGCGAGTCCCCTGCCTCGGTGGAACCGCGGCCACAATCCAGCCTGGAGGAGGAGGAGCAGCAGGAGGAAGAGGCATCACCCCACCATCGCTTGCACATCTTGGTATCCAGATGCTGCTGGAAAGGTGAGTACGAGGAACAGGAGGATGGTGATGATGATGATGATAGCAAAAGAACCTCAGCCATGCTGGTCTCACACTTCTTCTGTGCAAATTCAGGAGG
The DNA here is from genome assembly GCF_009819535.1 of Lacerta agilis. Taxonomy (NCBI): domain Eukaryota; kingdom Metazoa; phylum Chordata; class Lepidosauria; order Squamata; family Lacertidae; genus Lacerta; species Lacerta agilis. The sequence continues at coordinate 15,634,168 of NC_046326.1, read as the reverse complement.
GCTGCATTGATATATATATATATATATTTAATCCTTTAAAAAATTCTTCCAAAAAGAGTCAGTAATAGGGATTCTCTGTTGCAGCTTTGTCAAAAGTTCCAAAGGCAGAAAAGATGACATGAGAGACTCCCCGGAGGCCCAGCCGCTGGAGGTGCCCCAGACCCTGGACCAGTCACAGAAAACAAGTCCCCCAAGGGCTGTGAGAGAGGGAGAGACAGTCTCCACAGCAACGCCAGGGGCACCACCGCTGCCACACTGGAGAAAAGCCAATACTGGGAGGAAGATGGGGGGAGGGGCAAGCAGCAACGTGGGGAGGGGTAGAAGGGAAGGGGCAAAATGCATCCTGCCTTTTATTAACAATTAATTTATTATTAATAACAACAACAACAATAATAATAAACATTTACCAAAACAAATTCCTACATGATCTGAAGGGAAAGCAAGTTAAAAACAAGAACCAGGTTTTCTCGAAACTAAAGGGGGGGGGGGAGAAGTAGGAGGACATGGAATTAAATGGGGGAGGGGAGAGATGTACAAAAAAGAGAAACGGAAGAAAGGACAGAGTGACAAAATTTAAAACAGAAAGGCTGACAGAGGAGAGACACACGAAAGCAATATTGCACCACTGCGGTGGGGGGGGGGAAGCAAATGGCCAAGGGGTGGGAGGCAACAAGTGATGCACGGAAGGCAGATGTGGAGGCTTGGCTCTCGGCCCCTCCGCAAGCATAGCCCCCACCACCCCCACCCTGCTCCCTAGCCTGGAAGGGCCACTGTAAAGGCAGATCATGAAGAGGCACCATCCAAAACAGCTGCTTATTGCTTGCGGGTGGGCAGAGCTCCTCTCCCCTTCTGCCATCAGGTTTTCCAGGCGAGGCTGGCTGACCCCTCCCCCAGCACCTGCCACTGACCAGGGAGGGGGGCCCTCCAAGCCGGCAGCTGCCCTCGAACTGCCCCCTACAGCTTCTGTGTGAGGGGGTTGCTCTGGTCCTTCCAGAATGGCTGGCGTCACAGGCAAATATGGCAATAATGAACATCCGAAAGGAACAAGCACACTGTTGAACCAACGAGGAGATTGAGGTGGAGGAGGAGGAGGAAGAGGAGGAGCCGCCACAAGATTTCCGTCAAGGAGAAACGGGACGGCCATTTGGCGCAACGCTGCAAGATACTGTTGGTTTGAAATGGACCTTTTTGTTTCAAAGCTGTACATACCCCTGCCGGAAAATGAGAGAGACAAAGAGAGGGGAGTGGGTGACAGGAGTACTAGACACCTGCCTACACTGCTACACAGAGGAACCTCACCAAGCCTTTCTTGTGCCCCACGCTGCTCCACACTCCCACCGCCAGGCACAAAACTGGCTGGCCTAGCAAGGCCCTCTTGGCAATGGCTTCAGGAGCAGGAATAGCTCACTGGAGAGCCAGAGAGAGCCCAGAGCCCTGCCCCTTCCCAAGGGCAGCAGTGAGCAGTGCACCTTTCGCACTCTGAGCCTACTAAGCCTCTTGACCTCTGACCCAGGAATGCGACATCCAACCTTGGATGCCCCAGGGACATAGACACAATATTTCCTCATGCCTGGCTCTTCTGCCTGCAAGGTCCCGAGACTTGCGGCTGATCCAGAGAGCTTTGCTCAGCTCCAGCAGCAACAGCAAACAGATAGGCCCACCCCTGTAGAAACTTTGGATGTGGCGCTTGCTTCCCCAGTGAGCACAGTGTAGCGCAGGTCCAGGTAGTGGGTAGACCAACATTAAAAAAGAGGGTACTTCCCCCCCCCATCCCCTTTCCTTCATGGAAGGGGTCCATGCATCTCCCCAGTGCCTGGCACAGGTCTGGACTCAAATGCTACTTACTGTAGCCTGCCTGCTCTCTAGACCCCAGCCTGCTCCATCCCAAAGGGCACCTCTGGGTGCTTGTAACTCAGCAGGACGTCAGTAATACACGTGGAAGAGTAACAAGAGGTGTTTAGATGCTGGTTGCCGTCTGCTAGGTTCAGGTGCTCTTGACCTTCCAAGTTCTCTCCACAGTCTGCAAAAGCAAAGACAAGGGAAGCTGAAGTGACAGCCTGGAAGTGTGTGTTTGGCTCCAAGATTTAGGAGCCACAGGGCATGCCAAGCGCAGCATCTCCCAGGCCCCAGGGAGAGAGGGCTGCAGCTCAACCCGGAAAGCTTAACAAAGGATCCCGCTGTCCCATCTAGATGTTCAACCTGGCTCACAGTGCAAGACGGGTGGAGTTGTTAATGTGCCCGTTCCCACTCCAGGCCCACATAGAGCACTCACAGACGCTCCCCACCTCTCAAATCCAGAACTGTCCTCGTGTCGCTTTCCTGGGCCTGGCCAAGCAACCGGGTCACTCTACCCAGCCTTAAGTCAGATGCCTTTGGCTGGACATGCAAAGAGGCACCACCTGGCAGTGCTGGAGGCTCCAAGCACTCACCTTCTTCACTCTCCCCATCATGGAGCGGCTGGCTGCCCATGAGGGAAGACTGGCTGAGCACAGCGTCGGACATGCGGGCAGAGCTGAGTGCCTTCCCTGCCATTAGGCTCATGCCTGGCAGAGTGTCCAGTTGTACCTGCAGGCAGGAGAAAGGAAAGGCTCAGAAACCTGCAAGGGGCACTGCTAAAGAATGAGAAGGGAGAGGCTGGCCAGAGGAGGTGGGACCAGGGCCTTCACCTCCACCACACCATAGAACAGGTGTGTCACCTTGACACAGGGGGCCCCCATCCCCACCAACACCCCTCTCCCCAACATACATAGGCATCGTCACTGTTTTGAATGGTGTGGTGTCTCTGCAAAGGCCGGGATCTGTGATGCACACCAGGAATCGGCCTTGTGGGATAACCCTCTGGCCCATCTGCATCTGGCATCTCCACGTGACCAGGAGAGTTTCTTTCCATGCAACCTGTGACCATGGAGTCTTTGTGGGCAAGGGAGAGACAGACAAAAAAGGAGGGAAGGGAAAGACCATTATGTCCCTTCAAAGGCACCCATTCCCCAACCACAAGTACCCTAAAATTCTTCTGGCTCAGGCCATAAGTACAAGGAGAGAGAAACCCTTTTTCATTCCTTTTTCTCATTCACTGCACATTCTTTCCATCAAGACGTTAATGGGAATTACCCCCTTTTATCCTCACAATGGCCCTGTGACAGAGCACAACCGGCTCAGGGCCAACCTGCCAATCACAACACCCCCCTCCTCTTTGATTCTCAGCAGCAGCAGCAGAGCCACTTCCTGGTATGAAACCATGCTTTGCGTACTCTCTGTGGCACAGCCTGTGGAGATGCCCCTGGATATGGGAGGAGCTGAGAGCCAACTGCAGCTCCTTGGTGGGCTCTACCCAGCACCCCAAAACAAAACAAAAAAGGCAGCCTTCCCTCTCTCATGTGTGGGAAACCTGCTGTTGGACACACAGTTGTGCAAAGACCCACGAGCAGCTCCTGTTCCCTGCAGGAGATCCTTCCACAACAGACATAAAGTGCCTAGCCCAGCCCCACAAGGCACAGCCTGCTTCCTGGCATGGGCCCACCTTCCCCTATTCCACACAGTGGAGACATGCAGTGGAACAATTCTAAAGGGCGGTGCTCCTCGTTCCAAAGGGGCCAGGCCAAAGATCAACTGCTGACAAAACTGTTGTACTTGCAGGGTGTAAAGGCTGTCCTTTATCACCTCAGGAGCCACCACCCATAAAGGCACAGAAAGGGCTGTTAGCAGGCAGCGCTGTGGACAGATGGGAGGCATCTGCACAGCACAACGTCCTCACCTGTGTCTCCCCCAAAGCTCTTTCATCGGGCCTAAGGTGCAACAAGCCCTGGCTCTGGCCAATGAGTAGGAGGCATGGAGGTGGCCTTTTTGTCAGAACTAAGATTCCGTATGAAAAACAGGGACAGGAGGAAAAGAGCTCTTTTGGGTCCCGTCCCCCCGACTGTTTTCAGCCCAGCTTGTTGTTTTAAAGAACTCTTAAACTTTCAGAAATGGTGCTTAAGCATACTTTCCCCCTCCCTCCTCCCTCCTTCCCTATCCCTTTTTCTTTTTTGTGTTGTGCCTTTTAGAATGCAAGGGGCAGTGGCTGTGGGTTTTTAAAAATAAATAAGTAAATAAAAATCTGTAAGCTGCTCTGGGAGCCTTTTCAGCTTGAGAGAGGATAAAAAAGGACTTCAAATAAATAATTAGCCAGGATTTCACAATCCCAAAGAGTACCCAGGATTCCCGTCTATCACACCACTCTTTCTATATGTAGCAGTAAAGCTAGAGTCAGTTTAACTTTCCTGGGAAAACAAACAGAGGATGCTTCAGGCAGGAGAGGGGAAATATGGCCGACTCTGCCACCAGAGAGGCCTCCACCCTCCTTCCTGCTCCTCCTCCAAATGGAGAGGACTTCCAATGACCAGCTGCCTCCCCCTGCCCCTGACATCTGCTAGATCTTGCAGCAGCATCCCATTGCCACCACCAAAATGAGCAGCAGGCCATATTTAGCCAGAGCAAGACAAGGCAAGGAAGAGAAATAGGGTCCTGATCAGGGTGCTTTCATCAAGCCCCAGGACCAGGCAGGGTGGAAGGCATCACACAGGAGCTCTTAGCTTGGCTGAGGAGGCAAATGTGAAGCCTGACTTCCTTGCTTTCCTTCCCTTGGACCACTTTCCCATGAGCTGAGAGCACCAAGAAGCTCCTTTCCCTCCTGAGCAAATTCACCCCCCATCCCATCCCCGTGCCACAAACACTTCCAGAAGCATTTGCTTGGTGTCTGAATGCTGACCTGCCTGCACTCTTAATCCCCTGAACAGGGGGCGGGTGCGCAAGGCACCACCATTCACACAAGGTCAATCCTTCTATAACAACTTGGAAAATGGCTCTGCGGTATTTACCTTGCTTGTCCTCCCATTTCACAGATGGGAATGATTAAGACCAAGAGAGGATGGTGGCTCACCCCAGAATACATGTGAGTTCCCAGCTCAGCTGGGCCTTTAGCCTGCCTCTCTCAGAGCCAATCCACTGAACTGCCATTAACTCAAGCAACAAGCTGGAGGGCCCTAGATGATCAGAAGAGATCAGCTGGACAAGGGCAATGACTCTTCTGCTCCCAATACCTCTTAATGATCTCACAAGGAATGTATGAAGGCAACAGCCACCTGCTGTTGTTACTCCTCAGAAGATGGTATCAGGAGGCAGGCAGGCTCCAAGCTTGAGGTTTCCCTTTGTTGGCATTTCCTCTCCTCCAGCCTCCATGGATTTGTCTAACCCCCTTTGAAAGCCACGGGCCATCATGACATCCTGTGGCAGCCAATTCCATAAATTCCTGATGTCCGGTGCAAATAAGCCCCTTCCCTCCCTCCAACCACCTCCCTGGCCACGCCCGTAAGCCATTGGAGCCTGCCCTGCTCTCCTCCCACCTGCCCATTCTCCATCAAGACAGGTGCCACTTGCAGAGCAGCATGCGAAGGCGGCCTGCTCAGCAACCCAGGTCCTATTCCTCAGAGTTTCTCGCCTCTTTCCGCCCCCCGTCTGCCCTGCTCATCCAGGCCAGCCCCACCCAACCAGCCACCCAACAGTGCCCTGCTCTGTGGCCCTGGGTAGGGCCTGGCCTTACCTCTACCAGGCACCTTATTCCGACTGAAGGTGGCGGCTGGCTGGTGCCTGTAATGGTGCGCCCCCAATTCCTGCTCCTGCTTGGCAGTCCCAAACAAAGCGTCTGGGTCCCCAGGACCACCGGCACTTAAGAGCAGCGGAGCCTCGTGGCAAGCTTTGGTCTTATTGCCTGGGAAGCTGTCCCGTTCCCCTTCACACACGCAGTCCACTTCCTCCTCCATGCTCTCCGAGTGGACCAAGGTGGGCTGGTGAGTGTACCCGTGGGCCGGCACCGAGGCTGGCGCCTGCTGGATACATTCGTGCGCCCTCACTTTCAAGAGGTGCTGGGGACTGGTGTGGTGGTGGTGGTGGTGGTGATGGTGAGGGTGGTGGTATGTGTCAGTGTTCTGATAAGGCAAAGACAGAGCCTGGCGCTCTGACAGTTTCTGGGCCACGCTGGTAGCCACATGTCCGCTCTCCCCTTGGCTCATGTGCCGGATCAGCTCCTGGAATTCCTGCTGCTGCTGCTGCTGCCGCCGCTTGATGAGCTGCGCCACCTCGGCCTGGGGCAACCGCAGGTCCGTGTGGCCTGTGAGTGAGTGCCGGGGCGAGAGCAGGCCCTGCAGGATGTGTGGGACTTGCTGATGCCGGCTGTAGTCTGGTGGGGTGGGGGACAGCAGCGCCTGCTGCAGGGCTGACGTGGCGTAGTGCTGCTGCTGCTGAGCGCTCTGGGAGAAGCTGGGGAACTGCTCCACCTGCGGAGGGAAGCCCACTGCTGTAGCTGGGCTGTAGCTGCTTGGAGAGACACGGGCCTGCTCCGGAAACAGGTGGGGGTGCAAGTGCACCTGGTCGTAGCCAGTTGACGGATACCTGTGTGGATTGAGAGAGAAGGAAGGAAGGAGGCTCTTTAGGAGCACAGGAGACACTCCAGGGAACCGTGCCTCAAGTGCTTTGTGGAAGGAGGATTTGGGCTGGTCTTCAGCAGCAGCCAGCCAGTTGGCCCAGAAAGAAGAGCTGACCTCATCACTTCCACAACCCACACCATCCAGCCTCAGGACAGAGAAAAGGTTCCATTCAGAGAGAGCCGGGCTAATAATCAATGCTCAGCTGCCCCTCTGCCCATCTACCCAACCCTTTCTCGAAACCTACTTAAGCAAGATGTCATCATTACCTGCAGACCCCACAAATGGACCAGGCCTAGCCTGGGAGAGAAGCACTGTGGTCCAGGGAGGACACCACTTGGGAATCTCGCACTCTGCAAAGCTGCTAGCCAGGCCAACTGTGAATTGGCACACATAACACCCCGAAACTACCCCATTGTTGCTATTGCCATACCTGTGAGATTCTGCGTTGTCCGCGCTGAGCTGCTTGGAGAGGGGCCTGTGCCCGTAAGTCAGGGAGGCCATCAGACTGGCACGATGATGCATCTGCAGCTGATTGGCACTGGCGGGGGTGGGCATGCCCCGCCCAGCCTGCAAGAGGCTGCCGCCCATCCCATCTCCTGGCTCCTGCACTTGGATGGCTACCGGTTGCCCCTGCTGCGGCATGCCCATGCAGGAGAGGGCCACATTGGGGGGAGGTGAGCAACTGCCCGACTGCTGGAAGATGGCGCTGTGAGACGGCATCCCTTGGAACTGCGACGGCGAGGCTGCACCTGCGAAATGGAAGTCTTTCCATTAACTGCCTTGGCTGGGATTCACTATGGCTGCTCTCTGTGTAAGCGGGGGGAGGGGGGGTTCTTTGCCCACCATTTCAGGAAACAACTGCGATTGTTCACTTATCCCTGAACTAAGTTCCAATGGTGAAGGTGGCAGACTGCCTAACCTGGGATTCTCCCAGCTAGCTGGAGCAAGCAACCCCCGGCGGGAATAGGGACAAAACCCAAATGCAGCTCGGCAGGAGAGAGATGCTGTTGGCACTTACTGTGGCTCTGGAGCATGCTACTGCTGACTGGAGGGGGGCTGCTGTCCGTTTGCCTGAAGAGATGGTTGCTGGGATGGTTTGGAGGTGGGCTGGAGGGCTGGATCCGTAACCTGTTCACACACACACACACACACACACACACACACACAAGCATGTGAGTTATGTTTATGTCACCAGAGAAAATCGCCAGCACAGGCCTAATGGCATCATCATAAGGGTGAGCCAGGCAATCTGTGAGATTTTATGGCATATCAGCACCCAGGCTGCATTGCACAATACATTGTATTATGTTGCCACGAAGTGAGAAGGCAAGAGCAGGCCTGGGCAAAACACACCACCACTGCCTTGGCCAAAGCTTACCTATAGCATGAAGTGGAAGAAGGGTGGGGTAGGGGACTGATAGTGGAAGCAGCTGGGAAGGAGGCTTCCTCACTTGGCCAATGCCCCAGCAGCCCTGCCATTCCCCAGCCTTCTCTATGAGGCAGTCCTTGCAGGGACTACATGGGCCTGTGCAGCCTTTTCCTGAAAAGAACGCAATAAGACAACCTCCCAGCTCAGAAGATTCCTGTCTGTCTAAAAAAAAACAACCTTTTCTGCGTATTCCATCTAAACTTAAGCACCTCTCCTTTTTTGCCTCTCAGCTTCACAAATGCAGCCACCAAGGGAGCTACAGCAGGCCAAAGCGCCTAGGCTGATCAAGCTGAGACTGGGTCCCTTTGAGCAAGAAGGTGCCAACACTTTCCTGCAAGGCATGGAGAAGGCTTGAGGCCTAACAAGTGCAGGAGCTGTTCCTTACCTCTGAAGCTGGTGAGTGAGCAAAGCAGGCTGGCTTTCTCCTGGAGCTTGCAGTGGCGGAGAAGGCTGAGGAGGGCGGACACAATCCTGCGCACCACACAGGAAAGAGGAAACAAAGAAGAGTGCTGGTGAGCAGCGGCATCCACAGCACACTCTGAGAGCACTCTGCAAAATGGGGGCAAAGCAGCCGCATGGAGCCAAGCAATGCCAAGGCGTTCAAGCAACTCTCTTCCTGGCTGCCTCAGAGAAAGCAACTTGTCAGACGTTGGCCCAAAGGGCTGGCAGCTGAAGCTCAGGAACGGAGAGAGATGCTGCTGGCAGTTACTGTGGCTCTGGAGCATGCTGCTGCTGACTGGAGGGGGGGTGGAGAGCTGAAAGGGCAAAAGGACAACCTGGGAAGGAATTGCAACTCTCCAGGTTGACCTATCTAAAGAAAGAGGGCCAAATGGGGGAAGAGTTGGTTCAATTGCTGGCAGCACAGCATCTCCAGCTAAAGCTGGTAAAGATCCTTGCCTGAAACCCCGGCAAGCCTCTACCAGCCAGTGTAGATAATACTCGGCTAGATGGACTAATATTCTGAACTGCTGTAAGGCAGCTTCCTGTGTTCCTATGATACTGACCAACAGGGAGGAGCATTTCAGCACTAGACAATTCTCTCTCTCTCTCTCTCTCTCTCCCCCCACCCACCCACCCACCCCAATGAACCACAGTGGAAGCGCTTGACACAAACATGCTCATGGGCATCGGGTGGGGGGAGGCACAGGAAGCTGACTCCTACTGAGTCAGACCTTTGGTCCACCTAGCTCAGTCTCTTTTATACACTGACTGGCAGTGCCTGTTTCCAACAGGAGTCGCTACCAGCCCAGCCTGGAGATGCTGCTGAGAACTGAACCTTCTGTATGGAAAGCATACAGTGGCATTGGGTTAGAGCAGTTTCCCAAACTTGGGTCTCCAACTGTTTTTGGACTACAATTCCCATCATCCCTGACTATTGGGTCCTGCTAGCTAGGGATGATGGGAGTTGTAGTGCAACAACAGCTGAGGACCCAAGCTTGGGAAACACTGGGCTGGAGCCATGTCCTAAAGGGGGCTGCGCTAGCATGGCACAGTCCAGAGCAGAGACATCCTAGTCGCTTATGCCCTCCTCCTGATGCTCCTTGGAAGTGCCAGTACCTGGATCTGCTGATGAAGGATCTGCTGATGCTGTTCCTGCTGGTACAAGATGTGCTGCTGCTGCGTCTTCTCCAGGGTCCTCTCATCCATGTGGCCCCCATACATCTTCTGGAGCTGCTCACACTCCTGAAACAACCCACCAAGTGACCTTTTGCTACTTCTTGGCTAAAGAAAGCAAGAGGGGCTATGGCAGAAAGGGGAGGCTCACAGGCAGCCTTGCCACTGTGGCTCTCTCTGGGTTTCAGATGAGCCCCGGTCATTGCTTCAGTGGCACTAGGAGGAGAGACCCACATAGCACTTGCTCCTTCAGGCACTGCCAGCAACAGCAGCAAGGTAGCCAGGAGGGGCAAAAGCCCCAGATGGGGCCAGCTGGATGCAAGACAAGAGAAAGTCCTCTTGGGACTTGGAGTGTTCCCTCCCCACCACAACTATCTCAAGGGCAGGTCATGGGGAGCATCTTATTTAAACGGGGTTCACCATCACATCTTTTTCTACAGGACACTGGGAGCTGCTCTAGTGCTGCGAGGACTCCAAGGCTGCTTTACATTTGTGGCAGAGCAGGAGACAAAGCTATTATTCAACCTGGCCTAAGAGCAAGATACAGGGAGGATGCAATGAACAATGGTGGGGTGCTAGTTGAAAAGTGGCTGGATGTTGAACAAGGAAGGAAGCTTTTCCTGGGAGGTGCAGAGCTCAGTTCTGCCAGGAGCCTGGATTGCTGGCCTATGCTGCTCCCTTTCTTGCCTGGCTTGATTTCCGCCCTTGCTCTCCTCTCTCAGTACCTGCTGCAGCTGCTTGATGCTGCTGTGGTTGCCCATCTTCTCCAGCTGGGCCTTGAATGCCTGGATGCTGGCAGCCCCATCTGAGAAACGGCGGACCGGAGAGAAGCGCTCCGTGGGGAGGTGCAGAGTGTTGGAGTCTTTATAGACATAGCTGTGCATGCACGGAGACAGAAAGGTGGGATTAGAGGCACCAGCTGAACCAAAGCCATGTTCCCAGCAGCCTGGCCATGTTCTGCCCCCACCCCCACCCCAGTTTGGGCAAAGGAACTTGCCAACTTGCTCTGTGTGCCAAAGAGATTGGAAGTGTGGTGTCCTGGGGTGCCTGCAACCCTAGAAACAGGAACGAGTGGCTCTGCTCCAGCACCCATCAGTTCTCAAGCCATGTGGGACACCCAGCAGACCTTCTAGCTCCCAGGGCCTCAGACTTTTGCTCCCTGGCATTAACCGCTGGAGGACCTGCATTATCCTGCACAAATAAAAGGGGGTCACTGGCAAGCTGCTGAATCATAGCACCAGAGAGTGCCAAGAGCAGGGGATCGTGTCCCAGCCGGGGAGGCCTCGGCTAACTACTAAAGGTGTCCCAGCCAATTAAGAACATAAGAAAAGCCTGCTGGAAGAATAGCCCAGTGGCCCATCTAGTCCAGCATCGTGTTCTCACAGTGGCCATCAGGTGCCTGTGGGGAACCCACAAGCAGGACCCAAGCACAGGAGCCTCTCCCCTGCTGTGGTTTCCAGCTCGATGCAGAAGATAACCATTGTGGCTGGTAGCCATTATACAGTCTCTTCCTCCTCTATGAATTTATCTAATCTTATTTTAAAGCCATCCAAGTTGGTAGCCATCACTGCTTCCTGCAGGAGTCAATTCTATAACTTAACTACGTGCTGTGTGAAGTTCTTTCTTTCATCTCTCCTGAGTCTTCTCTTCCAACATTCAGCTTTAATGAATATCACAGTGTTCTAGTATTTCGAGAGAGAGAAAAACCTCTCTCTGTTCACTTTCTCCACACCGTGCATCATCTTCTACACCTCTATCGTGTGCTCCTCTTTTCTCTCAACTACAATGCCCCAGATGCTGTAACCTTTCCTTCTAGGGGTGTTGCTCCTCTCCCTTGATCATTCTGGTTACCCAGCTGGTTCACAGTATCAACAGACTTGGGAAAGGTGGTCTGTGATAACTAAGCACTGGGAAGGGAAGACCCAGAATCCCCTAGGCACTTCAGACTAGCAGGTCCTCTCAAACGGCATGCTGCCACTTGTCTCTCTCCCCCTCTTATCACTCTTGCCCTTGCAGCAGCCTTTTGCTGACAGTATATTACATGAAAATATGATGGCTGGGAGGGCAGTGCCAGCCAAAGGTTAAAGGACAGCAAAGGACTCCACCTCAGAGGGCACCTGGCTTCAGTAGAACCCTTTCTTCTAGCTGCAATGCCCACAGATGCCCCGCGCTAAAAAAATTTAGAAGGAAATGGGTTTGCAGGTCCACAGCCTCTGCCTTCCCTGCTGCAAAGCCCTGCTAGACTTGCCCTTCTTTATATGTAAGCAAGAGATTGACAGGAATCGCTCACTGCAGAATGTAGGGAGACCCTGAGCATGTGCAGAGTATACGATCCCCTCTCTGACTTATAGCTCAATGCAGCGCACATGGTCTTGTTAGGAATTAAGCAGCGCCAAAAAAGTCCCACCTCTCCACTCCCAACCACAACATTGGATCCAAGCAAATTGTCTTGGGGTGGCAGCCCAGGAAGGTGGACAACAGAGATGGGCTCTGCAGTGCAGTTTCCAACTGTGTTCCAGCAGAGCAGGTGGTTCCCAAAGAGCAGCAGGGCTCAAGCTGCTCAGCCCAGCTTAAATAAACCCTGGCTCTGGTAGGCATCAGACAAGATGCAGTCTGGCTGAAACCCCTCTTGAAACACAAAGGATTTTCCACTGGCCATGTTGCAGGGTGAATTGACTCTCGGCATATGCCCTGCCTAGGAAATCCACTTCTGATGCCACCGCCAACCAGTTAAATGAACTTCAAGGGAAACAGCAACCATTTCCTTGCAATGTTGTGCCAGTTGTGGGTGGCTGGAAAGGGGATTTGACACTGAATCATTGGTGGATTCAAGAAGAGCCTGTTTATGTGCCAACACCAAAGTCTATAGTGATTAGCTACTCAGGCCTTGAAGTCACCTGGAGCCAAGAGAGCTGCAGAAACAGCTCTTATCTCTTTCCCACCTTCCCTGGTGTAATCCCTGGAGAAGGGCAGGTGTGCCAGGAGAGAGGCCTGCGGTGGTCTTCCTTGAGCCAGCAGGAGGAACTGGGCACCTGGGAAATGCACTGAGAGGCTGGGAGGAAGGAGAGGCTGGGCTCAGAGCTGCCTCCGCCAAAGAATTCTGTTTACTCAGCCCCACGATGTCCCTGTAAGAGTCACACAGGACTGTGCTCCTGTCCTGCAGCAGAGCTTAACCAGGAGTTACCCAGGGCCAGCACAGCTTATCTTTGCTTTCCTCAGGTTCCAGCGTGGCGCCAGCATGGCCTCAGCCAGCTCAGAGTTCAACTGTTCCAGCTGGCGATGTCACTGCTCAGCTCAGAAGCTATCCTGACGACAATTACAAAACAGGCTTGCAAGCCGCAGCAAGGTGGGTCAGGAAAAGGGCTCGGCAGCAGCAGCTCACACCTAGGACTAAAGGGACAGGAGGACAGCAGGGTGGGAGGGGGCGAAAGGCTACAGATCATATGTGGACAGACTTGCAGCAAGAATCCAGGGTTGTGTGTGTGTGCGTGCGCGCCATATCATGGAGAGCCCATTTCGCAACGGTCAAAGGTTGCACTTGTTCCTCTGCCACAGCGTCACCCCCCTCCCCTGGAATTTTAGCGAGGAAACATTGCAGGCAAACACATACAGTTCCAGTGGTGCCAATCCCATGACAGAGCTGTTGACACAAACAAGGTTCAAAGATTCTCCTCTAAGGGCTGTTATGGTGAGGTAGCAGCCCATACCTCTATCAGACTATTCCATCAGCCTCAGGTCACTCAAACGATGCTGTGTGAACCCCGTCCACCAGGGGTAACAATCCTGCAACTATGTACGTGGTCACTATTCATATGATGTGAAAGAGAGTCAAGTCGAGAGCCCCTGATCATTGTTGGGGGTGGGGTGGGAGGAGGAGGAGCCGCTGATACTCTCTCAACTAACTTCCACTGCTGATTCACCCCTTCAACAAATGGGGTCAAGTGGAGTTTTGGGTTGTTATTCCAGGGAAGCCAATTGGTCAGACAGAAACAGCTGTGAAACATCCTTTCTTACAGAGGTTTCCTGCTCCCCAACAGAGTAACAAAGTGCCCCACCCTTGCTATGCCATGCCTAGGCCTGAGCGACAGCTGCCTCCTGCCTAATCTTCTCCTGCATGTAGAGGGCCTGGAGGCAGGGCAGCCCCTTCAAGAGCCTGATCCAAAAAAGCCTTTTTCTTTTTTTTCTGCTAGGGGGTGCCATTCTGCCCAGGACAGGTTCCCTGGTGCAGAACTGCCCAAGCGGCCGGTGCCACCTACTCACCGGTGCTGGTCGGGTGCCAGGTGTGATGCCCGGGAGCGGAAGGGCTGCTGTCCTAGCTGCCTCTGCAAGTCGGGCGGGATTTCCGCGGTGGGGTTGGTCATTGCCAGTGTGTGCCTTTTTGACCTATTGGCCAAGTATCTGCAACAAGCAGGAGCACATTTGGTGAGAGGGAGGGGTGGGGGCTGTGCCTGGAAGCTCCAAAGAGGGAGCGAGGGGGGTGGAGAGAGGGGACAGCGAGGCAGTGGAGGCACCCACCACCCAGCTTTCTCAAAAGGGTTTCTTTAATGGGAATGGGGGTGGGAGAAAGACCGCCCTTTTGGGGGCCCAGGGAAACTCTGGAGAAAGCAGAAACGCCAGCCTACAGAAAACCCAAGCAAAGCATTGGTGGAGGTTAAGAGCAGGATCAGAAGGTTGCAGCAGGTGTAAGGAGGAGGGCTCCTTTCTTGCCGGAAAAGGGGACTGTGGGGGAAGGTGCTATCTTGATGCTGGCACTTGGCCAATGAAGCTAATTAGCTTCCTGGAGAAACAGGCAGCTCATTCTGACACAGGACTCCCAAGCAGAAGTCAAGGCCTCACGCACCAGGAAAACTGCACACGGGGCAAGTCCCCTCAGCCTTTAAGAGTTACCCAGAGGGGAGAATTTCCAATGGTGCAGCCTTTCTAAACACGGTGAGGTGGGGAAAAGAATGGCTGCGACAAGGGTTTCGTTTGTGCCACTCTTAAAGGAGCAGGAGCCCTCTGCCCATCCAACCATTGCAGCACTTGGTCTAAGCGATGCTAGAAGGAAGCACCAAGAGCGCCACCTAGACTCTGTTCTTGGGCACTTCCAGGTGCACCTGGGCAAGAAGAGAGAATAAGGGGTTGTCCAACACAAAGGGAATTGTTCACGTCATGTATGCAAAAGCTGCCATGTTTCAGCAAAAGTTAGATGGAAGGGCAGCCTGGGCCTCTGAAAGACTCACTTGCCTCCAGGGAAGGGAAAGTTTGGAGGGGTGCCACCCTCACAATTCCTGGATCTGTGTTGGGACCAGCTTTTACAGGGCTCTCAGATGAGTAACCTACAACATGGCTTCCTGAGTTCTCTCCTAATTTCATTGCTGAGAGTGTCGAGTCCATTTATCAAAGCCAGCTTAAAAGGCAAGTGAGGAACTTTGTTCAGGGAAGCCGGTGAGCTTTGGCTATAGTATACTTGTACAGACTTCAGAGATTTTAATGCCAATTACGATGTGACCAAAGAGGAGCAGCAATTAAAGCTATTTGCCACCACCGCCACCACCACCACCACACAGGAGGAAAGCAGAGTTAAGAGGATGGAGAAGAGTTAGTGCTGTGGGAACAAGCCAGCATCTCAGGTGGAGATCATTTCCTAAAGAGCTCTAAATCTGCCACTTGCTAACAGTGTTTCATTTTGAAATCCCAGAGACCAATCTTTCCCTTAACTATATCAAGCAGTTTCGGAGGGAGAGAGAACAACGAGCTGCAATTCAAGGTCAGGTACCTCAAACAAACCCAGGGCAGGAGGTGAGAGGCCAGCCCATGGGTCCCCTCCAAGGTTCTGCAAGCAGAGCAGCTAACACCCTTCTATGAAGGTCAATATTTGCACCCAGCCCTGCAGGAAGGATGTTGACTCTTGAGACGTGGCAACCCGTGGCATGGTGTGACAGCCAACGGTAAGTGGGAAGGCAGGCAACACCATATTCTCTAGCCACGTAGTCTCATCCCAGTATGTGAGGGGATTTGACTCAAGTATGTTGGTTCCATTAACCTGCCCAGCAAGACTGATATCTGTCCTAGCCCAAAGGCAATGGGGAGGGGACATAGTTCACAGGCAAAGCACCTGTCTGCCATGAAGGAGCTCCAAGTTCCATGTACAGCATCTCCTATTTCATTTTTTGAGAAAGAGGTGATGGGAAGGAGGCTTTTCTGCCCAAGATCCTGGAAAGCGATGACTGGTCAAAGTTGGCAAATACTGGGTTGCAGTGGTCTCGGTTTAAAAACAGATTCAGGCAGACAGGTGTATGTATAAAAAGAATCCTAGTCCAGTGACCACAGTCTCCAGTTAAGGGAACAGAGGCAAAGACCTCCATGAACCAAGAAGCTGGGCTCTAGATGCATTGCCTACTAGACTACTCCAGGCTAGATGAAGTACTGGATCAACTCAGCATAAATATGTTCCATGAGCCATTATAAAGGATATCACACAGGGTCAGATTTCATGCCACAAAGGCAGTCTCATCTGATTTACATACTGCAGCTCTGCCCCATCATACAACGACTGCTGTTCACCAAAGTATTGAGGGTGCTGGAGAATGGAGAGTGGGAACGGAGAAGACTCTACATTCCCAAGGGCTTTGAAGAGAGGAAAGAGGAACCACTAGAAAGCCTCCCCCAGACCACAGCTAGCCCTGATAGAATCCTCCATGGATATTTCACTCCTTTTAAAAAGCCTCAACTGCCTCACTAACCAACCTTTATACCCAGTTTCTGTATGCCTTCTTCTGTCTCTAAAGGGGAAAGGATACCCCAATCTTCAAGGAGGCATCTTTTCCAAGCAAACTCTGAGCTCTTTACAAGCAAAGCTAGTTGCCTGGAAATCAGGAAGGCTACTGTTTAAATAGCAAGCTACTTGGTAGATGCTGTTCACAGCTGCTACCAAGGCAGCCTGCAAGACTTTCCTTGGGACACAGGCTACAAGGAGCATCAAAAGAAGCATGCTAAAGTGAACAGCTTCAGCAGCAGCATTGTAGTTGACCATTTTGGACCCCCATCAGCGAGAACAGATGTAGCCAGGGTGTCAACTGTAGGCATCTTCTTCCAAGAGCTATACTAACAGCTGAGGCCCCCAATACTA
The DNA here is from genome assembly GCF_009819535.1 of Lacerta agilis. Lineage (NCBI taxonomy): Eukaryota > Metazoa > Chordata > Lepidosauria > Squamata > Lacertidae > Lacerta > Lacerta agilis. Next base: position 15,617,553 of record NC_046326.1, on the reverse strand, counting down.
GAAGATCCACCTACCCAGGGAGGTTAGTGGGAAGACCAGGGGAGGGAGCAGGGGCAGGTCACAGCTGCAGCAGAGTCCACATAAAACACCAGTTCCCAGAGAAGCAGAGGCAAAGCAGAAACCACAAGCCAACCTGCTGCCTAGCTATGGCTAAAGCAGCTGCCAGGCACCAGAGGGTGCCTCCGATGACAGCAGCAGCACCACCACCACCAGCAGCAGCAGCAGGAGCAGCAGCAGCAGCAGCAGGAGGAGTGTTACCTCTGCACAGCTTCCTGATCTGGCTCTCCATCTGAGCTCTCCTCATCCACAGGGGTCACGGCGGGCACTGCCTGGAAGGACAAGAAAGGGAAGGGGGCTTGGCTCTGCAGAAAGGTTTTTACACTCCACACTTGGCACCGCTCCCACACACTCCCACCCCAGAGCCAGGCCCACCTGAAGTTCATTGCTTCCACAGAAGATAAAGATACCCCAAGAAAGATTCTGAACTACAGAAAAGGAGACCGAGCTCTTCCCCAAGGGAGAAACATCCTAATGCCCCTTAAGTCCAAAGGACTCAAGAGGGACATGCTTGGCAGGGCTGCTTAGTTTGTGCCAATGAATGTCTCAATAAAAAGTCTGCCTTGGCCTCATTTCCTAAACAGGTTTTATAGGGTTAGTTCTTTGTTTTTAAAAAGAGGAATCCTTCAGATGTAAAAGGGAGTTAGGCCATGGAACTGAGAAATACCATCTTGTCACATGCACTTGATCCTGAACCCAAAACCCATGGACATAGAGCAAGCCAGGCAGTCTCAGGTGGGGAAAGGGTCAGTAGGAAAACTAGGGAGAAAAACTGAGTTCCAGAAGATGCATCCTACACCAGCAAGGATGAAGGGCCAGCTGAGAGAGGCACTCTGCATGTGGCAGGGCCACTACTTTTATCTGCCATGAGTAAGCACAGAAGAAGCAGAATGCAATCACTTGGCCCATATCCATGGAGCTGTGAAATACTGTGAAAAGTGGGCACCGTGCTGTGCCAGAACACCCCACCTTTCAGTTACTTACTGGTGTCATTGTAACAAGTGGAGAAGGGCCGCGGGGGCGCTTCAAGAGCTGTTGTGCGTGCAACTGGATATTGGCTCCTCCATCTGATGCCCTCCGTCCAAGGGGTCCCATTCCATTCAGCAACTGCAAAGTTGGGGGCTGCAGCAAGGACTGTTCCTGCAAGAAAATTCTGCATCTATACCAAACCCTGGCTGCATACCTCAAGAGTCAGGAGAAACAGCAGGGTCTGATGGGCATAGAAGAACCATGATCACACTGAAATAGCAATGGAGACTTCATCCCCTTAGATTGGCAGCCAGGAGAGTGACGACTTGGGTCTCCATGTCATACAGCTGCATGGGTGGGTGGGTGTCTTCTTAATTTGGTTTCAGGTCCAATTCAACAGGCTCATGAAGCCATGGTAGCTGGTAATCTCACAGAAATAGGGACTGATGCTCAGAGTTCCCAAAGTGTTTCCTTTGCCATACCTTGTACTCTAACTGACCAGTTGGTTGCAGGTGCTGCATCGGAAGCATGTTGGCTGCCATGTTCATGTTGGGAGCAACCTGCAGGAAGGGGGCCTGTGGTGCGATGCGTGGGAAACCCGGTAGCAGCTTCTGGAGATCCTCCATCACCTCCGTGCTGCAAACACATGCATAATAACAACTCAGGAGACGGTACACACAATCCTGCTTCTCTGCTCACATTCTGGGCTGCTTGTTTGTTTCCCACCACTTAGGAGCAGCAGAAGGGAGGCCAGCATTTTCCAGGCCAAACTTGTTAGATAATGTGTCACTACAGAGATGACACCTGGCACTAAGGTGAACCAGGAGCCAGGTCCTTCTTAGGACAGAGGGCTGCAATACTGGAGGGGAATTTGCAATGCCCTTTGATGGCTCTGGGATTGTTTGTAAGAAGCAGCAGGCAGTGTGGTGGGAGTGCCCCAAAATCCAATTATTCTGGACAACAACCATATGAGAAATATGTATGATAACCAAGCAAATGCTAGAAATCACCCCAGAATTAGTCATACTAAACATCTTCCAAGACAACAATGCCCACCTACACCACAAAGAACTCATAACCCACCTACTCTCAGCAGCCAGAAACATCATAACCAGACACTGGAGAAACCTATCAGGAGTAAGCATGGACCAATGGTACCAAGTAGTATGGGAAACAGCCCTACTAGAAAAACTAACCAGTAAGCTGAAACTGACATGGGGACAAATAGAACAAGATGCCTTCACCCCGGTATGGGTCCCCTTCATCACACACACAGCCCAACAAGATAATGACAAAAGTCTACTGACATCATACAAATCAATATGGCTAACCTGACCAAAAACACTCACCCACCCCACTCACACAGGAAACCAAAGACCACCACAGCCAACTACAAATGATCAATCACACCCTACGCCAACCCTGACCTCTCTCACCACCAAAGGAGCATAAGTGAACAACAGAGAACCTGCACAAACAATGCTGACACCAAACCCTACATATATTAAGTAAAATAGAAACATAGTCACCCCACCCCCACCCATTCCCCCATCCCACCCACCTCTTTCCTCCTTTTCTTCCTAATGTCTCAACAAACGAAATTGACTTGTAAAAATGTTACATGGAAAAAATATGAGAGAGACATTGCACTACCTTTGTAAATCAAGAAAATCTTTAATAAAAAATACTTTAAAAAAAAGAAAGAAGAAAAAGCAGGCAGCAAAACTCACCGAGGATCAGCCACTCCCACAGTATGCCTCCTCATGGAGAGGTAGCGGACCAGAGCTTCAGGGGACGGCTCTTCCCCTTCATCACTATCCAGAGTCATTGCACCATCAGTCTAGGGCAGAAACACATACCGTAAGGCAGTTTGTGGGGAGAAATGCAGAAGCATCTGTGACTAGCAAGGGGAGATCCTGGAAGACAAAAACGACTTACCTCCACTATTTGGTTCTCAGGGTTGATGAGCTGCACTTGTGGGACACTGATGCTCACTGGGTTGCCCGCCTGCTCTGCCTGCAAAGCAGACACAAAACCAAACTGTGAACACCAAATGCAAAAAGCCCATGGAAAGCCCAGTCCCATTCCTCTTGCTCAGCCACCATCAGAGGCAGATATTTACCCTGGCCTTCAACACCTGATATATGTATTTCCAGGACACACCCCATTCTTATTACTATGATTTATTTTAAGCTGTTTTTAATATTGTATTTTAAATTGCTGTATTTATATTGCAGGCCTTGACACATTATGGGTAAGAAATTGAAATAATCTACGGAAGTAGCTGCCCAAGGTGGCAGAGAAAAGCTGAGTGGGCACCTGTGGGGATGCTGAAGGCAGCCCTGTAAGGCACCTTCTCAAAGTAATGAACCCCGAAATATTTTTAAGAGGCCGTCTGCCTATACAGACAAGAGTTTGTCATTTCCAGCTCCAAGAGAAATAGCAATTGTCCTTGCATGAAGGCTAGTTTTGCACAGTGCAAGCTGCTAGCCAGGCACTCTCTGGAACTGCCCCTTCTTGCATTGTGTGAATTAATCTGAAAGCAACAGAGCTGCACCTCACAGAAGACTAACCTGGATGCTGGCTTGTGCTGGGAAGGCCATGGTCCGTGGGAGGCTGGGCAGGGTGGCAATGCGCAAGTTCTTATGCCTCTTTAGACGGTCACAGAGCAGACTGTAGATTGCACTGTAGTGATCGTAAGCATCTGTCCTTAATGACTGGGAAAGCAAGGAAACAACAAAATAATCAGCCTCACGCCAAAGGCAAACCACTCTACTTCTACCCCAGAATGCCTGGAGGCAGCCAGTACCTGAAGGGTGCGCTCCTTGTCCAGTCCCATCTCGGCCATGGCAAGCAGCACATCTTCATTCAGCGGTTCCATCTGCCTCTCAACCTTCAAGTGCTGACATTCGGCTATTAACTGGAAAGAACAGAGCATTTCAACAGCTGTAGCTTCCACAACAAGGAAAAGCACAAGAACTGTTAAAGGTTTGGGGCTTGCTGGTCACAGACTGGCTGGGGAAACGCATCTCGATTCCATCTCCTGAGCAACCTCCTAGGGCAAGGGAGAGCTGAGAGATGCTGAACTCCTCAGGGAAACAAAGACAAAGGAGGCAAGGAAAGTGCCTGGATGGAGAGCTACCAAGGAAGGAGAGTTGTGCTGGCTCACCGTGTCGAACTCCGTATCCACCTCCCCAAGCTTCATCCACTTGTGTTTGCAGATCTGCTCCATGGAGAGCCGCCTACTCGGATCCAGCACCAGCATGTGGCGGATTAAGTGCTCACACTCTGCAAGACAACAGCAAGAGGCTGCTGAGGAACTGGGGAGAGAGGGAGCCATGACCAGCCACACCCTCCTCAGCACATGGAGGGGAGCCATTCCACTTCTGAACATCACCAGGATGCATGTAAATATCAGGAAAACCTCGTTAAGCTCCTACAACCCCGCAGGGCTTGGATGCACACAATGCAACCGCACCTCCCACAAGGTCTCTACATAACAAATCTTACTCCCTTATTGTAACAGCTGCAGAACACAAACCACCAGGCTCATTAGGATCTGACCACTGGAGAAACCAAGTGTGGCTTCTGCTGACCGCCACAAGACTCCAAGAAGCAAAGTTACTTTTTAAACACGCAGGTGTGAAGCCTGTGGGGGCCCTACAGATGTTGCAGGACTCCCCCCCCCCGATTCCACCAGTCCCAGTCAGTATGGCCAATGGCCAGAGGTGATGGGAACTCCACAACAACATCTGAAGGGCCTCCACAGATATTCCCGATCCCTAGGTTAGAGTATCCCATTAGCAGAAACCTAGCATTAAGTCACACATTTACTTTTTGCTTAGTGGTGACTGGGCTTCCCACAAGAAACCAAAGAAGAATGTTGGGCTTTGATAAACTGATGTACAGATAAAATACATCATCATCATCATCATCCATCATAATCATCATCATCATGTCTATATTGCCCTTCATCTGAAGATCACAGGCTGGTTTACAATATAAAACCACAAAAATACATACCATAATAACAAACAATAACAATACTTGCCCCACCCATAGTTTAAAAGGCCATAGATTGTTTAATTAGTCAAAGGCCTAAAAGAAGAGGAATGTTTTTGCCTGGCACTGAAAGATCCGTAGTGAAGGTGCCAGGCAATCCTCCCTGGGGAGAGCATTCCACAAGTGGGGAGTCACTACAGAAAAGGCCCGTTGCCACCCTCCGAGCCTCTCATTGAGGAGGCACACAAAGAAGGGCCTCAGATGATGACCGTAGGTTGGTTCATATGGGGCGAGGGGATCCTTGATGCATTGCGGTCCTGAGCCATTTAAGGCTTTATAGGTCAAAACCAGCATTTTGAATAGGGCCCGGAAACTAATTGGCAGCCAGTGCAGCCAGGCCAGGATGGGGGTTATATGCTCTAGTAAGCAACCTAGCTTCTGAATTCTGCACCAGCTCAAGTTTCCAAAACGTCTTCAGAGGCAGCCCCATATATAACGCATTGCAGTAATCTAACAGAGGTTATCGTAGCATGGATGACAGAAGTTAGACTATCCCTGTCCAGATAGGGGTGCAGTTGGGCTACCAACCAAAGCTGATAGAAGTCACTCTGCACCACCTGAGCCTCAGGCTACAACAATGGACCCACAAGTACCCCCAAGCTTCATACCAGCTCCTTCACTAAGGTTGGGGAAGGCCAACACGATATGAGAAAAGGCTTATGGAACAAAACAGGGTTGGATTATTGAAACATTTCAACGGGAGCTGTGCAGGCAGTAACCTTATTCCAGCTCTCCTAAGGAGGAGCTCATAACAGGGAGACAGAGACTGTCCAAACTGGATGCATGCCCAAAGAGCAGCAGGCCCAAAGCCCACTGATCCCTCTTCCCCACCTTGCCCCCATGCTCCACACCTCAGCTGCAGCCAATCATTCTCTTCCATAGGCCAGAGAAAGTCATGCCATGTCCTGGAGTGCTTAGGTAGTGCTACCAGGGAAAGCTACATGGGGAGGGTGTCTCAGGACACCCAAGGTAAGTTGGATTCACCAGCCACAAAGACAGGACACACAAGCACTTTGCTCTCCGTGTGTGTGTGTGTGTGTGTGGGAGAGAGAGAGAGAGAGAGAGAGAGAGAGAGAGAGATGCTCTAGTAACCATTTATGTGTGAATCAAGACTTTGCAAAATTAGCTGGTAAAGAGAGATCTCTCAATTCAAGCCCTTTGAACAACAGATGGACTGTCTCAACCAAACCACACATACGACGGGTACACTTACGATGGACATCTCCCACCCCTTGTATACTTTTCTGCTTGAGGCCTCAGCTATCAAATGGGTTTCTTGCTGCCCAACTGATAAAAGCTTCACACTGCATCACTAGTCATTAAGCCACAATGAGTTCCAATTAACAATGCCAACAGGAAGCCAGAAGTCATTTCTAGACAGTGCTCCAGTAGGCTGAAAATTAATTTTCCTCCAGCTAAATGTGGACAGTCAGAAAACAGCCCTTTGCTCACAGGAAGATGAAGGACACAGGTTCACTGGGTGGGCTTGCTGCATTGTGAGCAGAAAGGTCCAACTGAAGGTCTCTCATGACTGATTCAAAGCACAATCAACCAATGCATGCAAGCTGTCTGGCATTCTTCTCTAGACAGCCCTCGTCCATCTCTTCCCAAAGTCCCCAAATGGCTCAGGCTTTCCCTGCCTGATACAGCCAGCATAAAAGTAGGGTTCCATCTTCCTCTTCGCCAACAGCTCCAGGAGCAGAATTTTGGGCACGCGGGTGGGTGAGTTTGGAGACCTCTCTCAAATTACTAAGGTCTGCCTGCAGCACATTGGAAAGGGCACTGCAGCAGGTGGCTGGGGAGAGGGAACCTGAGCAATTCAGCTTTCCAGCTGAAGCAGTTTCTCTCTGACCCGCAGGAAAAGAAGTACACCAGAAACTGAAAATCCAGTTTTAACATAGCCATGAATTTAGCTTTCTATGAGGAGGCAGGTTCAGTTCACATACTGTATAAGTAGTGCTCAAAGCACATAGAAGGAAAATAGAGGGCAAAAGAACCCAACCTACAACTCTTGTCTAGCGTGTTGGCCCAGACCACCTAGCATCCAAATTCTCTGACATTCTTTGCAGTTCCTAGTTTTGCAATCACCTGGCGTCCTCAACAGCTGGGCAGTGAAATGCAGTTACTCAGTCTACAAGGGATTTTGTTGCAGCTCTTTATTTCAAAGAGATCAGAGTGCCAGGCATGGCTGTCCCAAGCGAGGCCACCTCAAATTCAAGAAGTTGCCAGTGTGAAACTGAACCCCTGATATCAGCCAGCACCTGTGGCTGCTGACTTTGCTGAGGAGGAGGAGGAGGAGGAGGAGGAGGAAGGGGGCATCTCCCCACAGAGACTTTACCTGTGGACATGAAAAATGGAATGCGAAACTTCCCGCTCAGGACCCTCGCCCGCAGGTTCTGCAGCGTACTCCCATCAAAAGGCAGAGCCCCGCAGACCAGCACGTAGAGCACCACCCCAAGGCTCTGCAAGAGAAGAGGACACAAACGTTAGGTGCCATTTGGGGCAACAGCAGCATGAAGTAAACATGTGCTCTAGTAAGGAAAATCTATTTAAGAAAAGGGGAGCCCCTTTCTAAAAAGGTCCCACTTATATCTTTCAAAAAGTTTAAAATTATTGCACATGGACAATGACAAAAGTTGGTTCACTAATCAAATGCATATAGTGACAAAAAGGCTTTCCCCCAAAGCTGCTTCAGTGTGCTCCAGAAGCAGCGTTCCCCTCCCCCTCCTCTTGCAAAGAGAAATGTGGTTCTTGATGGTTTACCCAAATGTCCACCTTTGGCCCATCATACTCCTTCCCTTCAAAGAGTTCAGGGGCAGCATAGGGGGGACTTCCGCACCAGGTCTTCAGCAGCTGACCGGGTGTGAAGATATTACTGAATCCAAAATCTGGAAGAGAAACAGGAGGGAAGCAATTCAGAGAACACCCAGTATCACAGGTTTTCTATAAGGGTTTCTAATCATTTCTTTTGCATCAGCTCAGCAGTGCAACAGCAGCATGGAAGGCTGGACCCAGGTGGAGGTGCAGAATCATGAATAACTAAGCCCTAGAAGTCTGGCAGGGCAGTAGAACACCATCCTTGGTGGCCAGGAGCAGAAGCAGCAAGATTTGTCACTTGTCAGAAACCTCAAGTTGCCAGGATTTGACCTGGGCTGCTTTGCTTGGGTAGTCTATGCTTCCATCTTTTAAAATGGCCGACCTGCTATTTTGATGTTCAGATTTGCATCCAGAAGCAAATTCTCTGCTTTCAGATCTCTGTGGACGATGTTACGACAGTGGCAGAAATGGACAGCTGCCACTATCTGCTTAAACTTCTTCCGGGCTTCTTTTTCAGCCATTCGTCCATGGGCCACGAGGTGATCTGAAGGAGATGAGGTGGGGAGGGAGGAGAGAGAGAAAGCATAACTGTTGTTACTGGAGCAGTATAGACTTACTTTGATTCACTGGAGGACTTGTAAGGCCTGCACTGCCCAGAATGGATCTATCTAGCTCATCTGTTGCTGGGAAAACAGCACAAGGAGGTGGTGGCACAACTGCCAGGCAAAGTGTCAAGACGTGCCTGCCCCAGCTCACAGAAGCTAACCTCTCTAGATCTGCAGCAGGAGAGCTCCTTTCATATTTGGGCACATCTTCTCTGCCTATTTCAGTTGGATTCAAAGTCTGCCCTATGGCCAAGGATGGTGGTAGGTACTCCAATCACAAGCCCCAATTAAAGGCCTTAGAATACTTCTGCAAGATGCTAAGACTCAGCCTCTGGTGAGTCTCCATGCCAGAGCAAAAATGCCTCTCTGGGCAAGCATAATGTTCCAATGACACAGAATTGTATTTTAGCAACCATGATTGATAAAAGATGTCAGCTGTAGATGAAGGCTGTTGCAATTATGCTGAGCACCGTGAGTGAGTAACAGGGGATACTCAGGGGTTACCTTCCCACAAAGAATTACAGGGATTGGGGCAAATTTGCCTCAGAGGGGGAAAGAGGCCTACGAGAGTCACATTCCATATGCAAAAAACAAGAGGAGATGCAAGTGAAAGAAAAGTCCCTGGAACAGCTGACCTCTACCTTTGAAAGGGTGCAGAAAAAATAGTGTGCGAGGGAGTACATGGTACAATATAATGGATCCTGAAAAAAAGGGAAAGGTTGAGGCTCTGAAGGGAAGGCAAAGTTCTGCCAAGCTTCCTTTGTGAAGATGAGATTTGATTTTGATTTAGCCCCCAGAGCAGGGTGGTGGTGGTATATGGAGCCCCTTTGAGTTCAGACAAAACCCCAGTGCCAGCAAGGGAGAAGCCTCTGGGATGATGGCAGCAGCCAGGGCAGGGCAGTTTCCTGTGACAGTAGCTGTTGGCTCCAGCCTTCTCACCCTGACAATAGCTCTTTTAATAAAGAGGCAAGCAGGAAACTGGCCCAAAGGTTGTTTTTAGCTGTTTGCTGCTTCTGAAAACTGTGAACACTGTGCAACCTCCAGTTGTCAATGGGTTATTTAGAAAATGTCACAAAAGAAACTCCTGCAGAAGGCGGCCATGGATAAATAGGCCGCAGCTCTTTGGTGGGACTGGTAGATCACATGATGCCTGCCCAGCTTAAACAACAAAAAGTAGCTGGCAAAAAGGGGAAAAAAAGCAGGGGGAGATTATAAATTCCTACACATTAATGTGGAGAGAGGGGGGTGGTTGGGTCAAGATAGAGAGCCTGTTTGCTAACCATTTGGGAATTCAAGGAGAGGGCCATTGCACAGTGAGTAGTGCATCTGCTTTGCATGCAGAAGGTCAGATTCAAATCCCAGCATCTCCGGGTAAGGCTGGGGAAGACTCCTGCCTGAACTCCTGGTGTCACTGCCAGTCAGTGCAGGCAGTACTGAGCTAGGTGAGCCAATCATGTGTCTAGGCAGAAGGCCCCATCTCAGGCCAGCTTCATTTGAGGCGAGGGGAGAGGATGTACATAAGGAACACCAGGGAGAGTATGGGCTCATTTACAATTTTGCTTAACCCATATTTTGATCATATGGTGTGTCAATTAATCCCCACAGGTCTGAAAGCTTTCCTTGTTGTGCTGCAGCTGTGTCTTCCGAAAGTCCAATCTTACCCGCAGATGTGCAGAATATCATTTATAAGAGAGATTTGCTTAACTGAGCATCAGTTTAAGTGGTAAGACCAGTTTTTTGAAAGGTACAGTGACAGAAAAATGAGAAAAGCTCCGGGGTCCAGACAAATTAATCAGAACAAAATACAATCAAACTACGGGTCAGGTGAAAGTGTGGCTGTGCTCTATTATTGCTTCTGGTAGAGAGGAACAACAGTTTTCAATTATAAAGCACTTTGGAACCATTATTGTATTTTGCTATGGGAAGTATTGTCTTTAATTTGCTATATGTATATGCCACTCTTCCTCCCAAGATTTGGCTGCATAAACACCTTTTGAAGTAGTTCAGTCTGTCTGTCTGTCTGTCTGTCTGTCTGTCTGACAGAGATTTGAACCTAGAGTTTCCATAGCTTCTGAAGCACAATTTCCTATCTGTAATACAGGTAGAATATGTTGGTGCAGGAGAAAAATGTAAGCATAAAAGGAAAATTCCCTGGATGTCAAGTTCTAGGTTTGGGACAGGTACGCTTTAGTGAGAGAACCCCAGCAGAGATTCAAAATAACAAATATGCAGCAAAGCAAAGCATGGAAATAGAGACGGTTAGACCTTTAAAATATGTCCTTCCAAGTTCCTTCCAAAGTTCATCACTTCTCCTAGCACAGGAAAAGGCCACACGTTTGGTAAGTTAAAAATGGTTTCCTTACAAACTTTCCAAATGATAGGTTCATGTGCTCTTCCAGACAGCAATCAGAAAAGTAGCACAGGCAGCAAATGTGGCTTAGTTACAGGGGTGAAAAAGTTCCTAAATTATTGGTAAAGGAACTCAAGAGAGGCTGGTTAGACTAGCCATGCAGTCTGAACCGCAGCAATCAGCTCAGACCTCCTCACACTTTGAGCTTCTATGGTTAACAGAGGTACAATAATACTCTTGACTACCTCCCTCCCAAGCTGCGAGGGAGTGGCCTAGCTAAGCCTAGCAGGACAGCTTATTCTATGGCATTAACCCTTTCACACACTAATTAGACTTAAGCATGTGGGTTATATAAGGCTAGTTATCCCACAGAATAGTGAAGTCGTTTTACAGACAGGGGATTGATACCTCATTCCCTAGGCCTCACTCTGCTAAGAGTGTTCCTGCTATGAAGAAGTAAAAGTAGCAATATGATTTCCGGGGGGGGGGGATAAACAGTGGCCCTCCAAATACTGCTGGACTGCAGCTCCATCATCTCCGAGTGTTGGCCATGCTTGCGCCTGATGGACTCAAGCTATATCTCAAGGACTCAGATGCTTCCCACTCCTGGCCCAGAGAGCTTAAGAGTCAAGGCCACAAGCCCTTCTTACATTCCCAGGTGGGATCAAAAGCAACTCCTTCATGCTTGCTTCCTCCTTTTCTCCCTTCACAGTTCATTTGGACTGCTTCTTGAGTATTCATAAAAGAATAATTTACTCTGTAAATAGTTACCGGGCTCCAGAGCCAAGAGCCAAACCATGTTTGCAATCTCCTGGATGAAGGTTACAAACATTTCACCTCCTTTGACTCTGAGACAAAAGCTGGTGCCTTTTTGCCATCTTCTCTTGTAACCAGCTTTGTATCATGGGCCTTTCTGTGTTCTAGTGATTAATGTCACAGGTAGCTTGCATCTACAGATTGTGAAATACAGAATTATCCAACAGGCTGCTCTTTGCTCTAAATTTTGCACAAATTTGGCAGCATTTCTGCAGCTGTTAGGCCCACAAGCCATCTCTGCAGCTGTTAGGCCCACAAGCCATCTTTCAACCCATAAAGGAAGGTGGGCTCCCTCTCTCTTCTGCATTTCTACCTGGGCAGTAAAATTTCACACCTCAGTTTAAAGAAATATTTGCCCAGTATGTGCTAAAAGAAAGAAAGGGGCATATGCATGTGTGCACTCAAGAGAGGCCAGGAGGGTTTGTGTTTTAGAATGTGTTTTGTGTTTTGTTTCTTTGAATAAAGAGTTAACTTCATTGACACCTTGTGAGTTATTGCTGAGCTGTTCCTGACTCCCACCTTGACACTAGGGAGGCTTCAGGAGAAGCTGCAATATTCACTCCTGCATCTAAACCCAAGACTCTACCTCCTCAGCTGCTCCTTAAGAAGAACAGCAGCACAATCCTATGCATGCTGACTTAGAAGCAAGTCCCACTGAGTTGGGCTTACTTCCTAGTAAGTGTGTATCAGCACCCTCTGCAACTTTACCACACACCCACTTCACTGCCTGCACCTGCTATCCTTTATTCTAAATGAAATTTAATCAGGAAAGGAAAAGAAGCTTGCCGGCTGAAAGCCCCATCAAAATATATTAGAAATGCAACATCAAAAGAAAGAAATTGCTCTTTATCTGGAGAGGCAGAAGGCTTTTGATGTGTTTGTGTAATTAGTATTTACTGTGAACTGATTGTGCCTGGGTATTTTAATTAGTGGGCACTTTTGGCCAAAACAACCACCTAATGGGAAAACTTTAGCTTAATTTTGATTCTCTAAAGCAGACTTTCATCTTTCGCTCTATAATTAATACAGTTTATGAAGGGAAGCAGGTTGAAACTGCCCAACCTTCCCCTTTGAGGCCAAAGCAGCAGGCTCCTTCTGAAGAAATGGTTTCTTGGATGCATCTGTGGTGTCGTTCCCAATACCACACACTGGCTTTCCCGCTGCAATTTAACAGTTCCTAAAGCACAAGGCTGAACTAGGTCAATGTTTTTGGATGAATCTCAGCCCTTGGCATTCACCCAAATAGTAATGTGGGTGGGCATATCTTCCTGTTCCCAGCTGAGAGCTATCATCTCAGGTGCATGTGCTCCATGTAAACAGTAGAACGGGTCCTTCATGAGAGCAAATCTCCCTCTCTTTCTCTGTTACTCAACAGTTGGGTAAAACCAGAAGGATTTGGTTGATGTAGTCAGAAGCAGCTCAGATCCCATTCTAAACCATTCAGCACCTTCCAACTTTGCTCCACCTCTCTAGCAAGACCAGGCAATGGCTCCCTTTCCATCCCAACTCCCTTGTCCACCAAAGAGGCCTGGATCCCATTAGGAGATCAGGCTGCAGACTTGGTCTCTCCAGCAGTCCCATCCACCATTGGCTCTGCTTGTAGTTATCAGCTGAGATAAAGTCTACATGGCTTTGTTCCACTGACAGGAGCAACAGAAGTACTTTTTATTACAATTAATGATGTTATGAAGAGCCACTTGCCTGCTCCAGGAAAAAAGCACATGTTTAACAACAAAGCCTTCCTGCAAATGGATCGAAGCTTTCTAAGAATGGCCAGGGATCAACCTTGTTGCAAAGGCACAGATATTTGTGTCTATTTTCTTGTACCTGAACTGGTGTTCTGTTTTGTTTTTCTAAAGTAAACACTTCCCTAGGTTAATGACAAATAAATGAGTTCTCTCTAAAAGTTCTTTGCCAGACACCAGGTCATTGGTACCAGGTCATTTGGAGACAATATCTCTCTGGGTAGGAAGCTGAGTGAAAACTCCCAATATCAGGTATGAATGGCATACCCAGAGCAGCTATCGGTTCTCCTCTTGGTTGGGGTCACTCAGTATCAACTCTGCTTACCTAGAGCTAAAGTGGCAGCCAGCTGCTCCACTAACACCCTTAGAAAGTCATCCCAGCAGCACGTTCTGACTACATGATTTGCTCAACTCTCCCAGGGCCACAAAGCAGTAGTGGGTGGGTCCAGAGGCATAAAGTGGGCCAAGCAATGGATGTGACTACACATGTGCAGTAGGCTACATCCCAGTTGTGCACAAGCCACAGGTCTTTGTCCTCAGCCCACACATCTGCACCCCACACATTCAGGCAAGCAAGGGACATCATTACACTTCAGAGACACATTCCAGCCAGGCACAAGGGTGGGGGTGGGGTGCGCAGATACAGATGCCTGGAGGGCTGCACTTGGCCCCTGATCCTGTGGCTTCCTACCTCTGGCATAATTCAATTACGGGAACTTTGATGGACCATATGAGAAATTTGCTTATACTGCTAGGATCGATAGACGCGTGGTATGGATCATGTCTGCCCAATAAGCAGCTCCAGTCTAGAGAATCCTAAACACGCTCCCCAATCTCCTGCAGTTATTGTTCCCATGTAATGAAAATTACTGCATCCTACCCACACTCTTTATGTAGGATTTACCTAAGGGGCAGATTGCAAGTCCCACTATGATGCTTTATAGGTGGCCCAGCCAAGAAGGGAAGGAGAAATCGAAAACCCCTTGCTATTACACCACAAAGGCCCAGCAGCATTCAACTGCCTGGAAGCAGCTCTGCTCAGCAGAGCTCCTGCTGCTGTTTTTCCAGGCAACGCGCAGGCCGCTCTGAAGCCAGCAGTGACAATGATCTGCTTGGGCTGGCGGCGGAAAGGGTAGCTCAGCGCTCTGGATCACGTCAGGGCTGCAAGTGCTCCAGCTCCTTACCCGCAAGCTTTGGCCAGATTACCAACGGAAATTAAAAAGTCACTTTAAACATTGGATAAATTAAGCCGTCTCCTCCCCCTCCCCCTAAATGTCAGGTTCCTTTTTACAGTAGCTGCAGTGTAAACATGCGACAGGGCGTTATTAACACAGCTGCAGTCAGGGAAGCCGCTCTGGGAGCTGCTCACAGTGCAGCCAGTGACTCCAATGGAACAAGTCACCCATACAGAGAAAGAGACCCTGAATGGAAGCCATGTGACCAGCTAAGGGAGCTGCCTGAAACTTTCTTGTTTCAGCACAGAAACAAACCACCAGCTAGAAGAGAGACTCCTCTTGGGGTGGAAGTTATCAAGGGAGGGAGGGAAACACTGGACCTCTGCTTCCTTCAACAAATCTCTCTCCTCCTCCTCCTCTCTGGAGCTCCTGAGAAGCTTTTCACTAGGAAACACAGAGGAAGTTCTGGTTTCACTCTCCCAGCAGATGAGAGGTTTAGGGCTAAAGTAGATCTTTGAGTGGCGGCTGAAGACAGCTGGGGAATGATGGAGGTAAACAAGATGCACAGGCCAGATGACAGAAGCGGGTTCCACAACTAGGCTTGCCAGCTCTCAGCTAGCAAGCAAGGCCATGGGGGTTGGATGGCGTGTAGCAGGTCAGCTGCTCCAAACGAGCTGAATTTACTGCAGCATGAAGGGCTTCCAAAAGCAATGGGGAGATTTCCATCCGCTCTGCACGTAACAAGGTTATTTTAGTAACCATCAAAAGAAGCCTGATCCAACTCACACAGGGCGGCTTGCTGGAGGGAAGGCTGCTTGGCTCAGGATAGATATGCAAGGGACAGAAGCTGGGCCTCCCTGAAAAGGAGAGATACTGAAGACAATTTGCTTCTGACCAGTCAAACCTCCCCAGGTGTATCCAGCAGAGAGCTCATGTTTCTGTGTTCCGTCCATTGGACAGCTCATCTCCCAACCAAAAGGGAGAACAAGGCAACCACAGGCCATGCAGTCTTCCTTGGAAAGTCCAAAAGGCAAGATGAATTGATTGAAACAGTTCTCCCTGACCCCCTCCTTCTTGTCAAGACAGCTGATGTCAGTCCCCACAGACAATGCTGTGATAGGTAGACAAGTGGTCTGGCCAGCTATAAAGGCAGCTTTCCATGGGCAGACACTTGACATTACTCTGTCTTTAAAAATGCTGAAAGCAGTTGCTCCATATGCAGCAATGTTTCTTCAGTTATGTCATTATACAACATTTCATATCATTTTCCATTCCCAGCAAGGGCCCCCAAAGCAGTTTACATAAAAGGAAAAAAATCACCAAGTAACAGAAATTAAAACTAAAACCTTCACCAGAAGTGCCTATGGCTTCCTTTAAAATGATGACTTCCACTCTATGCTTGTGGCTTGGCTCGCTTGCTTGAGCCACCTTTGAAGGTGCTCTTGCTCTCTGCGGTCTGCTTTGCAGGGGCTTAACTCTGTCAGAGGTGTGTGTGTATGGTCTGAATACAAAAGAATGGTCCTGTTCTGCAGTGGCTTGTCCAGTGCATTTTGAACAGTCCCAGGTAGCTACTCTTGAAAAATCCGGAGCAACAGTCCTCAGCTGTGCATTTTTCACTGACATATCATATACATTGTACTATCAACAGCTTTAAAAATAACAAAAAAAACCCTTAACCAGCTGGAAAATGTGAAATGGCTGTTTCTGCCCCACTGGAAATCAGATGCTGCCTCCTCTGCCCCATAGAGATTAATTCTGCAGAGCAGGGATAGAGAACCTCACTGTGGCCTTCCCTAAGCCACTGGTCATGATGGCTGAGGTTGGCAGGAGTTGAAACTCAACATCTGGAGCACCACAGCTTCCCTATCCTTGTTACTGAGTCCAGGGAGAGAGCTGAGATTTGTAGAATGACAATTCACCCAAACCATTTTTGTAAAACACCTCACCCCCAAACCATAAGGAGGGCAAAGTGTTTTCAGGTGACACAAAAGCCCTGAGAATGTGGATGTATTGTGCATGTGTGTTTATGTATGCATGCTGCTAGCCAGAATCTACAATAGAAAGCCATAGAAGGTGCACTTGAGATTAACAAGAGAGCTTTGGAGATTTAGCAAGCCTGCCCAAGAGGTTATTGAGTTTTATGCACTGGAAAATGCAATTTTCCAGCCAGAAATGCATTGGGACCATTTACTAGTGACTGTTTATCATACTAACCCCCCTTTTAATTTTCACAGAAGCTGCAGTGGATCATTAGCTCCATCTTTCCCACAGGAGAAGCCAACTCAGAACAGCTTTGCTCTGCTCAAAGGCACCCACCAGTTTTGAAATTGAATTTTAAGCTGGCAAAGCTTTTCCCAAGGTTGCACATTTCAGGCCTTTAGTTATTAAAGGCACCCTCAATTTTTAAATGTTATTCCTCCCTAGGAAGGCAACAAGGCCAGTGCACTACAGCTTGCAAGTCCTCCCCACCAAATACATTGATCAATGGAAAGTTCCAAGACCTGAAGGGCATCACTCAACTGAAAGCAGAGAGGAGGGGCAGCTATTTTAAGTTTACTGTAGTTGACTAAGTACATTATCTGATTAAAGAATGCAATAAATGTACTTACCAAATATTTCCCCTCCACTCGCATATTCTGTCACCAGATAAATCATTCTCTCTGTCTCCATAACCTGCACAAGGACAGAAAACTGACAGATAAGGAGATTGCCTAGGACAAAAGGAAGCTGGCGCTAATTGGACCTTCCTTTTTGTGACTTGCATCTTTAATATACTGAGCCACACTCAACAAATTAGAAGCACCCACCCAGCAGATGTACTCAAGTGCACAAGGTCAGTTAAGGACCCAAACATCAAGCAAGCAAGACAGGCTGAACTCCAGGCTAAAATGCTGGAAGTGAGTTTTCAAGATGCCTTTTCCAAGCTGAAAGAGCCTACATTTCCCATTCTGAGGGGCCAATGTTACTGTAAAGGTGCTTCCGCAAGCCATGCTAAGAATGCTTTTAGGTCATTAATGCCTCTTAAGAACAACAACAACTTGCAAATATGGTAACTGAAGCCTATAAGGATGGGTCTGTCATTTTAATTCAAATTATATAAAGGCATTTAATCTGAATGACCTGACGGATGTTTCAGCCAGCAAAAAAGACCAGCCCATATACCCTGCTTTCTCAAAAGCATCCAGGTGAGATGCTCTAAAGCATTTTCAGAGGTGGAGCTAAGCTCCATCGTTGATCTCATAACTTAAAACACTCAAGTAGCTACAGGCTTGCCAGCAAAAGGAGCAGTATCTCTTTGCAAAGGCAAAGAACACCCCACAAGCAATTCAAGCATCTCAACAGCAGAGGTAACTAGCTTGGCTGTTCACTGTGGAGGCCCTTCCATTCTGTTTTATCCAGACCAGACATCTGACAGGTCCCAGGCAAAAAATGCACCCAATTAAAGCCTTCTTGATGTGCCAAATAACCTTGGTTCCTTGGGTAAATAATGTAGATAGGCTAACAAAGCCACTGTCTACCAAGTCATTCACTGGAGATGTAGCAGGGAAACTCCTGGAGAAGAGGCTGGTCAGCCACAAGTTCCTGAAGGCCTGAAGAACCCTGAAGGCCAAGGTTCAGGGACTCCATATCCTCACCATGCAGGTCACAGTGAATTGTGAGGAGAAGTGGGCTGGAAGGCTGGAAGCCAAAAAATCAAGGCAAGAGAACGGCAATGGTTCTCTGCCTTGTTTTCCCATTGCAGTTTCCCAAATACTATATCTGCACTGGTAAAGAAGAAGAAGAAGAAGGGAGGTGCAGAACTGGTGCTAAACAGATTCTTGCTGCAAGTGACAATAGCAACACAGAGCACAGTAAGCAGGTTTTCCCAGAGCAAACTGCTAAGGTTCTCATTACTCAACAGGACACAGGGACACAGGGAATAGGACAGGGGGTAGGGGAGCAAAAGGGATGGTTTCACTGAAGTGCCCTTTAAATGTCACACTAGCACAGTGGTAGACATTCTTCTGTAGACTAAGTGGAAAACAGAAGTGTAAAAGTTTAAAAAGCTTGTAACAGGGGGCAGTGTGTGCATGGATGAGTTCAAATGAATGTGTCCCATGGAATTTTCACCCCATGACAGGAGCACCAGGCCAATCTTTCTGATAGCACCCCTTCATATTCAAAGGGGTCCCTGCCCAAATGGACCCTTGTAGTGAATTATGGAGCCTGAACATCAGCCTAGAGATTCCCCCCACCTTCGATGAGCAGAGTGGAGAAGGGCTTTAGCCTGGTATCTTTCAGCCTTTTGCTTGTAAATTGCTGGAAGGAAGGAAGGAAGGGACATTACTAGTAGAAAATAAAATAAAATTTGGGCACTGAACTGTGACTACAAGCAGTCCTTTTTGCTTTTGAGGGGTTTGGAGGAACTGCTGAGGCTCAAGAAATTGCCTCCAGATCACCCCACTTCCATAGGGGGGGGGTATTTCTTATGGACAGAGTGGTTTTCCAATGTGTCTCAAAACAATTTGGTGGGTGGGAGCCAAGAGGGACACACCTGGACCCTGCTCTTAACAGTCCAGAAATTGGCCATCCCATGTCAAAATTGGAGCTCATCAGGCAGCCTATGCTGTCTTTAGTTTCAGTCACTTTTCAGTTAACAACCACATGAAATAATTACTGTATTTTTCGCTCCATAAGACACACCCGACCATTAGTTTTTAGAGGAGGAAAACAAGAAAAAAATATTCTGAATGAAACGTTGTACTAAACTGGTATTTAATAAACAACCTCCCCCCCCCCCAATATTCTATTAAAGTTGGAAGAGGGAGGGAGGAAAGGAGGGAAGGAAGAGAGGAGAACTCACATCTGTGGGTCTGTGGGTGACGCTGTAATGCTGGAACTCCGGTGCAAGAGGAGGAGCCACGCACAGCGTCAACCAAGTGGAGCAGCAGCCGCTTACACACTGTGCACGAGAGCTGCCCACAGCGTGTAAGTGGCCGCCACTTTTCTTCCTGTACAGCGAGCAGTGAGGAGGGACGCACGGCAGCCCCGTCCACCCCTCCTCCCTGTTCTCTGTACAGCAGGCTCCTGTCCCTGCTCTTGCCGGTGGCGGGGCTGCGGCGGCCAGACAAGTGGCCGAGAGGAGCCCTTTCGGCTGCTCGTCTATCTGCCCCTGCTTCTGCCACTGCCCCCCTCTGGCGCTCGCGGGGGCGGGGATCAGGGCTGCGGTTGAGAGAGGTGCTGCGCTGCGCTCTGCCTCTTCCAGCCACAGGCTCCGACCTCTTGCGGGCGGGGGCGGGCGGGTGGCCAAGAGGAGCCCTTTTGGCTGCTCATCCGTCTGCCCCCGCTTCTGCCACTGCCCCCCCTGGCACTTGCGGGAGCAGGGGTCGGAGCCGTGACTGAGAGAGGCACTGTGCTGTGCTGTGCCTATTCCAACCGTAGGCTCCGATCTCTTGTGGGCGGCAGAAGGCGGGGGCGGCGCTGGGTGGCTGAAAGGAGCCCTTTCGGCTGCTCGTCCATGTGCCCCCGCTTCTGCCGCCGCCCCCTCCGACGCCCGCAAGAGCAGGGATCGGGGCCGCAGTTGGGAGACGCGCTGCGCTGTGCCTCTCCCAACCACGGCCCTGATCCCCACCCCAGTGAGCACCAGAGGGGGGCAGCGGCAGAAGTGGGGGCAAACAGACGAGCAGCTGATAGGGCTCCTTTCAGCCGCTTGTCCACCCCCCCCCGCCGCTGCCCCCCCCCCAACGCCAGCAAAAGCAGGGACAGGAGCCTGCGGCTGGGAGAGAGATCCCGCTGCTGTCCAGTGCCTTCGCTCCATAAGACGCACAGACATTTTCCCTTACTTTTTAGGAGGGAAAAAGTGTTTCTTATGGAGCGAAAAATACGGTACATGCAAAAATTCTGCTCCTTGAGAAGCAGCGGATACGAATAGCCTACTGACAGGCCTTGGCGGTACAGGAAGATGGTTATGTAGATTCTGGAATGGTTCAAGTTGGCATTATAATGTGCATTCAGTTGACAGAAAGCTGCTTCTCTCAAGAAGCTAAGAGGCCTCATTCCAGCAGCAGTAACTGCAAAAGCTGCCTACCTCTGTTAATGTCTGCTGAACAGCTGAATTTGGAGGTTTCCCATGTCCCACCCATGGTCTTTACTCCCAAACTTCAAGGACACTAACAAGTGAATCCTCAGAGTGGACACCAACACACAGCATTCATACCTGGTACAATCTGATGATGTGTGGGTGGCAAAGCATCTTCATGATCTGAACTTCTCTGAAGATCTTCTTGAGGTTTTCTTCGTCCAGCTGAGTCTTATCAATTATCTTTATGGCAACCTGAAAGGGGCCAGCAAGACAGGTCATTAGAAAACACAACCTCAGACTGGTCAAGTAGAATTCAGAAACATCATTGCCTCTTACAGCAAAAGTGTCAGTTTTCAAACTTTTCACAACTTTTCACCAATCACGGCACAGTCATTATTGGGGATTTGCACAAAACTGCCTAATACCAAGTCAGGCTATTGATCCATCTAGCCCATTACCCTCCATTTCCTCTGCCCAGGTCTTTCCCAGTCTCGACACCTAAGATTCAAGTGCCAAAGGTTGAACCTGTAGCCTTCCCACATGCTCTACACACACCTTTATTGGGTCAAGAAAGTTGTTCCACAGAATGTCTGCAACATCTCACATCAAGCAGCCTTGCCCCTTATGTACAGAGGTGAAAAGGAAACAGGTTTTACAGACAGTTCCAAGTACTTTGAAGTTTACCACAAATGTAGAGAAACATAAGCAATCCCAGTAAAGCTTCTCTCTCCCCAGAGGAATAGATCATTTTAAACCATAAACATCCAAAACATTCCATTTTCTAGAGATGTGGACCAGAAATTAGTTGCATCTCATGGGGCCACTTTCCAGTTGTAAAAACGCAGGTCACCTAGCACCCATTTCTTAACCTCTTAAATTCCAGGATACATGGATAATTCTAACCAGGACTAGTCTCCTGGTTGTAGCCCTTTGGTGAGATACCCCACACAAGCAAGCCTAAAGCATCAGATCTCCAAAGCAGTTTTTAAAAAGAGAGAAAGAACTCCAATTAAGTGTCCTTTGAAGATTAAAGCATCACGATCACAGTGTGAAATAGTTAGAAAACAGAGTCCAGGTTGCTAGTAGCCCAACATGTATATTTCCATTTTATTAGTAGGGCATATGTAATCAAAGAGAATCCTGTCTAGGCCCTGATAAATTCAAGATTTCCTAGATCTAGGCCACTCTATTCATGTTACGTGCACTTATTTCTCATAGCATGGTATGTCTT
The DNA here is from genome assembly GCF_009819535.1 of Lacerta agilis. NCBI lineage: Eukaryota > Metazoa > Chordata > Lepidosauria > Squamata > Lacertidae > Lacerta > Lacerta agilis. Next base: position 15,595,665 of record NC_046326.1, on the reverse strand, counting down.
CTGTACACCCGAATTATGCCAGCATGCATGCAAACAGAACACACAGGACTATTGCCTGCTTACTAGTGGTAAGTGCTAGTCAGTGACACCTGCCTAGAGGAATCTGCTGCTGTCCTCTACCCAGCCCATTCATTACTGCTTCCTCTACTGCTCTGCCTGGAACAGCAAGTGTCTCATTCCACACTGACAAATGTCCTCACTGAGGCATGCTCTACAGTGTTTGAAGCTGCCTGTTTACCCGTCCCCATGGAGATGTCCAATTCCACGTGAAACCCAAGTCACTGTTGCCTTTCTGGCACAAATGTCGTAGCAAAGCCTTTTCACGGGTAGGGAAGTAGATTGAGCACAGCAGCTCTCGTCTTGCTGCTCAGCCAGCGAAATGTTTTTCCAGTCAAATCTTCACCACTACCCCACCCTTCCCTGAAACGCAGAATCATAGGTCACTGATGCATCTCTCTCCTCCTCCTTCCCTTTTCAGTGCCCTTTTCAGGTGAGCAAAGACCCCTTCCCTTCCAGCTAGCTGGCCTACTTTGTACAAAGCACATTTAGATGTGGATGTAGGCTGATCAAAAAGAGCTAATTTCTCCACCAGCACCAGCCATGTGTGTACAGTAAGCATTGGCAAAGAGACCTAGGTGACACCTCCAGAATTCAGACAACTTCCAACCCAAATGACTCCTCCCATTATAAATTCAGTGGGACAGATCAGCAGGATGCTGCAGTCTCAACAGCAAGATTGTCAGAGAATTTGGTGTGCTTCCCCTGAGTCTTGTTACTAGGGAAGAAAAGGATTAAAATATCCCTTAATGTAACCCCCAGCTCATCTGAACATTTACCAAGTGAGTTTTCCTGGATAATTATGAAGTGTATACCCATTGGCAAACCTGCCTCTGAGGCTCCTGATACTTCAATCGGTATTACCCATTTACTTTCAGAGGAAGCCATAGGTGTTAGCAAGTCATCCCTGGAGGTAGTCATCTTCTCAATTCAAGGTTTTGGCTGGGGATGGTGACCAATGGGGTGTACAGTCTCCACCAACTGCAGCTGAGTAAGCTCAGGGTAGTCAGCCCCATATACTCCACAGGTGCCTCAGGTTCATGCACAGGTTGACCCAGATTCTGCTCAATCCACTGGACTGTGGCCACAATTAAGTGTCAAACTAATCTACAAACAGAATCCCTTCAGTAGCGAAACTCCAAAACAAAAGCCCAGGGAAATTAACAATCCCATTATGGGACGCTAACAAAGCGTGTAGCATCTGCAGGAACTATGCCAGCTCCCAGCACTCATGCTGCCACCAATTAGAAGTGCTTCAAAATCCAAGCTGCCTTCCCCTTTCCTTCTGTCCAAACTTCAAACTCACAATTTGAGAAACCAATTGCTTGAGAAGCAAGGTTGGGAGAACTACCCAACACTCTGCTGGGGAGAAGTTAGGGGCATAATTCTGAAACAGACTTCAAAGCTCCATTGGGAGCAAGTGCAAGTAATGCTAATTCACAGGTGGTGCTGTTTTACAGTTGAACATTCCTCTGCATTGCTCAGCAATGAATTTATAGGAGCCCAGCTGGTGGTGCTCTCCCCTCTGCAGGGATTAGAGCAGGGGTCAGCAAACTTTTTCAGTAGGGGGCCGGTCCACTGTCCCTCAGACCTTGTGGGGGGCCGGACTATATTTTGAAGGGAAAAATGAACGAATTCCTATGCCCCACAAATAACCCAGAGATGCATTTTAAATAAAAGGACACGTTTTACTCATGTAAAAACACACTGATTCCCGGACCGTCCGCGGGCTGGATTTAGAAGGCGATTGGGCCCCCAGGCCTTAGTTTGCCTACCCATGGATTAGAGGGAGAAGGGGGCTAAAATCCAGGCCAGAAGAGGCTTGTCCCCACCCTCCAACTGCCAGTGTGCCACCTCTCAGGCCCCTGCTGAAGCTTGCTGAAGCAAGAGGCAAAGGGAGGTCTACTGCTTATGTTGAAAAGATGGTATGAGTAACAGCCAAAGAGCTGTGAGGAGCAGCCCTGGTGGAACTTCTCACACACTTGCCTAGGTACACCACCTGTTTCATCTCCTCCATCTGCACCACTCTGGTTTTGAATTATTCTGACACTTGTAGGAGAAAGTGATTTGGGGTGTTTAAGAGCACTGCTGTCTTCCAAGAGCAAACAATTTCATCTGAGCCACAAACAAGTGTTCCAATGTACCCGATATTGTGGATTGCATGACTGCTGGCTCTGGCTGATCTTGCATTGCACCCAAGTTCCAAGATCCTCTAGTCTACCATTATGGAATAAAAGGTCAGTGAAGCTAGAATGCCTTGGCTTTTGACCTACAATTTCCCAAAGTAGGTCAGGATGGCGTGTAACTATTGGGCTTGTCCGCCTTCAAAAACGCCACAGTGCAGACACCCTGGAGTGGGATGCTACATCTTTTCCACCACCGTGCCATTTCACCCAGAAGGCTGGAACAGAGACTCTGAAGCACTTGCAAAGCAAGCCAGGGATTCTTTAGGCTGCTCCAGCATAGAAAATTGCTGGCTGTAGAGTAACTCCAGTATTGTCTGCTTATTCCACGGGGTGCAAATGCCTCTGGCTCAGACCAGCAGCCAGCACTCTGCAGACCTCATGTTAATAGTCACTGGAAACTTTGCTAGGCAGGAAAGGTCTCCTAATTAGAAAGCCAGCCAGCCATTCCGATTCCAGCACAACTTGGACAAAGAGCGCTGGGTAGAACAGACCCTGGCTCCAAAGTTGACACCACACAATTTTAATGAAAATAATCCTCTCCCCTTGAAAGCACATTCACTTCCAAAAGAGACGTGCAAGTGCCAATTTCCTGGAAGCAGCTCCTCCTGTGAGGGCTTGCAGCTTCCACGGTGCTAAGCGCGCACATGAAACCTTCCTACATTGCAATGAGAAAGAATAATGCCTGCAGGAGTGTGATACACAAGAGTAGTCCCACGTTACAAATAAAACAGGCACTGAGACTGTGTATGCAGTAAACATACAGGGAGAGTTGTGGGGATGAGAATGTGAGCTTACCATTACTATTCCACTTGCCTCTCAACTCATGGAGGGTGACCTTGCAAAACAGGGAGCCTTCCTCCGCTTACGGAGGTGCCCTGCACATTCTAGAACCCTGGAAAAATCAGGGTTCTAAAATGGGGGACAGCAACATGAGTACAACAGACTCCTCACTTCAGAAAGTGCCCTCCAACTCATGAAGGGTTGCTAGAACAGTGACAGCAGCAGAGTGAGAACACTCATCCCTATAGCTCTGATACTCCCCATGTTTATAACATATACAATCGGAAAAGCAGAAGAAAGCTACAAACGTGCCATTTTTGGGCTCACTGAAGAGAGAACAGCCCAGCCAAATGTTGCAAGAGGCACAGGATCACTCCTCACTAACTTGTGGAATAGTGCTGCTTGCTCACAAATTCCCCAAGTTTCTGTGACTGAATATTACTGTCCAGGGCTGAAAATTAACAGGGTGCCAGGTGCATTTTGCACCTAAAGATTCCCCATTTGCGAGCACCTCAAAAAGTCTGGGTGCCATTTTTTGCATCTGGCTGGTACTCAAGGATTACTGAAATGTATATGCTTTGATGTCTCGAAGTATATGTTAAGGACAGACAACATGTTAAGGGGTTTAACAATAAAGAGTAGAGTTTTTGAAAACTGAAGAATGGTGCCAATATTTTTATTGCAAACACCCAATTAAACATGTATTAATAATTCTGTTAAAAATGTGATATTAATGATGTGTCATTTATGTGAATTGCATATTAATTCATGCTTATCAAAATAAATAAATAAAAAGTGCTGCTGACCCACCCCCCGTGGCGACTAGACATTCTGTTTTGGTGCCCTTAACCCCGGTGCTTTTCTATCCCAGTTTTTAACACTGCCACTGTCCCTCTAAGAAAGAAAGGAGGGGACTGCTCTTACCTACTCTACAATGCACTTACAACCTTGTAGGCTGTGTTCCAATGTTGTACGGCAACACAGGCAATGGAACCACACTTCCTGACAGACACAAGGAAGAAACTACTGGTATATCCAGAAATATTTGTTAGATTAACAGCCTGCACTGCTCAAGGAAAAACCTGACTGACTCTGCTTCTGAATTGCCACTATTTAGCAAGCTAAAGTGTCAGAATACTGTACAGTAATAGAATTGGAGAGTTGGAGAGGACCCCAAGGGCCATCTAGTCCAATTCTCTGCAATGCAGGAATCTCAACACACAGTCCCCCATCTGATTTGAAACCATACTGGACCCTGCTTAGCTTTGCAAATGTGCAAGCAGTTTTATTGCTGCACCACTGGAAAACAGAGGTGAGCTAAGCATACAAAAAAAATTAAAATACGGCACACTAGAGGCAACATCAATCTCTTTACACGGAAGGCAACACCCATTTGGCACAATGAGGAATCAATGAAAACATCCTGTTTATCAATTTCAAGTGGGAGTAACATCCAGACAGGATTCCTTGAAACTCGTATCTACCTGCTAGAATGTAAACCAAATCCATGCCAATACAAAGGGGTGGCAGAATTTAGGTCCCACCCCCACCCCCGCACTTCCACTTCAATGATGTTTCCAAATGAGAAAGCAAAAGGCCTCCATGTTGCTTGGCCTTGAAGTCATCAAGCCCATCCCAGATGGGCAGCAAGGAACAGCAAAAGAAACCACAATGCTCTCGTGCAGCTTTACTTCTTGTAGAAAGTGGTATTTCCTGCTCAAGCAACATGAAACCCAAGCAGGACTGGACAAAACATCCCACTGTCTAACACGTGCAGAGACTATGACAGCAGCAGCCATACAAACAGAAGTAGGTCAGCTGCACAAAGGACTCCAGGTTGGAATGAGAGAGCCCTTTGGCACATCATGAACTTACCTGCCCCACTGATTCTTTGCTCCATCTTTTCCACAGAAGCTCCCCCTTCTCTCCCCAGAAAGCTCACAGTTCTCCCACCACAGACGACTGTATAACAACTTGACCAGACACAGGTTTTTCTCTCCCTATCAGCTGGGAACTGATCAGGTAAATGAAGAGCAGAGGGACCGAAATGCCAATGCAGATGAACTACTATGCCCTGTGTCTGCTCAATCAAGTGCCACCCAAGAGTCACAAAAGGCCCATAGAAGCCTATTAAAACAGCAACTGCAATTCTGAAAAAGATGCCCAACAGCAGCCATTCAACCTGGACTCCACAAGTTCAGCACCACAGTTTGTGGATGGGTCCAGAGTACCATCTAGTATTAAGGCATGTATTTCAGTTTCTTTGGCCTGTAGACATGGACAAAATGCTTGTAGGAGTACTGCTTATAACATGCTTGCTTGATCCTTGCCTTTTTTTTTAACCTACCAGAATGGGGTGAAAGTCTGGGCCCAGGGGTTACAAATACCTAATTATTGGGGTGTGAATACCATCTGCCTTTTAGGAGGCAGTCATTAGGCAGCAGGCAAAGACGTTTTTGTTTTTCGCATGTTTAACCTCTGTATTCCCTACGCCCTTTGGTGAGACTTGTTGAACACTGCCTTTCATTACTTTATCCTGCTTTTGTTCATTACTGTAAACCACTGTGGGGATTTTGAATAGAAGGGAGAGAATTACAATGTCTTAAAAAGTAAAAGAATCTATTATTTTGAGTGCTGCAAGTTATCAGGCCTTCCATGAAATTTGCTCCCTCTTAAGCTGTCCTGTCCAAGCCAGTAAAGGCTTGGATCTTTCAGGGTTCTAGAAGCAGCATTTCCATCCCATTATGTGTGCAAGCAGCCAATAGGTGGCAGTAGTGGACATCAACACCACAATAATCACCCATTGTCTCAGAAAACCAGACTGCCATGGGAAGCCAGTTCTCTGGCCCCAGAGCACTCTTCTCCAAGCCCAAAATTCCTTACAAAATTCCCCCTGGGGCCACAGCTTGCATGTCACAGTCACAGAGGAAGCTGGAGCATAAAAAGTCAAGACTGCCACCTCTGATGAACAACCAACACTTTAAATCCAAATCAAGCACTCTCCAGGCCAAGAATATCAGGACACAAAATTGCCACACATTTGGGGTGTGGAGTGGCAGGGCCCAGCAGCTTTTGGGAGTGGGGAAGCTAAAGAGAGTTTTAGGGCAAATAATTTCAACAACTTTGCTGTGAAGGGGAGAGTCTTGTGGCTTGTTTTGTTTTACCACCACCACCACCAAGCCTCTTGCTGCTGCCTTTTGCCTTTCTGCCGTAGTATTAAGCGACTACTGGAAGTTTCACTTTTGCTGCTCTGCAGCCTCAAATTAAATCCAGATCAAGTGAGGAAAATGCAGCCATTCAAAGAGCTCTGGGCCGTTTACTCACATCTGGAGCCCATTTTTATTGGCAGACGCACATAAATCTCAGCTGGAGACAAGGCTCTGAACTTAGACGCTTTTGTTGGTGACCTTATATAACAAACCCTCCATCAGCATTGGGCAACTCTCAGGATCACACCGCAGCACACGGCTTCCAAGCATGCTGTCACTACGCCCTGCCTGAGACCATGTGCACATTCAAGTCAAGCAAGGTGGCATCACCACTATGGCCTTGCTCTCTCGGTCACCATGCCTCCCTGCCATGGCCTTGCCATCTGCTTCTGTTTGCAAGCTCTAGTGGAAGCTATCCTGTAAAAGCACTGGAGTTCTTTTCAATTCTCAAAAGGAATGACGTATCCCGACTCTGTACCAGTTCCACAAATAGGATTATTTTGAGGGCAATTAAGAGTTTAGAACTCTGTTCTATTCCTCATTGTCAGGGGTGGTGGTGGAGAAAGGGCCCAACACTGACTAGAGGGGGAGGTTGCATTTTAATAGTGGCAAATGTAAACCCCCCTAAGAAGGCAGCCCATCTGAAACCTTGGTGCTCTCCTCTGTGGGGGTTGGGTGCATTTAGTGACAAAGAGGGTGAGAGGCACAGTCTTGGAGTCTTTCTGGATAAAAGGTACCAACTGCAAAGCTGCTATTTCCTGTGCCTGCCCCAGCTCACACTGTCAGACTTCCTGTAAGCCTGCAATTTCCAGATACAGTACAGGGAAAAGTCGTCCAGGTGTCAAGGCAGTCTCAGTAAAGCCCTGGGGCTTGCTTGCATTTGACCCTTACACACCCAAATCTCTCTGCCATGGAGTTTATTACCAAATAATTCTGTTAAGCGGCAATGCATTCCAAACACAGGACAATGGGGTGATTTGCATACTTATCCTCTTGTACCAGTCACCCCCAAGCTGCCAATTTTCTTGTCTGCCTTTAGCAAAAGCTACCTAGTTCAAACCTGAGCAGAGAACTAGGTAGCTTTTGCTAAAGGCAGACAAGAAAATTGGCAGCTTGGGGGTGACTGGTACAAGAGGATAAGTATGCAAATCACCCCAAGGACTTCCGGTTAGGTGCCGAGTCAATGGCGGACGGGAGTCCGATGGCTCCGTCCTCCGTTAGGCGATAGGGAGCTCCGTGCCTGCGCCACGGGTCCCTTAAAGCCACGGGAAGAGCGTCCCGTGGACCGACAGCTTCGTGGGTCCCAGACGTGCTGTCTTCGCTCCCGATTTACCCTCGTAAGGGGGAGAATCGGGTGAGCGGAGCTCCAGCACGGGACTGAAGAAGCGGCTGCCTGCGGAGGATCAAAGCAGCGATCCCGCCAGACCTGAGCACCCGGCACTTCCTACATAGAAACTTCCAAAGAAACTCTGTAAGTCAAAATTTTGGATTATTTCACAAGTTTAAAGAGCACTGCTTGCAGAGGAAACTCTAAAAGGAAGCCTGTTCCCTTTGAACTGTTTGCGCGAGCTTGGTAGCGCTAAAGGATCAAAGCCGCGGCTAACGGGAAAGTTTTGCGAACTCTGCCAAACTTTTTAAAAGTGATTTAAAAGTTGTTTAAAGTTTGTTTAAAGTTCCAAAAACAGTTGATATGGCAAAAGAAGAAGCCCCTCACCCTCTGGATTAGGATTCTGGGTCAGTAGCGGGCTGGGTTATATTGTTGCCATTTTTTCTTTGTTGGTGTTCCAGCGTTACAGTGACTGTTTACCAGTGGAGATACTTTGACTCTTTTACAGCCAGATACAAGTTACTTTAAAGACTTGGCGGTTACACTGCAAGTGAGAAAACAGCTACTGGCTTGGGCTATTTAAAATAGACTCTTCTTGGCTTTAAGGAATTTACAATTTTGAAAAATCTGAACTCTTTGCCTAAAAGTTGGATCTATGGACTATTGTGGACTCCTGGCTCAGCAGCCTCTTTGTTCTCAGAAGGCTAGCTGCAGGCCACCTGGTGTTTACTTTTGGGACTGTTGGTCTTCTGCTGTGAATGTCTGAGATTGTTACTATAGCAACTGGAGTGACCTTGAGATTACAGTTACAGAGCCCACAAGGAATGGAACTTAGATCTAAAGGAACTGGCTCTGAAAAAAGGAAAGGCTCTGTTTCCTTAACTCTACAGGAACAAATGGAGAAATTGGCTGCAAGTGTTGCAGAAATTGCAGAAGGCCTAAAAAGTGTCACCGAAGGGTTGAAGCAAACACAAGAATCGGTTAATGCTATTGGTGCATCAGTGAATACAACAGTCAACTCTGCAATAGAAAAGCTTCAAGTGGACATTAAGGCTGATATTAAAGCCTCCACCCAAACGTTAGAAAAATCGATTGGCCAAATTGAGGAAAACGTAAGAAAGAACAGAGACGAAATTAATAAAATTGGGCAGGAGGTGACCACGTTAAAAAAAGACTCGGAGGAAATTAAAGTGGTCAGAGAAAAAATAAAAAAGGTGGAGGAAAAATTGGACAATTTAGATTTGGAGCAGATTGAAAATATTGGAACACGACAGAGGACTGTGGAAGAGTCTCTTGCTTTTTTGCAACTACATCAGAGAGAAGGAAACCTAAGAATAAGGGGTCTTCCAGAATTGGAGGGGGAAGACCTGAAAGCCTATATTGTGAAACTATTCTCGACTTTTTGGGAGTTGGAAGAGGTAAACGTCTCAGCACGCATAGTGAAGGCCTTCAGATTCGGACCAAGAGGTTCCAGAGGAAAGAAAAGCACTAAAACAGTCAGTGACTGTTTGATTGTGCTACACGATAGGCACGACAGAGACTATTTTCTGGATTTACACTATAGAAACAACCTGGTGGTACAGCAGAATAAAGTAATTTTTTACAAGGATATCCCCAGATTCTTTTTAGATAAAAGAGCTCCCTATAACGACCTGGTGACGGAGCTAAGAAGAAGAAAAATCTCCTTCAGTTGGGAATTTCCAGAAGGCCTGGCATTCACGTTTGAAGGGAAAAAGATAAGAATAAGGTCCTTGGCGGATAAGCAAAAGTTTCTGGACAAGCATCTGGAACATTTCAAAGGAACTCCATTGGATCCAGCACAGCTCTACAAGTTTCCAGAAGTATTCCCACCACCGCCGGGACCACCAGGACCAAGCCAAGATCCAGAACAAGATAAGAAAGGACAGGCAACTGGAGGAGAGGAATAAACAAAGAAATGGCGCTCAAGTTAATGACTTGGAATGTTCGGGGATTAAACCAGAGACCAAAGAGACGCAGAGTGTTTTACAGCATAGAAAAGAAGAATTTGGATATAATATGTCTACAGGAAACCCACATAGTTCGGCGTCACAGAAGATTGTTACAGAACCAAAAATTAGGCCAAGAATTCATATCATCGGATAAGGTCAAGAAGAGAGGAGTAGTGATTTATGCAAAGGAGAAATATAGCCCAAGACAGCTATTTAAAGATGAAGAAGGGAGATACATCGCAATTGAAATTAATGTACAAGGCGAAAAATTTTTAATCCTGGGACTCTATGCACCAAATGATGGAAAGTCGATTTTTTACAAAAAAATCCATGACTTGCTGTTGGATTATTTGGACTATAAGGTAGTTTGCCTTGGAGACTTTAATGGGGCAGTTTCCACATTAATGGACAGATCTCAAAGAACAAAATTAACAAACGACGGGAAACTCCCAAAGACTTTTTTTGAAATGGTGGATAATTTGAACTTGGTAGATTCTTGGAGATTAAAAAATCCCACAGAAACAGAGGCAACGTACTTCAGCGAATCTCAGCAGTCATGGTCGAGGATAGATTACATCTGGATCTCGAATGAATTGGCTCCAAAATTACAAAAAGCAGAAATCGGTCCTAAAACGCTTTCAGACCACAATCCGGTACAGGTAAACCTAAAAATGATTTCCAAGGATTCTTTTAGGTGGAGAATGGATGATGCATTGATGAGAGATACCAAGCTAGTAGAAAGAGCGGCGAAAAAGATGAAAGAATATTTTCAAATCAATTGGAACTCAGATGTGGAGAAAAGGACTGTCTGGGATGCAAGTAAGGCGGTAATGAGAGGATTCCTCATTAGTGAAAAGGCAAAAAAGAAGAAACAACAAAGTGCAGAGATGGAGAGACTGTTGAAATTAATCAAAGAAAAGGAAAAAGAACTAAGAGGACATCCCAGATGTGTTAAAATTCAAAAAGAAATCAAATACTTGCAATCCCAATATGCTAATATCATGAATCAAGATATCGAATGGAAAGTGAAATTGATGAAACAAAGAACATTTGAATCTGCAAATAAATGTGGAAAACTACTAGCTTGGCAATTAAAGAAAAGACAAAAGGCAAATGTCATCAGTAAATTGGTAGTAAATGGAAAAAATGTAGAGAAACCGGAGGAAATCAGATGGTGTTTCCAGAGATTCTATAAACAACTGTACAAGGAGGAGAAGATAGATGACGCAGAGATAGACCGATTTCTGGAGAAGAATGGACTGCAAAAGGTCCCAGAGGAAAAACTAATAACTCTCAACCACCCAATAACGACACAAGAAATAGAAGATGCAATAAACAACATGCAACTGGGGAAGGCTCCAGGACCGGATGGATTAACAGCAAAATATTACAAGACATTGAAAGATTGGCTATCACAGCCATTAAGAGAAATTTGCAATAGAATACTAGAAGGAGATAGGGCACCAGAGACGTGGAAAGAAGCCTTTATCACACTGATTTTAAAACCAGATACTGACAAGACTCTAATGAAAAACTACCGTCCAATATCCCTTTTGAATGTGGATTATAAAATCTTTGCAAATGTTTTGGCTACAAGGTTGAAAAGAGTGTTGAAAGACTATATACATAGAGACCAAGCAGGTTTCTTGCCAGGAAGGCAAATAAGTAATAATACGAGGATCATTGTGGACATTTTAGAAAAACTGGAGAGAGACATAAACACAGACGCAGCACTATTGTTTGTTGATGCAGAGAAAGCTTTTGATAAAGTATCTTGGATATTTATGAAAAAGAACTTGGAAAAGATGGGAGTTGGAGAAAAATTTTTAAATGGCATAAAGGCCATTTATACAGAACAAAGAGCAAAAGTTATTGTAAACAGTGTGATATCGGAGGAGATCGAAGTAGAGAAAGGAACAAGACAAGGGTGCCCTATCTCCCCTTTACTTTTTATTACGGTCCTGGAAGTCCTTCTGAATATGATTCGGAAAGATAAACAGACAAAAGGAATTAAAGTGGGAGAGAAGGAATACAAATTACGTGCCTTCGCGGATGATCTGATGCTATCCCTGCAAGAACCAGAAGGCAGTGTCCCCAGAGCCTTGGAATTAATTGAACAATTTGGACTTGTAGCTGGCTTTAAACTAAATAAGCAGAAAACCAAAGTTTTAGGTAAAAATATGAGTGCAGAACAGATCCAAAGAATTCAAGAAGCCACAGGCCTCAATTTTGTCAAATCCGTAAAATATCTAGGTATCAATCTCACAAGTAAGAACTTGAACCTGTATAAGGACAATTATGAAAAACTGTGGATGGAGATAAAAAAAGACATGGAGATTTGGACAAGACTCAAATTGTCGTTAATGGGAAGAATAGCAGTGGTTAAAATGAATGTCCTACCAAGGATGCTGTTTTTATTCCAAGCCATACCAATTTTGGACAAATTAGACTGTTTCAAAAAATGGCAAAAGGACCTATCGAAATTTATATGGCAGGGCAAAAAGCCAAGAATAAAATTTAAGATTTTAACAGACTCTAAAGACAGAGGAGGCTTTGCCCTGCCGGACTTAAGGCTTTATTTTGAAGCTGCGGCCTTTTGCTGGTTAAAGGATTGGTTTAAACTAGAGAACGTTGATGTGTTGGACTTGGAGGGACACGATAATATGTTTGGTTGGCATGCATACCTTTGGTATGACAAGGCTAAAATCCACAGAACTTTTAAGTCTCATATTGTGAGAAAATCCCTATATCAGGTTTGGACTAGATATAAAGACTTGTTTGAGAGAAAGACTCCTAGATGGATCTCTCCAGTGGAGGCCAAGGCATATAAGAGACCGAATATGTCTGCAAACTGGTTAAGATATATGGACATATTGCAGCAGGAAGGGGACTCTTTTAAGCTAAAAAGCTATGATCAAGTAAAAAGTCAGGTCCCCGACTGGCTGCACTACTATCAGGTTTATGAAACATTTAAAATGGACAAAAAAACTGGTTTTCAAGTAGAAAAATCAAAACTGGAAACAGAACTGATAGAATCGAACTTTAAAAACCTTTCCAAAATGTATAATCTTTTGCTAGAGTGGCACACAAAAGACGAACTGGTTAAATCTTCAATGATAGATTGGGCAAAAGATGTCGGACATAATATTATGATGGATGACTGGGAGAGATTGTGGCAAAAAGGTATCAAATTTACTGCTTGTCATGGTCTAAGAGAAAATATAATGAAAATGGTTTATAGATGGTACTTGACACCAGTTAAGATTGCTAAGATGAACACCAAAATGTCAGATGTATGTTGGAAATGTAAACATGCGAAAGGTACCTTTTTTCATATGTGGTGGTTGTGCCCAGTGGTAAGTGCCTTCTGGGACAAGATTTATAATGAGCTTAAGAAGGTAATGAAAGTTACCTTTTGTAAGAAACCAGAGGCATTTCTCCTGAGCATAACCAATGAAGAGATACCCAGTCAGGATAGAGTGTTTTTTATGTATGCCACAACAGCAGCTAGAATTTTATTGGCAAGAACATGGAAAGGTGAAGAGATACCAACGGTGGAGGAATGGCAGATGAAGATGATGGAATATATGGAACTCGCTGAACTGACCGTCAGAATCCGAGACCAGAGGGAGGGGAAGGCGTCGCAGGAGTGGAAAAAATTCAAAGACTATTTGGTTAAATCAGTTAAACTGAATATTTGAGCAGAATTAAACAGAACATCGGCTTTGGTAGATATGTGTTAGATATGAATGGTAAGGGGAATTGTTGCTATGTGAAAGATGTATATGTCAAAATATGTTAAGATAGGCTGTTAAGATAAGATACATAGTGATTGAGATATTTGACTAAGTGAAAGTTAAGTATATTAAAATTTGGGCAAAAGTGAATTGAATAATATATAAAGCTACCTTGAAGAAGTATATGTTTTCTGAAGACAGTGGAGGGAACGGGGGAAGTCCCCAAACAGAGAAGTTAGAAATAAGAAATATTCAAAGAAAGATATTGGTTAAGGTTTGTATATGTAATCTTTATGTTTCTATTGTTGTTATTGTTTTCAATGTTGATTATGTTTATTGTTTATTGTTGATTTTGTTCAATGTTTATTGTGTTTTTTTATTGATGTTTATGCTATGTGTTGTTGTTATATTCTGTTCTCTTTTTTCTATTGGAAAATAATAAAATCTTATAAAAAAAAAAAAAACAAACCTGAGCAGAGAAAAGCGCTACCTAGACCACCTTCCTTTCCTGCACATACACCACCATCTGTGAACAGGCCACTGTGTGTGGCTGGTGGTACAGGTGAAGCCCCAAAGCTAGCTGTAGGAGTCACCACACAGTGGACAATGGTCAAAGTAGTATGAGGTTTATCAGACATTGTAGTTCAGTTTTATTTTCTCTCCTTGCTCTGGGAGAAGAGATACCAAGTTGACCTTCCAGGCAACACAAGCATTCCTCCCTTCCCTCAAACTTCTGATTATACTAGTTCTGAAGTAGGCTTGCCATATCTTGAAGAGCAAAAAAGAGGACAGCCCAAGACGCTGCCAGCCCAAGCTGGGGAAAGAGGTGCACAGGCGCGAGGAGGTGTCACCACGCCCATGCGCCTCTTTCCCTGGCTCGGGCTGGCAGTGGCTGCAGTGTTCAGAGCAGCCCCCCCCCCAGACATTTCCTTTAAATCCACCTGGATATTGCCCCCCAAAAGGGGACATGTCTGGGTTTTCCTGGACGTGTGGCAACCTTACCTGAAGTAATTTAATTCTGGAGAAAAACTGTCACCTGTTGCTGAATAGCAGAACCCAGATTTGCTGGTAATTGACAAGACAAGTTCACTTCAGTGACCTGTTGCATCGCACACACACTAAGTTGGCTGCATTCTGCCAGTTATTATTTTGATTTATTCAATTTATTAGTTGCTTGCTATGTAAAGCATATCAAAGTGACTTTAAAAACTTTAAAAACATAAAGCAGAACATAAACATCAGAAAAACAGCAATACATTATAACAAAACCCATACTAATTTCCATAGAAAAGAGTCAGTAAAACAGCAACAAAATCATCATGATCCATCAAATGCTTGGGAGAAGAAAGAAGTTTTTCCCTGGTACCAAAAAGATGTTTATTTTTATTTTACTTAAGACATATACTGCTTAATTATTCACATTTCTAAACAGTGTACATAAAAACTATTCACAGAAAATGGGACAATAAAACAAAAAAAAATTATCATAAAACCAAACACTACTTTAAAATGTCTGCTAGAACAAGAAAATCTCAGTCATGTGTCTGACATTCAGCAAGGAGGGCATTAATGATGGCACCAGGAAGACCTCACTGGGAAGAGCACAGAACTGAAAAGGTTCAGAGGTAAGCATTCCCATCCAGCACAGAGGAGCTTCAAGCACTCACAACTCTAACCAGAAGGAGTCTCGGGAGAGGCTCTCCCCACCCAGTCCTTTCCTAAGAACTCACGGTCATTGAAGAGGATCCTCAGAATGCAATCTAGTTACCGGGTATCTGCATCACATAGCAGGAAACGGGAAAACCAAATGTGCACATCTTCCAATGATTGCTTCTTTGAGATGAACCCCTGCATTTCCTCATTCTAGTCACCCAGTCAAGGTCTAGAGCAGTGTTTTTCAACCACTGTTCCGCGGCACACTAGTGTGCCGCGAGATGTTGCCTAGCGTGCCTTGGGAAAAATTGAAAAATTACTTTATATATAGTCAATATAGGCACAGAGTTAAATTTTTTAACATTTTCTAATGGTGGTGTGCCTCGTGATTTTTTTCATGAAACAAGTGTGCCTTTGCCCAAAAAAGGTTGAAAAACACTGGTCTAGAGGCAACCACCCAAGAAAAGTTCTCTGCGCATCCCTCACTTCGGTACATGGCAATTCCTATGAGAACTACCTAGTAATAAGGCTAAGGGGTAACAATCCACCTGAACTATGGAACTGGAGGGAAAGAGAAGGGAATGCATTCTGACACAGCTAAACATCAGTGCTCATGAGGATAAAGGTAGGTAAAGGTAAAGGTAAAGGACTCCTGGACAGTTAAGTCCAGTCAAACTTGACTATGGGGTGCGGCGTTCATCTCGCTTCAGGCCGAGGGAGCTGGCATTTGTCTACAGACAGCTTTTCTGGTCATGTGGCCAGCATCAGTGTTCAAAACTCCCATTGTTCTAGGCCAGGCTTCCTCAAACTCAGCCCTCCAGATGTTTTTGGCCTACAACTCCCATGATCCCTAGCTAGCAGGACCAGTGGTCAGGGATTATGGGAACTGTAGTTTCAAAATACCTGGAGGGCCGAGTTTGAGGAAGCCTGTTCTAGGCGCATTTTGTGACAGGGAATTTCATTAACGTGAGCAGTTTCTGAGCTCTGGGCACAATACTGCGCCTAAGATTTCAGATTAAAATTGCGGAGTGGAAGAAAAGGAGGACCCTTTTCTGCCTCCCCACTTCCACCTACTCTCTGAAAACGAGATAAGAGACCCTCATAAGAATATTAGGGGGGAGGGCAGGGGAAGGACTAGACCATGTGAAAAATTAACAAAATATTTTAGCTGCAGTTCATTCATTTTCAGCTTTGTGTTATTGTTATAAAAAAGTGTGCCTAGACATTCCGTTGTTGCATCCATAACCTAGGTTTAAGGTGCCATTTAGCTCCTAGCTTTCATAACTCAGTTTCTAACACTGGCCAGCATGACTAAACCGTTTCTGGCGCAACGGGACACAGTTACAAGTGCCACAGTGCATGGAAATACCACTTACCTTCCTGCTGCAAGCTAGAGCACACGGAAACGCCGTTTACCTTCCCGCCACAGCAGTACCTATTTATCTACTTACACTGGTATGCTTTCAAACTGCTAGGTTGGCAGGTGCCGGGACAGAGCAATGGGAGCTCAACCCATCACACAGATTCAAACTGCTGACCTTCTGATCAGTAAGCCCAAGAGGCTCAGTGGTTTATTAGACCACAGCACCACCTGCTCCCTCGGACTTGAATCCAAAATGTCAAGTATCTGCTATTTAGCAGTTCCTAACACCCAGGCTCCAAAGGCACATTCATATTTGGAATATAGGCCCTTAAGCACTCATAGGGTTGGGCATTTGAATGGTTTAAAGGATCTGGGAGTCCTATTAATCTCTCACTCTTCTGGCTCAAGCAACCTCCATGTTACAAGGGGTCTTTTATCAATGGGGGTCGGACTGCAGCCCCTTCTGTAGAGGTAGCCTAGCCAGTTATCCATGCCCTACTAGCTTCAACGCTGGAAAACTGCAATGTACTTTACATGGCTTTACATTTGAAGGCAGTTCAGAAACTGCAGCTAGTCTAGAACACTGTGGACAGAGTAGCTAACAGGGATTGGGCAAAGGGATCATGTATTGAAACAACTCCACTGACTGTCAGTCAGTTTCTGAGCTCAATTAAAAGTGCTTGCCTTTAAAGTTTAAAATTTTATATCACTTAGGACCCAGATATTTGTTTGATCACCATTCCCCATATCAATCAGCCCATCCACTGACAGAGTAATCTGAGGACTTTCATGGAGTGGTGACTGGAGCAGGAGAACTTTTTCTTTAATGGTTGCGAGAGAACCTTTTCTGTGGTGTCTCCTCACATTTGGAATGTCCTCCCCGGAGGTCCACCTGACAGCATCATTGCAAACATTTAGGTAACAGGGGAAACTATTTCCATTTTCCCCAGCTTTTAAGAATTGCTACTGTTGGGATCTTAGGTTAGAGTAGATCAGTTTTCCAGTCTATCTGAATAGGCAGCTGAAGTTTTACTTCATTGTTTTAATTTACTGAATTAGTTTTATGCCTTATTTTATCAATAAATTACACTCGTTCTGCTTCTTACTGCTCTGTTAGCAATTTATGCTGAAAGTGAGGGATACAAATTAAACAGGCTAAATATTTTTAAATCACTTCATTAGCACAACAAAATGAAATCTAATCATACTTTTACTGTTCTGGTCAGTGGCCGTGACATCATCCATAACATCGACAAACACTAAATATGCAATAAAACCACAATCAAATTCAACACAAACCTTTGATTCAAGAACAGATAAAATAGAGGGGAGTTGCATATGGGATTAGTACAGCAATAATAATTTAATAATAAAATATTTGATGACTATACTACTTACAAGAGATTAATTACAGTAATTTCATTGTTTCACTACAAAAGTTAGCCTTGTTTTTTATTTTTAAAAATATCAATTTATATTCCAACTTTCACCAATGTTAGAAAAGTTTTCTATAAAAGTGAATGACTCACTGAAACATTATTCTTCTCTTTGGCTTTGATCACCCAACAGCAGCCTTTCCCAACAAAGTGCCCTCCAGATGTTGTTAAACTCAGCTACCATGGAGGATAGGGATATGAACAGCTACCAGCCACACAGTGTTAGAAATTTAGATATAAAAGCTAGGCACCAAATGGCTCCTTAACCAGTGCCAGTGGTCAGGAATGATGTGAGTTGTAGTCCAAAACATCAGGTTGGGGATGGCTGCTCTACAGTTACAATTTTAAAGAAAACTGCAGTTTACCCTTTCACTACTGCTGACTCCTTGTGTTTATCTTTAGCAGACAGCCAGCAGGAGAAGCTTTCCTGTGCTGTGACGCTTGGCACTGACTTCTCCCAACTCAAGAGCCAAACAGCTCTCACTCCTGCCCTGGCTAACAAATGACATCACCAGGAAATTAACAAGCAAGCTACTAGCAAAAGTGTTGCATTCTTGGATTCAGAGAATAGTTGGCAATATTTGGCTGCCATCAAATATTAGGCAGTCACTTGACAGGATCTGCCAGATGTCTGGCATGCCAACCCTAAGAGTCTTTGTTCCAATCTGTAGCTTTGCAGAGGTGGCCAGTTTGCCTGGGGAACCAATGGCATGCTAGGAAATGGCAGCAGAGGGGTACCAGGAGCACCAGCGGGACAGCAGCGACTCACAGCAGCTTAGTCGCAGCATTCCCCGCAGAAATCCCCTGATGTGACTTGCCGCCACCACCTCCCAAAGGATAAATTACACATTCTTATTACTGCACTTTAGATTGGTTCAATCATTTGTGTGAACCTTATAAGAAATAGGTCGTACCATACGCCATCTGGAAGCAGGCCATCGCCTGTGCTGGGAGACAAGCTGCCTCTGGCTTTCTACCACCTGTCAATCAGCAGCCGTATTTCGATCAGACTGCCTCAACTATTCCACTGCAGAACTGGTGCCCAAGCTTGCCTTTTCCCTCCCCATCTCTTTCCCCTTATATGCCATGTCTTTCAGACTGTAGACCAGAGCTTTCCAAGCTTTTCATGTTGGTGACACACTTTTTAGACATACATCATTTTGTGACACAGTAATTCAGTTTTACTAGCAAACTGGAGGTTAAACTAACCCCTTTCCAGCCCCTTGAGGAGCACAGGGAGTGTTCGCGCAACACACCTACACACTGCAGCCGACACACTAACGTGTCGCGACACACAGTTTGGAAAGCTCTACTGTAGACTGTGGGCAGGGGCTGTATTGCCTCTGATTTTTGTAATGACTCTGAGAACCTTTTTGCAGGGAAGTGTAGAGTAACAGTACTTTAACCAAATGAATGAAATAAATACAATTTTGGAGAGACTGGAATGGAATCTCTAGCTGGTCTCCTGGTGCAAGGTTTTCTCTTTTGTCTCCAAGAAAGGAAGCTCTAAACTGGAAGACAAAGGTGATATACATTTAGGAACCCCAAACCTGGCTCTTGACCAGAACGCTGCACTTTTATCCTAATTGTTTGAGGAAAGTTGCAGATAACCTGTTCCCAAGATGTTTGCCTTGGCCTTGAATGCCAGGAAATCAGTTGTGTGCCAAAGACAAAAACCCTATGTCAGGGGCTTGTTGGGAGCAGGGGCACATTGAAAAGCAGGGAGAGGGGGAAAAGGATAAATATATCGACGTGAGCTCCCTGCTATTCTGCCTGGGAGGATCTGACTTGGCCTGGCAGAATGGTACAAGTTTTCAGTATGGGGGTCAACCACAAGTTGCACATGCCCACAACTCTGCATTTCCACACAGTCTGCATTACTTGCAAAACCTCACACATATTCTGGGGACTCAACAAGAGGCTTACATTACCAGGAAATTCCTGCTTCTTCAACTCCAGATCTCTGCCCTGCTTATTTCTGGATCATCCCTGTCCTTGCTACTTTTAACCTTGCCTCCCTGTGACCTTGCCTTTGTACAGAGTTTCCAACCAGGTTCCTGGCCAGATCAGAGCCTCACTGGCTTGGGGGCTAGCTCAGATCCCACACCCACTTATTCCTGGAAGGAACTTCCTTCATGTCACCTCTTCAGAGAGTCTGCTTCCATCTATGCCAAAACCACCCCTGCTAGCCACCATGACTGTACAGGATGCTCTGGGAAAAGATTGCCAGCAGCACATCCTCGGTCCTCCAGGAAGAGCAGCATAAAGCTCAATGTGAAGTGAGTTCATGAGGCAACCATTTTAATCAAGGAAACACAAATACAGAAAGGCCTGGCACAAAGCAGATGATCCAAGCGGAGCTGTTCCGTCCTCCAAGCTGCCTTTTCCCACACATGTACCATAGCACGTGGGAGGGAAGAGGAAAAACAGCTCACATGTGTTCAGCTCTGAACCTCCGAGGGGGAGAGAGAGAAAGAATGAGGGGGGAGGGCAGCACAGACGTCATCAGGGTGCTGTGATCTTGCAAAAGGCCAGGTTGCCTGGAAACCAAAGAGGAAAGGGAAAAGCCACTTCTTCAGGAGCAAAAAACGCTTTTCACAAGCAAGAGTTTGGATCAAAGAGCTAACATGGGTGCTAATTAAGGGAGCTCAGCTGGGTGTATTGGTAACATTTAAGTCCATACAACCAGCCGTGCAAGTGGTACAGCATGGGGTTGGATGTGCATTCTCTGGCAGAGAAAGGCAGAGCTGAAGGATTGGTAAGATTTCCTTCCTGTGGCATATTGTGTGTGTGGAACTAAGAGATGCCCAAATTGAAGGGTGGAACTTTATGTCCAGTTCCTAGAAACTGGTATCAGTTTTCAGAAACCAGCTACATGATAAAGCTGGAACAACCCCCCCACATCTCCTTTTAATACAAAAGTTTTTTTGTTTGGCTAGATTTTTGTTGACTCAAATCTCAGATAGGCGTACGTAGCCACATCAGTGAACTTGTTGCAGCTAAATTACTTGGAAGCACAGGAAGAACAAGTGAAATGGACCAATTTAAAAGACAAGAGGGAGATGGCAGCATGGGGAGCCTATTGAGCAAGTTGCAGAGGAACCTCTAAAGGACCCCTTTGGAACATAAAAAAAAAAATGGCTGTGGAGCTGCGGGTACACTGGTTGCAGTAGTTGTTGTCTTCTTGGTATTGGAAGTAGCGCCTGTTACAGGATTGTTAAGAGAGAAAGAGAGCTGCTGCATGTCCACATAAACATTTTCAACCACTTGCAGTGAAAGTGCTTCACGAACACCAAGTGATTTCATTGCACAACTGCCAAGGAGTAAAGAATAAAACCAAAGGCAGTCTCTGTCCAACTGTGTCAGGCTGCCAAACATTTAGCGATAAAATACCATATTAAAAGTGTTGTGCTCTCATAAAATGGAGGCGTGCAGCCCATGAAATCACAGAGTAGCCCCTGCTACTTCACCCAGAACCAGCAGCCAGCAGCGGTAGCAATGTCTGTGCCAAACACTGCGGCTACCCTGGCCAAGACATTCCCTCTGCCAGCTATGGGACCTGCTCACGAGATAACCTGTCCCTTAATGAACGCGTTTCTTAGATTACCAGGCTTTGCACTGCTGCCAGAGGCACTGGAGCCCAGTACAGCTGCTATGCACTGGCACGACATAAGAGAGAAGCTGGAACGTCAGGCAGAGTTGTTTAGCAGCTTGGGAGAATCACATGTTGTCACAGCAGTTTTTGCCTTGAGAACACTGCATGGCAGGAACTGCCAATAAGCCTGCTGACTGACAGGCTCTGAGAAATCATTCTGCTGAAACACAGACAAGGCAGGCAGAATGAGGGGTGGGGGTTGCAAAAATCACCCAAGGCAGCTGGACAGAGGTGCTGGGAAAGGTGGAGCAGCATTCGTGCCTAGCTCTGGAACTGTCTCAAGAGAGTTCACAGGAGGTGACTTGGTGAGGAAGAGTTAAAAGAAAGGCCTGTGTGGCTGCATGCACAGGAGAGATGCATCACCATCAATGCTATTAGCCAAAAGTGTTTATCACTCCCCACCTTATAATAAATACTTTTCTGCAAATGGGTTCCCTGTGCTTCCACCATATGGGTCAGACAATGCACAGAAACTAGCATCACACTCGAAAGAGCATTGTGTCACCAGGGAGGCTCTCCAAGTGCCAGCTTCTGAGGAAGGCAGCCGACAATAACTTGGACAATCACATAGCAAGAGCAACAGCAGCTTTCACTCTTGGACAACTCCTCATTTCCTCTTCCTGCTCACCCCTAGAGTGCCCAAAGCCAAGTATTTTAACTAAGGCTCTTGCCATCAAGTCAAGCAAGCTGGCACGCAGCTCAGGGCGTGCTGCTCTTAGAGCCACAGGCCCGAAGGTTGCTCAGCACCTCCCAAAGCACAGCACCAGTTATACCACATGGCCTCCAGGAGGAGATGATGCGTGGGATGGCTTGGCTCATGCACCCAACTGGCAGCAGCTTCCAGAGGAATCTGTCATTACGTCCAACAGCTCCTTTTACACAACTCCAGCCAGAGAAGCTGAGTAAATTGTTAGCAGCAGCTTCTGGCTGAGCTGTTACAGTGAAGTCTCATCCTCCCCATATTCAAAGTGGAGGCCAGTGGGCCCCAGCACATGCAGGATTTAACATGCTGCAACAGTCCACAACAGCTAAGCTCAGGGCAAAAAGACCTCACTCTCTCGGTTGCCTTATGCAACAGCAGACAAAAGATGATCCAAAGTGACAGGCAGAGGCATCTCTGTCAAATTGCCACTTCACTTTAGGTTGTGGGTAGGTAGTTTTGATACAGCAATGGAATAAGACACACATAGGCCTAGACATGTTTCTTTACAAGACTGGTGTGTACACACACGGGTATAGAAATATATACAAGGCTGCTGTATATACTTTTGGTGTAAACACTTGTAAATGTCTTTACAAAAACTAGTGTGCACAAACATCACCTTTCACTCATGACAACCAGGATGGCAAACGCCTCTGCAGCAAGGAAGTGAACTCTCAAAATGAAATTGTAACAAGACTTAGGAGCGTGGCCCAATAATTCCTTGCTCAGCAGCCACATGCACAAAACACAAAACAACCATCACAACCAAGAGGAGTTGACAAGGGTTGGCTTGGGTGGAAATTCTCTTAGAAAGGCTGCCCCTTGGAAGTTAGCAACTCCAAATTGGTTTTCTAATGTATTTAGAAGAACACAAAAAGCAGGCTTATACCAAGCTGGACCATCTAGCTCAGGATTATTTATGCATTAAAAATGTCGTTAACACGCTTTATATAGATGCCAAGGCAATTAATAATGTCTGAGGGGAAGTGTGGCCCCAGTACTGTGCAATCCCATCTGTGGAAGCCTTCACTGGTCCAGTTTTGAATGTGCTATACTCAAGCAAGGTGCCTGAGCATGTGGTGGTGATGGCCCAATTCTGAACTTCCTTGGATGAGGCTGATTATCTGCTATCATTTCCAATCTAGCTTCTGAGCTGGTTTCAGGACTGAAACTGTCTTGGTCACCTTAGGATAGGAAAAGCCAATGTAGTGCCCTCTAGATGTTGTTGGCTAATGCTCAGGGATGATAGGAGTTGGGCTACAGCATCTAGAGGACACTAGGTTGGCTACCCCTGCCCTGGTGGATGACCTGTACCAGGAGATAGGCAAAAGGAGTACATCTCTATTAATTCTCAGACCTCTGAGCAGCTTTACCATAGGATCCTTTTATAACACATACCGGTAACTGAACTGTAGTTGGGGCACCGCACTTTGGCATCTCCAGTCATTCCTTGAGGGCCAATTCCACAAGGTGGTGCTGAAAAACTGCTCCTCCACATATCTAAAATGAAAGAGCTCAGCCATCTAAAGATCTGGGATTTATATTAATTTATTTGCCCAGTTTTTATCTGCTTCCCCCCCCCCCCTACAGAATTCACAAGAGGAACAGGCCATGCTAACATTACCAGATAGGAAGAAGTGGACACAGTAGAACAGTGTAGTCACCTATAAAATACCTGTGAGAGTGAACTAATAAGAGAGAAGGGTACACTCACTAGCAGCAGCTCCAAGGTTTTAGGCAGTGTTTCTTTCCCAGTCCCACCTGGAGACACCAGGGACTGAGTTTGGGACCTTTTCCATGTAAAGTTCTACCACTTAAATGTGACCCTTCGGGGAAAGAATGACAGTAAGAGTAGCTAAACATGGCTGCATCTGATGAGAGATGAAGTCCAACAACATCTGCAGGGCTAATCTCCGGATTAGTTGATGTGAGAAATTGAGAGGAAGCTACAAGATTTTCTTGACAGGCATCTTCTATGCTATTTGCTGCCATCACCCAGCAGTTTCTATGGGAACCAAAGTAAAGTAAAAGAACCATTTGGGCTCTTGCAAACTGTGGTAGTTTCCAGCATTTCAGTTCTACAACTGCAAATCAGTGGCCGAGAGCACCAGACAGACTTCCAATAGCCACTCTTTATACCAGAAGTAGAGCATAGAAGAACCCTCACATAAACTCAGCAAGATATCTAATGGGGGGGGGAGAGTAACATTTTCACCACTTTCCAATGGCTTCTCATTTCTCTCTTTAGGGGATATTTCTGAGATCTAAACCTATGTTCAAACAAGATGGCATTCCAGTGGAACAAAAATGAGCCTCCAGGCACTTTATCACAAAAACAGGGCTACCCCCTGCCCCCAATCTCTTCCAAAACACTTATCCAAAGAGACACTCACAACCTCTCCTGATCAAACATTTCAAAAGTCTCCAAGGCAGCCAAAGCTGAAACAATGTGTAGACTCAGAGGCCAAGTTAACTTTTCTCATTTGGGGGGCTGTGATAAATTCCCATTTCAGCCCATGGAACTGAACCACCAGCTGCTTTGGCCTCGCAATGCCTAGCAATGGGATACTGAGGCAGTTTCCAAGGCAAGCGGAAAGGTCATGTTGGCAGTCAACGACTTCTAGCTGACATCCCCATTCTATACAAATTTGGGTCAGAGTTACATATAAACACATTTTCTTCAAATGGGCAAAAATTAAATAATTTAACAGATAAATGCAATCAAAGAAGGAAAATATTAAAACACTCCTGGTCTTGCCATTTGTGGACTAGGACGCTATCCAAGAGACAGCCTTTTGTTTCTCCAAGAACGACCAGAAAATTCTTGAAATGCTATCACCAGCTAATTCCTGGGTTAGTGCTGAGCAGCCGTGGAATGTTATCCTATCTGCACTAGCATGACATTTGCTACTTAATCACAAGGGCTGCTAGCCTTGCATTATAGCCACGATCTTACTCAGAAAGCCGACACCTGGTCTGCTAGAGACACTTGCAGCTCTTAGGTCACAGTTTCCACAGGAGCTGGCTGGGATTTGCAAAGGGGCAGGATGACTTGCGCTCTCCCATTTACAGATGCACGTAGGAGGAGGCTGTTTAGTAAACAGCAGTGAGGTGAACTGGTGGCAAAGAAGTATATTTGGGGCCTGAGAAAGGAGAGGCTAAGAAACATGGAGAGTTCCCATATTCCACATTTCACTTGCAGCAACTAATGTGTTTAGAATGGAAGCTTTGCTCAAGCTGCTGAGAGACCGAAGACAGCATTCCCAACAAGGAAGCCATTTCAGGGGCTTCATACAACCTGCACTAACTCAGATCATTATCACATATCAGACAACCGTTTTACAAGCCCCTCAGATCAATCATACAATTTCTAAGAAGTCTAAAATCAGCAAAGAGGCTCATTTGTTTTATCATTCACTGAGGTGTCTACATCACACACATAATCACAGGATGCCTGGAACAATCTCCTTAGAGCAGGCATGTCCAAAGTTCGTTCGGGGGTCTGATCCGGCCCACCAGTCATCGGTTTAATCTGGCCCCCATGGCAGTATATGTCCTGGGGTAAAATTGGAAAAAAAAAAGCTCAACAACTTCAATCCTAAAAACTTTAGTCGGCCCTCACACATGTTCACTTTATCAAATCTGGCCCTCTTTGAAAAAGGTTTGGGCACCCCTGCCTTAGAGAAACACAAGAAGGCCAATTGTTACGGTCATCCCCTTATGAGCACATCTTAGCAGGTCACAGGAGTGGTCTACCTGTATGAATGGCTGTGCACCAAAATTCTCATCTCTCTCTTTACACTTCCTTACAACCCATACTCTAATATGAGGCATTACAGCTACAGTTAAGCCATCAATGCAGTCATAAGGGTTGCTTGATTCCTTATATCCCTGCCCTGTCACCAAGATAATTGTTGTATGAACTGCTTTGTGACCATCTATGGCAAAAGCAGTCTATAAATACTGGAAATAAATCTTAAAACACACCTCCTTTGGCATATACTACACAATATAATGCTGATCAAATTTGCAGATAAGGCTTGGAAGCTGGGTACAATAAATGTCCAAGCAGATACCAGCTAGCAAGACTTACTGAACGCCATCCAAGATGCCATCAATACACAAGCAATCCTATGAGTTTCAAAGGATAAAGCCATTCTCTCAGTCAGGTATTATTTTATGTGCTTCTGTCTTGCTTTTTCTCTAATGACCCAGGACCCTGTAGGATCAGGGTTTGCTCAAAAAAGCTTCATAGCTGAGCAGAGATTTGAATCCAAGATGGCCCAGTTCAAGTGCAACAGTTGATCCACGGCCCCACAATGGCTATCTATAGCATTTCACCAGCATGGCCAAAATCTTGAAGCAAGAAGCATACGATGTTCAAATGCAGCATGTGGGTAACTTAAGGAAGTCAAAAGAGAGAGAACTTAAAACTATTCTTAATTTGCATCCATGTTAGAGACCCAAATTTGTTTCCTCTAGGGTGGGAGTAATGGTCAGTCTATAGAAGGCAGGAGAATTAGTGAGTGTGGAAGCCTGACAGGAAAGGCTTCCACACTCACTAAAGAGGTTTGACTGGGAGGAGAATGGCAGCAATGGAGCTCTGCATCTTACAGCTTTTTGCAATATGAAGAATTCCACACACTGTAATGAGTCAGGGGCATTTCTGGACTATCACACTGCAGCTGAAACCTCCAAGGCTATAGATCTCCTCTTCAGGTGCAGGTGCCCCTTTTACAAACAAACAATAGCTTCTGCAGTAGTCTTTCTTCTTTCAAATCTCCACCTTCCTTGGAGGTTTTTAAGCAGAGCTTAGATGGCCATCTGTCATGTATGATCTAGCTGAAATTCCTGAATTGCAAAGGGTTGGAGTAGATGACCCTCAGGGTCCCTTCCAACTCTACAATTCTGTGATAATAGAATTCATAAATGAATGAGTGAATTTGTTCTTTAACATGGAAGCTGACCAAGTTACATTCAATGAGAGTACAATGAGGCATATGATTGTGTTCACAATGTGCTCCTATTATCTATAGAAAAACCATCTCAGATCATTCTTTTGTTCAATCATGCCTCTGTTTTCTTCACCTATCTTCCAGGGTTCGAATCCCCACTCAGCTATGAAGCTCGCTGGGTGACCTTGGACCAATTACTGCCTCTCAGCCTAAACTATCTCACAGGGTTGTTGTGAGGATGAAATAAGGAGAACTGTGTACCCCACCACCCTTGGAAGAAAAAAGGTTGTATATAAATTTAATAAATACATTTAAAAAAATAAGCAGCACTGAAATAGCTGCAAAAAAATGAATTTTTAATTACCATATTTCTGCTTTAGCTGATTCAATCCCGCCTGGAAGTAAACAGTTCCCACCTTACACTTAACAATGAACCACTGTGTTGCCTGTTACATATCCTCACCCATTCTCAGGAGTTTTGTAAAATCTGTTTCTAACCACAGATAGATTCCTGCCCTCCAATTACATGTGTGTAAAGAGACACCTAAAAGCAACCTACAGTGCCGGGGTTGATACTGTGACCCAAGCGGTATGTGTTCCCCCTTAGATCTTTGACCAATCCATGCCCAAATTGTTTCTCTTGTCCTACTTCTTGTTCTCGTTACCATATTGGTATTTGGGCTCAGAGTCAAGACGTCTCTGAGTGTTGGTAATGAGAGTACCGTGATCAAAAAGGTATTGTGTCTCATCAAGCTATCCTGTCCTATCAACAGCAGGGGGATTGTGAAGTATCAATTCAGAATTTATTTTTAAGATTGCATTTTACCACCTAACTAACCCTTTAGGTTTTTCTTCCTTGATTCAGTAAAAAAACCAAATTTCCCAACTATAAAAATTCTGGATTCAGCTGCAATTATTCCAAAAACAGATGGCCTTGCCATGAGACCAGTTGCTACTGTCTTAAATTGTTAAAACCTTTACTGGGGCTTGGGGAGTGTGTTAAGGCAAAGCGACACCTGTACTCTTAAGATGGAGAAGGGTGCTGAGGGAACACTACTGTTTAGCAGGCAGTTGTCCTTAGAACAACCTTCCCCAGCCTGGTGCCCTCCAGATGTTTTGGACTACATCTCCCATCAGCCCTAGCCTACGCTGGCTGGGGATGATGGGAAATGTAGTCCAAAACATCTGGATGCACTAGGCTAAGGAAGGCTAATAACCACACACTGGGGATGAGGAGCCACTGCTGGGTGTATTCTGGTTTTGGTTTCATTTAATAAATACAAAGTAGGTTAAAGGTTGATGCTCTCTGAACCCAAAATGGTTCCAAAGGGACCACATTCTGTTGTAATGTAAGGGAATGAACAGAAAACCAGCATTTGCCCCTGGACAGAGGAGAAGACTTGCCACCGATGGGAGAATTCAACAACTAAGGCAAAATACATTTGTCCCACACCGACAGAAACATTTTACTTTCATATTGTCAGGGCAGCAAATGTTTTGCATTACTGAAGGAGATGCATATGCATTTTGCATCAAACACTGAAGCTGATAGAAGGGGCAGATGCTCCTAAAGCTCCAGCTCTCAGAGGAAGATAACAGGCTCAGAAAAACAAGAGCTTTCTATAGCTCTGCCAAACTAGCTTAAAACACTGCTGTGCCTCTCTCCACTGGGCACACAAACAGCCAATTAGCAGCAGCCTTCCAAGACTGTCACAACTGCCAGAGCTGCAGCCCCATGTCCTTATGCAAGGCACAGTGACGCAAATGTCCCTCCCCTGCACATCAAGAGTGCAGGATGAGCCAGCTAGAAGGAATTTCAGACCACATTTCTGTTCTTCCCTGCTCATTCACTGGAATCCTTTGCTGTGACCTTGTTCTCCAGAGGGAACCATTACCAGGATGTCGACAGCAGTGACAGGCAGTGTTTATAGCAGTGGAAGCTGCACATTAAGAAGCCCCACCGCCAGAGCTGTCTTGCAAAGAGGACCTGAACTTTGCCCCTCCTGGTCTGAGAGATTGTAATAACATTACCAATCACTCGCTACGACACGATGGTCACTAGCAGTCAACCCTAAATTTTTAGCCACCTCAAGACTCCGTTTAACCAACCCCACCTGAATAAGGCCAAACACAGCTTTATCACTTGGGATGTCATTTAATAATTTTAAATATGGGAAGTGTAGCTGAGGCCATTGCCTCTTGGCTTTGGCATTGTTAGTGCTTCCTTCTTTGACATAGAGTTCAGTTGCAACAGTGAGTTCCTTCATGCTGCCGCCACCTCCCCTAGCAGGTGGGTGGGTAATATCCCCAGGATACCCAGCTGAGCTCATCTGCCCCTCCCAACCACAATAAACGTTGAGTCAGGTAGAGAAGCTTCTTGGCTGCTAACTTTGCAGGAGATCCCATTTCACAATACACAAGCCAGATCTGTCAGTGGAAGCTAAATGCTGCCTTGCCATCCGTCAGCAGAAACTCCCGTGCTGTCGTCACTGTAGAAAGTCACCTTCCCACAGTCCTGGTCCAGAGCACTCTCTGATTCACACGCACAGGATGTTCAGTGCTTGACCCTATTTTCACAAGCTCCAAGCCACAACCAGCTGATGACAACAGTAGGATTAAGCACAAGCAGTTCAGCTGTATCTATTTTTGTGAATAGAAAAAAACGCCACTGAACACTCAGCCCCCTTTGTGGGCTTTGGGTGCCATAATTTGTACTCATCCATATCACAAGCCTGGGAGCTTCAGGGATGGTAATACATGACAGGAGGTTGAGGTGGGGAGATGGAGTAGAGAGCATTTGCATAGAGGTTAAGCTATGGGGGCAGGTAGGTTGTTTTTTCAAAGAGTAGACTTCAAAAGAGATCCCTAAAAATTAAAGGCCTCCGTCATTCTAAGGAGGTGGCTTACTTTGGAAAGTATGGGGTTTAGGGATGGGCTGAAGAATTTTCAACAAAATATTTCTATGGGCTCCCAGCAAACTGTTGGGAGAATTTCAGGGGCCCTTGGAGAATACTTGGTGAGATGTCTGGTTCCAGCCTCAGTCTGTGAAGTAATGGGTGCATGTGTGGGACCCATTTTGATATTTGATATTTTAATATTTATTATTTTAAGATTGCTGAAGAAAAGTGTGAACTTGGCCCCTCCCTCCTTCCAGCTCTCCTCTGAGTCCACTGGTTCCTTCAGACACTAGTATGAACCAAAGAAGACAGTTGGACATCAGAGGTTTTAAAGCAAGTTTGGACAACCATTCCTTATTCCAAAGAATATGTTCCCAATGCACAGGCATGAAAATAAGAGTCAAACACCAGGAAATAAGAGCCAAATTCGCAGCCAATCAAAGATCACAGGGCTCAGACACGTTCAGCAAACAAACTTCTTGAAAACTGGTCAGCCTAACCTGTGCTGAAGATACTCACCTGAGTCTTTGCAACTAGCAGAAGTAGACAGTGCCCAACACTTCCCTGACTAGCAGTAAGAATTTATAGAAGCAGCAGCAATTTGAGAAGCCGCCCCAAATGCCAGGGGAGGGGGGAAACAAGAGTAGATGACTTGTTGTGGCTGAATTTCAGTTGCACAGTAAACCCCCAGCATGGAGGCACCAATCTATTTCCTAAAGCGGAAAGTAGCTTTAGTGAGAAGACGCTTATGCATTTTCATGATAGCTGGTCCGTGGATTTGAAAAGCAGCAGACATAGCATGTGTGTTAGCAGTTGCCAGCACCCAGCATCAGGAGTGCTGGAAGAGAATGTTTCTTGGTGGGAAGTGGACCTTACCTGTACATATATTTGTTTGTTTATAAAAAAAAGTATTTGTACAAAGCTGTTCATAAAACAACATAATAGCAGTTTACAACAAATATACATTTACACAACAAAATCCATGAAAACATTTAAAATCAGAGATCCCTTATTACAAGTATTTGCTTAATTGCCAGCATAAGCTTGGTAACCAGCCCAGGGGCGGCTCTCCCAGTAGCCCCAGTAGCCCGCCAGCATAGTCAAGGGACAGAGATGGTGGGAGTTGTAGCATGGGAACATCTGGAGGGGAACCAATCTCTTATCCGACAAAGAAACACTCTCCATTGCCTTAGGCAAAGAAACAGTCTTTCCAGCCAAGTTAACCAAGACTGGAGAGATTCTGCACTTGAAACCTTCTGCATGCAAAGCAGCATGTCTCTACCACTGAGCTAGAGCCCCTCCTATGAGAAAGCAAGGAGGAAACAGGGATAGGAATGAGGGAAGCACACACTGGCTTTAATCGAAGTTACCTTTTCTAAACTGCTTTTTACAGAAAGCAGCAAAATGAACATAATCACAACCTTAGGCAGCAGCACCTACCCATGGCTAACAAGCTTTGCCACCAAAGGCCTCCAAAAACTAACAGCTGATTTGCACCAAGGTGTGTTATCTTCTATAATGAGAGTAAAAGTTACTCCTTGAAATTAGGATTTCGGTTTGAAGGGATCCCTAACACCCTTCATTGTCCTTGGCTACCCCACCCCTTTGTGACGTAAGAGTGCCAAAGCCAACAGAAGAAGCCTGAGGAGGAATCAAATCCTCTGATGTCACGGAAGGCAGGGCCAACTGTTGCCAGCCCACAGATAGCTGTTTCATACCAGTTATGAATAAGCAGAAGGGGGGGAGTATTATTATTTTCCTTCTGCTTTGCACCTCCTGAAAACAGAAGGCTTAGTACATCCAACATCAGACTGTGGAAAGAAGGGTAAATATCTGGACAAACATCATCAAGGAGAAAGCAGTTTTCTGTATCAAGTTGCATTACTGGCAAACAGGCACCCAAAGCCAGAAGTGGAGGAGTATGCCTTCCCAGGCACTAGGATCCTTGGCTCTCAAAACACTTCCAGGCCTGGCAAAGAGAGCACTAGATACCCCTGCATTTTCAGCTCTTCTGCTCCATGAGTCTCCCTTTCAACCATATGTTTACTGAACGCTTATTTTCAGGACTGTACACAGGCTTAGCAGTGCTTCCTGTGCTGCGCTTGGCAGAGAATACCAGATACCAGTTGGCAGTGCCACTCAGTGCCAAGCTGCCAAATGCTGAGGCACCTGAAGAACTGAACCAAGTCCCAAGGTTAAAGAAAAAGAGACTGCACCATTCTTTTTGGTTGTAAGGGGGCGGGCACTTTCTTGCCTCATTGGTCTTGCAGAAGACACCAAGGCCACTGGAGCAAGCCACAAAATAGCAGCAGGGCACAATTTAGAATGGGTGGTTTCTATAGTAACCCTGCATCAGCCACAATTTCATGCCCATTTCTCTCCTCCTCTCACTTGAGAACCCTTAGCTTTGTCTGTCTAAGGGAGGCCTGTCTGTCTGTCTCTATGTGACCAAAAGTACCGGTAAGCAAAATTATTCAGGCCTGCAGGAAAGGAATTGGGGGAGGTGGGTGTGGGAGAATCACATCTCAGCACTGGAATGTTCAGGACGATAAAGGGCACTGAGATAGCATGAGGGGAGAGAGAGAGAGAGAGACCAGTACAACACTCAGGTTTGTCCTCTGTCAACTGGCAATGCCAAAAAGGCAGCCCAAGAGACATAAACAGCTACCAAGATTCACAGTAAAAAGTCACTTTCCTACAGAGACTTCAGTTTACAAAAAAAGCTCTATGTGTTAAAAGTGATTCACTTGAGAAGAATGCTCCATCACGCCAATGCAATGGAAAAATCTAGAGATTAAAATGCTCAATCTACCCATCCAAGCTTAAAAAGGTTAGAGCAGCATTTCTTAAGAACACACACAAAAAAACTCTATTACTCATCATTGCTCCAGCTACACTCCACTGAAGAGGTGGGAAAATTAAGCTGAGTAGTATTAGCAGCTCTCATTGATTATAGTTACCAAACAACAGGCTGAGGGAAGATGCAACAGATCAGAGCTGAGCTACTTCACCACATCATCCTGGCCTGTTGCAAACATGTGAGTTACAGATGCCCAAAACTCTGCCATTCAGGTCCCTTCCAGATGGAAATGTGTTGCTTCCATTGGTTTTGCCATCTCTGCAGCTTTTGTCAACAAGCTCACTCGAAGATGAGAGCTGCTCAGATTCAAAGAGTGTACCTATATTCACACAGTGAGAGCTTAGGAACAAACATATCCTATGTAAAAAAATCTCAGTTTGACCGCTGTCAAGGCAGCAGCAGTGATTTGGCAACCTCATGATGAAGAAAAAGGAAGCTCTCAAAGCTTAACACTCCACAGCATTAAGAATGTGTATTTGTGAATGTGAAATTTTCCTTCTCATGGCCTCCTCTGCAGTAGAATTAAACACCAGGTGCTAACTTTGTTACCCACCCTGCAACTTTGGGCAATGATTCAACTGACTCATGAAGTCAAGGGCTTGTTTTCCCTGCCTGGCAGTACAAAAGGAGTCGTCGTCCCATCCCCCCACCCCCCCCACCCCGCGCACGCACAGCTTGCTCACTTTCATTCACAAGAGCGTGCCCTGAACAGGCAAGAGCTAGTTGCAGTCAGAACATCTGGCAATGAAGCAAGTGGCAGCTA
Organism: Lacerta agilis; assembly: GCF_009819535.1. NCBI lineage: Eukaryota > Metazoa > Chordata > Lepidosauria > Squamata > Lacertidae > Lacerta > Lacerta agilis. The sequence goes on along the minus strand of NC_046326.1, from coordinate 15,562,114 downwards.
CAGGTGTGCACACACACACCTGAAGAAAGGAGGCAAAGAGTCCAAGGTTGACCCACTCAAGAGTTCACCTATCAGGAGAAGAATGGATGGACATGCCTATGCCCCACAGTAAGAATCTTCAAACATTACAAGGAAGTTCCAAGGAAGTAGAAGAGCAGCTGCAGCAGCCCTCAACTTGCCAGCTCCTTTCTATCTATGCATCCTTCTGTGTGCTGCATTTCTGGTAATATGCCTTTCATCTCAATCTATTTAGCAGTGTAAAATAATCAGACTTGCTGTCCATTGAGTTTGGATGGTAAAGTCAGCAGTGGGCAATCACCAGCACAAACAGTCAAGATTACTGTACAAGGAATAATGACTCTATCATACTTCCAATCGAAGTAGTAAAGAGCTGTAAGAGGGAAGATCTCCCAATGTTTCAGTGCATTCTTATGGGTGAATGGAGAGGAGCTCCAGCCTATATTGATTTGGAGAACAGGTCGGATACATCACAGAGCTACCACTGAGAGTCAAGGCATAATTCTCCAAAGGGTAGAACTATCATCTGCTGACAGAGCAGGGGTAAGTTAGGTCACAGGGGTCTGGCCAATTCAGAGGCAACTCTTGAAAAATTGACAGCTTGAGTCTTACTGAAAATGTAACATAGGAAAAGCACTGCTGGATCACACCAAAGGCCTATCTGTAACAGTATTCTGTTCACCTTGGGGTGCCTATGAGAAGACCACAAGCAGGGACAGGAATGTAACAGCACTCTCCTTATCTGTGATCCCCAGCAACTGGCATTATCAGAAGCATACGGCTTCTGCTTCTGGAAGTAATACAGCCATCAGCACTAGCAGCCATTGATGCTATGAATTTAGGCTGTTTCTGCCAATCTAGAAAGTGTTTCGCTCTATCAGGGTACAAGTACATCCCCCTCAAAAAACAAAACAAAAAAAGTCAACAGGATATATGGCACCTTACCAAACTACAACTGCAAAACAGGCAGGCTTCTGCCCACAGGAAGCTTATCCAAAATAACGTAACAGAGGAGTTCCTACTCATATCATTCTGCTTAAATAACAGAGGTGGTGATGGGGAGGAGTATGAGTTGGGAATGCAGAGACGGAGACAGTTAACACAAGTAGATAGACAGACTGTTCTTTATTCCAAACCTATGTGAGTGCTTTTTTTCCCTTAAGGAAAAAATATTTATTTCGAAAACACAGTAAAAACTGCTCAAAATTTGCCATGGGGTAGCTATGAAGAAAGGGTTTTTAAAAAGTAGTTCTTGTGTTTTAGGAATAAAATATCCCCTCACCCTTGGAAAAAGATTATTTTTTGAAATGTGCTGGGAATACAGCCCAATCAGTGACACTGTTTCCTTACTGTGCATTAACCTCCCTTCCCCAGTCCCAATCCAAACCACTGCAGTTATTAAACTTTTAAGAATACTGGGTGATCCAGTCAGTGTCGCCTGTAGTTGCGCCTTAGGCAACAGTAGGTGGGAGAAACAACTGAGACAAAGAGAAAATAAGATGAGGGAGAGAAGGCCAAATGCAGTCACAGGTCCTTTAAAACTTGGGTTAGTGTTGAGAAAGGATTAAAAGCACACAGCAAATCACTTGACATGCACAATATACAAAGAGATGTAGCAAAATGTAAGCACTCATACAACATTATTTACATACGTTTCTACTGAAGTGGGCATGGAGGATATAGCAAATAGATGCAAATGCTTTCTTTGTTTACCAGTTGACAATACTATGTCAAAATATATACAAAAAAATAACACAAATACTTACTGAGTTTCTATTTTATACAGGGGTGGGTGGAGTGTTAAAGGAGTGGCAGTACCTCTGGTGGGGGACATGCCATGCTCCTGGGGTAGTCTGTCCACCTTTGGACCCTATCCTCCACTCAGTTCTTCTAGAAGCTGTCAGCATGCAACAGCGGCCACTTCTAGGGAAACAGCTTCAATGGGCCAGCTAAACCGAGTGAGGGTAACCAGTGAGTCTCAGATCCTCCATGCATTAGGGACTTCTCCCGCATGCAGAGACAGACTGGCGGATTGAGTGAACGAGACCAGTAGTGGGTCCAGCAGTCAAGGAAGCAGTTACTGCATGTGATGTAGAGGGAAATGAGGGGCAGGTGGGGCTTGCCAAGCTGGGAAGGTAGCTCATCTAGGAGATGGAAAAATATGGTCCTAAACCTCTGCTGCCTTGCTAATTTCTGAGAAGGGCTTTGGGAGTAAACCCCGAAGAAAAAGCCATACTTGCTGCCTTGTGGGACATCTTTGGGAGAAGAAAAGGCTAAGGAGCAGAGTCCCTAAGACGGTTGGATGGCATCTTGTATGCCTCCTTCCAGTGACTCCTGCAGCCAAGCTGCTACCAAATATATTTCCTTTGGACCATATCAGCGAGCCCAAAAGTGGAGTCTTGTCATCTGGGCAGCCCAGGACCTCCATACACACTGCCCAGGCTTGCGCCCCAAGGGGTCATTTTGGTGTTGCTATCGCAGCAAAAAACAATGCAGGAGGTAGCAGTTACATGTTACCAGTCTCTGCAGCCACAACAGGTGCTGTGATTCTCCAGCAGTTTGACTCCACTCCCAGAAGCACTTTCCATTGTCTCTCAAAAGTCAAGACAGACGGATGCCAACAAAATTTTATACAACAGCATGAAATTTAACATTTATCCACCTCAACAGTCAGCTTCCAAGTGCTTCCTAGAAATGCTTACTGGCTTTAAAATGCTAGCTCCAGACATGCCATAGAGTTCAGGTTAGGTGTTCTTTACCTACATCCCAAGTCCAAACATTTGGAACTCAAAGCAGAATCAACATGTCTGATGGCTATTTAAAATGCCCTGTTTTTTTTTTTGTAATCTCTTTATTGTTTAAAATCATAACAACTAAAAATTCTTCAGCCATAAACACACATACATAACATACATTACATATTTACATTACATTACATTCGTACTTTAAACATCTTTCAAGTGTACACACTTATTCTCACCTATCATACAACACTTCATAACATGAGTGTTATGGAGTGTTATAAAATGCCCTGTTTTTTTGTTAAAGGTAATATTTTTTTCCTCATGAAAAGGAATATCCATGGATTCCTATTTAACATATAATTTCTCCTAGACTCTATAGCCAGAGATTCAGCTTAACCCTGTACACAACAGCAAAAATGTTGCTGTTGGGCCACCAAATCCAATGCTGAATTTTGTTGAAAACTTAGTAGGGAGAGACCAGTAGGAATTATAAACTGGAGACTGAAAGAATATATGAGCAAAGAGGCCAGCACAACAATATGCATCCCAATGCTATGTGATTTACCCAGAAGTCAATCCCACTAAATCCATTGGAGCATGTTCCCCAAAATGCATGAATAAAATGTATTTATTAGTATTAATTTACTGCATTTGTGTCCCACCTTTTCATCTAATGAGCTCAAGGTGGTATACATGGTTTCCCCACACTCATTTAATCCTCACAACAACAGGGTTGTTGGGCAGTGACTGGCCCAAGGTCACCCAGTGAGCTTCAGGCAGAGTGGGGATTTGAACCATGGTCTCCCAGGTCCCAGTCACCACCGCTTTGCCACCACACAGCTTATTCTAGTTAACTTAATTAGCTAGCATTTCATGTTGCAAAGTCTTAACCTGCTCAACTAGATACAGTCTGTCAAGTAGCTTTGTGATTAATAGCAGGGCTCTAAATACATTTGTAGGTTAAACTAGAATAAAGGTAGTACAAAAGGCTAGGAAAGCTTTTAATGTGTGATGTTTTATTGTGTTTTTAATATTTTGTTGGGAGCCGCCCAGAGTGGCTGGGGAAGCCCAGCCAGATGGGTGGGGTATAAATATTATTATTATTATTATTATTATTATTATTATTATTATACCACAAACTCCAGGCGTAACCTTACTTGCCTAACATGATGGCAATCCTTGCACAGCTTTTAAGTCCCCAAAAGTACTAGATTGCTAAATTGAACTACTGAATGCAAGGAACTGTTGTGGAAAGTTTCTGCAAGCAGCACAGAGTACTCTTGATTTAATTTCAAACCCAAACCATCACACACAGCTCCCAAGGTAAAACAGTACTTATTGAATAGGTGTGCATGTGCACACCCCTTAGCTGTGTTAATGAAAGCAAATAATATTTTGGATGTGTCTCTTCCCCCCACCCCATATCACTTGTTTCAACTAGACCATCTGGCTCCAGAGCCTCTATGAAGTGTGACTCACTCCCGCAAGCCTGAGGTTTTGTGTCCTAGAGTACTTCAAGTGCAGACTTCAGAGTCAGAAAGATATAGTTCCCCTCCAGAATACCAAGAAAACAGGCTTTATTTATTTAACACGTTTCACCTTTCTCAGGGCAGTTTTCTACAAAACACACACACACACACACACACCCCAAGAACAGAGTAAAGCAGTGCTAGGACCAGTCACAGCAAAATTGGGGGGCAGGGGAAGCACAGAGTGTTCAATGCCAATAAAATCAAAAAGGCATTTGCCTGTTGTCTAGGAGAGAGCAGTGAAGGTGCTAGGGGAGTGAGGAGAGAAAAAAAAGTACTGGTAACACCACAGCTGAAAAGTGGAAATGCCCTTTCTTGGAGCCATGTACCTCACATCAGCTGAGGGAGGCAGCCCTGGCTGATGAGAGAGGAGAGGTTCCCGCAAGTACCCAAGCCACACAGGGCTTCAAAGCGAACACGAGCACTTTGAATTGTGCTCAGAAATAGATCAGAAGCCCGTGGAACTCTTGAACCACTGGCAAGATGCATCCCTGATCCATAGCCTATTAACTAGATTCTGAACTAACTAGTCTTCAAAGGGCAGCCCCACATACAACACATTGCAGCAGTCTAACATGGAAGTTACCAGAGCACAGATAACTGTAGCCATTCTCTCTCTTTCTCTCTGGGAGGGGTTACAGCCAGCATACAATCCTTAAGTTGGTGAAAGACACTCTGTGCCAATGAGATTCTTGGGCTTCTAGTGCTAGAGGTGGATGGGAAGCACCCAGAATTCAAACCAATTACCGAGTACTTTGGCAGGACAGCCAACCCTCCCACAAGATGCTGAACATGTCTCTGGACAGATAAACAAAGCACTCCATCCCATCTTCTAAGATGGCCCTTATTCAGCTGTTTTGAGTGACATCTGCAGACTGATGGCGCCAAAACCCAAAATTCATCCCCCCGTTTCATGTAGATGGTGAGAAGCCCAGGGGAAAAGATGGAGCTCTGTGGGACCAATGTCATAGATGTCATGGGATTGAGCAGAAGTCCCCACAACCACCACCTTCTGGAATTGGGCTCTTTTATAAGTAGAAGCACTAAACCCCTGACTCTCCAACTCAGTGAGCCTCCCTAGAAGTTTTTCTTCTTTGGCGATCACTCGTAGCCGAGTAAGATTGTCTTCCATAAACACGGTTTTAACAATGAGTCCCTAGAAGTATACCATGGTTAGTGGTACTGTAAGTGACCTGTGAGACCCAGGAGAATTAGAAGCATTTTTATGTAACATTTCTATACCACTTGTTATAGAAGGCATTTACACATATTCCCCCACTGCACTCCCCTGTTCTTCTCCCAGTGCAGGTCATCCTTCTGGGTGACCTGAGCAGTTTCTGCAGTAGCAGCACTCTCAATCAGTAGCACTTGTCAGAAATGGGAGAGCTTCATTGCCAGGCTGCTCTGGGATGTTATGCTTTAGACATTTCATTCTATCTGGCAGCTTGTGTTCTTCAGCCATGTTTGTCAACATAGCTCACAGTATCAGTACTGCCATCAGCACTCTTTCACAAGGCCTTGAACAAGCAGACAAACACATAATGCTACCTTCTACCAAGTCAGATGATTGGTTCATTCGGCCCAGTTTTGTCTGACCGGCAAGAACTCTCCAAGGTCTCAGGCAATCTTTGCAACCCTGTTAATTGGGAGTGCTTTCAAATGAAGATGCTAGGGGTGAACTTGGACCCTTCAGCATGCAAAGTCACATTATATCTATGGAGTTTCCCCCCAACCGGGAGCGGGAGCAGATGTGGGGGGAGTATTTGCTTTGAGCTCTTTGCTCAAGACAGAGTATCTTTGTGGAATACAAGAAAAGCCATTTCTTCAGGGCCGGTGACTTTCTCCGATTAACTAGCACACTGCTTAAATCAGGCATTAACACTTTAATTGGTGGGATCAACTCTATTGAGATTTACAGCCCTCCAAGGAAGTTGTGTGGGTGCCACTAGACCCTGTACAGTGGTACCTCGGGTTAAGAACTTAATTCGTTCTGGAGGTCCATTCTTAACCTGAAACTGTTCTTAACCTGAAGCACCACTTTAGCTAATGGGACCTCCCGCTGCCACTGCGCCATCAAAGCACAATTTCTGTTCTTATCCTGAAGCAAAGTTCTTAACCTGAAGTGTTATTTCTGGGTTAGCGGAGTATGTAACCTGAAGCGTATGTAACCTGAAGTACCACTGCATCTGTGTTATTCATGGTGTTGTTCTTCTCTTTATTGGAGCTAATTTACCCATCATTTTATGTATTCTCCTCAATTCAAAAAATGTACAAAGATCAAAAGTGTTGGTCTTCAGCTACCGGTACTGGGGCAAGACACACCAGTGGGTCAGGGATATCCACATCCCCCATTGTTATTGTCCCTCTTCTTTAAGTGAAAGTGAAAAATGGGGGGGGCGCTGAGAAGCAATAAATACAGTCAAAGTGAAACACTTATTGCAGAAGGATGAGGGTTATAAGTGGGTCTCAGACCACAAAAAGAGGCTAACAACAAAACTCAAAAAAGATTTCCAGCTCAGCCATCATGATAACGCAGGTGAACAGATCCATCTTCTTCCCCCATACCCACACTGTTGCTTTGTGCTCTGTCTGCTCTCCCCCCCCCCCCAATGCAAAAGACTTGCCTAGGCAAACACAATTGTGATTATGTTTTCCACCAGCCCCTACGTTAAAGCAATGATGACAGAATGGGGTATTTTTCATTAGTGAGAACACAAATGTGAGCTTAGCCCTTCAATTTAGAATACTCTGAATGGGAGATGGTCAGTGCTGTCTTTTTTATTTCATTATTGTTCATTATTGTTTAGATGGGAAACTTAAAATGGATAACTATTTGAAATGAACAGTATTTCTCTCTGGGTTGGGGGGTGCACACGTTTGTGTTTATTGTTTGAGCAACTGCACAAATCTACAGCATTGACGTGCTGGGGAGTATAAGGAATTGCACGGCCTCACTGTGACAGAAATTCACATTTTAGTGGTTGAAGAGGGCCATAGGAAAGAGTGGCATTCCAAAGCCCTTGCCCACACATCCCTAGGGGCAGCGTGGGAAGAGAACCACACCCACAAAGTCTGAGGAAACTCTTCTGGGCGTGTTGCTGTGGATACACATTTGCATCCAGTTTAGCTGTTAAAATGAGACAAGCAGGTACAGAAGTGGGGTGAGTTTGTCTTCCTGTATGCTGCCCAAGAGCCGTTCTGCTGAACTTGCTCCATGACCTGTAAAGCAAACATAAAGCAGGAGAACAGCCCAAACAAGGCAAGCCAGGCGTCTCCCCTGCCCCCACCCTGATTTACCCTCAGCTGCTAATACAGACAACAAGGGCTCCATTGCTGCAGGCTTCCTCCACCATATTTTCCTTTCTCTGTGTAGATAACCAAAATGTCACTCGGGAACAAGTAGGTCATCATTTTAGAGGTGGTCAGTGGACTGGAGAAGTCTGTCTCAACAACGTTCAATGAAATAAAAGGAGAAGAGGACTTCCTGGAGAGGCAATAAATCACCCTAATTAGGGGGGGGGGGAGAAGAACCATGCAGGGAGAACTGAAGTGAAGAAACACACTTAGCACTATGTGAGCATCCGCTGTAGGAGAAGGAAAAGGGCAGCTTGGGCAGCAGAAGACATGGTGATGTTTTTTATTGACTGGGTTTCCAATTCCCCTGAATGGAGCAGTGGTTACTGTTGCTAAGAAAGGAGGATTTGATCACACAGGGAGGGGAGAGCTCGAACCATACCCCACAATAGGAGAGCAGCCAACCACTACCAAGAGGGATGGAGGCAGCCAGAAGCCCTGCAGGACAGCATTTTGCCATTGCACACGAGCAAGGTTTTTTGGATAGTGGAGCAGACCCCAGCCGCGAGCAAGCCACAACAGGCCCCATTAGAAACAGAGCTGATTTTCCATGCTCTTTAGCCAAAGTGGGAGCCTGGCACAAGACTAGTGCTTTTAAGGGAAGCTGTCAAACATTCCATTTGAGGTTTGCAAGGAAAAGGGTTATAGACTGAGCAGGAATCTTTGCCCCCAATGCAGAATACCCAACGCTAGAGTATCTCCAACTGATGGCAGCCAAACCTCTGCTTGAAAACCTCCAATGAGGCAGAGCCTACCCTGTGGTCATTATTTCCACTGTTCCAACTGCTTTCATCAGCAAGAGGCTTCCCTAAATGTTCAACTGTAACATGCTCTCCAACAACTTCAGTCCCTTACATCTACACCTACCCGGGAGGGCAGGGGGAGAGCAGAGAACAATTGTCTATCTCAATATGGCAGCTTCCAGTATTCCTATCTGATGATTCAGTTCATAATCAATAAAATTCCATAAAATGTCAATGAATAAGGGGGTAATAAAATAACAAAAAATACAGACTTGTGCCATCCATTTGACCAGCCAATGTACAAAATCATTTGAGTGCATAATACTCTGGGCATGGCATCTTCATCCTCCTCCTCTGAGTGCATCACAATTTGCCTATAACTTTCTAAAAGAGTGGCCCAGACATAAAACACAGTTCTCTAGAAGAGGTTGAATTAGAGCATAATAAAGTAGAACTGTTACTTCCTGTGACTTGAAAATTATGGTTTTACAGTATTAATGCAGCCTATAAATCATGGTAGCCTTTTCTGCAGCCATATCACAGTGATGGCTCATGTTCAACTACAATCCCAAACTCCTTTTCAGGTGCTAAGTAACCCCCATGCTATACCTGTGTGTTATATTTTTCTTTCTGCCTAAATGCAGAATGTGGCATTTTTCTCTGTTGAGTTTAACGTTGCTTTAGCTCTGTTTTCTGTTCTCTCAAGGTAATTCTAAATGTTATTCCCCTCTTCAGAGGCCTTAGCTATAGCAGTCCCTCCTCATTTTGTGCTATCCACAAAACAGAAAGACTCGGAAGATTTCCTCCACACCTTCATCAAAGTCACCGATAAAAATGTTGGAAGATAATCGAGACCACAGCAGATGTCTGCAGCATTCCACTCAAAACTTCTCTCTGATAGGATGAGGAACCACTGGTGAGCATTTAGAGTATGGTTGTCCAAACAGCTGTGAATCCACCTATCCAGGATGCTAGTAGCGCTGCAAGCCAAGCCTTTTAGCCACTTGCTTGGAAGCAGTTCTCATCACAGAAGAGTAAACACACACACACCCCTACATGAAGGCAAGTGGACTAGTAAACTCTTTACCTTTGTTTTCAAGGTCAGTCTTGGGGCAGAGCATACAGACAAACAACTACAATGCACTGTAAAGCGCATCTCTCTTTACTTGAAGCAGAACAGAGTTTTTAATAAGGGGGGTGGGAATAGATGAACACTCACTTTGCTTTGTTCCTCAGCTCTGAGCAGCTCTCCTGGGCCTCTTAATCCCAGGCACTGGTTGTTATTCCTGAACTACAACAGTATCCATTTCAGACCATAAGCCTATCTAAGCTTCCGGGAAGCCTCCCTGTGGATCTGTTCCAGCATGCTCCACTTTTGTTCCACAAGCCTGGGAAGCAGTCGCAGCCCATGACAAGCAGTGCACCCACTGCCATATCAGATCCCACCTTTGTCCTAAACACTGACAGAGTTGTTCCCTTTCTAAACTGCAACCCATTGGTGTAGCTTGCTTGGCCCTCAAGCGAGCTTGTATGTCAAAAATGATGCCTCTATACAACATCAAGCACCACTGTGAGGCATCTGCATCAGACCTGGGTAGGTGAGAAATGCGCTTTAGGAAATGTAGACAAGCAAAATTCTGAAATGTGAGTAGGTAAAGGCTTTTTGAGCATGTTTCGAGCGCTACAAGCTGCCTTGGGACCAACGTCTTTGTACTTTTGCCACCAACTGCACGGTATGCAAATGCAGACAACCATCTACGGGTCAGCACAGATGCAGCACCAAGACAGCTGAACTTCCCACTAACGTTTGCAGCAGTTGTAGTTCCACACAAATATATAAATATATGAGCACACAACGGTGGTATCTGAAGCACTCCAGAAGCCAAGGGAAGTTTTCAGATTCTTAACACTTAAGCAATGCCTCTTCAGTTCTGTGATCTGTATTGCACAAATGACAACGTGAAATACAGCTGCAACTTCAGTTTGCAGAGCCCAGACAAGTGCCACTCGGAGGTTATGGAAAGTTCATGAGCACCGACTGGCAATTTGGCAGCAGCACTTGCGCTACATTTATTAGGACAGGACAGTCTCCTAAGCCTTCACACCCTGCAGCTCTGATCTCTCTCTGGACTCTTAGTTAGACCACCACCACCCCCTCACCCCTATTGCCTTTTCACTGTTCTTAAGCCAGCAGAAGCAACTCTGTTCTTGGAGAAGGGGGTGAAGGTCCCTGGTTGCCAGTACAGTTTCAAAGCTATGGCAGAGTCATTCTCCTGCCTCGACCTCCGTGTGGCTGACCTGCTTTGTTTTTCTCTTCTCTCCCTAACAGGAACAGGGTATGTTTGTTGCCATGGCAAAAGCTGCAACACATTTACTTTGCTTTCCCCACAGATTTCCTGCCTCGTTGGCATTTGTTCTGGATGGCCAAGACAGTCCCCTGCTCTGTGTCCTGCCATCTTTCTATACCTTCATCTCTGTTTTAGTCTGTTTAGCAGATTCAGAAAAGATTCAAAGGTTACAAATTGGAAAAAGCTTTGGTGAACAGGTATTGAGGAATGGAAGGAGACAACCTCTCTGCTGCAAAAGCACTTTGACCCAAGCCAAACGCAGTGGCAGCAGACTGGGGCAACATGATGCAGGATGCCACTAAGAGCTTCTCCAAATGACCTATTAATTGAGCATCCATCCCAGTTTGCTGCCACAAAGCTTACAAGGGTTAGAGTCAATCTGGTCTTCATTGTGACTTCCTTCTGATTTGTCTTCAGGAAGTTCATTCTTCTCTGACCCCAGTTTGTTTGCAAGGTGCTTATACACCTTCCCATCAGTTCACTCCACATTTTTCAATTCATTTCCCCATCACTTTCCTAACCACAAAAGGCCTGTTTCTTTTTAAAGTGGATTTATTGAGCTAGGGCAGAGCGCTTTAATCCACTTTAATAAACCTACATTTCACAGTATTCCTTGAATTCCTCCTGGAAAATGTTTACAATCTGGAGGTACCCCAAGTGAATATTTTAGAATGCATAGGGGAGGGCAGAAAGGAGTACTCAAAACTTTAGCTTGCACTCTTCCCAACCCAAAGCCATGTCTTGTCAGCTATTTTTTACCATGGCTGCAGTCTGCAAAGCTGTACCAAGCCACACTAGGAGTATCTGAAGAGGTGTGCATGCACACGAAAGCTCATACCAAGAACAAACTCAGTTGGTCTCTAAGGTGCTACTGGAAAGAATTTCCTATTTTGTTTCCTATTTTGTTAGGAGTAACACAGTTGGGGAGAATGTGCAGGTAAAGGAATTAGCATTCCCTGGTGCCATCACATTTAACTTGTTTCAGTTCAAAAAGAGATCTTACACAAGTAACCACTCACTGTTAGAATGCTATCTTTTTTTTAGTCATGTTTATTAATTTCAAAGAACTAACTCTAAGTATAATTAAGACTGGACGCAACCCTAGATGATTTCAAAAACAAGACTGAGAGATGTGAATAGTGCAGGACAGGAATAAGGAAGCTGTGGCTCTCCAGGTGTTGCTGGACTCCAACTCTCATTTTCCCTATCTGACATAGCTAACGGTCAGGGATGATGGAAACTAGAGTCCAACAACATCTGAAGTGTCACGGGATTCCTATGCCTGGTGTAGGAGTTGCAAGTTTAAAAAGGTATACTGACAGTGGAGCAAATGACTCTGTAGACTGGCACTAAGCAAATAAGATCTAGATACTGTATATACTTGAGTATAAGCCTAGTTTTTCAGCACATTTGTTGTGCTGAAAAAGCTGCCCTCGGCTTATACTCGAGTGAGGCGGGCGGTGGGGGCGGCGAGAAAGAAGCCCTTTCTCTCCGCTCGTGCCGCCACCCGCTCTCCCCAGTCAACCATTCCTTAAGAAGCGTACAAGAATGGCGGTTCTTTACTCTCCCCAGGCAGCTTGTTCCATTCCTGAACTGCTCGCATAAATGCAAACTTGGCAAAGGAGGAAGAGGAAGGAGCAGCCCAAAGGGCTGCTTTTGGGCTGCTCGTTCCTCCTCCTCCTCCACAGCGGCAAAGGTGAACCGGCTTATACTTGAGTCAATAAGCTTTCCCAGGTTTTTGTAGGGAAATTAGGTGCCTCGGTTTATATTCAGGTCGGCTTATACTCGGGTATATACGGTAACCGCACAATCAATTTCCCACTCTGAAAAACAAGAGTCTCCTTAGAAATCATATCCAAAATCTCAACGTATGCACACCATACATTCCTTGGGTAAACCTACGTCAATGCGGCCACTGACAGGCAGCTACCATCACCTTAAGCTGCCAGTGCTTTTATTATGAAAAGAAATCCATGGCAGTTACCCTGAAAGGCAAAATGATGCAGAATGGAAAGAAAACCCACTGCTGAAATATCATCCATCAATGCTGGTGCAGGGAGCAAAATACCAGGACCTCAGTGGTTTGCTTGCTGGCAGATCCTTCAAGAGTACCAAGTTTTGGCATGATGTTCACATCATCAGTGAACCAAGTCCAGTTTTAATCTGGGATTTAAATACTAAATGACTGCAATTAACTGGAACATCTTGAGATACCAATGCTACAATCTTATTCCCACTTCCCTGGGAGCAGGCCCCATTGAATTCAATAGGACTTCAGAGTAGATGTTAATTGGGAGTACTAACAAAAATTATTAAAACAGAAGAAATCAGAGAGTGGTGGTGTCTGTCTGCCAAGTACAAAAATATACTGCCCAGAAGTTACATACAGATGCTTTCCTTCTCTTACAAAGGAAAGCATGAAGTTGCCTTTTACCATGTCAAAATGAGCTGCGATAGCTTGACTTCAATGCAAGATGCCCTCATCAAGAGAGAAGCCTCAGTAACAGTTGTGAATGGCCAAAGGCTAGACACACAAATCCAGCACAATGGTACCCAGAAGACAGCTACTGGGAAGGGCCATAGCTCAGGGACAGAGCATCTGCTTGCATGCAAAAGGTCCTAGGTTCTATGTCCACTAGGTAGGACTGAGAAAGATCGTAGTCGGTAACCCTGGAGAGTAGCTGCCAGTCAATGTAGACAATGCTGAGGTAGATGGATCAATAGTTTGACTCTGTATAAGGCAGTTCCCTGTGTTCCTCCTGTCATGCTAAAATATATTCTTTGGTTTTAGTAGCGATTCTGGGAGGAGAAGACCTCTCCTCATTCCAGAGGGGAGGAGTTGCGAGCGGGAGCAGTTTCCCGCGCTTGCAGGGGGGCGTGTTCGGCCCCCTGCATCAGCCCCTATCTGCTGCTGCACCAAGCCCCTCAGCTGGCCAATAGGGCTAGCCAGGGGCGGAGTCTGGCTGACTTTAAATGGGCGCAGCAGCACCATTGCCCTATTCTGCTTCCTGCTCGCATCGGATCACCCGCCCTCCCTTCCTCTAGGTTTGGCTAGGCTTTTGACCTTGCTATGGACTTCGGTTGGTCGCCTTGGTTGCCCAAGGGGCCTGGTAGGAGTTTTTTATCCATTTGCCAAATTGGCACCGGCCTCTTGGTTTTTTTGCCTACCTCGTAGCAATTCGTCACAACTTTATGGTATATTGGCGGTTAGGCATTGGAATATTTAATATGTGATGTATATGTGTTGTGTGTTGGAGGGCAGGTTGTGGCCATCACCTAACTCCTAGGGGTATCCCGTTAAGGGGATTTGGCGGTCGTGGATCCTGTCCAATGCCCTGCTGGTGGCTAGGGCCATGGCACGACCCCCAGTGACGTTAGGGGAAGCTTCCAGTTGTATTTGCATCAACAAGCTCCTCCCACTGGTCGTTAACCCTAAGGTGACTCCCTGCCAAGTGGGGTGGAGTCAAGCGTTGTGCTCTTCTCCAATGCCTAAAGCCAATACCGTTCACATGCTATAACCAATAAAGCTGTGGCCTTATTTTGGCCAATAACCTAAAATCATGTGTCCTTGTGTTTTATTTACTCCACGCAGGTGGCGGGTTATCGACTCGCGATTACACGCTATCCTCTCAGAGCATGTTACCAAATTCATGGGGGACAGGAAAGACCACATTTGGAAGTCAGAGTCAAATCAGGAAATGAGGGCTTAACTATCTGAATATTGAGGCCTAGCTGTGGAAGCGATGGGATAACAGCAGAGTTTGCTGGGGAGATTGGGTAGGCATTGAGTTAAACACTACCACCTGCATGAGCATGATGCTGGGAATCCTGCATTTGTCTTAACTTTGGTAGCTTCATTCTCTCTCTCAAAAAAAGGACACACAAATTAGTTACATTTCTGGAAGTCTCTTAATCTTCCATTCTTTTGCAAAGCTTAGACTGCTGCAGGGCCAAGCCTAGGCAGCCTCTCCTGAGGCAAATACAACACTAGAAGCAGCAAAGAACAAGCAACTTGCCTGCTTTAGTGCATAAGTGCTGGATGTACCAATTTTGGCAGGGTATTTGCAAACTCTGCATTATTGTGCTGGCTCTACTGGTTTGTCTTCTCTAGATGCTTGAAACACAGAGATTTTATGGGTAAGATATTTTTTAATAAAAAGTGAAGTGGTACTCTGTGCACACAGTTGTCATTATGAGGACTATTCCATCTCACTGGCCAAGACAATTTTGCAATTTAAGTAGATCTCACCATCACTCCAGCATATCTATGTTGCCTCACAGCTGGGAAAGACGCAATCCACACTTCTTTAACCACCCTTCATAATCTTGGAGCCCAGTTTTAATCAGTTTATAACCTCAACAGAGATTTCCCCCTCCCAAGCTTATTAGTCTCTCCTCCACAAAATTCATTCATAGCAACACTCAGATAAGCAAAACACTTGACATATGAGGTGTGTGAATGTACAGCCCTGCGTTGGCCGACAATTAACTACATACCAGCTCAGGAGGTATGCCTTCTGCAATGTCAGGTTGGAATTTCACAGTTAACCAAAACTGACAACCAAGCACTTCCAAAGCAGAAAAAGGTCACTATGTCAGATTCTCGTCCAGTATGCTACTGCTGGCTCAATCACATAAAACACAAGCACTGCTCAACCCCAGATTCTAAAGGGAAATTTTGATGTATGGCAAACAGGCAACGAGGTACTGTTCATCAAGTTCCTGTCTTTCCTATCAACATTCACTATACTTTTTAAAAAAAAAGAAAAGAAAGAAAGAAAGAAAAGAGACTGTTCAAAGCAGATTGAACACCGAATATCTGTGTTATCCCTATAACAATCCTACAAAGTGTTTCCCATTCTGTCATGGAAACTGCCATTGCTTTCTGGAAAGCATGGTATGCTATTAGCCTTCTCCCTAATTTTTAGGCATTGTTGCAGCAGCAAATCCATCCCCATGCCTTCCCAGCTCCAAGGCTGGGAGGTGGCATGGAATGGAATGGAATGGAGTATCCTGAAAGAGGGCTTGGCTGGAGGTGAACTGTGAACAGGAAGACCCTGTTAGAAACACTGCAATATTTTAATTCTCACATAGGAATTAGCAGGCACCCTAGGAACTTGCTTGGCCAACCTGGCAAAGCCACTCAAAAGACAGAGTTAAAAGCCACACTTTCTTGGATGTAAGTGGACAGACTTGAGTAGTTGGAAACTGCTACTATGTGTTCTTTGCTTCAGTGTAGCATTGGCACAAGCTAACCTAGACATTTTGCAAGGAGGATGTGAAAATACCCTCTGCTGCAGATAAGAGCATCCACCATGCTCTTGCCCTCTTTTAACAAACTACGATATTTTAAACCCTCCCCCCCCACCACTCTTCTGTTTTAACTTTAAGCAAAATGAAGAGTTATGTGGTACTCAAAAGGTAGATTAAAATGTCTTAATTTTTTTTTTACTGAGACCAAGTAAAAAATCACACAATACCATTCCAGTTTTCTTTGGGGGGGTTTCCATAGTTAGCACTCTCCTTCTTTTGCATGCCCAACAAGACCGACACATAACATGTATAGCTTTCAGACATTTTCAAGAGACAATAAAATAATGTGACAAAACTGATAATAGAATTGATTCAGAGAACATGCCCATCTCTTCAGACAGGGCCAATTGACAGACATCATAGGAGAGAGGGAGGACACAAAGCAAAGGAGGGCTTGGAAAACATTATATATATACTTATATATATACAGCGCAACTTGTTTCATCTAAAGCTTTAGCTCTGCTTTCACTTTTGCAGTTATTTCAGCTTTGCTACAGTAACTTGTCAGAGGCCACCCGGAATGCTGTTCATAGGAATAAGATGCCATACAAATATTTTAATAAATACTGAAAGAGACATACCGAAGAAACTTTGAGAGATTTAGAAGATAAAAGTGTCATTCTTTAACCAGGCCTTTGGCTGATTGAAATCCAATGCCCTTTTAAAATGTGTTGGGGAGGGGAGGGATTACTGGGTTGTTCTTGTTTTTATTATGTTTTGTGATTTTATATTGTGTTTTTATGTTGAGAACTGCCCTGAGACCTGTGGGTATAGGGCGGTATACAAATTTAAATAATAATAATAATAATAATAATAATAATAATAATAATACCATGCAGTGCCCCTAGGCTAAACAAGATCAGACAGATTGAAATGCCAAACAGCGGTGGTGGGAGCAGAGAACACTTTCATGCTCTGTGATCTCCAGAAGCAGGTAATTCATATCACATCTGGCGCACTAATAAAAGGATGAGCTACAGCCTGTTAAGAGTGGCCCAAGAGTTGTCAGTAAAAGAAATATTATTGGTTGCGTAGAGAGATTTTCTGTAGCCCAACAGCCTCCCTGTTACCTAACACACACACCAAAAGAGAGTTGTTTCAGAATGATTCGCAGTCATTAGTCATTTTTAGAACAAGTGACTCATCTCCACGCAGAAGTCCCCAATACATACTGAAAAGAGGGTACCACTGATGCTTGGGGCTTCTCCAAGCCTTTCTCTATAGAGCTGTGGCAGGTGGCTACACTTCAGGCTTTTCAGAAGGCCTTAAAATACTTGTTTGTTTTGAGTGACCTTCCTTGACTTTTTTTTTGTCCCATTCACTGGATGTAGGCTGGAATTTTATGTAATTAGAGTTCTGAATTTGTTTTGAATTTTATGGTTCTGTTTTATTATTATTATGTGTAATATTGATTTTATTTAGTATTTCAATATGAATAAATAGCAAACAGGGCTCCAGAAGCTTGGAAGTCCAATTTGCAAATGTGGAATTATATTACCTATAGATTCATTGTGATCTTCAGGTATGATCTTTAAAAAACCCAGTGACCCACAGAATATGGATTCCAGCAAAGCTTCACCACAGTTAACACAGATCTTGAAAGCAATGGGCATTTAAGGGCACACATGCACTTTTCGTCCCCACCCAACATGAACGTGACCACAAGCCACTAATTCAGTTTGTTTCTTAGAGCCATTTCCAATCTTTTCCAACAATGACTCAAAAACCAGGGCATCTCAGAAATGTTGTCTCTTGTGGATGGTGTACCGCCACTGCATTTAGGTCTCTGGAATCATCTGTGCCTGCCCCCAGACACAGGGAGTCATGTGCATGCAGTATGCCAACTACCATTTTCCCTTCCCAAAGGGGTGCAACACAGGACACACTAGTCACAAAGTCGGTCAGCCAACTTTGATACTCTTTCCGGCCTTTCTCCCACCCCAGCAGACAGTCACTGGAAAACAAGCTGCAGTACAACCATCAAGGGTGAGCAAGTGCTGTTTGTTTATGAAGCAAACAAGTGAATTCTTCATAACACATTTTTTGCATTATCTAACCATGGAAAGAAATGCTGAACAAGACTTTGATCTACCTTAAATCTCAATATTGCAGAGAGCCCTCCAGCACCACCTGATAAGAGCTTGAGAGAACACCAAAGTTCTGGTCTTGTTTCCTCAGATTTGATCATGTGGAGCTCTTTTCTTTGGGGAGGGTTATGCAAGAGCTAGACCTTAATTCCCCCTCCCCCAACACAACTGCACACTTTTCAGTTTTTACAGCCCTCACAAAAGGAGGTGTTTTGAGACACACAAATGTCACCTTTCAACAGAACTGAGCTGTATGTGCTGGACATTTTATAGTGGTCCTTTTGCTGACTACACTAATATACTTTTAGAAGTTAAGAGTTGTTTAGAGTCAGATAGCACAGTTAAAAACATTTTGGCGATTAATGCATTCTTCTGCCTCTAAGGAGTGTCGAGGGAATCACAGAGTGAATACGCTGGCAACAGTTCTCTACCTCTTTTCCACATCCTTCTCCATTCAACAGCAAACATATCAGGATTCTTTGAGAAACCACAAGCCCCAGGAGTACTGCTAGAAAAGGTGTCTTTCCAATAGATGTCAGACATATTTCACAAGATTCAATTGATAGAGGGGAGGGGGAGTCATAGTCCCTGTGCACTGTGAGTAAAGATCTGAACCAGAAAATAAACCCAGACCAAGTTAGCACTACGCCATGATCAGGAGGCAGCAGTCTCCTAAGTATACATTGCCTTGTGTGCCAGAGGGAAGTATGTGCATGAGGAACAGCAGAAGAGTTGAACAGGGAAGGAGAACAGCCCTGAACATGACCCTTTTCATTTTCAGCATTCAGGCAAGTAACAAATCACAAATGCTCCCAACAACTAGCCATTCCAAACATGCCATATAAGAAGTCCTGCAGATTCCCCAAAGAACAGAAGCTTTTCCCCAACTCATCAAGTAGTAGGGCTTCGTTTGATGATGATAATAATGATGCATTCTGCCGATCTGACTACAGAGGATTTCAACAAACAGAATTGTGGTTGCTGTTCAACATCCTACACCTCAGACTCAGAAGTTAGGTCAGCCAGGAAGCCACATTTGCCAGAAGTCACCAAATGTGAAATGTCAGCAAAAAAAAAAGCAGTTTCACTTTCCTAGTTAAAATATTGGTAAACTGTGAGGTAAACTAGAGCAGCCTGGGAAATCAAGTGCATATACCAATATTGAGGCCAGGGGAAGAGGCCTCTGGATGGTAACTCTGGCAACTTGGCAAGTTAAATTGCTTTCAGCTTACAGTGCAGCTTAAATTAAAATTTACTGGGGAGTGGGGTGGGGAAGAGTTAGACAACAAACAATCAACTTCTCAGGCAGGGGTCAGCAAACTTTTTCAGCAGGGGGCCGGTCCACTGTCCCTCAGACCTCGTGGGGGGCCAGACTATTTTTGGGGGGGGGGAATGAACGAATTCCTATGCCCCACAAATAACCCAGAGATGCATTTTAAATAAAAGGACACATTCTGCTCATGTAAAAACACGATGATTCCTGGACCGTCTGCGGGCCGGATTTAGAAGGCAATTGGGCCGGATCCAGCCCCGGGCCTTAGTTTGCCTACCCATGTTCTCAGGCATGAGTGATGTGTGCGGAAAAGGCTACACTATCAGTAACACCTTCACCTTAGACTTGTCAGGATTGTCCCCAGCATATGACAAGGTCGTAATTAGCCCTTGCAAGTTGAGCTTGCAGAAGGCAAAGGCAGGAAACCAAGAACTATGGAGACTGTGAGTATGCATCTCAGACAAAGCCTACCTGGCCTCCTGAGGACACAAGATGGAGGGATAGCAGCATTTCTGAGAGAGCACTTGCATATTTGCCAAATGCAATGCGCTACTGATGCACATCAGGTTTCTGTACAAAATACTATCTTGCATGTAAATATAGATACACAGCATAATGTTGTGAGAGAGAATCAGAAAATCACCAACAAAACTACAGCCAGAATAAATTAATGGATAAGGGCCCAAGCCTCGCCACAGTTGCGTAATAAGACTCCACACATGGCACTGCCCAGTACTGGGGCAATTTCAAACTCCCTCTGCCTGCAGTGACACAACTGGGTTGCCAGTGCAGCAAATTCTACTCTGTAATTCAACAAGGCCACTAGAAGGATTTGTACACAACAGCCTGGTAGAGAGGTCATAGAGCATTTCCCCCCCTCCTTGTGCAACATCAGAATATAAGAGAAATGAGGTGAAAGGACACAGGAAACAGAGAGGGAGGAACACAGTAAGATATCCTGCAGGTGTCCTGTTAATACCCCCAGAGAAGCAAGTCGGTTCCTGTCTAGCTGACAGCAGCATCCTTGCCATACACTAAAAGTTAACAGGATTTAAAATCAGCTCCTCTAAACCTAGCTTCGCATGCATGCATCAAAGTTTATTTCACAAATAGTAGCATCTAAACATTGTCTCTGAAACCAAATAGCCTGCATTTTTCAAGTGAACAATGCTCTCTTACCACAATGTTCCATCACTCTGAATTTCAGCAAACACATTTTCAAGGTTAGCAAGAACGCAGTAAATAAATGGACCATCTGCGCTTTTAAGTGAAAGGGTCCATTTCAACAGTGTTTGTGGCCTTGTCCTTAGAAGGAAGCTTGCCAGCGCTAAGCTCAAAAGAATTTCTGACAGACAAGGAGACGGAAGAAGGGCTACTGGGAAAGCTAGAAGTCTCTACTGAGAAGCAAGGGGTCTTCCATAAAGAAAGGCAAGTAGGCAATAAAGTTACCCCTGTTGTAACAAGCAAGAACTTAAGACTTGTATGAAGCAAGCCACACTGAATCTTCCAGAATCTAAAAAACAATGACACGTTCTGTAAACCATGAAATGTTATTGGTCTAATACAACAGCTCCTCTCACCTATTTGCCCTTCCAAAATGATGCTCAGAGTTGTAACAAACAGGACTCTTGGATTCTGTAGCTTCACCATAAGCAGACAGGGAAAAAATACTGTAGATGGGTAACCTCTACTGCAGTCAGATCCCCCCCCCCCAATGTCTCAATTACTATCACAAAACTCTGTGAAACCTTTGGATATTGCCCCAGGGTTCCAGTTTTCCATGGATCTGTCTGTCCCTACCAAAGTCTACTTAAGTCAAGCCCCAGACAGAATTCCTGTTAACTAAAAAACACTGGCCTGATTTTCAATGGAGACGGGTGGGGTGGGCATGGGGGGGGGATTTCCCCACAACACTTTCCCATTTCAGTATTAGTGCCTTGCTCAACACTTCAGGCTTTCTGGTGGACTTTGTAAACAATCACCTATTTGTTTCTAAGCCTGTTTGCAGCCAGCCATCTCTGAATCACTACGGTGACTGCCTCCAATTGAGACCACAGAAAAACACAAGGACTGGAGAAACCCCGAATAAGCAGACATCTGCTGGTCATGTACTCTGCTTGCTGGAGACAACAAAATGAACTCGAAGAACCTTTAGATGAAAAGGTTTTGAGAGGCACAAGGATCCTCTGCCCCTTCTTCAAAGTCTGCATTTCTTCTCTCACCTGCCCCCACCCACCCACACATGTTTTGAGAGTACAGGTCAGATATTTGGCCTTCAAGAATTCACTTTGAACTCTTGATTGAATTACAAACTCGGGTCAGGCTAAATATTCTCAGAATGCAAGTTGCTCAAACTGATCAGAGACTCAACTTCCAAGGAACAGCAGTTCTTCTCCACCCACTGGCAGAAGTGAATCAACAGGTTCAAGAAGCATTTCAGATACAGTACATGCTAGTCAGTCTCTTGATCCAAGAAGCTGCGAACAAGTCTTTGTGCAATTAAGACCCACTCTGAACAAAACAAGGTGGAGGAAAGACAGGTTTATTTTAAATTGAGATTTCTGGTGTCAGATGCAATGAGCTGAATCCATTCTCGTAATGAACAGAGAGCTCTACTCGGTGCTAACATTATAAGAAGGGGTTGGAGTGGCAATTTTTATCAATTCCTCCTTTCACTTATATTCCCCTAAAAAGCTGCTCCAGGGGATTCCAGAACAGCATGGGAAGTGATTCTGGGGGCTTGGGGGAATAGAAGTTACTTCTTCCTGTCTTGCCCACTTTCTAGCAAGAAGCCTCTTCTGGGTGCTGGTATCTTCTGAAAGTGGAAGGTGCCCTGGCATTAGCAAAGTGGCATGTTTTGATCCAATCCAGGAGCTCCTCAGTCAGTAAGTTTTTGTATTCAGGAATGGGCTCCAGATCATAAGATATGCAGGGAAAACTCTCATAGAAGCAGGTTCTTCAAACTTCAGTTCCCATACTAAGCCTCTGTCACTCATTAACACAGCTTTCACCCTGATATTTTCATAGACTTTAACATCAACCACTGTCAGTAATCCTGGTTGAGTTAGGCTATTTAAATATGAATGTAACAATGGAGGATAGCTCTACCTGTGAAACTACCTGGAGTACATGCACCCATATGCTGTTGTTGGACTCCTCTCCCATCATCCCAGCCAGCATGAGCCATGGTCAGGGGTGATTTGAGTTGTAGTCCAACAACAACAACTGAAGAGCCATGGGTAGGGAGAAAGCAGCAATTAAGCTCTGCAACAAACTGAACTGTAGCACCAGCAGCGGTGTGCCACCTCAGATGTTGCACACCACAGCCATAGATGGACCCAGGGGCTTCTTACATAGATCAGAAACTCACCATCATAGGACCACTGCTTTCTGTCTGCTTTCTACACTATGCAGAAACAAAATATCAGCACAAGTAACAGAGCTGACCTGGAAGCTCTGCTGGACTAGCCTGCAGACAGAGATGAAGACTTTATTCCAGATTTCTGTAGAGCACTGCATTGCTGCCCTGGCACCAGATTAACAGTAGATGGGAGCAGGCAAAAAGCAGGAGCACTGACTTATTCATTCTCACCTGAGTTATTCCAAAATAGGAGAATTTCTTATAACGTATATGTTGGTTAGTCAGACTTGCTGTCAAGCTGCATTCAGCAACATTTGATGAACAAACAGCTGATTGGCACATCATCAGTCTAAAAGGCCCAGCAGCTAAGACGACAACCAAAAATTCAGCTTCATGATCAGAGGATACAAGTAGTACCTGTGTTTGGTTCAATGTAGCATGTTGAAGACCAACTACCGGTAATTTGTTACGGCAAGTTTCATGGACAAGAGTCTACTTTATCAAATGCATAAAGTGTAGTCCTCAGTTGGCAGATATATATATGCATATAAAGGGGAAAGTAAAAGCTAGAGTCAAAGATTGTAGTCCTTGAGTTTCAATGCCATTTAACAATTCAATTAGAAGTTACATATGTGCAAAAAATAATAATCACAATGACCACTCATAGCAGCAGTAACTGGTGATTAAGGAATAGATTACATGGCAGGAGACAAAAAACAAAAACAAAACCCCAACAACCCAAAAACCCTTTTCTCCCACTATTGATCTCATCAAGTTGCTTTCTCCTTTCAGACCCAGAATTCTAAAGTTTCATCAAACCAGCAGGTGACACCCTCCTCCCACCAGTCACCCAGGATCAACCATCACAAGCCAGACCACTCCTTTCCACATACAGAATGATAACTGCCATGTCAGAAGATGCTTACTGGGCAAAAATCTTGAGATTACTCCTGCCAGTAGTCAGGCTTCATGCTTTAAGAGAAGGTGTAAGATTCCAAGGCTGCTGCCACCAGATCAGACAGGAAATTCTGTCCTGCCCCAAACAGAAGTATCCTTGGAAAGTGACCAGCTTCGGTTTAGATTCTTGTCACTTTATGAATGAAATAATCTGGTCAGTTTCAGAATATCACACCTTGGACAGAAAAAATGCCAAATCAGATCCCAATTGATGGAAAGGGATCCATCATCCAACCTGGCAAACGTAAGCAGTTAGCACAGGTACGCATTGCCAGCTAATGCACCAAAAGCATATGAAAGAAATTGACAAAAGCAAAAGGCACCAAGCTCTGCTAACAGGTGCCAGGCCTGTCATCTGAGTGATGCTTGCTCTCCTATCCACAGACAAGCGCTTGCACACGAGCGCGCGCACACACACACACACACAGAGAGAGAGATTTTCTTTATTAGTAGGAGATCAACAGAGGCCCTGTGCAAACTGACAGCAAGACCGTGCCCGGCTTTCTGATGAACCTTTATCAGTGCCAGAAAGCGAGGTGCTCTCAAAGTTACCACCGTAGCTACTTTGCATGGAGGCACCCAGGGTGCCTGCATCTCTAGCCACATGTGACTGGTCCACAGCAACCCAGCAGCAGCGCCTGCCTGGACCACAGGCACTTCAAGGAGCCAGCGGGCAAAGGGAAGGAGCAGATCTGCTCTGGCAGGGAAAAGTGGCACTCTCGGGAGAAACCTCCCCTCTCCGGGAGCGCGGAAAGCGGGAGCACAAGCAGGGCAGCCTGGTTGTGGGGACCAAGTACTGTACTGGGCGGGGAAGCGGCAACAGCATCCCTCACAGCAAGGAGGAAAGGGGCAAGACCACCTTGCCAAGCCAGTCTCCTGCAAGCCCAAGGAGCCCGTTGCAACGCCTCCGGGGATGCCCAGAGCCGCGCCGCGCACATTCTCGGCATGGCGGGGCTCGGAAGGCTCCCGCCGGCAATCCCAGAAAAAGAGAAGAGAGGAGGAGAGAGGAGCCTGGGTGGCCGGTGCCGGGGTGGCGGTCTGGTCTCCCCTCTCACTTTTTCGCTGCCGGGCACGAAGCAGACGCGACCCCCCACCACCACCCCGCAAGGCCGCGGGGGCGGCGCGCTCCTGCCTCGGGGAGCGGAGCTGTCAGGCGACCGCGCGCCTGGCGGTGGAGGAGCAGGTCCGAGGCCCCTCGGAGTCGCGCCCGCCTCACCTTGACGCGCGTGACGAGGTGCGTGGCCAGCTTGACGACGGCGAAGTTGCCCTTGCCGATGGTGCGCTCGATTTCGTAGTAGCCGATGCGCGCGGGGCCCGGCGGCCGGGCTGCGGAGGGCGGCGGGGCCGGGGGAGGCAGGCGGGTCCCGGGCGCCGGGAGCGGGGGGCCCCCTGCGCTGCCACCGCCACCGCCGCCACCGGACGCTGCAGCCGCCGCCGCCATCTTGTTGTGAGGGAGCAGCCGCCCCTCCCCCCTCCTCCCGGGGCTGCGGCACCGCGTGAGCTCATCCGCACGGGGGCGGGGCCCCAGCCGCCGCCATGGCAACCGGCGGAGGAGGAGGAGGTGGTGGAGAAGGAGGAGGAGGAGGAGGAGCAGCGCGCCGTCCCAGCCGCGGCGGCTCTGACGTGAAAGGGACGTCAGCGCGCACGGCAGTCAGCCGGCGCGCGCGACGGCTACGGGGAGCGCGAAGGGACAAGCTGCCCGTTCGCTGCAGTTCCGGCGGCAGCTACTGCTGGTGCTGCAGGTCAGGCCGTGCGGGAGACCACCAATGAAGTGGTCTCGTCCCCGCTTGCACGAGGGCTGTCGGACACGACGCGCGGCCCTTCGCACGTGCGACCCGCGGTTCGTCTGCAGAGCCGGGCGGCTGCACCACCACATGTGGAAGAGGAGCGCTGGCTGCCGAGGGAGTCTAGGAGGCTGTCGCTGGGCGCAGTGGGACTCCCCACCCCTCCAAGCCAGCCGGGGTCTCTTGGCAGCAGAAACTTGGGTGGGTTAGCCTTTTTCTTGGGGATTATAGGGACAGATTAAAATATATATACCGTATCGGTATATGTATGCACAAAAATGGGTGGAAGAATTCCCCACCAAAGAAGAATGGAGAAGTAAGGTCAGGTGGACCATGGGTGTAGCCAGGATATTTTTTAGGGGCCGCCAAAGTTGTTCAGCTTTCCCCCCCCCCCCTGCTTTTTAAAGGAAGTCAAAGTTGTTGAGCCTTTCTTGAGAAATCACGGGTAAAAATAGAGGACGAGAAGACATTCCGGGGAGCAGGCTTCTGTTGGGGCAGAACCTCGGAAAATTGAGTACAGTACTTTCTAGGCTATTCAGCAGCGCTTGTGGATCTAGGGGGGCACCTGCCCCCCCCCCCAACCTTGGCTACACCCATGTGATGGACTATGCAGAACTGGCGAAGTTAATAGCCGAAATAAGAGAATCTAACGATGATCGTTTTGTGGAAGAAGGGAAGCCCTTTTCAGACTACTAAAGGAAATCTTAGTTTGCTGAACTAGCAAGGAGGATTTTAAATATGAGCTACAGAAGGAACTAGAGAATACAGTATTGATGTGTTGGTATAAGAAACAGAAGGTATTGTGCAGCAGAGGGGGAGAAATTAAAACACCATGGAAAATGGATCTGGAAGACGGGAAAAGACAATTTATTATGTACTTAAGTTTTTTTAAAAAAATTGAAAGATCAATAAAAAGTTACATATAAAAACTTGGGTGGGTTTTCTGCAGGGTGGTTGGAGTGGGCTGTGTGAAACAGAGAGGAGCTGTTGCTGCAAACTAAGTGGGGAACATGGTGTGAGCAATGCTCCGTTTATGCCTTCACCCCCATGATGTGGGAGCGAAAAGCGACTGACAGGGGTTGGAGAAGGCATTGGACCATTTCCCTTCAAGCACTGGCCAGCCCTGCCAGACAGCTGCAGCCCCTTGCATAGCATGGGCAGGGCCACAGGTGGTTGCCCACATGCAAAATTTCAAAAGATAAAAAGTAGTCATAATAAAATAATAATAGTGTGCTCTCCCCCTCACACAGAGAATTTCCCCATTTTTGAGCATTCTACACAGTTTTTCAACAAGAAGGGGCCAATAAACTTTGAGACGTTACATTTTACAGTATTTTCCTGGCTAATTACAACCATATTGCCCGCATGTGATTCTTACCAGTGAATAACATAATTCCTGGTAATATGATTTCCTGTTTGAAGATACCGGTATTGTAATGTTCCATAACTTATATTAAAAAATCATAATTATAAAACTCATCACCGAGTTGCAGCAGGCACCTAAATAGCCTTGCTTCTCCTCCCTTACCAGTCTTTTCTCTGTGATGTGTGTGACACTGATAGTTGTATTGCACAATTTAAAAAATCCACCTCATGCGTAAGGTAATCCTTAAAATGCATATGTGTACAGAAGATTTTCTATCGGAATGACATGCTTTCACCTTACAAATATTTGCAGAAACTCGTGTTACACATTGTATTTATGAAACATGCTGTGACCTCCATTAGTTGTGCGTGTGGCAACAATCTGATCGCTAAATTAAGATCTGTCGAAATATCAAAATATTGCCACCAAGTAATGCCAATTTAGTGTTCCAACACAGTTAAAACATGATGCTATTGCCAGTGTGCGTGTGTGCTGATAGGAGTTCAGTCGTTTGGTGAATTGTGTTCTGGCATTCAACAGGTTACATTTTTAAAAATAATAATATTACATTTTCAATTTTACATCTCACAGTAAACATTTTACATAATATTATATATCCAATGACTTCCCTCCTTCTCCTTCCAAGGTTCATTTTACTTAACTCTCATTCCAGTATATTTTGCTATAACCATTTAGGTTAGTTTATTGCTGATGCAGTAATTTCTTATTCTTTTGTTTCAAGTATGTAATGTAAGAGAGAGAGATGTAGATATAGATATTCAATTTTTTAATGGTTTAAACAATTATGAAAGTAAAGAAATTGTTTTACAATGAAGGAGCTGAGTGGTTAAAAAATAAAAACGGAGCAAGGCCTAAAAGTGAATAAAAATATATGACTTTTAGAAAACATCTGAAGGAAGCCCTGTTTAAGGAAGTTTTAATGTTTGATGTCATGTTTTAATTTGTTGGAAGCCCCCCAGAGTGGTTGGGGAAACACAGCCAGATGGGTGGGGGGGATGAATAAATTATTATTATTATTATTATTATTATTATTATTATTATCATCATTCGGTTTTTCGCAGAATACTACACATCTAGACATGCCATGTCAGCCAGGATACCAAACAAAAAATGAGGTGCACAAGGCAGGAAGAGGAGGAAGATACAAGCTCAGCTAGCTGGAAGCCTTCACAGGTTTTTTGTGATCACTGCTAAAAGCACACCAGGCTCACTAGCAGCAAGTGCCACAGGAGCCTGATCCAGTGTCTGTGGACATTCCTGTTGTTGCTTTAGAAGCAGAGACAGCTTTGCCTGAGGATGATTCTGCTTCTGCTCAGCTATATATTCTGCCAGAGAGTATTGACCTGAAACTTTTTGCTGATATTAGCTATTGGCTTGAAACTGTTGATGCAATCCAGTTTGAGCATTAAGCACCAGATCACCACTGCACCTGCACAGCTCTCTCTCCGTTAACCATCCACCAGGTGTGGCACACTTTGTACCACAGACGGTCGTGCAATGCCGCTGGTACCTGGGTGCATAATGGTGCTATTTTTAACTGACTCTGCCTGAGCAGCTTTTGCTGCTAGGCATCACTGCTTCACGAAAGGTATTGCACCTGCTGTTGCCGTGGGTTGTGCACACATCTCACAGCCGTGCTGGGGTGGATAAGCAAACCACATTGTAGTTCTTGCCATAAAAAGGTCACATATATGAAAGCAAACAAGCCTTAACTTCCTAAAATATATTGCACCTAATTCAGTGTTCATACATAGCCTGAGCCATCAAAACAATTCGGTCAAGCTATACAATTTGCTTACCTCTGCACCCTAAACCAGCAGTTGCATGTTTGCAGTTCATTTTTACCCTTCAGGGTTGTATCCAGCACCAGACTCTGTGTAGTCCCATTGAAATTACTCTGTATTCTGAAATTATTCACTGTATTCTTTTTGGTGCCTGCTGAAGGCATTCTTATTTAGACAACTCTACACAGATGTTTAGAAAGTTCTATGAGTTTTAATTTGTTTTACTGTGTTTTATTGTGGTTTTAACATGATGGTTGCAATTCTTTAAGTGATAATTTTCTTGTTTTAATCTTTTTTGCAAACCGCTTTGAGGGGTTTTTTCTACAATCAAGCGGTATATAAATTTTATTAAATAAACAGATATGGCCAAAATGTTCCATTAATTCAGTGCGTCTACTCGGAAAAACCATCAATTGGATACAGCACCGTACATTTTAAACAAGATTCTTTCCTCTTGCCAAAGAATTGACCATTCATACTCAAAGGATCCCCCTGCTGGTGACACACAGATGATATGTAACATTGTCTTACCAAAATAGAAAATTCTTTTCAGTAGCACCTTAGAGACCAACTGTGTTTGTTCTTGGTATGTGCTTTCGTGTGCATGCACACTTCTTCAGATACACTGAAACAGAATAACTGCTACCAGCACATATTGGGCATACCATATGGCAGGGGTCAGCAACCTTTTTCAGCCATGGGCAGTCCACCGTCCCTCAGACCATGTGGTGGGCTGGACTATATTTTTTTTTGGGGGGGGTGAACAAATTCCTATGCCCCACAAATAACCCAGAGATGCCTTTTAAATAAAAGCACACATTCTACTCATGTAAAAACACACTGATTCCCGTGGGCCGGATTGAAAAGGCGATTGGGCTGCATCCGGCCCCCGGGCCTTAGGTTGCCTACCCCTGCCATATGGAAATTGGCCTTGAAATGTTTGACTCCACAACTTAAGGAGAGACACTAGACTTGCCCTAGAAGAATTATAGATGAGCTGTCCTGAAAATCTGGTTCAATGTGCACAAGAGGCTGAGCTGTGGTACTTGCCTTCTGTACCCCACCATTGCCATGTGCAAAGCAAATTACTGTTTTAACAGCACACAAACCGGTCAAAAGCAGCCCCCATCTACATTAGTACGATAGCCATTGTTTATTTTAGCTGAGGAGTACTGCGCAGTCGCTAAGGGAACCACACCAGAAGCCTGTGGGCAAAATTGCTCATTGATGGCTCTGGCTGTTCCATAACTGCTGGTAATACACTTCAGAAACCAGTGAATAAACCAGAGAACACTCCACTTTTTAATCAGTGCAACCTCCATGAGACAAATTAGGACCATGGGAAGCTGCTTTAACACCAAATCAGAACATTGGTACATTAACATTTACAACTATTAACAAGCAGCAAAGTGCAATCTCGAAGGAATAACAAAAGATGGTATAGAATCTAGTAAAAAGAATGTGTTCACCAGAATTAGTTATGCCTCTCCAACTTACTGAATATGATCTAAGATCGTTGGGAACGTGAGGTGCCGTGTTGTACTAGTTTTCCATCCAGCCCTGTATTGTCTACTATTGACTGACAGCAGATCTTCAGGATGTCAAGATTCTCCATTCCTCATTGCTCAGATATTTTGTTTTTAACGGGGAATAATATTGATTGGACCTGGAACCTTCCCTTATATACGGCATGTACTTCGCAACTGAGCAAAAGTACTACATTTAAGTACGTTCTACATAAAGAGAGACATTGGCTTTGGAATCCTCAGTGGCCGGAAGCACATCATGAAGAAACAGCCTAGTAGAGACAAGCAATATCACAGGTTTTAAGCAGCACCAAGGAAGTGGCATGGGCCAGCAGAACTGCATGGGTCACGCACAGAGGCGTAGGAAGGTCAGGTAGTACCCAGTGCGGAAAATTTCTTGTCAACCCCCCCATTGATTTCCCCCCTCCCTGCAAAAATGGTTTTACGTTATTTCATATTTTCTTACAAAGGAATAATAACAAGAAATAATAATAATAAACATTTATTTATATCCCACCCTCCCTGGCCAAAGTCGGGCTCAGGGTGGCTAACATCAGATACATAACATGGGTATAAAATCAAACAATAATTGAATTACCTCCTAAAAACATATCAAAATCAAATTAAAGTCTAACTAGATGGCTTTCCACAGGGTTAGGGTTGGAAACAGTAAGTGCTCCACTGAACTGAAATTTCAGCCTTCACGACATAGGAAAACAGCCAAGTGAACAGCTCTTTTGGTGGAGGAGGGTCAAGATATTAACCGATATGCATGAAATTTCATATATAGCTATATAATCCCTAGTATAGTAAGATAAGACCTTTGGAGCAGGCATTTTCAAAACAAAAAAAAAGTTTTTATGAACCGCCCTAGTAGGGCAGTAATTGTTCATTGATAATTTGTCACCCCCTCCATTATGGAACATGGGGCGGTCTGCCCCCTACGCCCCCCTTGCTACGCCCCTGGTCACACACCCTTTGCAAAGACCCACAAAGCTAACTCGCCAGGCTCGTAGTCTCCAGCCTCACAATCATTTTAAGATGAGACGTCTGAATAGTCTCGCTCTGCCGGCAAAAAAAAAAATGCAGACATTTATCCTCCAGAATAAAAATGCAAAACAGGAACATCAGCATAATACCTTTTTCTAGGACAAAACAAACAAGCGATGTCACACCAGAACTCTCTTGTAATTCATACAACAACAACCCCCCCCAAAAAAAGTTACAATGAAAGAAGGACACTGCAGGGAGATGTGCAACTCTCAGTGGGGAATAACGAGGCTCCCCTTCCTCAGATGAACACATAAAATACTTATCCTCATTCTCCCTTATTAGTCAAGTCTGGGGCACAGCTCTGTATTGTTGAAAAAGCAGCTCTTTTCAATTTGTTGCAAGACTAGCAGTTTTGTTCCCTGTTGTAGAAGCTGATTTGTTTCCACTGTACTTTGCTTATATGTTTGTATTTAAATAAAATAAATGTTGCTAAGCCACTGTAAGCCTCTAGTTTTCCCTTTCATATCCAAAGGAACCCAGCCCAGTACTGCAACATCCAATCTTCTCAAGAACTGGGGAATACATGAAAAATACCAAAGTCTTCAAACAAAAGCAAGCCCTTTAAAGCCTGTTAAGGCAAATCCTCAGACCCCCACACCATTTTGCTCATCTTTGTAGCCTGCTTACTAAACAGCCTAATTCATCCTCATACCCAGAGATTAGGCTAAACCCATCTTATTTGTGTATGTGTTTTAAATAGGAGCGTAGGTTAGGCAAACAACGTCTGCTGATATTCCCTCTTCTATAAAATTTAATGGTACAGGAACCTGGTTCTCTTTCCCAACCTAACTGCTGGATCGCAGCTATGTCCCATTTTTTCTCCCTCCCATCTGGCAGTCTCATTTTAGCGTGTTGGGATTTTACAAACTGTATTAAATTATTCACGGAGTGGAGAAATACAGTTTTTTGTTACCCTTCTTCCATAACACCTGAACCCAGTGGTTTTCAACCAGTGTGCCATGGCACCCTTGGGTGCCTTGAATGATGGTCAGGGGTGCCGCGGGCAACACTGGCCTCTGTCCCTCTTTCCTTCCCTCCCTTCTCTGATGCCCTCTTGCGTCTCTGCCTCCCAAAGGCTTGCACAGCTGTTTGTTGCAGCAGTAGTTGCCCAGACGACTCTCGGGGAGAGGAGAGGAGGCTGAAGGAATAGTCCACAACTTACTACTGTAAGATGAGACAATAGCTACCGACTTGGTTGTTGATGATGACGACTGTGGCAGTGGTATTGTCAGAATGCCAGGTATTGTCAGGGACTGGGCAGAGGAGGAATGGTGGAGGCCACCTCCCCATCCTGACCCTTCCAGGGAGGAGGAGGGGGAGGAGGAAGACAGTATAGATCTACAACAGGAGTTTGAGGGAGGTTGCAGCTCTGAGGCAGATGAGGGGGAAAGCTGGGAAATCGTGGGAGAGCCAGAGCAACACCCAGCTGACACGTCATTAGAAAGCATTCCAGGCCCTCCATCCTCCAGAACCCAGCAAGCCTTAAAAGTAGGAGAGCAAAGAGCTCAAAGACAGAGGGCACGTAGCAACACATGTAGAGGAGACAATGAGAATGACGAATGAGGAAGTGGGAGAGGCAGGGGGGGTGGACAATGCCATTATCTAGGAGGCTGGGTTCTATAGATTGAAATATAGATTGAAATAAAGAACCGTCAGAAACTTTTCCTTGTCTTTATACTTTCCTGGGCAACCAGCTGGGAGCCGCTGACAGCATCCTGACAGGTATAAGTCTTCTCCCAGCCTTGTCTGAGCATGCGTAGCAGTTGGTGTGGTGGAGCTGTGGCACTCAGCTGACCATTGCTACTGATTTCTGGGAAAGGGGGCACAAACATGCTGACAATGCCAGAGCGGCACTCCTGCTGGTGCTTTCACACTGCACTGACTTTGCCACCGCTCACCCTTTACCCCCACCCCGTAGGCAGCAGCAACATGACCAACCAGGAGTCAGGTGAGCACCACCATACTGTCTGCTAATACTGGAGACACCAGAGATTGAATCAGGGACTTTCTGCATGCAAAACACGTTCTGCCATTGAGCCATCTCCCTTGTGCCCCTATTCATGCCAACAGTTTATTATGTACCTTCAAATGTCAGGCAAAAACATTCCTTTTTAACCAGGCCTTTTACTTTTAACTATGGCCTTTTAGGGTGGGTGGGATGTTTAAAAAGCATTCCCCCCCCCCTTGGTTTTAATGTATGGTAGGGGTTGGTGAGTCGCTCTGAGTTGCAGTGGCAAGTAAAAATGCAACTAATAAGTTTAATAAATGGTGATGGTGATGCAGTTAGCAATAAATTATTGGCCTGGGTGGCAACTTACTGCTGGCTGGATTTTGTTGGGAAGGGGTAAATATTCCAATAGCTGTTTTGTTCACTCACAAATGTTGATCACTGGTGATTTATTAGCACTGTTATTTCAAGGAGAGGGGAAGCTCATAGATTTGGAAGGAATAAATTTCATATGCATTGCAGGTGGTAGGCAGCCGTTGCACAGGAGAGTGGGTGGGAGCTGGAGAGAGGAAACTAGGGCAACAGCTGTGAACACTGCAGACAACGGCAAAAGTGGAATCTGCACAGCAAAACCCAAGACAAAAGCAAAACAAAAAAAACCCACCCCACAACCCTACAACTTGCTGTGCCCTCATGGGTCAGCCAACATGAGCCAAGCTGCCTGACCTTGCCGTTCATTAATGGGTTTTGTTCCAATTAGATGCCATCTACCTGCATCTTTCATTCATTAAGGCTGTTTCAGAGAACTTTGTTGTCATGGTTGCCAAGGGGAATGACTGAGTTAGCTTCAAGTGGCCCAACTGTTGCCCGTGGCAACACTGGAGCTTCAGCTCCCCTGAAAATAAGGGACAGGTGAGTTTCAGTTGCCTCCTGAAAAGGGAATTAAATTGACACAGCCTTTGTTTAATATTCCTCTTCAGCCAGCTGCTCTCGTATGTAGAGGAAACGAGATAACGTGTGTGTATTGCAAGGGACAGGTCATTTGCCTGACTTAACTTTTCGTGGTTCAGCTGAGGTCTCTGCACTGATGCACATGTAATTACAGCTTTAAAAAGCTTTTGGAGACCATCACAGCCAGTCTTCTCTCTTTCCTTCATGCTCCCACTTTCCCACAGAACAATCTTCTTCCCTCACTTTTCTCCTGTACTGTGTGCTCTGCAGGGAGCTCTGGGTGATGACAACAGCAAGTTGACTTCAGGGATGCGGGGGGGGGGGGAGGGCGGGGAGCTTGTTATGGCTAAAGGAGAAAAGGCCAGACAACATTAAAGTAAGATGCAATCCTTAAAAGCTTCAAGGAGGATATAGAGGATCTCAGTCCCTTGTTAAGAGATAACCATATGAGCCCCAGGCTTAATGACATAAATCTCTTAAAAGTCGCTGCCACGTTGAAGGAAGTGAATTAATACAGATGAGGATTTTCTCCGTGAGATGGGAGGGGTGAGGAGGATTGGGTGCTCAGAAGTGGGAAAATTGTGGTGGTGGACAGCCAAGCACCTGTATTTTGCTGACCAGCTGTTGTTTGAACTAGTTTCCACAATCTGTAAGTGGGAGAATTCATGGATAGGCAAAAGAAGTGGTTTGCCCACGGTTGCCTTATAATGAGGCCAGGATGGTAGCTGTGGGAGTGTCTCAGGAAAAGGAAGAAGCCATGTTTATGGTGGGGAGAGATTGAGATGATCTTCCCAGCCCACCAGCCTTTCTCAAGCAGCAGGAAAAAGAAAGAAAAGCAGCTTGGGGAGCTGCCACCCTCCAGCTCCTAGTGGTAGCCCCTTCCTCACCCAACTGCCCCCCTCAGCTGCTTCTGAAGGACTAGTGTATTCTGAAAGTAGCAGAGAAGCAGCAATTGCAGCTCCTTCTAAACAGTTGTCTTTTCATTTATTCCAATGCACTTTTAAAAATCAATGCTTTCAATCTTTGGTAAATTGCCATGTCAGGTTTGCCTGAAAATCAGTATAGAAACACTTCAAATAAATGCATTAATCAGCCTATGGAGACCCAGAACAAGTCCTGAAATCAAAATAAGTTCTCTGTGTGTATCTTAATTTCTATGTGCTGTCCAGGGGAGTATTTGTTTAAAACAATGAAGCAAAACTAATTTTATTAGAAATGGACTTTGCTGGGCTTCCGGTTATGGCGGGGGCTGAATATAACATCGCAGCTGTTTCGCATGGAATGTTTTGAGGATGAGATGGGAGTAATCATCCTCCCTTCGCTACTGGTGATAAGGGTAAATGATGGTCAACCAGGGAGACCAAGCCTCTCTTTCAGGAGGTGGAGTTTATGCTTTAATGAGCAGCTGCTTCTATGCCATCAAGAAGCTATGGATATAACAATAATATATAAAATAGTGACATACAATTAAGCCAAACAAATTTGATAAAACACACTTGGGAATCAGATCTAGAGGCAGTAATTGAAGAGGTAGATTGGTAGAGCCCGTGAGCCAAGAGGCCCTTAAAGTCAGTGTCCATGCTTATAAAAGAAAATTAGCTGCTACACAGACAGCATTTTACACCTTTGAGGTGTAGTCTACAGTAGTCATATTAATAAAGTTATTTCTCCTCTTAGCTAAAGAGGGTGTAAAGACATGGGAACACTGGTAGGTGTATGACAGATTACAGCCACTTTGGAAAAATGTATACCGGTAAATATAATATAAATAGTAGATTAATTTTCTTTTAGTAGGAGC
The DNA here is from genome assembly GCF_009819535.1 of Lacerta agilis. Classification (NCBI taxonomy): domain Eukaryota; kingdom Metazoa; phylum Chordata; class Lepidosauria; order Squamata; family Lacertidae; genus Lacerta; species Lacerta agilis. The sequence goes on along the minus strand of NC_046326.1, from coordinate 15,526,156 downwards.
CCTACAACTTGTTGCCCCAAACTGGAAATCTTTGCAATGTTTACAAATCTCACAATGGAAGCAAAAAGTATGGACTATAGTACTCTCAGAAAAATTGACCAAAGAAGTTAAAGCCTTAGCTGGAAAGAGAAATGAGAACAATTTTATGGAGACATGGTTCCCTTTCATCATATACTCGACAAAACATCAATTACAGTGGCATTCACCAGACTTGCATTTGAAATTTTGGAATAACATTTCCCCATAGGAATTTGTGGCTTGGGGGAGGGGGTAGGTAAGGGGAACTGTTTAATAAGGGGAGTTATGTTCTCATGTTTATTTGGAAAAAAACCAATTAAAAACATTTAAAAAAGAAGCAGCCACGGATAACTTGCCAAACCAAAATGGGACCCCTGAGATTTCAGTAGATGAAATCTGTGCCAAATGGAACAGGTTGAAATTAAACACTATCATTATTCTGGTTACAGCTCCATATTATATCATGCACTGCTTAACATATCCATATGAACTATTTTATCAATTGTGTTTGGAATTTTTTTTAAAAAACTTCAAATGGTAGGTAAGGGGTGGGCCATGATGCAGTTCATGTCCAAAATCATGCAACATGTTATAAGCTTGTGTGTACAGCATCTTAGGTCAAGGGTGGAAAGTGACAATCTTCCGACAAAGGCTGTTGCTGCAAGTGTCCTATTTTTACCTAAAAGTACCCCTAAGCTCTCTCTATCCTTCAGTTACTGCACCTCTTATGGTGCTTTTTATTATGAAAACAAACAACACGCTTGGCTACCATTCTCTCCAGGGCCAGCCCTATTTGGCCAAGTGAGACAATAATTGCCTCAGGTGGCAGGTGCTGGAGGCTGCCCCTGACTGTAAGCCCTTAACTGTTCCCAGGCACTCATTTGCATCATCCACGGCCTCTTCTGATTGAGGCATTACAGAGAAATTGTGCTGAGTGGTGTGGGTTTCATAATGAGACTGAGACCTTCTGCGCAATGGTTCCTATTCTACTGTTAAAGGGCCAGCGCATGAGCACTGCCTTTGCTTGTATCACATCACCCAAATTTAAGCAGCTCAATAATTAAAACATTGTTTTGATCTTCTCTCTCCTGTTCCCAACCTGTCTCTGACTTTGAGTCACTTTCCTTTAAGGGGTGTGGAAGTCTAATGCATGTGATGATTATCTTCCTTCGGCTCTCCAGTTGCTAAAAGGAATTTTAAAACTTTCTCAATTTTATAGGGAAGGAGGAATTGAAACAATTGCAGAAACGTGTAAATACAGTGCTCGTGAGTACACAATGTGAAAATAACTATGAGTGCAAGAAGTAATTAGAGAGATGAATATCAATTCCCATGGAGTAGAGGAAAACATTCCTGAAAACTTAATGGGAATCATTCCATTGTCTACTTTCCCACTGCTCCCAGAAGCTTTCTGTAGTGATTTACCAGATGATGTAGCTGAACTAATTATTAAGACACGTCATAATGCTATTTTGCTTTGAGTTATACCCGTTCTCATTAGGTTCTATTGCTACATTATTTTAGATGTTTATGCATGCATTTGATAAGTTCTATCTCCTCATGCTAGAGGAAAGGGAAGGACAATTGCGTGCAGAAGCCTCCAGGTTCAGTCCTTGACATCTCCAGGTATGGCTATGAAGAATCCGTCTTTGTTCCTGGATAACTGAACAAGATTGGAAGAAAAGAGAAACTGAGAGAAACTGAAATTGACAAGAGTCACCCATCCTTACTTGCAAATTTATTATGGAACAAGTGTTTTTGAGTAGTCTCCTTCATCAGATGCATAAAGTGCTATCTTGAGAATTATACATCCATGGGGTGACGGTTAGCAATGTGGTCATGAGAAAATGACCTGTGGAAAAATGGAGTTGGGACAGGTGGTGTAGACTATCCACCCCAAATATAACACGCCAGGCAGCATCCAATCTTTGTGGCTGGGGTTCTCTACATGCTTTTTGTCCTTGCAGGATGTGGTTTCCTATATGTCTCTTCCTCACCCTCCCTTTCCTAGAACTGGAAACTATTTTTTGCTATGGCGGAGGACCATGAGCCACAGACAGTTTTAGGGAAAAGGTGGAGGGTGGAAAGACAATGACACTCATTACCATTTTCAGGACCATACTGTGGCCCATACTGGAACAACAATCACACTAAGAGTTGGACATATCAGAACAATCGTATAGCTTCATGTCAATGGAAATGTCTCAATTGGAATTTTGTTCAGATCCAGAAGGGAAGCAGTTTACAGACAAGTTGCAATTTCTGATTTTCTTTTTTTTTTTTTTTTTTTTTTTAATAAACAAATTACAACTTACATATACATACACATACACATATACAAATACATATAAATACATAATACAAATACTACAACACTTAATACAAATACACGATACACAATACACTTACCTACACTAAAGAGTATAATTGCATATAATTTTAATCCGAACAATTTTTATTAAGTACATTCTTTTTAAAAATAATATCTTTTTCTAGCCTCCTGAATGCTTCAGTAAGGCTGAAATTTATTCATAGTTTCTTCCTGGCTTCCCATTTTATCTCTTCATTAAATTTAATATAGCATAACTTTCAATATGTGTATTTTTAAGACTAAGCCCGAAAACTATTCTTTTAATGTAGTCTTTTGCTTCCGTTTTCTTTTCCTTTTCCCCCCGCTTTATGGTACGGCAGGGGCTATTCTATAATTACCACTGTATTGGTGTTGCACCTTTTCTTAGATATAGTATGAAATCGTTCCACTCTTTTGTAAATTTTTCTTTCGGATTGTCTTTAATTTCTCTGTTAAGTACGCCAGTTCTATATATTCTAGCGTTTTATAATCCAATCTTTTTTGTTTGGCACTACGCACTTTTCCATTTTGTACCAATTAAAATTTTAGCCGCTGTGGAGGCATATAAAAAGAAATTTCGTATCCTCTTTGGAATTTCAGGCGTTGTTATGCCTATAAGGTAGGCTTCCGGTGTTTTTTTAAATTTGATGTTACATATTGTTTCAATTTCTAAATGAATCTCACTCCAGAATGGCTCTATCTTTTTACATTCCCACCATAGATGATACCAGTTCCCCACTTCTTCACACCGCCAGCAGTTTTTACTTGCATTCCCGTACATTTTGGAAAGTTTGTAGGGGGTGATATGCCATCTATAAAACATTTTAATTTCTGATTTTCCACCATATTATTTTTAATTACATTTTAAAGAACTTAGTCCCTTAGTGAAACCAGTAATATATTTGAGCTATATCCAACTAAGAGTAGAAGACCAAGTGACATTCATAGGCTAAAGTGTGCATGCACACGAAGCTCATACCAAGAACAAACTTAGTTGGTCTCTAAGGTGCTACTGGAAAGAATTTTTTATTTTATTTTGCTTTATTCATAGGCTAAGTTAGTCATGCCCATTATTTTTAATTGGTCTTCTCTGAATAAGAACATAATTGGACACAACCCATTGGTTTTACCTACTGCGAAAAAAATCTCAAACTCACACTACAGGACAACAAACCTATGACATCATCCCGAACGCAACTCGTTTCATCGTGACGTCATGGGCCTGAGCGGTGGACGTCACCGCAACGCGCCCACTGGTTCCTCCCGCAAGCCTAGAGTTCCTCCTCCTCTCAATATGGCGCCGGGTGAGACTCCGCAAAAAAAGAAAAGACAAAGGCGCTGAGCAGCGTAGGTCGCATGAACCCTCCGGCGCGCCGTATTAGGCCAAGGTGCGCCCTCTAGAGGAACAAGTTGGTAAATAGCGGAACGGGAGTTCTAAATGGGCGGGATTTCCTCCCCGAGGGCGAACTGATTCGCTAGCGAAAAGGGCGCAGGGCGGAAGCAGATCTTTGCGCAGGCGCACTCCAGGGGCGGGTTCGGAGACGGAGCTAGGGGGAGGGGCCGCGCCCGCCAGAGCATCGGGGAGGAGGAGGATGGTCGAGAGGCGAAGAGACTCGAGCGCTATGGAGGAAGCGGGGCGAGCCGCAGTCGCCCGCCGGGCGTGAGTAGGAGCGGTCGGGCCGCTCTTCCCCTGGGCCGCAGGGCGGGCCTCCGTTAGTCGCCCCTCCCCCAGCACGCCCGCCGGCCGCACGGAAGGCCCGGTGCGGGGAGGAGAGGAGGGAGGCGCGCTCGGTGGAAGCCCTCATTCGAGGATGCGCTCTGGGGCTGGAGGGGGGCAAGCAAGGGCGGCAGGAGGGTGGGGCCCAGACCCCCTCCCAGCCCCCCCTCTCCGCTGCACCAGGGTTCCCATGGCAACGAGGCTTGGCGGGCAGGCATTCGTTCTGCGCCCCTGCTGGCGCCTGGCCGAAAGGCACCGAGGGTCGTCTGAGGTTGATGGCCAGGGTGGCTCCCTCGGAGCTGAGCCGGGAACCCTTCACCTGGTTTTCTACCTTTCTCATTTGTTTTGGCTTGCCGGGGCAGGGTGGGGACTCGGGGTCGTGGTCGAAATCTTAAAATAATAGGCGTGGGGAGGCGGGTGCGAGTATCTGTGTCCTTCCTCATCTGTTTGTTCCATCTAAGCACCTGTTCCTTCCTCTGACTGACTGCCGTGCAAATTCTTCTGCTCCGTTATGTTGTTGACCCATGTGTTCTTTCTTCGCGGTATGGTACCGAGATATAAAAGTACGGCTTCACACGTTTATTTGTTTACATGTACAGTACAGGCAAGGCCTTTGCAGTTTTCAACATGTTGGTAAATGCATGTTCTTTCGCAACACAGTTTTCAAACATGTTTGGTGCCTTGTGACATCTGAAATGTCCCCGAGTGGAATATTGTGCTACTATATGTGTTTTTGTATAACTCGGTTCATACAACCAATCTCACTGTTACAGAATATGGCATACTGAAACTGTTGTCTTCTCAGTGGATAGGATGAGCCAGGGTGACTCAAACCCAGCAGCAATTCCAAATGCAGCTGAAGATGTTCAGGGAGATGACAGGTGGATGTCACAGGTAAAAAAAAACCACCATGTTATGCTGTAGCAAGGATTGAGTGGGTTTATCTAGCTTGTAGGACACCTGAGGTGATAGTGATCACTGCTGCCACTATATCTCTTTGTGAAAGGCACGGCCTCTGTGGCAGTCTCTGTGAAGATTGTGTAGCTGACTTGCCTATAGGGTATACTAGCAGACCCATTTTGTAACAGGTAATCCCAAATTGGAAAGTGCTGGAAACTTTACTTCAGTTTACATGTCAAATTGCTGAGAGTTGAAGACAGTGTACTGCTTTGCATGACGTTCTCTTTTGCAATATGCCTTAAGGAAGCTCAGTATGCTCAAGATTGGGTAGACTTCCTATAACTCATCATATTATACAATTATTCTGCTTTCATACATAGATTGTATCACAAAGTGGCTTACATCAGTTAAAAGGAGATGGCTCCTGCTCTCAGCCTACAACAAAAAAGACAAGACAAAGAATAGAGAGGAGGATCAGTTTGGCAAGGCAAGAATGAAGTGAGAAGTTGTAAATGGGCATTAGTATCCAGTTTTGGCCAGACTGATCTTCCCTTGTTAGGACACTTGCTTGGAGAAAGGTTGGTTGCAACTACCTGTTAGTTCTCATTCCTTTTGCTAGTGGCAGAGGCCATGTGTATGTTTGCTCACTACTGTCCTCACATACCGTGTTTCCCTGAAAATAAGACATTGTCTTATATATTTTTTCCCCTCAAAGGAAAACACACTATGGCTTATTTTCGGGGGCCGTCTTATTTTAACCGCTCCGTGTCGGTACGCTGCATAGCCATGCCTATCAGGCTGTTGTAAGGGAGGCGCCGTGTCCACTATGTCTGATTGCTTATATTGGCGGCAAATGCATAGAATCCTGCTACGCTTATTTTATGGGTATGTCTTATTTCGGGAAAACACGGTAGTAGTGGGCATATGCAGTAAGGAAATAGCAGCAGCAAAATGGCAGAGTTGAGAGGCAGTCAGGATTGTAAGTCCAAAGATAATTGGCTCTGGGTGCAAGAAAGCTGCTTGATTGTCTTAATGCTCTGCTTCACTTTTATACAGCATAACCGTTTTGTGTTGGACTGCAAGGACAGGAACCTGATTGCTGTTTGTGGGGGATTCCATGGTTCAGCTGCTGCAGCAATACGAGGTACTGAGTGTGAGGCTGCAGGGCTTGTTATATGAACACAATTACATAATGTTGACAGTCCACCAACAATGGACAGAGCCTTCTTTTGAAAACCATGCATAGGGCTCAGCCCGTGGAAGGGAAAGGGAGCCTTTGACCCTGCACTTGACATCACATATCCCTTTGGCCTAACTTCCTAGGCATCCATCTGTTGAGCATGATATCTGTGAAGGGGTAGCATGGTGGATTTTTCTATTGGAGGGCATTGACCTAGATGACCTTTGAGGTTCCTTCCATCCTTATGATCCCAGGGAGACTTTCGTGTGTACAGCTGTATGCAAAGGCTTCTCTTCTGAAGATGTCCACATAATGTATGGGTGGGCCTGCAACTGCACACAACATTAGTGCAGGGCCAAGAGGCACAGTCCTCGCACTCCAGCCATGTGCTTAATGCTACACATAGACAGCGACATCAGAAAAGAGCTTTGAAGGTTCTTCAATCCAGGTTCTGTGTAGAATTATCCTTTTTAAAAAACAACAACCAACAACAGATACCTTACCGGTGGGTTAGACTGTATTGTCAAATATTCTACTTTTGTTCAAGGTGATCTAAAAGAGTGAATTGGTTTCTGGTTATAGATATGGCGAGAACTCTTTCACCTTTACACGCACTGAATGTTTGGGATTGGAGGGGACACAACGGGGCAAGTTTTGTGGAGACTGAAGAATGGTGAACTGGAGAATAGTAAACCCAAGGTAAGCTGGGGGTAATGACGGTGTGTATGTGAAGGCTCCCCTTTCAAATGAACCGTTTTGCTGGCTGTTGGTCCCACCGAAATAGTTCTGTGCTGATAAGCACATAATGAGTTCATGCCAGTGGTTTGTCTGTTGTATATATTACATTTGTACCTTATATTTATAACTAGGGACCCAGGTGGCGCTGTGTGTTAAACCACAGAGTCCTAGGGCTTGCTGATCAGAAGGTTGGCGGTTTCGAATCGCTGCCACGGGGTGGAGCTCCCATTGCTCGGTCCCAGCTCCTGCCCACCTAGCAGTTTTGAAAGCAGTCAAAATGCAGTAGATAAATAGGGACCGCTCCAGCGGGAAGATAAAACGGCGTTCCGTGCGCTGCTCTGGTTCGCCAGAAGCGTCTTGTCATGCTGCCACATGACCCGAAGCTGTCTGCGGACAAACGCCGGCTCCCTTGGCCTATAGAACGAGATGATCGCCGCAACCCAGAGTCGATCATGACTGGACCTGATGGTCAGGGGTCCCTTTACCTTTACCTTTAATTATTAACTAGCAAGGAAGCAGAGGCTTTGGCTATGAGTGATAGTGTAAAAAATACCAAAGTCTGAGGAGGCATCGCGAGCAGTCATAGGCTGCTTTGGCAACTGTTTTCCAGTCAGAAGATTCAGGTGCAGTTGGCACACCTGAGAATTTCCTAGGGGGATATCCTGTAACTGTTTGTCTGTTGTAATTGTGTTTTAATACAATATTCTTCATTTGAGGTTGTGTGGGTTCTTTCTCTTCTCCCTTCTCTTCATCCACAGGTCATTGTTGTTGGGGTTGGAACAAATAACCATGAAACACAGCAGAGGAAGTAGCTGGTGGAATAGAGGCCATTGTAAGGCTCATCAATACGCGGCAGCCTCAGGCCAAGATAATCGTGCTGGTATGCATTGCTGTGGTCAAGGAACAAGTAGCAACTCTGGGAATGTGTGCACTTTCTGCAAGCTCCTCTTTGACCAGGAGGAATGGTAGTAGCAGTATGAGAAGAGAAGGGAAGTGCCACTCCTTCTTGCAGGGATGCTTCTGGGAATAGTAGGTCTCTGAAGCCTTCTCTTGGCCAAGGCAGAGGAAGGAAGGAGCACTGGGTGTAATGCCTTGAGCCATTATTTATTTAGGGAAAGGTTTCTTGTTGTGCTTCAGAGTGGAAGTTGCTGTCATAGCAGATCAGCTAAATCCCATATAATAGCTGAGGATAATTCCCTGGATGTGCAGAATTTAAAAGTAAGTACTGTAGGTCTTTTGTGGAACGCTTTCCCTAGAGTGGGGAGACTCCCAATTTTGATGTGAGGTTTAAGATTGTCAGTGTTCTCCCAAACGGAGTGGTGAGTTTTACTGTGTCAGTTTCTATGATCCTTTTAACATCAGTTTCATTATTTTTATTGTAAAGCTTATTGTGTTTTTATCTGTTTTAGTTTACAAATTGAATAGCCATTTGAATACAGTACAATCACACAGGGGTTGTGTTCAGGGTTGGCACATAGACATACACACTTATACTTAAACCACCCCCAGGCAAACATCCTTACCCTTTCTGGAGCTGTGCGCTGAGTGGGCCTGGACCCCTCAAGCAAGGGAGAATGGTCAAAAGCTCTTTCCTTGCCAGGAAAACCCTGTGCAAAAACAACCTTTAAGCTCTCCACATTCCATTCATTTAATTTGTGATTTCAACCGACCGGCCTTCAGCCACATGAAGTTGAAATCACACATGCTAAAACACACATAAGCTGCAATTGAACTGTTAATTCATTATTTTAGAAAATGGAGTATTAGTTAATCATGTTCCTTCCTATTCACTTTAAATTATGATAAGGGCACTGAAAACTTTGTATCAATTGCACAGTGGTGGGGGGTATTGATTTGTTTTTGCTTTTGTTTTTATTATCATTTTGTGCTCTCATTTTGTATTTTTATGTTGTGAACTGCCCTGTGATCTTTGGGTGAAGGGCAGTATACAAAATTGATAAATAAAAAGGCGTTAGAATAGTCCATGAATAAATCATTTTAAAAAAATGGGAGAGGAAGGTACAAACCCTAGGATGCTATTCACCTATGTTTTACTTAGACCTATTGAAATAAATGGCCATTCATTTCGGTGGGTCTACTCGATGGAGTAAAACACAGTTGCATGCAGGTGGAGAATAAAAGTCACGTGCTTCTTAATGATGAGGTAGGGACAAGGTTCCTAGTGGTGAGAAGGAGAGAGATGGTTTATGCAGCATCATTTGCCAAGGCCCAGAGAGATGATGTGGATGCCTAAACCATGGGTAGAGTCAGTGCACAGGGAGATGCCTGGGTGAGATTTCGGGAACATGCTTCTTACAATACTGTGCACCTTCTCACATGCTTCTGTCCTGTTCCATGCTCAAGGGCCTGCTGCCTCGTGGTGAGAAGCCAAACCAGCTGCGGCAGAAGAACAGCAAGGTGAACCAGCTCCTGAAGATCTCACTGCCCAAACTCTCCAGTGTCCAGCTGCTGGACGTGGATGCTGGCTTTGTGCACTCAGATGGCACCATCTCCTGCCACGACATGTTTGATTTTCTGCACCTATCGGGTGCCGGCTATGCCAAGATCTGCAAACCCCTCCATGAACTGATCATGCAGCTGCTGGAGGAGACCCCGAAGAGAAGCAGGCGACTTTGGCCTGATCCCAGCTGTGTCCGTGGCACCCCAGCTCCATCAGCGCAGCTCTTTTTATCCTGGCACTACAGAATCCTCCTTACTCAAAGTGCTTTCCATTGTTGAATGTTACTGGGTGTTGTGTTTAGCATTGGAAAGGAAAGGGGACTGGGGGGGGGCAGCTGGGATGGCAGCACATGGGTCAGCTCAGTCAGTCGGAGCCACCTGCAGAGGGTGGTTTAAATTGACCGAAGAAGGATCATACTTTAAAGTCATTTTTTGTTTACAGTGTGAACGTTCCTGTCACCTGTTCGTTGCTCATGTTCTGCTATCACTCTGCCAGTTTCCTCGCCTTAGTGTCCTGCCAGGCTTATTATTCCAATAGCCCCTAAATGTCTGAGCTCATTAGCTGCACTCACATTCCACTTCCTGAACTGAAAGTAGCCTGCTTCTTTAAAAGTTGGAATTGTTTGGAGGGTTTTTATACTTAACTGGGGTTGGGTTTTTTGTTTTAAGTGATCTTAGCTGCTTTTCTGGCTTTGGCAACAACAGAAAACAGGATAAAGCTACTTCAGACATGTGAAAAATTAATGTGTTAAGTGAGTGAACTCATTTAACTGCCTGTTTTTATTCTTGCTTGATGGATGCCATTCTGTTGCTGGGGAAGAGGGGACTGCCCAATTTCTGCATCCTGGTAGAACCATTTGTTCTCTCTTCTCTCTCCCCTTCCCCCTTTTCTGTGCTTTGATTCAACATTCCCAGCTCTTAAAAGGCCCAGTGGCCTTGGAGCCTGGTCAGTGGCCGGACGTACCCACCAATATAAACTGACATTTCTTCCCGCTGTTCCTTACTGTGCTTCAGAATGCTTTGCAGAGCTGCTTGTGTTCATTTTTAAAAGAAAGAGCAAAAAGTGAGTGGCTGTTACTTCCCTACCCTCTTAACATCATAATCCTTGCTCATTTCCCTTCTCTCAAGGCCTGGAGCTGGCTGAAGCTTTACAAGGCCCAAGGTTTTGTTTCTTGGTTGGGTCTGTTATACAAGCATTTTATTCAAGCAGATGAGGCCTCTGACAGCGAGTGACATAATTGAGCTATAGCCGTTATCTCTTGAGTAGGAAAGGGTCCAGTGTGTAAAGCATGTTTCTGGAGATTCCTGTATAGAGATTACCAGGGATATAAAGCCTTAATTCATGTCTACATGGATGGGAGAGATTTTCCCATGAAGGGAAAACCTCTTTCAGATTTCTGGTTTTAGGAATCTGAAAAAAGCAAGTTTTTTTTAAAAATAAAAAAAAATATGCTTCCATCTATGGTCTGCTTTTACCTGAGCTAGTTCAGCAACATCAGCTATTTAAACTTAGCCAGTCGTGCATAGGTCTAACATGTGCTTCTGCCCCACCCTCCAAAGTCTTCTGCATGAGACTTTAGTGGCTCTTTTTCTCGTGGAAATGCTTTTCATATCAGAAGGTTCTTGGGAGCAAGTTCACTTCTGAACACGCTCACTTGATGTCTTCCAAGTATGCCTTTATCCTAGCATTTATCCTACCCCCCCCCACCCTATCACATTGCTCCTGTAGACTTCCTCCAGCACAGGTGGGAAAATGCAAAAAGCACAGAGCTCCTACTCCACAAAAGAATGGTGGGGGAACAGTGTCTGCTGGAATCCAGATTTGGGGGTGGCCGTGGTTGAGCTGGCCATACATGCTGGGGCTTTGCTGCTTACCCTTTTGTGGAAAAGGTAGCACTGGCCTAACTCTTCCTGAAATACCTCTCTGGTGTTCCTTCCATGCTAGTGAAACAGCTGCTTGTGGTCAAAATGCTCCTTTTGGAAGATGTTCCTTCCCTTCACAGACCTGGCCCTGAACTAGCTGCTTCTCTGGGGTCTGTCTCAGTTGCTTTTTGCCATTTCCCCTGCCTGCTGCCCTGGATCTGACTAAGGCAGGTCAGTATCTTCCTGTCTGTCCTGTCACAAAGAGAAGCTTCTCGTTAACAAGACTGGAGAATGTTGTAGGTCCTGACCCACCCTTATTTGAACTCTTGCCCTATTTGAACCCTGTTGCATCTGCAAGTGCTGACATGTTTCCTGCTCCTCTGTATCCCCAAACAAGATCCTAATATTGGGATGTGCTCGGCTGCCAAGTGCTCCTGGTAACCCAGGAATACGTCTTGTGCGTCATATACTGCCCTGCCTTGAGCTTTTACTTGGCTTTTCCCTCTAATCTCATTGCTGTTTACAGTTGTATGCTGCAGCCCAGAATCTCGTCTGTGCAGTGGTATATGAACATTGCTAGTTTTATATTTATTGCAGCAAAGAAAAAGTGTGAAAGAAGGTTAAGGAATGTTGTCTTTCTCTCGCCGTGTGTGTGTGTGTGTGTGGCTGTAACAAAGGGATCCTGTGCCCACAGGAGAGAATTGTGGTTCTGGCAGCATGCTGGCTCAAGAGTGGAAACTCCTTGAGCCTGACCTTTTGCTGCTGGGAGTTTGTGAGAGTGCCCCCCCTTTTTTTTACTGGTAGCCAACTGAATTTTCCACCCCCACCACCAAAAAAAGTGATGATAATTGCTTTGGCAAAATGGCATTGATGACTGGTAGAGCTCACTGTTTAGTGCATATTTCAATATAAATGTATATGTTTCACCAATTAGTCTTGTGTCTCTCATTTCAGGTAGGGTGGGTGGGTGTGCTGCTTGGAGCCTCCCAGACTCTTGAAGTCTAGCCCCAAACTGCATTAAGAACCATGTGTGCATCAGAAATGTACTAGTACTAGTTCTCTGTGTTAAAAAAAAAAGCCTATGAGGGAAGGGGACATGTATATCAACAAGGTTATACTGGAACACAGGGAGCTGTGATGAAAACTGTCAGATTATGGAGGGATGTATATTTTTTCATTAACACCACAAATATGAGTGTTTGGGGGGGGGAGTAATTTTCAAATTCAAAAAAAACACATTCTAAAATCTTGTTCAATTTTGTGTTTGTTCAGATTTGGTCTTCATTTCTTGTTTGTAAGTTCTTCTACAAGCAAGGATGTTCCTGAAATTCCCCTTCTTTGTGGGCAGCCAAGAGGCTCTAAAAATGTGCCTCCTAACAAGGGATTGTTGGTGTTTTCCAGGAGCATGGCCAATGTCCTCCTGGTTACAGCATGGCAAGTTGCTGCCTACCAGCCATCTGTATGGAGGTGGGGAATGGCAAAGCTCTGTATCCGGGCAACAAATTAATAAACTCCCTTTTTTCAGATGAGTGCAGTGGGTAAGCTCTAGACTAGGATTTTGTCGGAAATGCCCTTCCATCCACCATTTGGGCCTGCATAATAGGCAGATAATAAGTAACCCACCCATTATAGAAACAGCTGCCTTGGTGCTGGACAAACAATAGGTGGCAACCTTGTTTCCTGGTAAGGAAGTACTTTACTGGTACACCTAGGGCTGAAAGTGGAGTGTTGCATCAAAACTAGGTGATCCCGTTTCAGCAGGGTGTGGAAACCCTTTTTAAAAGACAAAAACATTGCAGGTAGCTATGTTAAGCAGGGAGAAGGATGGGATCTGAACTCTTTAAGAAGACCTTTATGCAGCCCAGCTCCAACTGTTGGATTTAGCTGCACTTTTTTTTTTTTTTTTGGTAAGCATTTCTGAGAACCATGGCTAAAGAGGGCCAACAAATAGATGTCAGAAGAGACAAAACAAGTATTCCAGTTACTAAACGTTCAGGGTGAATGTTAAGCTGCCAACAACACAAGGTGGTGGCAGTGAGAACTAAGCATGCTGCTGGACTGCCAAGTCTCCTTTAGTAAAGATTTGTAGGTTGCAGTTCTGCATGAATAGTAAGCAGGTTCCAGTTCATCATCCTCTCCTAAATTCCTGACTCCAGGGATGAGCTCTTTGTAGATTTTTATTCTTAAATTTCTATCCTTCCTCTCAAAAGAGCCCCAGGCAGCAAACATCCAAAAGTCAATACAATTATAAAAGACGTTAAAACGCTTCAAAATCAACTAGAAACAAGTAAACAAAAAACCACGCATTAAGAACTTTTTTAAGCAATAGCATACTCTCACACCTGCTAAGAGCTACCCGTAGGTTACCCTGACCGGTATCCTTCAGCCACCAAGTGCCTGCGTAAGCAGAAATGTGTGTACATTTCTCCTGAAAGTGCTCAGCAATGCTGGAGGCAGACACACCTTCCCTTATACAGGCAGGTAGGCGCACCTGCCGCCTCCGCCATGCGCCGTCCGGAGAGCTGGCGCGTCCTCTAGTGCATCTCTCTTGCTGTGCATTGCCTTTCCGCTGAAAACTTTTCAGCATCTCCCAAGAACCTATGCCTGGATCGTCCGCGCACGGTAGATGCAGGGTCTGTTTATCACAAAAAAGGCACATTTCTCCGCGCCCCGTGCACCATTTCCTCTGCCGCGAGAGGGGTGTGTGTATGTGTGTTTCCCCCCCCCCTCCCAAAGTCCTATTTACGAAAGAGGCCTCCAGCTCGAGGCTGCTCCTCTGCAGCCGGCATCCTACCCGGGCTGTGCCATAGGCAGGGCAGATGCGGCCGTCCTGCTCCTGCCCCTTTAAGGGGGAGGGTCCTCGGAGGTGACGTCACGGCCCGAGCTGCCCGAGTGTTTACCGCGCGGCCTCGAGCCAGTCGCGAGCGCGGCGAAGTAGCGAGAGGAGACTTAAAGGGGCCGCGCTTGCCTCTCGCCCCGTGGGGAGGCCCCTCCTCGGGCCTGCTACGGTCGGGAGCCCCGACTCTTACCGACGGGCATGCTGGCTCCAGCCGCTGCCGACGCCGCCACCTGCTGCTCTTCCTCCTCCGCCCCTGTCAGCCGCCGCCGCCGCCGCCCGCCCCCTGCCGGGCTGGGCCATGCTAGGCCCGCAGGGGCGCCCCGTCTTCTCCTGCCGCCGCCGCCTCCGCCGCTGCTGCTCCTGCTGCTGCTGCTCCTGCCCGGGTCGGAGGCGGCGGCCGGCAACAAGACCGTAGTGCAGAAGGAGGCCGACTTCGACAAGCCCTACACGGACGCCGTCAACGGCGAGCTGCTCAACATCTACGCCTTCAATCACACCGTCACGAGGAACGCGGTGAGCAGCCTCTGGGCGTGTGCAGAGGGCAGTGTGGGGCCCCGCCCGGAGGGGACGCTGCTGGGCCTCCCCGTTTCGTACACCGCTTGGAAAGGGACGAACCCCCCTGCCCGCCGTTGTCCCTGTGCGGGAGAAAGGGGGTTACTGGGCATTGTGAGGGTACCGGGGAAGGCAAGTATAAAGGATGCTTTGGCTCTCTTGGGCAGGACAGTCCCCTTTCGCAACCCCCCCCCCGCCCACTTGCAAAGTGCAAGCGTTTTTGGAAGGGGCCCAGAGAAGCCCTTGCTTGTCCAAGCAGAGAGGTCTGCGGGAAGCCACGTCCTCTTCCGCCCCACCTTATCCTAATTTGTTTACAGTCAGTCATAAGGCTGTGTGGGTGTCCAGCCAGAAGCGATTACTGTACTGCCCTTCTTCCGCACTTGTGGAACTCATAGAATTGTAGAGCTGGGAGGGACCCCGAGGGTCTTCTAGCCCAACCCCCTGCAATGCAGGAATCTCAGCTAAAGCATCCATGACAGGTGGCCATCCAACCTCTGCTTCAAAACTCCAAGGAAGGAGAGACCACTACCTCCAACGGCTTTTCGGTCAGAAAGTGGTTTTGCTGATGTTTAGTTGGAATCTCCTTTCTTGTAACTTGACTGGCCTCAAGTTCCTAGATCTCAAGGAAAAGCATCTCTGCCCAGCAGAGCTGTCCCTCTCTGGAGCAGCCTCTACAGCTTAAACTCCCTTTGTCCCCAAAGGTGAGATGAGCTGTAAGATCTTCTTGGCAGACCTTTGGCCTCCAGGTGGCACCGGGGAATTCTAACTCTGTGCTTTGTGTGTGACACTTTTCTGGGTTGTGACACTTCGGCCTGTTTGTTCTGGGCAGTTGGCCTTTGTATCCACGAAGGCCTCCCAAGTTAGCAGCCAAGAAGGTAGAGGGCAAAGGTGGATATCCTTATTCACCAGCAGCAGCTCCCAAGTCTAGAGGACGCATAGAGCCTACAAGCCTATCTGCCAGCTGCTGTTTTCCAGGTGAAAATCCACCTGCAACGTCATTCCTGTCTCGTCACCTAGTGCAAGTGTACAGAAGGATCATGTCCCTCCTTAAAGCAGCCACTGTGAAGGGTGTGGCTTAAGATCTGCGTCATCAGTGCTAAGTTGAGTTCCTGCTCCTGATGCTAAACTTAGAGAGAGAAGTTTTTCTACACTTAAACATGGCAGCCCAGGAAATAATACTTTTTTAAATTCCTAGGCATGCCATTGGGTTCCTTTGGGAGGAAGAGAGTGGGAAATAAATTTAACGAAACAAATATAAAGTAAAAAAATATGGCTGGCAGTCCTGTGCCAAACTGAAACTGTTGTTCTGCTCCCTTAGCACCAGTACAAATTACAAATCATTCGGTACCAGCACACAGGTGCCCAAGGTTATTGTTTCGCGCACACAGGCATCTCACTCCTTCCAGCGCAGTTTTCTTGGCTTTCAGTCAGCTGTTATATATTGCCTCCCCTCCCCTGCTCCCCACCAATTATGAGGATCCCATAGACAAAAGCCAGCCTCCTTCTGCAACAAGGTCATAGCTCAGTGGCAGATCATCTGCTTTGCATGCAGAAGGTCCCAGGTTCAGTCCCCAAGGGCACTTCCAGGTAGGGCTGGGAGATATTCCTGTCTTTCAGAGTAGAAAACACTGAGCTAGAAGGACCCAGTGGTCTTGACTCCGCAGGAGACAGCTTTCTTTGTTCCTAGCTGCTGCGAGTGCCTAGTAAGGGGTCTCTAGACTCCATGCCAGCAAGAATGCAAGGCCTCTTTTCTCTTCCTGTGTCTGGATTGTTGAGAGAGGGCTTGTCTGGGACTCAGAGGCCAGTCCAGGAGCAGCTCCCCACTGACTGACTCCTCCTTGGCTTAGGATCACCTCTCCCCAGTCAGTGTGTCTGAGATACCAGGGCAGCCTTTCCTGGGGTGCGACAGAGCCCAACACTTTCTGCTCCTGAAACACACACCCCCTCGTTCTGCTCAGTAGACCAGGGGCAAAATGTACCAGTAACGAACTTTTCACTATCTGTGCCAGAAAGGTGTAGAATCCGTACCTCACTGCAGAGTAACAATGACTGGTGGCCTCTGCACATCCTAGGACCTTTGCAGGGGGCCGGAGTAGAAGATGTATTTATTGAGCAACCCAAGCCTTCTTTTCTTTTTGACTGATGGGAGCACAGGCCAGGTCTGAGCTCTTGCACAGACCTTTAGGGGAGTTGACCCAGGCTGCTGGCTGCAGAGTGCTTTCTTGGGCACCTGCCAGCCAGACTCATTAGCATCAATAGCTGTCTGCTGTCCTTTGCAACTAGTGGCCTCATGGGTGCCTTTGGTGGGTGGAAGGAGAAAGAGAGAGCAGGCAAAAGGTCTGAGGATGAGACATGCTTGGCTCTGCCTCCTTCCCCCTGTTTGCTGGACTTCTGCATCCTGAGCCAAACCCAAGATCTCCTCTTGTTCTCGCCCCTGCAGACAGAGGGAGTCCGGGTGTCTGTGAACGTGATCTCAGAGCTGAAGGAGACGCCGGTGCTCTTTGTGGTCAGGCAGAAGGAGGCTGTGGTGTCGTTCCAGGTGCCGTTAATCCTCAGGGGCCTGTGAGTATCTCTGTGTGATGGACAGGCTCTTCTTTGACCGAGTTTTCTTGGCAGGCCCATGGGGTTGGCCTCTTCCCGGCTGGAGGGATGCAGCAGCGAAGCATCCTCCCTCCCAGCCAACCATTCCCGTGGGTGCCCCATGGTTTGGCTCTTCTTACCTGGTGGCTACCCTTAGACAAGGGCAAGGTGACTGTGGGCCTGAGACCAGCTGGGTAGAAGGTGATGCCAGGTGGGAGTTCTGCTCTTTCCGAGCCACAAAAGTCTCGCTCAGATGGGGCTGTTGGGTATTTGAATCGGACTGTGCTTGGGTGCCCCTGGTTGGTGTTCGCCAACCCCCTTCCTTCTGCCTCGGGCCTCCAGGTACCAGCGGAAGTACCTCTACCAAGATGTCAGCCGCACACTGTGCCAGCCTCAGACCAAGAGTGAGGTGGAGATGCAGTTCTTCTACGTGGATGTTTCTACGCTCTCCGTGAGCAACGCCTCCTACCAGCTGCAGGTCACTCGTGTGGATAACTTTGTGCTCAGGTGAGCAGCCTCTGACCTCTGGGGCTTGAAGCAGCCGGAGCTGGCTGCTTGTCCTGGCAGGTCCTCTTCAGCTGAAGACCAGGCCCAGGAGTAGGTGAGGTCATGGTGGGAGCAGCAATGGTGCCCTTTGCTGGGTGTGGAATGGGAAATAAGAAACAGAAGAATGCAGGGTGGGGGGAAAGAAGGGAACAGGCCCAGACACTGAAGATGTGAAGAGGATCACAAAGTTCCTCTGAGTGTGTGCAACATTCTGCCCCCTCCCAAACCCTTAGGTAAAGTTAGGGGACTCACTTAGAGGGTGCAGCTTTCAGGCCAACACAAACTTGGCTCCTCCAGCCACTATAAGTGTGTTCCTCCCACCAACAAACACACACTGCACTGCTTTTGTGGTTTTAAGAGTACCTTTTAAAGGTAAAGGTACCCCTGACCGTTAGGTCCAGTCGCGAACAACTCTGGGATTGCGCTCATCTCACTCTTTAGGCCGAGGGAGCCAGCGTTTGTC
This sequence comes from Lacerta agilis, assembly GCF_009819535.1. Classification (NCBI taxonomy): domain Eukaryota; kingdom Metazoa; phylum Chordata; class Lepidosauria; order Squamata; family Lacertidae; genus Lacerta; species Lacerta agilis. The sequence continues at coordinate 15,507,950 of NC_046326.1, read as the reverse complement.
CGCAGACAGCTTCCGGGTCATGTGGCCAGCATGACTAAGATGCTTCTGGTGAACAGAGCAGCGCATGGAAACACGGTTTTCCTTCCCGCCGAGCGGTACCTATTTATCTACTTGCATTTGACGTGCTTTCGAACTGCTAGGTGGGCAGGAGCTGGGACCGAACAATGGGAGCTCACCCTGCTGATCGGCAAGCCCTAGGCTCTGTGGCTTTGACCACAATGCCACCCGCGTCTTTTATGAAACAATTTAAGTATTTCCTTTTCTCATTCCCTAACACAGGACCAATGAGCACTTCACCTTCAATGCCACGGCAGCCCAGCCACAGGTGAGTTCTCCACAGGTGTCTCTCTCTGTTAGATGAGAATGGAGAGGGCACCAGATGGTAATTGCAAGAAGGAAGGCCTGTTGGACCGAGGTTTCGTTTATGAATCACGGACTTGTGGGTGGCTCTGCATCTGGTTGAGATGTGGGAAGAGCTTACGCTGGTTTGTAATACCTCAGAAACAGTGGCTCTGGTGTTGTTGTTGTGCGAATGCAGGAATCTCTTGCCCAGCAAGCTCAGGATTGTCTCTCTGGGGCCAGAGAGAAAGTTTTTTTTAAGAACGTGGACATTAATATCCCAGGAGTAGAGATAGCACAGCTGGTAGAGCAAGAGACTCTTAATGTCAGGGGCATGGGTTCAAGCCTCACGTGGGCAAAAGATTGCTTCATTGCAGTGGATTGGACTAGATAACTCTTGGGAGTCCCTTCCAACTCTACAACCCTATGATTCAAATTTCTGAGCTGCAGCTGATTGTGCTATTTTGGGGGAGGGGGCATGCTAAAGGAAGGGGAAAGGGTGTTAGGTGGTGGGTTTTGCACCTTCCAGGGGCTGCGTGTGGCTCCTTAACGCCTCTCTCTTCTCCTGGGCAGTATTTCAAGTATGAGTTTCCGGAGGGTGTAGACTTTGTGATAGTGAAGGTGACCTCCGCCATGGCCTTCCCCTGTTCTGTCATTTCCATCCAGGACATCTTGGTAAGTGAGATGGGTGGTTAGACCTGGGGGGAGGGTGTGTCTGTCACAAAGGATCCTGCCTTTTTTGGGCAGCAGAGTGGCTGACCCTACTCCTTCCTTCCTTCCCCCAGTGCCCTGTCTACGACCTGGACAACAACGTGGCCTTCATCGGCATGTACCAGACCATGACCAAGAAGGCAGCCATCACTGTGCAGGTACTGGACTCAGGCTAGGAGCTGTGCCAAGTGCAATCTGAGCCCCACAGAAGAGGCCGGGCTGGCTTCCCTATTGCTTGGTGTCTGGTAGCATCAATTAGCAGATGGTTGCAGTGGTGTTGCTTGTGCCGGGGAATATTATCCGTGCCCTTGGTGCTCCGAGGAAGCAATGCTTGTTAAAGAGAGAACTGATTCTTTGGGTGCTTTGTGCAGCAGGCATGATACCTCTGGCTCGGTGGCTGGCAAATAACGGGGGTTTGCAGCCCTGGTCTGGGCTCAAATCCTGCCATCAGTTGTCTGCCACTCACTAGGAACATCTTAGGGTGGTGTATGTGTGTATATAGGTATACGTATATATATATTCTCTCAGAAGAGCCAGGTACCCCACATGGGAGTCCTTTAAGTGCCTGCTAGCTGGCACGTTGCATGGAATTTCTGCAGCCCAAGGAAGACGGTCGCTGATGCTGTTCTTTCACCCTCTTGTTAACTTCCAGAAGAAGGATTTCCCCAGCCACAGTTTCTACGTGGTGGTTGTGGTGAAGACAGAAGACCAAGCTTGTGGCGGGCCGCTGCATTACTACCCCTTTTCCAAAGGTACAGAGGTGGGAGTTCAGGGATGGAGTGGGGGCTTCAACAGAGGCATGCCTATGTTTTGGGGTTTTGCCTGCCACTAGGGGGCCACCATGGCAGAATCCCAAAGAGACAGCGACTGGGTGGGGTGTTCTGTGAGTCAGGCATGTTTCTATATCACTTTTTATTGTAATTTGCTCTGGGAGACTTCTGTTGCCAAATAAACACTTTGCATGCAAATACAATTAAACAATACCATGAAGTGATTTGGAAGAAAGTGCTAAGGTGAGCTAACAATAGATCCTTTGAAAACTACTAGAGAATTATTTTTATTTTTGAGAGGGAGGAATAGAGATCTTACGTTGTACATATGCAGCAAATTATCTGTGCATTGACCCCCGCCCACAAACTCAAGCCTCTTCCCCCTTCCCTTGGACTAGGAGGCATCAAGCTGCAGGGCTGTGCGAAGAGCCCTTTCAGGGATCCGTATATAACCCTCTTTTAATAAACCTGTTACATCGCCAGCCCCTATGTAGACAATGAATCACAGTGCAGTATGGTCAGAGGAAAGGGAGTCCCATGCTGACTCGAAAGGGTAAAATAGTGGGTAGTCTGGTTGTAGAAACGACCAAGAGAAAGTATTGCATCGTGCCTGCTGAAGAGATCCATCCATCCTGCCTGCAGAAAATGACTGTGGACTGTGCTGCTTTCTTGCTTGGCTAACCCTGGTATTTTGTCCATTCAGACGAACCTGTTGACCAAGGCAACCGCCAGAAGACCCTGGACGTGGTGGTATCGCCAGCAGTCACTTGTAAGTAGCTGGGTGTCAGCTGCATTTGAATGGGCGAGGGACGCAGGGAACAGCCCTGATTGGAGACACTAGGTTCCACCTCTTACCCTGGCTGGGGTTTTGAACCGCTGCCACTCAACTTTGAAGGGCTGCTGCAAAGAGCATGGAGCATATCTGTTTTCTGTTGATCCGCTGGTTAGGACCCCCCTCCCAACTGGTGGCTTCAGATCACCCACAAAAGGATTTAGTCTAAACGTTAGGGAGAATTTCCTGATGCCTCAAAAGGTAGTGGACTCTTGAGCATAGGCTGGGTGGCCACTTCCCTTCCTCCTCCTCCTCCTCCTCTCATGGATGCTGTCGGCAGTGGGTTCTCTGCATCAGCAACAGAGGGTTGAGCTGGATGCCCTTTGAGGTCTGCTCCAGCTCTGCGATTCTGTGTAGGCCCCTCATTTACTGAAGGGGCAGGAATTTTGCATGGGAGTGACTTAATTCCTGCACCAGACATTTTCACTGGGCTATTTTCCATAAGATGGAGGTAAGCAGCAGAGAAAGGAAGAGAGCCTAGGTGACTTAAGCAGGCATCCCACCTGTGCTTGGAAACAGGACTTAAGTTGTCAGCTCCAGCAGCAACTGCTGCACATCTACAAGGTCTTCCTCTTTCCCCCTTCCTGCAGCACAGGCCTATGTGAGCGGGATGGTGTTCTGCCTTGGGGTTTTCCTCTCCTTCTACGTCCTGACGGTCCTCATTGCCTGCTGGGAGAACTGGAGGTGAGTCCTACCTTTGCACCCATAGGTGGTGTGGCTCTCTCCTTCCTTTGCTTACCATTGCAGGAGGCCGGTGTTCCTGCCATGCAGGTGGTCACCATCATGACTGTCCATCAGCCTGGGATACGGGTCCTTGTTACCATCTGCCTTCCTAAGGTGTCCCAGAATTCAGTGTGCGGCTTGGCTGGCTTGCAAGCCACTGGAAGAATAAATTTCCCTGCTTTCTATTTGTCTGGATTGACATGTGGCGGGGCACTCCTGCTTTGCAGCGGTGGTGTGAGCTGAAATAGCCCTCCCTCCCCAACGGTACAGGTTTCCTGTGACTCCAGGCTGATAGTCCTTTGTACCTCCTGAAATCACCTCCTTTGGGGCAGAACTCTCCACAATAGTCCTGTGGAGCCCCTCCTCCAGAGGGACAAAGGAACCATCCAGCCCACACCTACCAGAGCCTCCCCCCTACTCCCTTCCATGGGCTTTTTGGGGGGGGGTGGAGAGTCTTTTTCTCTGTGGATGAGGCAGCTATCTGAGGCACTCTTCATTACTTTATAGGCAACAGAAGAAGAAAAGCAACTGGGACTGTTGGCTGCCATAGAAACACCCAGTAATGAAACTGGTAGGTGAGGTCTTGTGGACTAGGAGCCAGGTGGTTCTTGCTCCATGCCGTAATGCTACAATTTCTGCGTGTGACACCATTTGTGTCCGCCTGTGCAGTTGCCTGCGGATGTACTTTCACTCAGCATCAACATGTACAGTGGTACCTCTGGATGTGAACGGGATCCATTCCGGAGCCCTGTTTGCATCATGAGCAGTCCGTATCATGAAGCGTGCGTCTGCGCATGTGTGCGACATGATTTGGCGCTTCTGCGCATGCACGTAACGTCATTTGATGTGTCTGCGCATGTGCGAACTGCCGAACCCGGAAGTAACCCGTTCCGGTACTTCCAGGTTCGGCACGTTTGTAACCCGTGACGAACACAACACGCAGCGTTCGTAACACGAGGTATGACTGTAATACCATCTCTGTTAATTAATAGCCTTACACATGCTCATGCCTCACGGCAATACAACATACAATAAAAACAACAAAAGCACCCCCCCCAAAAAGGCAGCAGATAACTTTAAAAACAAAGTAAAGTAGACACTCATGCCAGAGATATCTTTATCTAGCTGGGAAAGCCTGTCAGAACAATAAGGTTTATTGAAAGTGCTGTTAGCTGGTGACTGTCATATCTCAACAGGGATTCGACTGAACAGGGGCAGCCACACAAATGCCCTGCTCTGAGCTAGTGAGTAAGGGGCTTCTGGTCTTTCTGGGTCCCCTGTAGAGCTTTTGATGGATCAAAGATCTTTGAGCAAGGGGATAGGCAATGGTGATGGTGAGTGGGATGTTTAGGGAAGGGGGATGTCAGAAGCAACAAGGGGAGGACACTGGAGCCATGGGCAAAACCACTGGTTCCAAAACTGCCTGCAAAATCAATGAGATCTAGTACCCATTTTCCCCTCAAAAAAGCAGGGGAGAACTGAGTTGCTATGGAAGTCCAAGCTTGGTCACAAGACTCAAGTTCCACTCAGCATTCCACATTTGTGCAATTTCAGTTGTCTAAATCTTCAGCCTTGGGTCCCCAGATATTGTTGCTCTACAACTCCTAAATCGGCTCATCCGATTGCTATGGATGATGGGAGTTGTAGTCCAGCAACGTCTGACAACCCAGGGTTGAAGAAGGCCAGCCTAAACGCCGTGGACTACTTCAACATTTGGATGGGAGCCCTTCTTTCCTGACACTTCCAGCTCTTTCACAGCATGGGGAATCTGCATTGGCCAGAGTCAGCTCAGGCTTTTCGGGGGGCACCTGCTGTGGCTTGGGGGGGCAGTTGTGGTGTAACACCCCTTGGCAATTAAATAACTCTGTCTCTTTCCCCCTTTTTTCTCTTGCTTCCCTTCCTCCTTTTTCTGGGGCATCTCATGCTCAGCTTCTCTCCTTGGTAAGCACCAAAAACCTCCTCTTTCTCTTAACTTCCAAGCAAAGGATTCTCCCTCAGCTTTTTTGTTTCCTTTGCCTTAAGGGGGATGTCAGGTCCAGATGGGCTCTGAGGTTCTTCCCTAGACAGGAACCTCCGGAGCCATGGACCGGGGCTGCTTCTGGTTTATACCTCTTTGAAGAGACCTCCGTGATTGGGCAGTGAAATAAAAAATGGGTGACCTGTTCACACTGCCTCCTCTTCCCCAAACCTTTCCCTGATTCAAGACTGAGCCAAGGAGGAGTTGGCACCTTCACCTGCCCACTGCACCTGCTCTGCTCCTGCCCACCCCCATTCCCCGCGGTCACTGTCTGCTGATGGTTTGTTGCAGGGCATCCCCACATCACCCCAGACTCCTTCCTGGGGCGCCAGCCTTACAACGGCTACAGTTATGGTTCCTTTGGTGAGTCCCGGGTGCAGATGGTGCCTCCCCCCTGAAGCCCCTCACTCCACCTGTGCCGCAGGTATAGATACCAGGCCTGGCCTGTTTGTCCAGGAAACCCGGTGGTGCAAATGAGCAAGACACTTCAAGGGGATGTGGGGGTGGGGAGGGAATTGCCGCCACCACCTCTCTTGTGATCACCTGACAGGTCTGAGCCTTGCTGCGCCTTCACTCCATTTTGACCCTGCCCTGCCTTCCCAATTGCTGTTGCAGACAACGGTTCTACGGCCAGCACAGAAAATGTCACCGACAGCCTGCTGTCCACAGAAGCATCCTACAGTTACACAGGTGAGCTGCTTACCTGGACGGGTGGGAGTCTGGGGGGATGCAGAGACTAGATTCCTTCTCTCAAGTGCCTGGGTTTTGCATGCTTGCATGGTGGGAGGCAGCCGGGTACCCCAAGAAGGTGGGCACATAGGTACAAATTATTGTGTGCCCACCTTCTTGGGGTGGGCACATAGGGTGAGCGGGCTGCTGGGCCTCGTGGATCTTCGGGCCTTGCGAACCGCTTTGGGCGAAAGTTCCTGGCTTGTCGGTTGTTGTTGGTATTTCTGTGGGGGTCCTGAGAGCTAACTCCTCTGTGTAACTCTTTCCTTTCCTTTCAAGGGCAGGATACCTGTCAGCACCGCCAGAGACACTGGGCCATTGCAATGGGTAGATGCTGGCAGAGAGAGAAATTGCCAATCATTTCACAATCAGGCATGGCATTCCTGGCACCAGACTTCCTCGCCCCACTTCCTTGAGCAGGAAGGGGGAGAGGGCATTTTGGCCAGGCACCTCTGCTACGTTCTTTCAGTGTTATTTCAAAATCAATTTCTTGTCCCTGACAACTGGCAAGAGAAATGTGGCTGGTGAAATCTCAAACATGGAGCTCCATTTAAAACATGGATAATAAGTAATGGGGCTACACCCTGCCTAAGCCCCACCCCTGACAATACAAATCCTAGCAGTGGCTGCTTGGTGGTGCAAGGAGCACAATCCAGGCTGAGTCTTGCTGGGCAGCCAGAAGGTCAAGCTTTGCTCTCCTCTGGCCTCCCTGGGGAGCAGAGGTGCAGGCAGACTCACATGCAGGATTCAGGTTGCTTTGCAGCTTCTCCTGCACCAGCTTGGAGATAAAAAAATATATACTTACAAAAAATGAAGCACGGAACATGCAGTCAGCTGGCAAAGATGCTCCCTGGAACCAGGAATGTGATGCAAAGGCACAAACCCCAGCCCCCTCCCCAGTGCTCTGTCTTGAGCTGCCTGTGGCTTTCTGAGGGGCTGCAATAGCGGGGGAGAGGGGTCATGCGCTCTCCGCCATCCAGCAACACGGGATTGGGATTCCTGTGGTTTCCTCTTAAGCTTTGTGGGCTAATTTGGTTCCTTTGCAACCTACGCCTGCACTTGTCCTGCTAAGGTTGAGGCCACTCACCCTCAGAAAGCTCACAGCGGAGGGGTGGGTTAATCTGCATGATTCCAACTCCCACACCAGGAAATTGCATGGATCAGGTGCATCCAGGACAGGTGATTGCTGCTCCTGGGGAGGGAGAAGGGGCCAAGCTCGTCATGGGGGAGGGAGAAGCGGGTGGCAGGGCACAGCATGTTGAGGGTCTTTCCTGACATTCCTTGGCCTACATTGGGCAAGGCGGCTTCTTGGCCCTGTAGCTGCCCAGGTGTCTGAAGACCCCCTACACTGAGCTGTCTGCTCTGCAGAAAATGAGGCAGCCAGGAGGTCCGTTACATCACTTTCAATGGCCCACGGCTGATCTGACCTGTTGCCTTTTGGCCGTGAAGGCTGCCAGATGCCTCCCCGAAACTAAATTGTGTTGGGCTGAATCCCCCCCCCCTACACACACACCTGGGGTTGGGGTGTGTGTGTGTGCCTGGCAGACCAGCTGGCCATGCGTGTCTGTGCCTTGTCAGTCATGCTGCCTCCTCTCTGCCCACAGATCGCTCCCTCGAGAACATGGTGGGGCGCCCACGGCTCGACTCGCTCAGCTCCGTGGAGGAAGACGACTACGACACGCTGGCCGACATTGACTCGGACAAGAACGTCATCCGCACCAAGGTGCCTTGCGCTGGGGAGCAGGGAGGCATGGGAGCCCAGAGTCTTCCTCTGCCATCGCCAGCCAGTCCTGCGTGCCTGCCAGTGCTGTTTGCCAGCGGTGGACCTGCCCTGTGTGTTGAGGGCTGGAAGTGATGCTTCCCTTGCTTGCCGTTTAGAATAAGCCAGAAGGCCACAGGCTGTGGCGAGGGAAGGAGGAGACACAGGAGGAAGTGGGGCAGAGTGAGCTGTACGTGGCCTGGCTTGCTTGCGACACCCAGAACGATCTGCAGGTGGCTCTTGATTTCTAAGGCTCTCTTGGGCTTTACCTGCAGGATGCGTTGGGCTGGGGGAAAAGGATCAGACGAGATGAGCAGGGGTAAAAGCAGTCTCTCGGTCTGGAAATGCCGACCTTCCTTGTAGCTTCACAGGTTATCTTTCTATGGGGGGAGGAAGTGGCCGCTCCCAAGGAGACCCACAGTTCACCCCGCTCCTTGCATCTTCTCATTGCAGCAATACCTGTATGTGGCGGATCTGGCCCGCAAGGACAAGCGGGTGCTGCGGAAGAAATACCAGATCTACTTCTGGTGAGAGAGGAGAAGGATATGGGGGGGTGGCTGTGCCCGTGCCCCACCTGTACTGGGGGCTAGCTCTCCCTTCTAGCCATCAGTTCTGGGTAAATGGGGCAGCCTGGCATGGTGGCTGAGTGGACCTGCATGGCCACTCCGGAATGCCCCCAGTGGGTCAACAGAGAGCCCACCTAATGCTTCATGGTGGAAATGAATCTGAGGTGTAGGACGCACATATGCCCCCTTACCTCTGGTGTCTCCTACAGGAATATAGCCACCATCGCTGTCTTCTACGCTCTGCCCGTCATCCAGCTGGTCATCACCTATCAACCGTAAGTGGGGACTTTCCTGGGCTTCTTTCCATGTGCCTGATTCCCGCCTGGCCACCTTGGTGCTGTTGTCCCCAAAAGCCTGGTCTACCCATTTGCCCTCCTCTGGGCTGGAGAGGTTGGCTTTTGCCCCAGCCCAGCTCTGAGCACCTAGTGCCTTCTCTGTGTCGGTGTGAGCCAGTTTCCCCGGATCTGAGCTCTGCTAAAAGGGGCGGTGGACTGTCAAGCCAGCCCTCGCAGTTGGCTCCTCTGCAGTGCTTACCTCCCTTTCTCGTTGGCAGGTGGTGAACGTCACCCGGGAACCAAGACATTTGCTACTATAACTTCCTGTGCGCCCACCCGCTGGGCAATCTCAGGTAGGACCAAAGGTCGTGCAGCATCCTCTTCCCTGGGTCAGGGACTTCACCATGCCTGATGCAGAACCTTCCTGCCTTGCTTTCCTCTCCCCAGCGCCTTCAACAACATCCTCAGCAACATGGGCTACATCCTGCTGGGGCTGCTCTTCCTGCTCATCATCCTGCAGCGCGAGATCAACTACAACCGGGCACTGATGCGCAACGACCTGCAAGCTGTGGTGAGTCACGATGGGAGGATCCAGAGGGTGGTATCAGTCCCCCGGAGCCTCGACACCAGGCGCTGCACCCTCATTTGCCTCTGTTCTTCCTATCCCAGATCCCTAGTCTTAGAGGTACAGTGAGGGGGGAAAGTATTTGATCCCCTGCTTGCCTGTTTGCCCTCTGACAAAGAAATGACCAGTCCCTAATTTTAATGGTAGGTTTATTGTAGCTGTGAGAGACAGAATAACAACAGGAAAAACCCCCAGAACCCCCAACTCTGTTGCCAACCCTCTTTGGCTTGCATGCATATGCAGTCACCAGCGTGAATGACAGACAAGTGCAAATATAATATAAGGGAGATAATAAATGTATCAGCTCCTGTTCAAAATGCAGCATTTCCCCACCAATTAAATCCTATAGAAATATAACAGCGTAGTGCGGGTCACAGCAAAATATTATTTCTATCTTTTCATAGCCTCACCTGTAGTTTCATAAATCATTTTATGTGTCAATACGAATGGGAGTTGTTAATGTTGCAGTTGTTGTATAAGGGATTGTTACTTTGACCTGAGTATAAGTGAAATTATTAAGATTTTGGTACACAGAAATAAAGTAAATAACCAAACCATCAATTCGAACACACGGGCAGCTACCTAAATTATATAATTTGGTATCTGCATGATTGGCATTAGTAATTTTATTATAATGAGGCTATTACTGGATTGTAATTGAAAACTAATAAAAATTATTATCAAAAAATAAAATAAAAATTGAGGGTCACAGCAGCAGTAAAAATAAATCAGATCAACGAATCATAGCTAGCCGTACTAAAAAGGTGTGCTTTATGAACTTTAGCCTACACCAAACATGTTGTGGGAGTACAGCTCCCATCAGCCCCAGACAGCATGGTCATATGATACGGGGGCTGATGGGAGTTGTAGTCCCAACATCATCTAGAAGGGAAACAGGTTAGTGAAGGCTGGTAGACTCTCTCCATCTCTCCAGGCACACAAACACGCAAAAACTTGGGGGAAGTACGTTCCCTTCCTTTCCCCTTGGCTTGCTGTAGTTGTGCAGAGAGTTCTGCTCTACTCGCCACCACTTCCCAGCCCCTTTTTTCTCCCCGGTAGACGGGGGCAACAGTCGACTGTGACCCAGGGAGACCCATGGGAGCAGAAAGGGCTGCAGCTGAGTGCCAGCTTGCAGGTGGGCGATGCAAAGCAGAAGCCACCGCCCAGCTTCTCTCTGAAACAGGGGCACCCTCTGCTCCCTTCTCTTTTCCTAGGAATGTGGCATCCCTAAGCACTTTGGCCTCTTCTACGCCATGGGCACTGCCCTCATGATGGAGGGGCTGCTCAGCGCCTGCTACCACGTCTGCCCCAACTACACAAACTTCCAGTTTGGTGAGTGTCGCCTGCGAAGTGGGGCAGGACCGGAGGGGAGGGGCTGCCTGCACCCGGCAGATCAGGCACCCCCAACGTGGTGCCCTCCATCCTGCTTCCAGCTGCAGCTCATAACAGGCCCAGCCAGCATGGCCACGGCAGCTGGAGGGCACCAGGTTGGGAAAGCCTGGGCTTCACAGTCCAGAGGAGCCCTGCAGAAGAACGTGCAGCAGGTGCCCTGCCTTGTACGACTGGGGGAAATGTGTGCAAATAATGATATTAGGGGCAGCCCCTCTGCCCATGTGCCAAGTGCACTTTGCTTGCCCTGAATAGCCACCTGCTGCTGGTCTCTTGCTTGCAGACACCTCTTTCATGTACATGATCGCCGGCCTCTGCATGCTGAAGCTGTACCAGAAGCGGCACCCCGGATATCAATGCCAGCGCTTACAGCGCCTATGCCTGCCTGGCCATTGTCATCTTCTTCTCGGTCGTTGGGTGGTGAGTGGCGATAGGAAGCCTCCGGAGCTCCACGCGGGAAAGAGGGAGGCAGCCCTGAGATGGGACAGTGGCCTTCCCAACCCCCGGGGGCTGGTGTCCTGTTGGCCCGCGTGGGTCTTTTCATTCTTCCTTTTCATGGGTTTTTGCAAACGGCGTTGTCCCTCTCCGGTGTCGCTCAAATTCCTCGGTGGCCTTGGCCAAACGTTTCAGATTTGTTTTAAAAACAGCGAACCGCGGGAGGAAAGCCTTTCTGGTGATTATTACGCTTGAGTAGTACAAATCGGGGGATTTGTACCAATCCACCCTTCAGGAAAGGACGTTGCAGAAGCCACTTTCTGCTCTTCTTCCACCCCAATTTCCTCTTAGAATAGTGGGGCAACCCCAGCATCCATTGAAAGGAGGTAGGAGGCAGAAAGGAGACTTCCTGCCTTGCCTTCTCAACCCACTCACTCCCCCAGCCTTAAACTCAGTATCATGGCCCCTGCAAATGGCGTGATGCGCCCCTTTCTCCCTGCTCTCCCAGGTCTTCGGGAAGGGCAACACGGCTTTCTGGATCGTCTTCTCCATCATCCACATCCTCTCCACTCTGCTGCTGAGCACCCAGCTCTACTACATGGGCCGCTGGAAACTGGGTGAGTTTTGCCAGCCCCTTTTAAAAAATAATAATATTTTTTATTAAATTTTCTGTTTCACAATTTCAAATAAATATTTTACAAACTTTAAAATATCCAGTGACTTCCCTTCTTCTTTTTCCATGGTTCATTTACACATCCTATATCCCTGCATATTTTAGTATAACCATTCAAATCAATTTTCTACTTTTACATCCATCGATAATTCTTTACTCTGTTGAACTTATCTTAATGCTGCCAGCGTTTTCAGCTGTATGCAGTTACTTTCCATATACTCAATAAATGTTTTCCAATCTTATTTAAAAGCATGTTCTTGTCTTATTCAATATGTTAAATCTGCAAGTTGTGTGTATTCTGCCAACTTAAGTTCCCAAGCCTCTTTAGTTGGGACCTCGCTCACTTTCCATTTTGGGGGCTAACAAAACACGGGCGTAAGAAAGAATAAGAAATCAAGATAGCAAACTTTTTATAAAAGAATGGAAACGGTTTATTGAATATTTGCAGACAAATTGCAAACAGATAAAAACATTGGCAGGATTATTGTAATAACCTGCAGTTATATATTTAAAGTAGATAATTTAATGAGTAAATTAAATGAATTTGGATATGCAGAAGGTATTAAAAAATAAATTTAAGGAGCCGCAGAAGGAGGGGGAAGGAAGTCACATTTTGAAATGTTAAAATGATTGTAAAAGTAATGAAATGTATAAACTTGAAAAGTATAAATAAAAACTTAAAAACAAAACAAAACAGGCATACATAAATAACATTTTCTGACAGCTCGGAATTTCGTTCTGGGTTATCCCCAGAAAAAAGGACTCTGGTTTTTTGGGGGAAAGCCCTTCTTGCCTCTCAGCACGCTCTGGAAGTGCCTGAGGAGCACATGCATCGAGGAACCCAGCGCTGAAGTGGTTGCCGTCTCAGGTCATCCATTTGGCATCCCCAGGGAACAGCCTCTGGCCTCTGCTGAGAATTGCCAGGCAGGCAGATTTCCCCAGCCAGCACCCTCTGTTCTGTGCATCTTCCCTCCCCAGATGCATCTTCTCTGAGGACTGGCACAATGCAGAGGGCGCAGGCCTCTTGGGGAGTCTCTTGTGCACAGACCCTTTGCACAGGGAGCCAACAGAGGCATGACTTGGGGATCAGGGTGACCTTGAATTGCAGGAAGAAGAGGCTAAGGATTTGGTAGTGCAGGGATGGAGGCAATCTGGAGGCCAGACTGACCAAGGAGGGCGCATGAGAGAAAACTCGTGGCTGATTATGTAAACATGTCCTCTGCTTGCTTCCCAGGACCGTCCTCCTGTCCCCTCCGAGTCAGCCCACAGGGCAGGGTACATTCCTGGGTCCACATAGCTTTAGCATGTCTCTCTCTCTCCACAGACTCTGGGATCCCGCGCAGGATCTTGCACGTGCTTTACACGGACTGCGTCCGCCAGTGCAGCGGGCCCATGTATGTGGTGAGTAAGGCTGGATCTATACTGATAAAAAAAAACCAACGCTATAAAATCTCTCAGTGCAAAATCCCATTGGCGGCGGATCACTGCTCTACAGTGCCACCTGATGTCAGATGTTTGTAATGCAGTTGTAAAAATATAATTGAGGCGTGTAGCTGAGTCCTAAATGTGTCTGGGTCTCTCCTGGAAGGATTGCGGGGGCTGTATGGAAACTCCCCCTCCCTCTCACTGGGCCAGGGCCCCTGTGGGTGCTTGGCTGGCCTCTGTTGCGGACACTAGGCCCCATTGCCTCCCTCTCTTTTCCTCCACAGGATCGAATGGTGCTGCTGGTGATGGGCAACGTCATCAACTGGTCTCTGTAAGTCAGGGCTGGTGGGCAGGGCAGGAGCAAACCTGGGCAGAGAGGATTGCCAGCCAGTCAAGGGGCAGGAGGGGTGTGTGTGTCTATTTACATCAGATTAGGCAAGAGACACAGGGCCTTCTCTTTGGTGATGCTGTGGGAGACGGGCTCCCTCTGCCCTTTCTAAAGGGAGGTTAGCAAATATGTATTTTTTTTAGAAAAAGATTCAGCTCGCTTTTAACGCGTGGCCTGCTGCCATTATGGGATTTGTGTTTTCCTTTCTTCGGGCTGCTCCTAGTCTCTGAATGTTTCGTGTGAACAGCTCCTGCTTTATTCAGGTTTTAGGTGTGCCGTTTTCATGGTGTGTGTGTGTGTTTTTTTTAATTGAATTTGCACTTACACATGGTGGGACAGAAAGGCAGAACAGCAACAAGAGTGACACATTAGCATAACAACAATGGCAGGAGTGGTCCATGGGGAGTCACCCTCCCGCTTGACGACCCCCTTTCCCCCACAGGGCTGCTTACGGCCTCATCATGCGGCCCAACGACTTCGCCTCCTACCTTCTGGCCATTGGCATCTGCAATCTCCTCCTCTACTTCGCCTTCTACATTATCATGAAGGTGCTGCACGTGACCCGACTTGGCTCTTGGGGGTGGCCGGGGCCAGCTTCTCTCTGGGCAGAATATAAATTGCATAAATAATAATAATGAGGGGGTGGGGGTTCCCATTCAGAGGCACCAGCTCGCGAGGGCAATTGTGGGTGGAGTTGTGTGCGTGATGAAAGGATTCTGGACGTATCCAGTATCAGTCCCCAGCGTGGGGCTACTTCAGCCTTCCTTCCCGTCCATGACAGCCGCCGGCCACTGAAGTGTGCCAAGGTCAGCTCCATGCTTGGCTTTCTTTGCCCCCTGATTTTTTGGGGGGACATTGGGGGGTCCGCCCAAAAATATTGTATGTGGGCCAAAAGGTTTTGACCTGCATGAGTTGGCACCCCTGCTCCCATTCATTATGGTGGGGTAGATTCCTGCTGGATTGGGGCCCCTCTGTGCTCCCTTTGTCTGTGAATTCAGTACATCCACAATAGCGACCAAGAAAGTTGGGATTTCCTCCTCCCTCCATCAACTTTTGCTTCTGATCAGCTTTCCTTGGCCTGCAGCTCCGGAGTGGGGAACGCCTCAAGCTGATCCCCCTGCTCTGCATCGTTTGCACTTCCGTCGTCTGGGGCTTTGCCCTCTTCTTCTTCTTCCAGGGGCTGAGCACCTGGCAGGTGAGCTGTTACCCCACCCCACCCAGGTCACGCACAGGCTTGTCCAGAACTACCCACGGCAAAGCAGGACACCCCCCCACCCCCCCAGCCCAGTTTGAGTAGCAAGCTGAAGAAGCTGCACTTATAAAAGGCTTTAGAATAGCTCTCATGCAGAAGATCCAGCCCTGCCCTGCATCGCTGTTGGGTTAGGACAGCCTTAGCTTTCACCGTGGCTCCCTCCGTACCTTTTGGGACCACAACTTCCATCAGTCCCAGGCAGCGGCCTGGCAGTTGCATCCCCAGACCTCTGGAGGGCGCCAGTTACGGGCAGACTGGGTTAGAGCTTGTTGGGTGGGGGCAGCTGAATCCAGCGCAGGCTGCACAGACCGCCTGCCTCCTGCCAAGCGTCACAGGCTGCCTTGTTGCTGATCCTCTGCAGAAAACGCCGGCCGAGTCCCGCGAGCATAACCGGGACTGCATCCTGCTCGACTTCTTTGACGACCACGACGTCTGGCACTTCCTCTCGTCCATTGCCATGTTCGGCTCCTTCCTGGTAGGTAGCGTGGGCCCGGCCGGCCTGGCAAGGGGTGGGGAAATAGCAGCACCCAAACGGTGGTCCCCGATGCCGGCTGCGCCGAAAGGGCCAGCAAATACTGGCGAACAGGGAAGAAGCTGGAGGGAGGTTCGCTGAGGCGGTGGGGTCCCCGCGGGCCGGGGCGAAAGCAGCACCCTGCACCCACGTTCTCCCCCTTGCACGACAGCACAAAGCTACCTGCATTTCTGGGGAAGGAGAGGGTGGGCTTTAAACCACCACCCACCTCCCTAGCCTGACCCTCCCTCCCTCCCTCCCTTCCTTCCTCTTGTTGTAGGTATTACTGACTCTGGATGATGACCTTGATTGTGTCCAGCGTGACAAGATCTATGTCTTCTAGAGGCTGGGTCCCTGCCAGGATTCCCCAGCGAGTGGGGAACAAGGCCTCTCCTGCCTGCTGGCTTGGGACAGGCCTTGCAAAGGCATCTGGCTGGAGCCAGGATTTGCAACAGGCTTTCCTACCCGTTCAAATGCATCGTGAAGATGTCACCTTCGGCAGAGCCTGCGGGAGCAACCTAGGCTGACGGTGGGGGGGGGGGCACACCCTCTTTCAGTATTTGAGTCTTCGCAGTGCTGGATGCCCCGGGCAACTTTGGGCAATTTTGAATGTTGCCTGTCTTGCATTTCCAAGAGCTCTGGATGCCAGGCAGGCTCTGGCTGGGTCGCTTGGTCCCGCTGCTGCGCCAGGTTTTCAAGGGTACCGACACCTCGCTGGCTGCCAGCCTCTGAGGGTTGGCCTATGTGCCCACCTACTCCCCTGGGCATGGCCTGGGTCAATAGGGAAATGATAGTTTCCCCCCTGCCGCTGCCTCCTCCTCCTTGTTAAAGGGGTGGGGGCTTGTTGTTAGGGGCCAAACTGGGGTCTTGCACTTCCAGCACGGGGCTCAGGAGTGGGCCTGGCAGCAGCTCCTAGGTAAGGAGGCTGTCAGGAGCCTGCCTGCCTTGGGGGCCCTCGGCCTGGGAGTTCTGCATCCGCCCACCGCCTCACGCACATTTCTGTCAACCCTGAGTTAAGCACATCTTCCCCCCTGCAGCCGAGGCCACGTTGCCTCCTCTCTCCGGACAAAGACTTCGGACCTCCATGACGCTGCCACAACCGGTGTGATCTTCCTTCCAAGCGTGGCCTTTCGGGGGGGAGGGTGTTGCGCTCAGTGGGGCCCCTCTTGCCAACTAGATGCCACTGCCCTTGCTCTGGGCAACTGCCATGCCCAGGAGGAAGGGGGCGCCGTTTTCTCTCTGTTCTTAAAGCACACGCGGCATTGGGGAGGGGCTCCCTTCAGTGCCTAACTAAATTAGGGTGGCAGGTTGGGCTCTGTCTCCTTGTCTCCCCTTCCGCCTGCCACCGGGCGGGCCTTGGCAGCTGCATCGCCCCCTGACGGTTTACACTGCACTGCCTGAAGATGTTCGCTCCTTTTTACTCTTTGTTTTCTGCTCAGACCTAGAATCCGATCCAGGAGGCCTCTCTCCTCTCATTGTTCCGTACAAGCTGCCCAAAGTAGCCGTTCTAATAACAGTTATGGGTGGCCGCTCCGGGCTGCAAGCCAAAGGGCTCCTTCAGTGGCTGGGGGGAGGCCCCCACCCACTGCACTACTGGGGGAAGAGCCTTCCCCCCCCAAAAAAAATGATTAACAATGAGAAGGGCCTCCTACATTCGTCCATTCCTGGTTATTGATTGTGAGTTTGTTTGTTTTTTAACCATTATTCGAGTAAGACGTTGCAGAACAAAACTACCGTTTGCATTTCTTACGGATTCTGCTGCCAAATGCAAAGAAATAAACAAAAGCCTTGCTTTGCCCTTTTGTGTGGTTCTTCCTCCTCTGGGGGGCGGGCAATGCTGCCTTGCTTTGGAGGGGTGTGGGTACTGCCTCTCCTCTTCACCCTCCCCATCAAAAATCCCTTTTGGCTAATCTCTTAGTGGCATTGAGTGAGGCAGCGCAGTTCCCAGGCTTCCCACCCCCACCCCACCCCGTCCCCCTCTAATATCCCTCTTCACTAGGGAGAAAGGTTCTCCTCTTCACTGAGCAGGGAATCCTTTCCTTCGGGGATTTAGGGCACCGTACACTCTTTCAGCCCAGCTCATAGGTGCTTGTGACAATTGCTCTGTGGGTTGGGAAAGCAGGAGATGTGAGCCTCTTGGGCGGAAAACAGAGCGGAAAATGAAGGTGTTTGGGCAATTGGGCACAAAAAAACGCTGGTGCCACGTAGCCTCACTAAAACAATGTGAATTGGGTGCCATTCTTTCCTTTCGCAGGGCTTTCAATTGGACTAAGGTGCACTGGAATTTGCATCAAGAGAGTGCCTCTGGGCAGCTTTTAATAGGAAGCAAAATAAGAGCCAATCTTAGTGTGAGGATGAATGCCTTCATTGGTGCCACGCACACCATTTGCAATTTGCATTTTTTTAAAATGTGCACATTAAATGCAAAGGCCTGTTTAATGGCCTTCCTCGTGTTGGCCTCGACTGAGCGTTCCCCTTTCCTGCTCCAGGTGCAGACCCCTGATCCACCCACCCCCAAAGAGGGGGCACAGCCAAGTGGGACATTTGTTCACAACTGGAAACGTCTAACCAGGATTGCCTGCTTGCCACCACCTCATTCAATCTTGGGGGTCAGGGTGGGGAAAGTGAAAGGAAACTCCAGAAAGATGCAGGTTTGCTTTATTAGGTGGACATCAAAATCTCTCTTTTGTCTTGAGAATTTTTCATACATGGCATGCAAAAAAATTACAGGCAGCTTCTCTGCCTGCAGCATTCCTCCTTTGCTTCCCCCTTTCCCCCTAGGCCTTCTGCCCCTTTAAAGTGTTCCCCCACCCCCACTGCAATGACGTGGGCAAGGTGCTGTGTGGAGTAGCCAGGAACCCCTTCAGGGCCTCTGCACAGTCTAGGCTGCACCAGCTGGATCCTTGGGGGCTGCCTTGAGCCTCTGCCCCCCATGCACTTCAGCCTTCCTGTGGCACCAATGCCAGGAGGCCCCTGACAGCCCCCACCAGTTCACTGAGCTCCTCCTCTTTGGCCAGCCCGTGCTCCCCTCCTTTCAGCAGCATGATGTGGACATTGGCACTCTGCAGCCGCTCTGCCACCTCCAGCGCTCGCTGCCAGGGCACGGTCTCGTCCCTCAAGCCGTGCAGCAGGCGGACTGGGCAGGACACGCCAATGGATGGGCGCTCCAGCAGGCCATGCTGCTCTGCCTCCTCAAAGAAGCCCCATTGCATGAGCAAGGGTTCCTTGCCGGTCCTAGGGAAGGCATAGAAGCCATTCTGCTGGGCTTGACTCCTCACCTGGGCAAGAGGGCAGAAAGGGCACAGTCAAAACAGGGTGGAGCAGGGGCCACGGTGGCCTCACCCACCCCAGGGCTGAACCTAGCCCCAATCTGGATGGCAGCAGAGCCCCAAATTTGCCACATGGTCCTTCCATGAGAAGCATGCCCTTTTGGGGGGCGGATACCAGGCAACCCAATTCCCACCCCCCTTGCTGTTTATTTACCATATTACTTGAATGTAATGCGCACCTTTTTTTGCCAAACCACTCTGCGAAAATTAACAGTGCACATTAAATGGCGCCATCCAATGCTTTTTTGGTTCCGAGGTTTTTGAAATTGAGGTGTGCATTAGATTCGATGGCGCATTAGATTCGCATCAATACGGTATCTGCCAAACATCTTTCCCTCTCCCAAATGATCCCAGGGTGGCACCAAAGAGGGTGCCCACCTCTTTGGCTAAGAGCTGCTGCTCACCTCTGCGGGGAGCCCCCTGGCTTGAGCAATGAAGTGATCGACGCCAATCCCTGTGGCAACTAGCCCAGCAACCCTGTCTGGGCGCTCCAGGGCCACCAGCAGCATCAGCCAGCCCCCCATGCTGGCCCCCACCAGGATCTGGAAGAGGAGGAAGAGGTGTTTGCCCTCTGCCGCTATCTGGGATGGCAACCCACTCTGGGCAACTCTGCGCTGTACTTCAAAATCAGCTGGTGTTTGTGCCCATCTGTGAGCTGTCTGGGCATCAGCCAGGAAGTTCCAGGAGCCCATCTGGTCTGGCTTCCTGCCCTAAAGGCAGACACCCTGATCCATGGCTCTGCAGGCCCCTGCAGAGCAGAAAGGCCAGGCGAGCTGGAGAAGCAGTATGGGGCAATGGGCGCGGGGTTTGGTCATCCATATTGCTGGCACTAAGGGCAGTGAGGTGGGGACCTGTGCCAGCCAGGGATGGCTTAGTGAATCAGAGGGATGCTTACCTGGGGGCCGCTGGTGAGCTCGTCGAACACAGTCAAGGCGTCTTCCTTCCAGTCCCCCAGGCGGCTCTCTTCAAAGCAGCCATCTGACTCCCCACATCCCCGGTAGTCAAAGCTGGGGTGAGAGGAGACATTTTGAAGACCCTTCCCCCAAAGGGGCACCCACACCCACACCCAGGGCTGCCCCTCCCATTAGGCAGAGTTGAAGCAGCAAGTGGCTTTGTGGAGGACACCTCTTTGTGTGCCTGCCATCCTTTGGCCCAGGAGAGGACACCGCCCTGTCACCAGTGTGGAAGTGAAATTCAGCCGTCATCTTCGACGCATGGGAGGCCATCTTTGCCTCAGGCTGCAAAAGGGCCCTAAGCCCACCCCAGCAACCTCTGGAGAGTCCAAACAGATTCTTGCTTCCCACCTGACGAATGCCCGTCCTGTCTCCCGGCAGAACTGCTCCATCCTCTGACACTTGGGGTTGGCTCTGGTGGTGTGGAAGCCCAGCAGGAAGACGACACCGGGGCTGCAGCCTGGCAGGCGGTGGTAGGCCAGGCGAGGCAGACCTCGGCGCAACAGAAACGACGGTGCCATGTTGGCAGAGCTGTAAGCAAAAACGGGGGTGGGGGTGGGGGGTGAGTTGCTAGATTTTTGTTAGGATCACTTTTGTTGGGTTGGTATATTACAAAACAATACAAAAAAAAGCAACATAAATGCAAAATCCAGCTGTCCCTCCACCCTCCGCAAGAGAATCCACTTCAGATATGGATGCAGACATCATCTCTTGCAAAGGTCCTCAAAGGATGACGTCAGCCAAAGATGTTTACATGAAGTCCATTAAAGTCATTTTTCACTCTATGCATGTTGAAGCTGTGCCTTTCTACTGTGAATAAGTCCTTTTGTCTTAGACTTTGTGCCACTCGAAGTTTATTGGTAAGTTTCTCAAGTGCCAGTTTCCAGACCAATGGCAAATTGGTATAATATGGCCTTCTATATTTATACAGTGGTACCTCTGGTTAAGAACTTAATTTGTCCCAGAGGTCCGTTCTTAACCTGAAATTGTTCTTAACCTGAGGTACCACTTTAGCTAATGGGGCCTCCCGCTGCCACCGCGAGATTTCTGTTCTTATACTGAGGTAAAGTTCTTAACCCGAGGTACTACTTAAGAGTTAGCAGAGTCTGTAACCTGAAGTGTCTGTAACCCGAGGTACCACTGTATATCAATATATACCTATACTCCTTCCATTATTTCCAATACCTAGTTATAATAAGTTTTGCTGCAAATGATAGATACACAACCAGTGGCTTAATGTGCACATTTGCATTTTAAAAAGATTTAGCAAAGCCAATTCCAGGCATTGAACCTAGATCCTATGAGATATTAATACAAGAGTGTGTCTGAGCAAGGACAGAGGGCCTTTCCCTCCAGGCTAAGTGACCACAGTCCACCTCCATCCATGTGTCCTGATTTCAGGTCCTGCTTTAGCCCCAGCTGCTCTTGGCATGAGAATTCCACACTGGGCAATTCCACCAAGGGGCAATCACTGATTGTGGCACTTATCTCCTGCTAATCCTCCTGTGGCACCTCAGAGCCAAGTCCTGCAGGTTTCTGCAAGCTGCTCATCTTCTGAAGGGCAGAGGCTCAGAAAGGGTCTGGCTAAACAGAAGGTTGCAGCATCCTGGTTGCACCTGGGACTCAGCTACACTAGTCAGGAAAAAAACAGCATTTTGAATGCATTATAAACATGCAACACCAGATGGCACTGTATAGCAGAAAACTTTTCTATGCAATTTTACATAGCGTTTTCTTTTGTTATAACAATTTAATTTCTGACTTATTTATAGTGTGTTTTCCCCCCTGTGTGTAGATCCACTCCTGCACTCCAGCAAGGCCAGGAAGACTTTGAGGCAGGTGCTGCCAGGGATTGTTTCCCTGCCCATCTGCTCGTTCAGTAGGTTTCTGCAGCACCAAGAGACACCCTTTCCTTCTGCTGCCGCTACAAGCAGTGTAGTTAGTGAGTGGAGGTGTAAGTCCTGGGTTCAAATGCCACCAGGGCCAGAGAGAGACCCATTGTGTGGCATTAGGCTCTCGCTCAGTCTTCCTTTCAGTCTCGGTTGGCCTTCTGAGCAATGGGTGCACTAAAATGATGCTTACATTTGCCTCGGCCGCCGCTTCATTCACCCACAAAGATACACATGGACTTTCACCCAACACTTGCAGGTAGACTTCGACTCTATTTGCTAGATCACTCCATGCCTGTAGCAGCCAGCCAGGCCCTCCTTCTTCCCAGCCCTAGGGCTCAGTGACGGCCTTCCTTCCCTTGGACTCTTTCCCATTTTACTCTGGCCCTTCTCCCCAAAGTCATCCCACCTGTGCTAAGATGGCACAGCCACTGGGTCACAGGGAGAGATCCAGTCCCTCTTCCTCCATGCTGAAGGCTGCAGATTGGCTACCCCCCCCCTCCAATTTCCACAGCCCCTGCTTGAGTCCTTTAGGGGCTGTGAAGTCCTGACACCCACCTTTTCAGCTGTGGTGCAGGGCCTGGGAAAGCAGCTGAGCTGTTGCCCTCTGTGCAGAGTCTGCGACAAACAAGCAGCCTAGAACAGAGGAATCAAACACTGGCTATTTGCTAACTCAGCAAGCTGAAGACTCACCGAGGAAGGAGGGGAAATCCCAAGCCTGGGAGCCATTGGAGGAGTGGCAGGATAGAGGCAGAAGCATCTAGTGGTTAAGCAGGGGTTGATTTCTTATGAGAGGTATTCAGAGCTAGTGCTTTCTGAGAAATCTGTGCATGCTCAGAGGCCCCTCTTTGTTTCACATGTTCCAAATCACACAGGAGTGCTTTCTACCTGGAACCTCAAACAGCCAGTAGGCAGGGATTTGTACAATGTAATTTTCCACTGTGATTTGGCTTATGATGCCAGCATGGTTAAAACCAACCTTTTACTCTTTGGTGCATTGGCCCTTACAAACGAGCAGCGGCTCCTTTTTTACGATACCATTCTGAATTAAAACAAGGTCCAAAGGCAGCTCATAAATTAGCATATTTTTATTTGTGAGAGCTGATGTTTATATCTGAACAGAGAACTGGCCACAGCACCAAATTTTCTGCCTTGTAAAAGATCAGGACAGCCATTAGGTGTTGCTGTTGCTCCATCAGCAGGTGGGACAGGGGGAGCCAGGGATGGAAGTATTGTTGCCTTGAAAGGAGGGTGTGTTGTGTGTGACTGGCTCTTTATTGTTGTTTTTTAATTTTATTACCGTATTACTTTCAGATTTCTATCCTTTCCTTCCTCCCCAAGGAGCGCAAGGGAGCAAACAGATGCACAGCTTGAAAGCAAAAACAAAGTATAAAACCATGAAAAGCAAATTACAGTTAAAAACATCTAAAAGCAATATGCTTAAAACATTATTCCACCCAGTGATTGTGGGCTTTCCAGAAGTCAGCACAAATTAATGCTTTTCAAATTACTCCATAGGTCCTTTCCCTGCCCCTGCTGAATATGGATTTTAGACCTAGTCCCATTGCATGTTTGGGGTGAAGAAGCCTAAGCCATTCAGTGAAAGATTCTGCTAGGGGTGGGGTAGGGGGGTCAGGTAGGAATGGACATAGTGTCAGGCCCTGTTGTGTGCAAACAGAGCCAGTATGCTAGCTCTTTCTTAATTAGGATGCTGTTTCTTTTTAATACCATACTTTTGATACCATCAACCATAACATCCTTCTGGACCATGCAAAGTAGGACAGTATTGCTCCCCTGTTGCTAATGTGGGGACTGAGGCTCAGAGAAGAAGACTGACTTGCTTAAGGCAAGCTAGCACATTTGTTTCCAGATAGGGATTTGAACCAGCGACGTCTGCCTTAAACTTGGCTGCTATCCTGAGCCCACTTCCTTCTTTCCTCATTTTTTTTTCTCTCCAGAAAGGCTTTACTTACATTATTCTGGTGGTTCTTGTAACCTGTGTCCCCCGCACCTTTTCCAGATGCAAGATGAGTCAACCAGAGCTTTAGATGAAGATACGAAGCTGCAAATGGCACCTTTCTCAGTCATTTGTGTAGCACTTACCACTTACCAGTCACGATTAATTATGTAAAATAAAAAATTTAAACCCACACCAGACTCGGATCTGGGCTGGATCTAGACACATCAAAGAAGCATTTCAGTTAAATGTGTTGCAAACTTTGTATGAGAAATCAGGTTAGCAAAAACGGAACTCCACAGTGCCATCTGGTGTCACAGTGTTAGAATACATAAACAACACGTATAAAGTGTTTTTTGTTCTTGGCTAATGTAGCTGAGTCCCTGGATTCGAATCTTAACTCAGCTATGGACTTAGTGGGACAGCTCACTCCCTCACATCAGCCTCCGTTCCCCAACTGTCAATTAGAAATAAGTTGCTGTCCTGCCTTACAGAATTATTTACTATAAAGCTTGTAAGGCACTTTGTGATATGCAGCTAGCTGCGGTCAGTTCTGGCGAGGCCAAGAACTCGAGTCAAAAGCACAGGGGGATGAGAAGCCAGGGAGGGCTTTGGTTGTGCAGCAAAACCTCCCATCATCTTGGAGTTTCAAAGCCGGCGAACTGTTACATACCCTGTTAATCTCATGTGGAAGAATTTCGGGGCATCTTTATTGGGCAAATGTGGGGGGAAGATGTTTGTCCATTACTATCTTAAGGAGATCTTTACTCAGCAGGGAGGGACTGGGTGGTTGCAAAATCTTGCACCCAACATCTTGAGGGGTATTAGGCTGTAACTCACCAGGTGTTGCAAAATCAAGAGTTATTATTCAAACAAGGTTAGCTCTCATTGGTACTTTATTCCTCTCGCCCCTCAACCCTAGCAAATTCTTTGTATTCTGACCTCATAGGGAAAGCAGTGATGAGGTCAGAGCAGAGCCCCCCACCTCCCTCCCTTCCCCCTTCCCTCCCTCAGCATCCTCTGTGCTCAGCATCTGAGCAAAGCCTGGAGCAACGTCCTGCCTAAAAAAGGACCGACTCCCTCTGGTCAGGCCCAGGCAGAAACCACCGTCTCTGACTCAGGCATGTGGGGAATGTCTCTGGAAGGCTCCTTCATCACTGTCTTTTGGAGTCTTTCCCCAAATATGGTGTCTGGAGAGCGGAGTGGTGTGGGGGTGGCTTGGTGGGGAAGGGCCGGCGATGATGTCACTGGTCAAGGAGCTGGAAGAGCCTTTTAGCCCCAGTCCCAGCCTCCGCTGGCTGCAGAGCGTGGCCAGAGCATCATCGGAGGAGAGCAACACGGAGCAGCTCATTGTAAGTGCCACTTTTTAGGTGTTCTTGGGAAACGTGTAGAGGGGCAGGGGGTACTGGGCAGAGGGACGCTGGAGATGCTGGGCTGCTTATGCTGATGGCAGTGTGGCACATTTCAAATGACTTAA